>NC_086447.1:91747160-92401326 GCF_028390025.1 Pseudophryne corroboree
CGTAATGAGACGCCTTAGTAAAGTAGTCCTTATTATGTATGTCAGTATTGTATTTTACGGGAGATCACACGCATGCGCAGTGGTGATTGTAAAAAGCGACATCTGGTGGCTGATCGCAGGTATTACACGTAAAGGTAACGCCAAACGTCAAATGTCTGTCTCCGTGCGATTAGATAGCCTCTCTGTGGCTAGGCGCGCCTCGCTACGCCACAGTACGCTGCGTATGGTCGAACGGGACAACCGCCGCGGCCACTCAAGATAAAGGTGGCTACATCTGTATATAAATGTTACCAAAATGTTTCTATCTTCAGTTTCTTTGCAACAAACACTCAATCAGACATGGTGCAATTGTCCCCATATTGATTTGCACCTCACACAAAGTGGGAGCTATTTCAGAAATCATTACAAAAATTGTACTCTCACTCTACAATACTCTCTTTACAGCATACTTAAAAAATAGAAAAATAAAAAGATTAGTTTCATCACAAATTGTGTCATTTAAAACATAAGAGTATTCAACACATTGTACTGTTGATACAAAAAAATGATACATCAGTGGCTCTGTGGCGCAATGGATAGCGCATTGGACTTCTAGTAGGTTGTAGTTATTCAAAGGTTGTGGGTTCGAGTCCCACCAGAGTAGTTCTTTAGTTTCAAATGCAAAGATTTAAAGTTTACTTACAATAATACATAACGTAGACATTGTATACAGGAGACTTATTTACTATATATATATATATATATATATATATATATATATACAAAGTAATGATAGGCTATTGACATAAAAATCTTTTCAATGTAAGATCACAAATTACAAATCAATTTTCGATACTTTAAATCAATAACTGCTGATCAAAAATGCTTATTGTTATATTTAACCAGCAACCAAATTCAATGTTGAGTCTGCTCAGCTAGCTATGCAGACCTTGAAGGGTATCTACACTCAAAAAACATTAAATCCTTTTTACCTGTAATCCTTACATGGTTATAACATATTAGCTAAATAATTGCTTAAACCTGATATAGGACTTGCACTCGAAATCAGCAGCCGGAAAACTCAGACAGGGATGTTGCATTCAAGAGGAATGTTGGAAATATCTGACACAGGTTAGCAACATTATCATTATAGTATGAAATAAGATGAATATCTACACTGTTAAGCACTCTAAATATTAAATACATTTTAGAAAATATTTTGGTCTTTAGTTTGTATTGCAGTAAACAGTTACTATTTCACACAGGGTGCAATTGTCCCCACATTTTTTTGCACCTCACACAATGAGGATGCTATTTCTGAAATCAGTATAAAATTTTGGCTCTTACTCTACAATACTCTGTATATACATCCTACTAAAAAAAGAAAGACATAATAGATTTGTTTCATCACAGATTGTAGCTTTTAAAACTTGAAAGTATTCTACAAGTTGTACTGTCGATACAAACGCTTGCTGCTTCAGTGGCTCTGTGGCGCAATGGATAGCGCATTGGACTTCTCGTAGGTTGTAGTTATTCAAAGGTTGTGGGTTCGAGTCCCACCAGAGTCATTCTTTAGCTTCAAATGCAAACATTTAAAATTTACTTAAAATGATACATAACATAGACATTGTATATGGGAGACCACTATATATACAAAGTAATTATAGGCTGTTGACGTAAAAATCATTTAAATGTAAGACCAGTTACAAATCAATTTTAGATACTTTAAATCAATAACTGGTAATAAAAATGTGGATGGCTATTTTTAACCAGCAATGAAAATATTATGTTGAGTCTGCTCACGTAGGAATACAAAGCTTAAAGTGTATCTACAGTACACTCAAAAATCATAAAAAATCCTTAGATGTGTATTACAAATAACCTACACAATTGCTAAAACCTGATATAGGACTTGCACTTGAAAACAGCAAGAGGAAGACTCAGACATAGCTGTTGCATTTGGGAGAAATGTTATAAATATCTGACACTCGATAGCCATGTAATTATTATAATATAAATTAATATAAATATCTATACTGGTAAAAATACAAAACCTATATAAATGTTACCAAAATGTTTCTATCTTCAGTTTCTTTGCAACAAACACTCAATCAGACATGGTGCAATTGTCCCCATATTGATTTGCACCTCACACAAAGTGGGAGCTATTTCTGAAATCATTACAAAAATTTTACTCTCACTCTACGATACTCTCTTTACAGCATACTTAAAAAATAGAAAAATAAAAAGATTAGTTTCATCACAGATTGTGTCATTTAAAACATAAGAGTATTCAACACATTGTACTGTTGATACAAAAATATGATACATCAGTGGCTCTGTGGCGCAATGGATAGCGCATTGGACTTCTAGTAGGTTGTAGTTATTCAAAGGTTGTGGGTTCGAGTCCCACCAAAGTCGTTCTTTAGTTTCAAATGCAAAGATTTAAAGTTTACTTACAATTATACATAACGTAGACATTGTATACAGGAGACTTATTTACTATATATATATATATATATATATATATACAAAGTAATGATAGGCTGGTGACATAAAAATCTTTTCAATGTAAGATCACCAATTACAAATCAATTTTCGATACTTTAAATCAATAACTGCTGATCAAAAATGCTTATTGTTATATTTAACCAGCAACCAAATTCAATGTTGAGTCTGCTCAGCTAGCTATGCAGACCTTGAAGGGTATCTACACTCAAAAAACATTAAATCCTTTTTACCTGTAATCCTTACATGGTTATCGCATATTAGCTAAATAATTGCTTAAACCTGATATAGGACTTGCACTCGAAATCAGCAGCCGGAAAACTCAGACATGGATGTTGCATTCAAGAGGAATGTTGGAAATATCTGACACAGGTTAGCAACATTATCATTATAGTATGAAATAAGATGAATATCTACACTGTTAAGCACTCTAAACATTAAATACATTTTAGAAAATATTTTGGTCTTTAGTTTGTATTGCAATAAACAGTTACTATTTCACACAGGGTGCAATTGTCCCCACATTTTTTGCACCTCACACAATGAGGATGCTATTTCTGAAATCAGTATAACATTTTGGCTCTTACTCTACAATACTCTGTATATACATCCTACTGAAAAAAGAAAGACATAATAGATGTGTTTCATCACAGATTGTAGCTTTTAAAACATGAAAGTATTCTACAAGTTGTACTGTCGATACAAACACTTGCTGCTTCAGTGGCTCTGTGGCGCAATGGATAGCGAATTGGACTTCTAGTAGGTTGTAGTGATTCAAAGGTTGTGGGTTCGAGTCCCACCAGAGTCATTCTTTAGCTTCAAATGTAAACATTTAAAATGTACTTAAAATGATACATAACATAGACATTGTATATGGGAGACCTATACACTATATATACAAAGTAATTATAGGCTGTTGACATAAAAATCATTTAAATGTAAGACCAGTTACAAATCAATTTTAGATACTTTAAATCAATAACTGGTAATAAAAATGTGGATGGTTATTTTTAACCAGCAATGAAAATATTATGTTGAGTCTGCTCACGTAGGAATATAAAGCTTAAAGTGTATCTACAGTACACTCAAAAATCATAAAAAATCCTTAGATGGGTATTACAAATAACCTACACAATTGCTAAAACCTGATATAGGACTTGCACTTGAAAACAGCAAGAGGAAGATTCAGACATAGCTGTTGCATTTGGGAGAAATGTTATAAATATCTGACACTCGATAGCCATGTAATTATTATAATATAAATTAATATAAATATCTATACTGGTAAAAATACAAAACCTATATAAATGTTACCAAAATGTTTCTATCTTCAGTTTCTTTGCAACAAACACTCAATCAGACATGGTGCAATTGTCCCCATATTGATTTGCACCTCACACAAAGTGGGAGCTATTTCTGAAATCATTACAAAAATTTTACTCTCACTCTACGATACTCTCTTTACAGCATACTTAAAAAATAGAAAAATAAAAAGATTAGTTTCATCACAGATTGTGTCATTTAAAACATAAGAGTATTCAACACATTGTACTGTTGATACAAAAAAATGATACATCAGTGGCTCTGTGGCGCAATGGATAGCGCATTGGACTTCTAGTAGGTTGTAGTTATTCAAAGGTTGTGGGTTCGAGTCCCACCAGAGTAGTTCTTTAGTTTCAAATGCAAAGATTTAAAGTTTACTTACAATAATACATAACGTAGACATTGTATACAGGAGACTTATTTACTATATATATATATATATATATATATATATATATATACAAAGTAATGATAGGCTATTGACATAAAAAAATTTTCAATGTAAGATCACAAATTACAAATCAATTTTCGATACTTTAAATCAATAACTGCTGATCAAAAATGCTTATTGTTATATTTAACCAGCAACCAAATTCAATGTTGAGTCTGCTCAGCTAGCTATGCAGACCTTGAAGGGTATCTACACTCAAAAAACATTAAATCCTTTTTACCTGTAATCCTTACATGGTTATAACATATTAGCTAAATAATTGCTTAAACCTGATATAGGACTTGCACTCGAAATCAGCAGCCGGAAAACTCAGACAGGGATGTTGCATTCAAGAGGAATGTTGTAAATATCTGACACAGGTTAGCAACATTATCATTATAGTATGAAATAAGATGAATATCTACACTGTTAAGCACTCTAAATATTAAATACATTTTAGAAAATATTTTGGTCTTTAGTTTGTATTGCAGTAAACAGTTACTATTTCACACAGGGTGCAATTGTCCCCACATTTTTTTGCACCTCACACAATGAGGATGCTATTTCTGAAATCAGTATAAAATTTTGGCTCTTACTCTACAATACTCTGTATATACATCCTACTAAAAAAAGAAAGACATAATAGATTTGTTTCATCACAGATTGTAGCTTTTAAAACTTGAAAGTATTCTACAAGTTGTACTGTCGATACAAACGCTTGCTGCTTCAGTGGCTCTGTGGCGCAATGGATAGTGCATTGGACTTCTCGTAGGTTGTAGTTATTCAAAGGTTGTGGGTTCGAGTCCCACCAGAGTCATTCTTTAGCTTCAATGCAAACATTTAAAATTTACTTAAAATGATACATAACATAGACATTGTATATGGGAGACCTATATACTATATATACAAAGTAATTATAGGCTGTTGACGTAAAAATCATTTAAATGTAAGACCAGTTACAAATCAATTTTAGATACTTTAAATCAATAACTGGTAATAAAAATGTGGATGGCTATTTTTAACCAGCAATGAAAATATTATGTTGAGTCTGCTCACGTAGGAATACAAAGCTTAAAGTGTATCTACAGTACACTCAAAAATCATAAAAAATCCTTAGATGTGTATTACAAATAACCTACACAATTGCTAAAACCTGATATAGGACTTGCACTTGAAAACAGCAAGAGGAAGACTCAGACATAGCTGTTGCATTTGGGAGAAATGTTATAAATATCTGACACTCGATAGCCATGTAATTATTATAATATAAATTAATATAAATATCTATACTGGTAAAAATACAAAACCTATATAAATGTTACCAAAATGTTTCTATCTTCAGTTTCTTTGCAACAAACACTCAATCAGACATGGTGCAATTGTCCCCATATTGATTTGCATCTCACACAAAGTGGGAGCTATTTCTGAAATCATTACAAAAATTTTACTCTCACTCTACGATACTCTCTTTACAGCATACTTAAAAAATAGAAAAATAAAAAGATTAGTTTCATCACAGATTGTGTCATTTAAAACATAAGAGTATTCAACACATTGTACTGTTGATACAAAAATATGATACATCAGTGGCTCTGTGGCGCAATGGATAGCGCATTGGACTTCTAGTAGGTTGTAGTTATTCAAAGGTTGTGGGTTCGAGTCCCACCAGAGTCGTTCTTTAGTTTCAAATGCAAAGATTTAAAGTTTACTTACAATAATACATAACGTAGACATTGTATACAGGAGACTTATTTACTATATATATATATATATATACAAAGTAATCATAGGCTGGTGACATAAAAATCTTTTCAATGTAAGATCACCAATTACAAATCAATTTTCGATACTTTAAATCAATAACTGCTGATCAAAAATGCTTATTGTTATATTTAACCAGCAACCAAATTCAATGTTGAGTCTGCTCAGCTAGCTATGCAGACCTTGAAGGGTATCTACACTCAAAAAACATTAAATCCTTTTTACCTGTAATCCTTACATGGTTATAACATATTAGCTAAATAATTGCTTAAACCTGATATAGGACTTGCACTCGAAATCAGCAGCCGGAAAACTCAGACAGGGATGTTGCATTCAAGAGGAATGTTGGAAATATCCGACACAGGTTAGCAACATTATCATTATAGTATGAAATAAGATGAATATCTACACTGTTAAGCACTCTAAATATTAAATACATTTTAGAAAATATTTTGGTCTTTAGTTTGTATTGCAGTAAACAGTTACTATTTCACACAGGGTGCAATTGTCCCCACATTTTTTTGCACCTCACACAATGAGGATGCTATTTCTGAAATCAGTATAAAATTTTGGCTCTTACTCTACAATACTCTGTATATACATCCTACTAAAAAAAGAAAGACATAATAGATTTGTTTCATCACAGATTGTAGCTTTTAAAACTTGAAAGTATTCTACAAGTTGTACTGTCGATACAAACGCTTGCTGCTTCAGTGGCTCTGTGGCGCAATGGATAGTGCATTGGACTTCTCGTAGGTTGTAGTTATTCAAAGGTTGTGGGTTCGAGTCCCACCAGAGTCATTCTTTAGCTTCAATGCAAACATTTAAAATTTACTTAAAATGATACATAACATAGACATTGTATATGGGAGACCTATATACTATATATACAAAGTAATTATAGGCTGTTGACGTAAAAATCATTTAAATGTAAGACCAGTTACAAATCAATTTTAGATACTTTAAATCAATAACTGGTAATAAAAATGTGGATGGCTATTTTTAACCAGCAATGAAAATATTATGTTGAGTCTGCTCACGTAGGAATACAAAGCTTAAAGTGTATCTACAGTACACTCAAAAATCATAAAAAATCCTTAGATGTGTATTACAAATAACCTACACAATTGCTAAAACCTGATATAGGACTTGCACTTGAAAACAGCAAGAGGAAGACTCAGACATAGCTGTTGCATTTGGGAGAAATGTTATAAATATCTGACACTCGATAGCCATGTAATTATTATAATATAAATTAATATAAATATCTATACTGGTAAAAATACAAAACCTATATAAATGTTACCAAAATGTTTCTATCTTCAGTTTCTTTGCAACAAACACTCAATCAGACATGGTGCAATTGTCCCCATATTGATTTGCATCTCACACAAAGTGGGAGCTATTTCTGAAATCATTACAAAAATTTTACTCTCACTCTACGATACTCTCTTTACAGCATACTTAAAAAATAGAAAAATAAAAAGATTAGTTTCATCACAGATTGTGTCATTTAAAACATAAGAGTATTCAACACATTGTACTGTTGATACAAAAATATGATACATCAGTGGCTCTGTGGCGCAATGGATAGCGCATTGGACTTCTAGTAGGTTGTAGTTATTCAAAGGTTGTGGGTTCGAGTCCCACCAGAGTCGTTCTTTAGTTTCAAATGCAAAGATTTAAAGTTTACTTACAATAATACATAACGTAGACATTGTATACAGGAGACTTATTTACTATATATATATATATATATATATACAAAGTAATGATAGGCTGGTGACATAAAAATCTTTTCAATGTAAGATCACCAATTACAAATCAATTTTCGATACTTTAAATCAATAACTGCTGATCAAAAATGCTTATTGTTATATTTAACCAGCAACCAAATTCAATGTTGAGTCTGCTCAGCTAGCTATGCAGACCTTGAAGGGTATCTACACTCAAAAAACATTAAATCCTTTTTACCTGTAATCCTTACATGGTTATCGCATATTAGCTAAATAATTGCTTAAACCTGATATAGGACTTGCACTCGAAATCAGCAGCCGGAAAACTCAGACATGGATGTTGCATTCAAGAGGAATGTTGGAAATATCTGACACAGGTTAGCAACATTATCATTATAGTATGAAATAAGATGAATATCTACACTGTTAAGCACTCTAAACATTAAATACATTTTAGAAAATATTTTGGTCTTTAGTTTGTATTGCAATAAACAGTTACTATTTCACACAGGGTGCAATTGTCCCCACATTTTTTTGCACCTCACACAATGAGGATGCTATTTCTGAAATCAGTATAAAATTTTGGCTCTTACTCTACAATACTCTGTATATACATCCTACTGAAAAAAGAAAGACATAATAGATGTGTTTCATCACAGATTGTAGCTTTTAAAACATGAAAGTATTCTACAAGTTGTACTGTCGATACAAACACTTGCTGCTTCAGTGGCTCTGTGGCGCAATGGATAGCGAATTGGACTTCTAGTAGGTTGTAGTTATTCAAAGGTTGTGGGTTCGAGTCCCACCAGAGTCATTCTTTAGCTTCAAATGTAAACATTTAAAATGTACTTAAAATGATACATAACATAGACATTGTATATGGGAGACCTATACACTATATATACAAAGTAATTATAGGCTGTTGACATAAAAATCATTTAAATGTAAGACCAGTTACAAATCAATTTTAGATACTTTAAATCAATAACTGGTAATAAAAATGTGGATGGTTATTTTTAACCAGCAATGAAAATATTATGTTGAGTCTGCTCACGTAGGAATACAAAGCTTAAAGTGTATCTACAGTACACTCAAAAATCATAAAAAATCCTTAGATGGGTATTACAAATAACCTACACAATTGCTAAAACCTGATATAGGACTTGCACTTGAAAACAGCAAGAGGAAGATTCAGACATAGCTGTTGCATTTGGGAGAAATGTTATAAATATCTGACACTCGATAGCCATGTAATTATTATAATATAAATTAATATAAATATCTATACTGGTAAAAATACAAAACCTATATAAATGTTACCAAAATGTTTCTATCTTCAGTTTCTTTGCAACAAACACTCAATCAGACATGGTGCAATTGTCCCCATATTGATTTGCACCTCACACAAAGTGGGAGCTATTTCTGAAATCATTACAAAAATTTTACTCTCACTCTACGATACTCTCTTTACAGCATACTTAAAAAATAGAAAAATAAAAAGATTAGTTTCATCACAGATTGTGTCATTTAAAACATAAGAGTATTCAACACATTGTACTGTTGATACAAAAATATGATACATCAGTGGCTCTGTGGCGCAATGGATAGCGCATTGGACTTCTAGTAGGTTGTAGTTATTCAAAGGTTGTGGGTTCGAGTCCCACCAGAGTAGTTCTTTAGTTTCAAATGCAAAGATTTAAAGTTTACTTACAATAATACATAACGTAGACATTGTATACAGGAGACTTATTTACTATATATATATATATATATATATATATATACAAAGTAATCATAGGCTGGTGACATAAAAATCTTTTCAATGCAAGATCACCAATTACAAATCAATTTTCGATACTTTAAATCAATAACTGCTGATCAAAAATGCTTATTGTTATATTTAACCAGCAACCAAATTCAATGTTGAGTCTGCTCAGCTAGCTATGCAGACCTTGAAGGGTATCTACACTCAAAAAACATTAAATCCTTTTTACCTGTAATCCTTACATGGTTATAACATATTAGCTAAATAATTGCTTAAACCTGATATAGGACTTGCACTCGAAATCAGCAGCCGGAAAACTCAGACAGGGATGTTGCATTCAAGAGGAATGTTGGAAATATCTGACACAGGTTAGCAACATTATCATTATAGTATGAAATAAGATGAATATCTACACTGTTAAGCACTCTAAATATTAAATACATTTTAGAAAATATTTTGGTCTTTAGTTTGTATTGCAGTAAACAGTTACTATTTCACACAGGGTGCAATTGTCCCCACATTTTTTTGCACCTCACACAATGAGGATGCTATTTCTGAAATCAGTATAAAATTTTGGCTCTTACTCTACAATACTCTGTATATACATCCTACTAAAAAAAGAAAGACATAATAGATTTGTTTCATCACAGATTGTAGCTTTTAAAACTTGAAAGTATTCTACAAGTTGTACTGTCGATACAAACGCTTGCTGCTTCAGTGGCTCTGTGGCGCAATGGATAGCGCATTGGACTTCTCGTAGGTTGTAGTTATTCAAAGGTTGTGGGTTCGAGTCCCATCAGAGTCATTCTTTAGCTTCAAATGCAAACATTTAAAATTTACTTAAAATTATACATAACATAGACATTGTATATGGGAGACCTATATACTATATATACAAAGTAATTATAGGCTGTTGACGTAAAAATCATTTAAATGTAAGACCAGTTACAAATCAATTTTAGATACTTTAAATCAATAACTGGTAATAAAAATGTGGATGGCTATTTTTAACCAGCAATGAAAATATTATGTTGAGTCTGCTCACGTAGGAATACAAAGCTTAAAGTGTATCTACAGTACACTCAAAAATCATAAAAAATCCTTAGATGTGTATTACAAATAACCTACACAATTGCTAAAACCTGATATAGGACTTGCACTTGAAAACAGCAAGAGGAAGACTCAGACATAGCTGTTGCATTTGGGAGAAATGTTATAAATATCTGACACTCGATAGCCATGTAATTATTATAATATAAATTAATATAAATATCTATACTGGTAAAAATACAAAACCTATATAAATGTTACCAAAATGTTTCTATCTTCAGTTTCTTTGCAACAAACACTCAATCAGACATGGTGCAATTGTCCCCATATTGATTTGCACCTCACACAAAGTGGGAACTATTTCTGAAATCATTACAAAAATTTTACTCTCACTCTACGATACTCTCTTTACAGCATACTTAAAAAATAGAAAAATAAAAAGATTAGTTTCATCACAGATTGTGTCATTTAAAACATAAGAGTATTCAACACATTGTACTGTTGATACAAAAATATGATACATCAGTGGCTCTGTGGCGCAATGGATAGCGCATTGGACTTCTAGTAGGTTGTAGTTATTCAAAGGTTGTGGGTTTGAGTCCCACCAAAGTAGTTCTTTAGTTTCAAATGCAAAGATTTAAAGTTTACTTACAATAATACATAACGTAGACATTGTATACAGGAGACTTATTTACTATATATATATATATATATATATATATATATATATATATACAAAGTAATCATAGGCTGGTGACATAAAAATCTTTTCAATGTAAGATCACCAATTACAAATCAATTTTCGATACTTTAAATCAATAACTGCTGATCAAAAATGCTTATTGTTATATTTAACCAGCAACCAAATTCAATGTTGAGTCTGCTCAGCTAGCTATGCAGACCTTGAAGGGTATCTACACTCAAAAAACATTAAATCCTTTTTACCTGTAATCCTTACATGGTTATCACATATTAGCTAAATAATTGCTTAAACCTGATATAGGACTTGCACTCGAAATCAGCAGCCGGAAAACTCAGACAGGGATGTTGCATTCAAGAGGAATGTTGGAAATATCTGACACAGGTTAGCAACATTATCATTATAGTATGAAATAAGATGAATATCTACACTGTTAAGCACTCTAAACATTAAATACATTTTAGAAAATATTTTGGTCTTTAGTTTGTATTGCAATAAACAGTTACTATTTCACACAGGGTGCAATTGTCCCCACATTTTTTTGCACCTCACACAATGAGGATGCTATTTCTGAAATCAGTATAAAATTTTGGCTCTTACTCTACAATACTCTGTATATACATCCTACTGAAAAAAGAAAGACATAATAGATTTGTTTCATCACAGATTGTAGCTTTTAAAACATGAAAGTATTCTACAAGTTGTACTGTCGATACAAACACTTGCTGCTTCAGTGGCTCTGTGGCGCAATGGATAGCGCATTGGACTTCTAGTAGGTGGTAGTTATTCAAAGGTTGTGGGTTCAAGTCCCACCAGAGTCGTTCTTTAGTTTCAAATGTAAAGATTTAAAGTTTACTTACAATAATACATAACGTAGACATTGTATACAGGAGACTTATTTACTATATATATATATATATACAAAGTAATGATAGGCTGGTGACATAAAAATCTTTTCAATGTAAGATCACCAATTACAAATCAATTTTCCATACTTTAAATCAATAACTGCTGATCAAAAATGCTTATTGTTATATTTAACCAGCAACCAAATTCAATGTTGAGTCTGCTCAGCTAGCTATGCAGACCTTGAAGGGTATCTACACTCAAAAAACATTAAATCCTTTTTACCTGTAATCCTTACATGGTTATCACATATTAGCTAAATAATTGCTTAAACCTGATATAGGACTTGCACTCGAAATCAGCAGCCGGAAAACTCAGACAGGGATGTTGCATTCAAGAGGAATGTTGGAAATATCTGACACAGGTTAGCAACATTATCATTATAGTATGAAATAAGATGAATATCTACACTGTTAAGCACTCTAAACATTAAATACATTTTAGAAAATATTTTGGTCTTTAGTTTGTATTGCAATAAACAGTTACTATTTCACACAGGGTGCAATAGTCCCCACATTTTTTTGCACCTCACACAATGAGGATGCTATTTCTGAAATCTGTATAAAATTTTGGCTCTTACTCTACAATACTCTGTATATACATCCTACTAAAAAAAAGAAAGACATAATAGATTTGTTTCATCACAGATTGTAGCTTTTAAAACATGAAAGTATTCTACAAGTTGTACTGTCGATACAAACGCTTGCTACTTCGGTGGCTCTGTAGCGCAATGGATAGCGCATTGGACTTCTAGTAGGTTGTAGTTATTCAAAGGTTGTGGGTTCGAATCCCACCAGAGTCATTCTTTAGCTTCAAATGCAAACATTTAAAATTTACTTAAAATGATACATAACATAGACATTGTATATGGGAGACCTATATACTATATATACAAAGTAATTATAGGCTGTTGACATAAAAATCATTTAAATGTAAGACCAGTTACAAATCAATTTTAGATACTTTAAATCAATAACTGGTAATAAAAATGTGGATGGCTATTTTTAACCAGCAATGAAAATATTATGTTGAGTCTGCTCACGTAGGAATACAAAGCTTAAAGTGTATCTACAGTACACTCAAAAATCTTAAAAAAATCCTTAGATGTGTATTACAAATAACCTACACAATTGCTAAAACCTGATATAGGACTTGCACTTGAAAACAGCAAGAGGAAGACTCAGACATAGCTGTTGCATTTGGGAGAAATGTTATAAATATCTGACACTCGATAGCCATGTAATTATTATAATATAAATTAATATAAATATCTATACTGGTAAAAATACAAAACCTATATAAATGTTACCAAAATGTTTCTATCTTCAGTTTCTTTGCAACAAACACTCAATCAGACATGGTGCAATTGTCCCCATATTGATTTGCACCTCACACAAAGTGGGAGCTATTTCTGAAATCATTACAAAAATTTTACTCTCACTCTACGATACTCTCTTTACAGCATACTTAAAAAATAGAAAAATAAAAAGATTAGTTTCATCACAGATTGTGTCATTTAAAACATAAGAGTATTCAACACATTGTACTGTTGATACAAAAATATGATACATCAGTGGCTCTGTGGCGCAATGGATAGCGCATTGGACTTCTAGTAGGTTGTAGTTATTCAAAGGTTGAGGTTCGAGTCCCACCAGAGTCGTTCTTTAGTTTCAAATGCAAAGATTTAAAGTTTACTTACAATAATACATAACGTAGACATTGTATACAGGAGACTTATTTACTATATATATATATATATACAAAGTAATGATAGGCTGGTGACATAAAAATCTTTTCAATGTAAGATCACCAATTACAAATCAATTTTCGATACTTTAAATCAATAACTGCTGATCAAAAATGCTTATTGTTATATTTAACCAGCAACCAAATTCAATGTTGAGTCTGCTCAGCTAGCTATGCAGACCTTGAAGGGTATCTACACTCAAAAAACATTAAATCCTTTTTACCGGTAATCCTTACATGGTTATCACATATTAGCTAAATAATTGCTTAAACCTGATATAGGACTTGCACTCGAAATCAGCAGCCAGAAAACTCAGACAGGGATGTTGCATTCAAGAGGAATGTTGGAAATATCTGACACAGGTTAGCAACATTATCATTATAGTATGAAATAAGATGAATATCTACACTGTTAAGCACTCTAAACATTAAATACATTTTAGAAAATATTTTGGTCTTTAGTTTGTATTGCAATAAACAGTTACTATTTCACACAGGGTGCAATTGTCCCCACATTTTTTTGCACCTCACACAATGAGGATGCTATTTCTGAAATCAGTATAAAATTTTGGCTCTTACTCTACAATACTCTGTATATACATCCTACTGAAAAAAGAAAGACATAATAGATTTGTTTCATCACAGATTGTAGCTTTTAAAACATGAAAGTATTCTACAAGTTGTACTGTCGATACAAACACTTGCTGCTTCAGTGGCTCTGTGGCGCAATGGATAGCGCATTGGACTTCTAGTAGGTTGTAGTTATTCAAAGGTTGTGGGTTCGAGTCCCACCAGAGTCATTCTTTAGCTTCAAATGTAAACATTTAAAATGTACTTAAAATGATACATAACATAGACATTGTATATGGGAGACCTATACACTATATATACAAAGTAATTATAGGCTGTTGACATAAAAATCATTTAAATGTAAGACCAGTTACAAATCAATTTTAGATACTTTAAATCAATAACTGGTAATAAAAATGTGGATGGTTATTTTTAACCAGCAATGAAAATATTATGTTGAGTCTGCTCACGTAGGAATACAAAGCTTAAAGTGTATCTACAGTACACTCAAAAATCATAAAAAATCCTTAGATGTGTATTACAAATAACCTACACAATTGCTAAAACCTGATATAGGACTTGCACTTGAAAACAGCAAGAGGAAGACTCAGACATAGCTGTTGCATTTGGGAGAAATGTTATAAATATCTGACACTCGATAGCCATGTAATTATTATAATATAAATTAATATAAATATCTATACTGGTAAAAATACAAAACCTATATAAATGTTACCAAAATGTTTCTATCTTCAGTTTCTTTGCAACAAACACTCAATCAGACATGGTGCAATTGTCCCCATATTGATTTGCACCTCACACAAAGTGGGAGCTATTTCTGAAATCATTACAAAAATTGTACTCTCACTCTACGATACTCTCTTTACAGCATACTTAAAAAATAGAAAAATAAAAAGATTAGTTTCATCACAGATTGTGTCATTTAAAACATAAGAGTATTCAACACATTGTACTGTTGATACAAAAAAATGATATATCAGTGGCTCTGTGGCGCAATGGATAGCGCATTGGACTTCTAGTAGGTTGTAGTTATTCAAAGGTTGTGGGTTCGAGTCCCACCAGAGTCGTTCTTTAGTTTCAAATGCAAAGATTTAAAGTTTACTTACAATAATACATAACGTAGACATTGTATACAGGAGACTTATTTACTATATATATATATATATACAAAGTAATGATAGGCTGGTGACATAAAAATCTTTTCAATGTAAGATCACCAATTACAAATCAATTTTCGATACTTTAAATCAATAACTGCTGATCAAAAATGCTTATTGTTATATTTAACCAGCAACCAAATTCAATGTTGAGTCTGCTCAGCTAGCTATGCAGACCTTGAAGGGTATCTACACTCAAAAAACATTAAATCCTTTTTACCTGTAATCCTTACATGGTTATCACATATTAGCTAAATAATTGCTTAAACCTGATATAGGACTTGCACTCGAAATCAGCAGCCGGAAAACTCAGACAGGGATGTTGCATTCAAGAGGAATGTTGGAAATATCTGACACAGGTTAGCAACATTATCATTATAGTATGAAATAAGATGAATATCTACACTGTTAAGCACTCTAAACATTAAATACATTTTAGAAAATATTTTGGTCTTTAGTTTGTATTGCAATAAACAGTTACTATTTCACACAGGGTGCAATTGTCCCCACATTTTTTTGCACCTCACACAATGAGGATGCTATTTCTGAAATCAGTATAAAATTTTGGCTCTTACTCTACAATACTCTATATATACATCCTACTGAAAAAAGAAAGACATAATAGATTTGTTTCATCACAGATTGTAGCTTTTAAAACATGAAAGTATTCTACAAGTTGTACTGTCGATACAAACACTTGCTGCTTCAGTGGCTCTGTGGCGCAATGGATAGCGCATTGGACTTCTAGTAGGTGGTAGTTATTCAAAGGTTGTGGGTTCGAGTCCCACCAGAGTCGTTCTTTAGTTTCAAATGTAAAGATTTAAAGTTTACGTACAATAATACATAACGTAGACATTGTATACAGGAGACTTATTTACTATATATATATATATATATATATATATATACAAAGTAATGATAGGCTGGTGACATAAAAATCTTTTCAATGTAAGATCACCAATTACAAATCAATTTTCCATACTTTAAATCAATAACTGCTGATCAAAAATGCTTATTGTTATATTTAACCAGCAACCAAATTCAATGTTGAGTCTGCTCAGCTAGCTATGCAGACCTTGAAGGGTATCTACACTCAAAAAACATTAAATCCTTTTTACCTGTAATCCTTACATGGTTATCACATATTAGCTAAATAATTGCTTAAACCTGATATAGGACTTGCACTCGAAATCAGCAGCCGGAAAACTCAGACAGGGATGTTGCATTCAAGAGGAATGTTGGAAATATCTGACACAGGTTAGCAACATTATCATTATAGTATGAAATAAGATGAATATCTACACTGTTAAGCACTCTAAACATTAAATACATTTTAGAAAATATTTTGGTCTTTAGTTTGTATTGCAATAAACAGTTACTATTTCACACAGGGTGCAATAGTCCCCACATTTTTTTGCACCTCACACAATGAGGATGCTATTTCTGAAATCAGTATAAAATTTTGGCTCTTACTCTACAATACTCTGTATATACATCCTACTAAAAAAAAGAAAGACATAATAGATTTGTTTCATCACAGATTGTAGCTTTTAAAACATGAAAGTATTCTACAAGTTGTACTGTCGATACAAACGCTTGCTACTTCAGTGGCTCTGTAGCGCAATGGATAGCGCATTGGACTTCTAGTAGGTTGTAGTTATTCAAAGGTTGTGGGTTCGAATCCCACCAGAGTCATTCTTTAGCTTCAAATGCAAACATTTAAAATTTACTTAAAATGATACATAACATAGACATTGTATATGGGAGACCTATATACTATATATACAAAGTAATTATAGGCTGTTGACATAAAAATCATTTAAATGTAAGACCAGTTACAAATCAATTTTAGATACTTTAATTCAATAACTGGTAATAAAAATGTGGATGGCTATTTTTAACCAGCAATGAAAATATTATGTTGAGTCTGCTCACGTAGGAATACAAAGCTTAAAGTGTATCTACAGTACACTCAAAAATCTTAAAAAAATCCTTAGATGTGTATTACAAATAACCTACACAATTGCTAAAACCTGATATAGGACTTGCACTTGAAAACAGCAAGAGGAAGACTCAGACATAGCTGTTGCATTTGGGAGAAATGTTATAAATATCTGACACTCGATAGCCATGTAATTATTATAATATAAATTAATATAAATATCTATACTGGTAAAAATACAAAACCTATATAAATGTTACCAAAATGTTTCTATCTTCAGTTTCTTTGCAACAAACACTCAATCAGACATGGTGCAATTGTCCCCATATTGATTTGCACCTCACACAAAGTGGGAGCTATTTCTGAAATCATTACAAAAATTTTACTCTCACTCTACGATACTCTCTTTACAGCATACTTAAAAAATAGAAAAATAAAAAGATTAGTTTCATCACAGATTGTGTCATTTAAAACATAAGAGTATTCAACACATTGTACTGTTGATACAAAAATATGATACATCAGTGGCTCTGTGGCGCAATGGATAGCGCATTGGACTTCTAGTAGGTTGTAGTTATTCAAAGGTTGAGGTTCGAGTCCCACCAGAGTCGTTCTTTAGTTTCAAATGCAAAGATTTAAAGTTTACTTACAATAATACATAACGTAGACATTGTATACAGGAGACTTATTTACTATATATATATATATACAAAGTAATGATAGGCTGGTGACATAAAAATCTTTTCAATGTAAGATCACCAATTACAAATCAATTTTCGATACTTTAAATCAATAACTGCTGATCAAAAATGCTTATTGTTATATTTAACCAGCAACCAAATTCAATGTTGAGTCTGCTCAGCTAGCTATGCAGACCTTGAAGGGTATCTACACTCAAAAAACATTAAATCCTTTTTACCGGTAATCCTTACATGGTTATCACATATTAGCTAAATAATTGCTTAAACCTGATATAGGACTTGCACTCGAAATCAGCAGCCAGAAAACTCAGACAGGGATGTTGCATTCAAGAGGAATGTTGGAAATATCTGACACAGGTTAGCAACATTATCATTATAGTATGAAATAAGATGAATATCTACACTGTTAAGCACTCTAAACATTAAATACATTTTAGAAAATATTTTGGTCTTTAGTTTGTATTGCAATAAACAGTTACTATTTCACACAGGGTGCAATTGTCCCCACATTTTTTTGCACCTCACACAATGAGGATGCTATTTCTGAAATCAGTATAAAATTTTGGCTCTTACTCTACAATACTCTGTATATACATCCTACTGAAAAAAGAAAGACATAATAGATTTGTTTCATCACAGATTGTAGCTTTTAAAACATGAAAGTATTCTACAAGTTGTACTGTCGATACAAACACTTGCTGCTTCAGTGGCTCTGTGGCGCAATGGATAGCGCATTGGACTTCTAGTAGGTTGTAGTTATTCAAAGGTTGTGGGTTCGAGTCCCACCAGAGTCATTCTTTAGCTTCAAATGTAAACATTTAAAATGTACTTAAAATGATACATAACATAGACATTGTATATGGGAGACCTATACACTATATATACAAAGTAATTATAGGCTGTTGACATAAAAATCATTTAAATGTAAGACCAGTTACAAATCAATTTTAGATACTTTAAATCAATAACTGGTAATAAAAATGTGGATGGTTATTTTTAACCAGCAATGAAAATATTATGTTGAGTCTGCTCACGTAGGAATACAAAGCTTAAAGTGTATCTACAGTACACTCAAAAATCATAAAAAATCCTTAGATGTGTATTACAAATAACCTACACAATTGCTAAAACCTGATATAGGACTTGCACTTGAAAACAGCAAGAGGAAGACTCAGACATAGCTGTTGCATTTGGGAGAAATGTTATAAATATCTGACACTCGATAGCCATGTAATTATTATAATATAAATTAATATAAATATCTATACTGGTAAAAATACAAAACCTATATAAATGTTACCAAAATGTTTCTATCTTCAGTTTCTTTGCAACAAACACTCAATCAGACATGGTGCAATTGTCCCCATATTGATTTGCACCTCACACAAAGTGGGAGCTATTTCTGAAATCATTACAAAAATTGTACTCTCACTCTACGATACTCTCTTTACAGCATACTTAAAAAATAGAAAAATAAAAAGATTAGTTTCATCACAGATTGTGTCATTTAAAACATAAGAGTATTCAACACATTGTACTGTTGATACAAAAAAATGATATATCAGTGGCTCTGTGGCGCAATGGATAGCGCATTGGACTTCTAGTAGGTTGTAGTTATTCAAAGGTTGTGGGTTCGAGTCCCACCAGAGTCGTTCTTTAGTTTCAAATGCAAAGATTTAAAGTTTACTTACAATAATACATAACGTAGACATTGTATACAGGAGACTTATTTACTATATATATATATATATACAAAGTAATGATAGGCTGGTGACATAAAAATCTTTTCAATGTAAGATCACCAATTACAAATCAATTTTCGATACTTTAAATCAATAACTGCTGATCAAAAATGCTTATTGTTATATTTAACCAGCAACCAAATTCAATGTTGAGTCTGCTCAGCTAGCTATGCAGACCTTGAAGGGTATCTACACTCAAAAAACATTAAATCCTTTTTACCTGTAATCCTTACATGGTTATCACATATTAGCTAAATAATTGCTTAAACCTGATATAGGACTTGCACTCGAAATCAGCAGCCGGAAAACTCAGACAGGGATGTTGCATTCAAGAGGAATGTTGGAAATATCTGACACAGGTTAGCAACATTATCATTATAGTATGAAATAAGATGAATATCTACACTGTTAAGCACTCTAAACATTAAATACATTTTAGAAAATATTTTGGTCTTTAGTTTGTATTGCAATAAACAGTTACTATTTCACACAGGGTGCAATTGTCCCCACATTTTTTTGCACCTCACACAATGAGGATGCTATTTCTGAAATCAGTATAAAATTTTGGCTCTTACTCTACAATACTCTGTATATACATCCTACTGAAAAAAGAAAGACATAATAGATTTGTTTCATCACAGATTGTAGCTTTTAAAACATGAAAGTATTCTACAAGTTGTACTGTCGATACAAACACTTGCTGCTTCAGTGGCTCTGTGGCGCAATGGATAGCGCATTGGACTTCTAGTAGGTGGTAGTTATTCAAAGGTTGTGGGTTCGAGTCCCACCAGAGTCGTTCTTTAGTTTCAAATGTAAAGATTTAAAGTTTACTTACAATAATACATAACGTAGACATTGTATACAGGAGACTTATTTACTATATATATATATATATATATATACAAAGTAATGATAGGCTGGTGACATAAAAATCTTTTCAATGTAAGATCACCAATTACAAATCAATTTTCCATACTTTAAATCAATAACTGCTGATCAAAAATGCTTATTGTTATATTTAACCAGCAACCAAATTCAATGTTGAGTCTGCTCAGCTAGCTATGCAGACCTTGAAGGGTATCTACACTCAAAAAACATTAAATCCTTTTTACCTGTAATCCTTACATGGTTATCACATATTAGCTAAATAATTGCTTAAACCTGATATAGGACTTGCACTCGAAATCAGCAGCCGGAAAACTCAGACAGGGATGTTGCATTCAAGAGGAATGTTGGAAATATCTGACACAGGTTAGCAACATTATCATTATAGTATGAAATAAGATGAATATCTACACTGTTAAGCACTCTAAACATTAAATACATTTTAGAAAATATTTTGGTCTTTAGTTTGTATTGCAATAAACAGTTACTATTTCACACAGGGTGCAATAGTCCCCACATTTTTTTGCACCTCACACAATGAGGATGCTATTTCTGAAATCAGTATAAAATTTTGGCTCTTACTCTACAATACTCTGTATATACATCCTACTAAAAAAAAGAAAGACATAATAGATTTGTTTCATCACAGATTGTAGCTTTTAAAACATGAAAGTATTCTACAAGTTGTACTGTCGATACAAACGCTTGCTACTTCAGTGGCTCTGTAGCGCAATGGATAGCGCATTGGACTTCTAGTAGGTTGTAGTTATTCAAAGGTTGTGGGTTCGAGTCCCACCAGAGTCATTCTTTAGCTTCAAATGCAAACATTTAAAATTTACTTAAAATGATACATAACATAGACATTGTATATGGGAGACCTATATACTATATATACAAAGTAATTATAGGCTGTTGACATAAAAATCATTTAAATGTAAGACCAGTTACAAATCAATTTTAGATACTTTAAATCAATAACTGGTAATAAAAATGTGGATGGCTATTTTTAACCAGCAATGAAAATATTATGTTGAGTCTGCTCACGTAGGAATACAAAGCTTAAAGTGTATCTACAGTACACTCAAAAATCTTAAAAAAATCCTTAGATGTGTATTACAAATAACCTACACAATTGCTAAAACCTGATATAGGACTTGCACTTGAAAACAGCAAGAGGAAGACTCAGACATAGCTGTTGCATTTGGGAGAAATGTTATAAATATCTGACACTCGATAGCCATGTAATTATTATAATATAAATTAATATAAATATCTATACTGGTAAAAATACAAAACCTATATAAATGTTACCAAAATGTTTCTATCTTCAGTTTCTTTGCAACAAACACTCAATCAGACATGGTGCAATTGTCCCCATATTGATTTGCACCTCACACAAAGTGGGAGCTATTTCTGAAATCATTACAAAAATTTTACTCTCACTCTACGATACTCTCTTTACAGCATACTTAAAAAATAGAAAAATAAAAAGATTAGTTTCATCACAGATTGTGTCATTTAAAACATAAGAGTATTCAACACATTGTACTGTTGATACAAAAATATGATACATCAGTGGCTCTGTGGCGCAATGGATAGCGCATTGGACTTCTAGTAGGTTGTAGTTATTCAAAGGTTGAGGTTCGAGTCCCACCAGAGTCGTTCTTTAGTTTCAAATGCAAAGATTTAAAGTTTACTTACAATAATACATAACGTAGACATTGTATACAGGAGACTTATTTACTATATATATATATATACAAAGTAATGATAGGCTGGTGACATAAAAATCTTTTCAATGTAAGATCACCAATTACAAATCAATTTTCGATACTTTAAATCAATAACTGCTGATCAAAAATGCTTATTGTTATATTTAACCAGCAACCAAATTCAATGTTGAGTCTGCTCAGCTAGCTATGCAGACCTTGAAGGGTATCTACACTCAAAAAACATTAAATCCTTTTTACCGGTAATCCTTACATGGTTATCACATATTAGCTAAATAATTGCTTAAACCTGATATAGGACTTGCACTCGAAATCAGCAGCCAGAAAACTCAGACAGGGATGTTGCATTCAAGAGGAATGTTGGAAATATCTGACACAGGTTAGCAACATTATCATTATAGTATGAAATAAGATGAATATCTACACTGTTAAGCACTCTAAACATTAAATACATTTTAGAAAATATTTTGGTCTTTAGTTTGTATTGCAATAAACAGTTACTATTTCACACAGGGTGCAATTGTCCCCACATTTTTTTGCACCTCACACAATGAGGATGCTATTTCTGAAATCAGTATAAAATTTTGGCTCTTACTCTACAATACTCTGTATATACATCCTACTGAAAAAAGAAAGACATAATAGATTTGTTTCATCACAGATTGTAGCTTTTAAAACATGAAAGTATTCTACAAGTTGTACTGTCGATACAAACACTTGCTGCTTCAGTGGCTCTGTGGCGCAATGGATAGCGCATTGGACTTCTAGTAGGTTGTAGTTATTCAAAGGTTGTGGGTTCGAGTCCCACCAGAGTCATTCTTTAGCTTCAAATGTAAACATTTAAAATGTACTTAAAATGATACATAACATAGACATTGTATATGGGAGACCTATACACTATATATACAAAGTAATTATAGGCTGTTGACATAAAAATCATTTAAATGTAAGACCAGTTACAAATCAATTTTAGATACTTTAAATCAATAACTGGTAATAAAAATGTGGATGGTTATTTTTAACCAGCAATGAAAATATTATGTTGAGTCTGCTCACGTAGGAATACAAAGCTTAAAGTGTATCTACAGTACACTCAAAAATCATAAAAAATCCTTAGATGTGTATTACAAATAACCTACACAATTGCTAAAACCTGATATAGGACTTGCACTTGAATACAGCAAGAGGAAGACTCAGACATAGCTGTTGCATTTGGGAGAAATGTTATAAATATCTGACACTCGATAGCCATGTAATTATTATAATATAAATTAATATAAATATCTATACTGGTAAAAATACAAAACCTATATAAATGTTACCAAAATGTTTCTATCTTCAGTTTCTTTGCAACAAACACTCAATCAGACATGGTGCAATTGTCCCCATATTGATTTGCACCTCACACAAAGTGGGAGCTATTTCTGAAATCATTACAAAAATTGTACTCTCACTCTACGATACTCTCTTTACAGCATACTTAAAAAATAGAAAAATAAAAAGATTAGTTTCATCACAGATTGTGTCATTTAAAACATAAGAGTATTCAACACATTGTACTGTTGATACAAAAAAATGATATATCAGTGGCTCTGTGGCGCAATGGATAGCGCATTGGACTTCTAGTAGGTTGTAGTTATTCAAAGGTTGTGGGTTTGAGTCCCACCAGAGTCGTTCTTTAGTTTCAAATGCAAAGATTTAAAGTTTACTTACAATAATACATAACGTAGACATTGTATACGGGAGACTTATTTACTATATATATATATATATATACAAAGCAATGATAGGCTGGTGACATAAAAATCTTTTCAATGTAAGATCACCAATTACAAATCAATTTTCGATACTTTAAATCAATAACTGCTGATCAAAAATGCTTATTGTTATATTTAACCAGCAACCAAATTCAATGTTGAGTCTGCTCAGCTAGCTATGCAGACCTTGAAGGGTATCTACACTCAAAAAACATTAAATCCTTTTTACCTGTAATCCTTACATGGTTATCACATATTAGCTAAATAATTGCTTAAACCTGATATAGGACTTGCACTCGAAATCAGCAGCCGGAAAACTCAGACAGGGATGTTGCATTCAAGAGGAATGTTGGAAATATCTGACACAGGTTAGCAACATTATCATTATAGTATGAAATAAGATGAATATCTACACTGTTAAGCACTCTAAACATTAAATACATTTTAGAAAATATTTTGGTCTTTAGTTTGTATTGCAATAAACAGTTACTATTTCACACAGGGTGCAATAGTCCCCACAATTTTTTGCACCTCACACAATGAGGATGCTATTTCTGAAATCAGTATAAAATTTTGGCTCTTACTCTACAATACTCTGTATATACATCCTACTAAAAAAAAGAAAGACATAATAGATTTGTTTCATCACAGATTGTAGCTTTTAAAACATGAAAGTATTCTACAAGTTGTACTGTCGATACAAACGCTTGCTACTTCAGTGGCTCTGTAGCGCAATGGATAGCGCATTGGACTTCTAGTAGGTTGTAGTTATTCAAAGGTTGTGGGTTCGAGTCCCACCAGAGTCCTTCTTTAGCTTCAAATGCAAACATTTAAAATTTACTTAAAATGATACATAACATAGACATTGTATATGGGAGACCTATATACTATATATACAAAGTAATTATAGGCTGTTGACATAAAAATCATTTAAATGTAAGACCAGTTACAAATCAATTTTAGATACTTTATATCAATAACTGGTAATAAAAATGTGGATGGCTATTTTTAACCAGCAATAAAAATATTATGTTGAGTCTGCTCACGTAGGAATACAAAGCTTAAAGTGTATCTACAGTACACTCAAAAATCTTTAAAAAATCCTTAGATGTGTATTACAAATAACCTACACAATTGCTAAAACCTGATATAGGACTTGCACTTGAAAACAGCAAGAGGAAGACTCAGACATAGCTGTTGCATTTGGGAGAAATGTTATAAATATCTGACACTCGATAGCCATGTAATTATTATAATATAAATTAATATACCGGTAAATATCTATACTGGTAAAAATACAAAACCTATATAAATGTTACCAAAATGTTTCTATCTTCAGTTTCTTTGCAACAAACACTCAATCAGACATGGTGCAATTGTCCCCATATTGATTTGCACCTCACACAAAGTGGGAGCTATTTCTGAAATCATTACAAAAATTGTACTCTCACTCTACGATACTCTCTTTACAGCATACTTAAAAAATAGAAAAATAAAAAGATTAGTTTCATCACAGATTGTGTCATTTAAAACATAAGAGTATTCAACACATTGTACTGTTGATACAAAAAAATGATATATCAGTGGCTCTGTGGCGCAATGGAGAGCGCATTGGACTTCTAGTAGGTTGTAGTTATTCAAAGGTTGTGGGTTCGAGTCCCACCAGAGTCGTTCTTTAGTTTCAAATGCAAAGATTTAAAGTTTACTTACAATAATACATAACGTAGACATTGTATACAGGAGACTTATTTACTATATATATATATATATACAAAGTAATGATAGGCTGGTGACATAAAAATCTTTTCAATGTAAGATCACCAATTACAAATCAATTTTCGATACTTTAAATCAATAACTGCTGATCAAAAATGCTTATTGTTATATTTAACCAGCAACCAAATTCAATGTTGAGTCTGCTCAGCTAGCTATGCAGACCTTGAAGGGTATCTACACTCAAAAAACATTAAATCCTTTTTACCTGTAATCCTTACATGGTTATCACATATTAGCTAAATAATTGCTTAAACCTGATATAGGACTTGCACTCGAAATCAGCAGCCGGAAAACTCAGACAGGGATGTTGCATTCAAGAGGAATGTTGGAAATATCTGACACAGGTTAGCAACATTATCATTATAGTATGAAATAAGATGAATATCTACACTGTTAAGCACTCTAAACATTAAATACATTTTAGAAAATATTTTGGTCTTTAGTTTGTATTGCAATAAACAGTTACTATTTCACACAGGGTGCAATTGTCCCCACATTTTTTTGCACCTCACACAATGAGGATGCTATTTCTGAAATCAGTATAAAATTTTGGCTCTTACTCTACAATACTCTGTATATACATCCTACTGAAAAAAGAAAGACATAATAGATTTGTTTCATCACAGATTGTAGCTTTTAAAACATGAAAGTATTCTACAAGTTGTACTGTCGATACAAACACTTGCTGCTTCAGTGGCTCTGTGGCGCAATGGATAGCGCATTGGACTTCTAGTAGGTGGTAGTTATTCAAAGGTTGTGGGTTCGAGTCCCACCAGAGTCGTTCTTTAGTTTCAAATGTAAAGATTTAAAGTTTACTTACAATAATACATAACGTAGACATTGTATACAGGAGACTTATTTACTATATATATATATATATATATATACAAAGTAATGATAGGCTGGTGACATAAAAATCTTTTCAATGTAAGATCACCAATTACAAATCAATTTTCCATACTTTAAATCAATAACTGCTGATCAAAAATGCTTATTGTTATATTTAACCAGCAACCAAATTCAATGTTGAGTCTGCTCAGCTAGCTATGCAGACCTTGAAGGGTATCTACACTCAAAAAACATTAAATCCTTTTTACCTGTAATCCTTACATGGTTATCACATATTAGCTAAATAATTGCTTAAACCTGATATAGGACTTGCACTCGAAATCAGCAGCCGGAAAACTCAGACAGGGATGTTGCATTCAAGAGGAATGTTGGAAATATCTGACACAGGTTAGCAACATTATCATTATAGTATGAAATAAGATGAATATCTACACTGTTAAGCACTCTAAACATTAAATACATTTTAGAAAATATTTTGGTCTTTAGTTTGTATTGCAATAAACAGTTACTATTTCACACAGGGTGCAATAGTCCCCACATTTTTTTGCACCTCACACAATGAGGATGCTATTTCTGAAATCAGTATAAAATTTTGGCTCTTACTCTACAATACTCTGTATATACATCCTACTAAAAAAAAGAAAGACATAATAGATTTGTTTCATCACAGATTGTAGCTTTTAAAACATGAAAGTATTCTACAAGTTGTACTGTCGATACAAACGCTTGCTACTTCAGTGGCTCTGTAGCGCAATGGATAGCGCATTGGACTTCTAGTAGGTTGTAGTTATTCAAAGGTTGTGGGTTCGAGTCCCACCAGAGTCATTCTTTAGCTTCAAATGCAAACATTTAAAATTTACTTAAAATGATACATAACATAGACATTGTATATGGGAGACCTATATACTATATATACAAAGTAATTATAGGCTGTTGACATAAAAATCATTTAAATGTAAGACCAGTTACAAATCAATTTTAGATACTTTAAATCAATAACTGGTAATAAAAATGTGGATGGCTATTTTTAACCAGCAATGAAAATATTATGTTGAGTCTGCTCACGTAGGAATACAAAGCTTAAAGTGTATCTACAGTACACTCAAAAATCTTAAAAAAATCCTTAGATGTGTATTACAAATAACCTACACAATTGCTAAAACCTGATATAGGACTTGCACTTGAAAACAGCAAGAGGAAGACTCAGACATAGCTGTTGCATTTGGGAGAAATGTTATAAATATCTGACACTCGATAGCCATGTAATTATTATAATATAAATTAATATAAATATCTATACTGGTAAAAATACAAAACCTATATAAATGTTACCAAAATGTTTCTATCTTCAGTTTCTTTGCAACAAACACTCAATCAGACATGGTGCAATTGTCCCCATATTGATTTGCACCTCACACAAAGTGGGAGCTATTTCTGAAATCATTACAAAAATTTTACTCTCACTCTACGATACTCTCTTTACAGCATACTTAAAAAATAGAAAAATAAAAAGATTAGTTTCATCACAGATTGTGTCATTTAAAACATAAGAGTATTCAACACATTGTACTGTTGATACAAAAATATGATACATCAGTGGCTCTGTGGCGCAATGGATAGCGCATTGGACTTCTAGTAGGTTGTAGTTATTCAAAGGTTGAGGTTCGAGTCCCACCAGAGTCGTTCTTTAGTTTCAAATGCAAAGATTTAAAGTTTACTTACAATAATACATAACGTAGACATTGTATACAGGAGACTTATTTACTATATATATATATATACAAAGTAATGATAGGCTGGTGACATAAAAATCTTTTCAATGTAAGATCACCAATTACAAATCAATTTTCGATACTTTAAATCAATAACTGCTGATCAAAAATGCTTATTGTTATATTTAACCAGCAACCAAATTCAATGTTGAGTCTGCTCAGCTAGCTATGCAGACCTTGAAGGGTATCTACACTCAAAAAACATTAAATCCTTTTTACCGGTAATCCTTACATGGTTATCACATATTAGCTAAATAATTGCTTAAACCTGATATAGGACTTGCACTCGAAATCAGCAGCCAGAAAACTCAGACAGGGATGTTGCATTCAAGAGGAATGTTGGAAATATCTGACACAGGTTAGCAACATTATCATTATAGTATGAAATAAGATGAATATCTACACTGTTAAGCACTCTAAACATTAAATACATTTTAGAAAATATTTTGGTCTTTAGTTTGTATTGCAATAAACAGTTACTATTTCACACAGGGTGCAATTGTCCCCACATTTTTTTGCACCTCACACAATGAGGATGCTATTTCTGAAATCAGTATAAAATTTTGGCTCTTACTCTACAATACTCTGTATATACATCCTACTGAAAAAAGAAAGACATAATAGATTTGTTTCATCACAGATTGTAGCTTTTAAAACATGAAAGTATTCTACAAGTTGTACTGTCGATACAAACACTTGCTGCTTCAGTGGCTCTGTGGCGCAATGGATAGCGCATTGGACTTCTAGTAGGTTGTAGTTATTCAAAGGTTGTGGGTTCGAGTCCCACCAGAGTCATTCTTTAGCTTCAAATGTAAACATTTAAAATGTACTTAAAATGATACATAACATAGACATTGTATATGGGAGACCTATACACTATATATACAAAGTAATTATAGGCTGTTGACATAAAAATCATTTAAATGTAAGACCAGTTACAAATCAATTTTAGATACTTTAAATCAATAACTGGTAATAAAAATGTGGATGGTTATTTTTAACCAGCAATGAAAATATTATGTTGAGTCTGCTCACGTAGGAATACAAAGCTTAAAGTGTATCTACAGTACACTCAAAAATCATAAAAAATCCTTAGATGTGTATTACAAATAACCTACACAATTGCTAAAACCTGATATAGGACTTGCACTTGAATACAGCAAGAGGAAGACTCAGACATAGCTGTTGCATTTGGGAGAAATGTTATAAATATCTGACACTCGATAGCCATGTAATTATTATAATATAAATTAATATAAATATCTATACTGGTAAAAATACAAAACCTATATAAATGTTACCAAAATGTTTCTATCTTCAGTTTCTTTGCAACAAACACTCAATCAGACATGGTGCAATTGTCCCCATATTGATTTGCACCTCACACAAAGTGGGAGCTATTTCTGAAATCATTACAAAAATTGTACTCTCACTCTACGATACTCTCTTTACAGCATACTTAAAAAATAGAAAAATAAAAAGATTAGTTTCATCACAGATTGTGTCATTTAAAACATAAGAGTATTCAACACATTGTACTGTTGATACAAAAAAATGATATATCAGTGGCTCTGTGGCGCAATGGATAGCGCATTGGACTTCTAGTAGGTTGTAGTTATTCAAAGGTTGTGGGTTTGAGTCCCACCAGAGTCGTTCTTTAGTTTCAAATGCAAAGATTTAAAGTTTACTTACAATAATACATAACGTAGACATTGTATACGGGAGACTTATTTACTATATATATATATATATATACAAAGCAATGATAGGCTGGTGACATAAAAATCTTTTCAATGTAAGATCACCAATTACAAATCAATTTTCGATACTTTAAATCAATAACTGCTGATCAAAAATGCTTATTGTTATATTTAACCAGCAACCAAATTCAATGTTGAGTCTGCTCAGCTAGCTATGCAGACCTTGAAGGGTATCTACACTCAAAAAACATTAAATCCTTTTTACCTGTAATCCTTACATGGTTATCACATATTAGCTAAATAATTGCTTAAACCTGATATAGGACTTGCACTCGAAATCAGCAGCCGGAAAACTCAGACAGGGATGTTGCATTCAAGAGGAATGTTGGAAATATCTGACACAGGTTAGCAACATTATCATTATAGTATGAAATAAGATGAATATCTACACTGTTAAGCACTCTAAACATTAAATACATTTTAGAAAATATTTTGGTCTTTAGTTTGTATTGCAATAAACAGTTACTATTTCACACAGGGTGCAATAGTCCCCACAATTTTTTGCACCTCACACAATGAGGATGCTATTTCTGAAATCAGTATAAAATTTTGGCTCTTACTCTACAATACTCTGTATATACATCCTACTAAAAAAAAGAAAGACATAATAGATTTGTTTCATCACAGATTGTAGCTTTTAAAACATGAAAGTATTCTACAAGTTGTACTGTCGATACAAACGCTTGCTACTTCAGTGGCTCTGTAGCGCAATGGATAGCGCATTGGACTTCTAGTAGGTTGTAGTTATTCAAAGGTTGTGGGTTCGAGTCCCACCAGAGTCATTCTTTAGCTTCAAATGCAAACATTTAAAATTTACTTAAAATGATACATAACATAGACATTGTATATGGGAGACCTATATACTATATATACAAAGTAATTATAGGCTGTTGACATAAAAATCATTTAAATGTAAGACCAGTTACAAATCAATTTTAGATACTTTATATCAATAACTGGTAATAAAAATGTGGATGGCTATTTTTAACCAGCAATGAAAATATTATGTTGAGTCTGCTCACGTAGGAATACAAAGCTTAAAGTGTATCTACAGTACACTCAAAAATCTTTAAAAAATCCTTAGATGTGTATTACAAATAACCTACACAATTGCTAAAACCTGATATAGGACTTGCACTTGAAAACAGCAAGAGGAAGACTCAGACATAGCTGTTGCATTTGGGAGAAATGTTATAAATATCTGACACTCGATAGCCATGTAATTATTATAATATAAATTAATATACCGGTAAATATCTATACTGGTAAAAATACAAAACCTATATAAATGTTACCAAAATGTTTCTATCTTCAGTTTCTTTGCAACAAACACTCAATCAGACATGGTGCAATTGTCCCCATATTGATTTGCACCTCACACAAAGTGGGAGCTATTTCTGAAATCATTACAAAAATTGTACTCTCACTCTACGATACTCTCTTTACAGCATACTTAAAAAATAGAAAAATAAAAAGATTAGTTTCATCACAGATTGTGTCATTTAAAACATAAGAGTATTCAACACATTGTACTGTTGATACAAAAAAATGATATATCAGTGGCTCTGTGGCGCAATGGATAGCGCATTGGACTTCTAGTAGGTTGTAGTTATTCAAAGGTTGTGGGTTCGAGTCCCACCAGAGTCGTTCTTTAGTTTCAAATGCAAAGATTTAAAGTTTACTTACAATAATACATAAGGTAGACATTGTATACAGGAGACTTATTTACTATATATATATATATACAAAGTAATGATAGGCTGGTGACATAAAAATCTTTTCAATGTAAGATCACCAATTACAAATCAATTTTCGATACTTTAAATCAATAACTGCTGATCAAAAATGCTTATTGTTATATTTAACCAGCAACCAAATTCAATGTTGAGTCTGCTCAGCTAGCTATGCAGACCTTGAAGGGTATCTACACTCAAAAAACATTAAATCCTTTTTACCTGTAGTCCTTACATGGTTATCACATATTAGCTAAATAATTGCTTAAACCTGATATAGGACTTGCACTCGAAATCAGCAGCCGGAAAACTCAGACAGGGATGTTGCATTCAAGAGGAATGTTGGAAATATCTGACACAGGTTAGCAACATTATCATTATAGTATGAAATAAGATGAATATCTACACTGTTAAGCACTCTAAACATTAAATACATTTTAGAAAATATTTTGGTCTTTAGTTTGTATTGCAATAAACAGTTACTATTTCACACAGGGTGCAATTGTCCCCACATTTTTTTGCACCTCACACAATGAGGATGCTATTTCTGAAATCAGTATAAAATTTTGGCTCTTACTCTACAATACTCTGTATATACATCCTACTGAAAAAAGAAAGACATAATAGATTTGTTTCATCACAGATTGTAGCTTTTAAAACATGAAAGTATTCTACAAGTTGTACTGTCGATACAAACACTTGCTGCTTCAGTGGCTCTGTGGCGCAATGGATAGCGCATTGGATTTCTAGTAGGTGGTAGTTATTCAAAGGTTGTGGGTTCGAGTCCCACCAGAGTCGTTCTTTAGTTTCAAATGTAAAGATTTAAAGTTTACTTACAATAATACATAACGTAGACATTGTATACAGGAGACTTATTTACTATATATATATATATATATATATATACAAAGTAATGATAGGCTGGTGACATAAAAATCTTTTCAATGTAAGATCACCAATTACAAATCAATTTTCCATACTTTAAATCAATAACTGCTGATCAAAAATGCTTATTGTTATATTTAACCAGCAACCAAATTCAATGTTGAGTCTGCTCAGCTAGCTATGCAGACCTTGAAGGGTATCTACACTCAAAAAACATTAAATCCTTTTTACCTGTAATCCTTACATGGTTATCACATATTAGCTAAATAATTGCTTAAACCTGATATAGGACTTGCACTCGAAATCAGCAGCCGGAAAACTCAGACAGGGATGTTGCATTCAAGAGGAATGTTGGAAATATCTGACACAGGTTAGCAACATTATCATTATAGTATGAAATAAGATGAATATCTACACTGTTAAGCACTCTAAACATTAAATACATTTTAGAAAATATTTTGGTCTTTAGTTTGTATTGCAATAAACAGTTACTATTTCACACAGGGTGCAATAGTCCCCACATTTTTTTGCACCTCACACAATGAGGATGCTATTTCTGAAATCAGTATAAAATTTTGGCTCTTACTCTACAATACTCTGTATATACATCCTACTAAAAAAAAGAAAGACATAATAGATTTGTTTCATCACAGATTGTAGCTTTTAAAACATGAAAGTATTCTACAAGTTGTACTGTCGATACAAACGCTTGCTACTTCAGTGGCTCTGTAGCGCAATGGATAGCGCATTGGACTTCTAGTAGGTTGTAGTTATTCAAAGGTTGTGGGTTCGAGTCCCACCAGAGTCATTCTTTAGCTTCAAATGCAAACATTTAAAATTTACTTAAAATGATACATAACATAGACATTGTATATGGGAGACCTATATACTATATATACAAAGTAATTATAGGCTGTTGACATAAAAATCATTTAAATGTAAGACCAGTTACAAATCAATTTTAGATACTTTAAATCAATAACTGGTAATAAAAATGTGGATGGCTATTTTTAACCAGCAATGAAAATATTATGTTGAGTCTGCTCACGTAGGAATACAAAGCTTAAAGTGTATCTACAGTACACTCAAAAATCTTAAAAAAATCCTTAGATGTGTATTACAAATAACCTACACAATTGCTAAAACCTGATATAGGACTTGCACTTGAAAACAGCAAGAGGAAGACTCAGACATAGCTGTTGCATTTGGGAGAAATGTTATAAATATCTGACACTCGATAGCCATGTAATTATTATAATATAAATTAATATAAATATCTATACTGGTAAAAATACAAAACCTATATAAATGTTACCAAAATGTTTCTATCTTCAGTTTCTTTGCAACAAACACTCAATCAGACATGGTGCAATTGTCCCCATATTGATTTGCACCTCACACAAAGTGGGAGCTATTTCTGAAATCATTACAAAAATTTTACTCTCACTCTACGATACTCTCTTTACAGCATACTTGAAAAATAGAAAAATAAAAAGATTAGTTTCATCACAGATTGTGTCATTTAAAACATAAGAGTATTCAACACATTGTACTGTTGATACAAAAATATGATACATCAGTGGCTCTGTGGCGCAATGGATAGCGCATTGGACTTCTAGTAGGTTGTAGTTATTCAAAGGTTGAGGTTTGAGTCCCACCAGAGTCGTTCTTTAGTTTCAAATGCAAAGATTTAAAGTTTACTTACAATAATACATAACGTAGACATTGTATACAGGAGACTTATTTACTATATATATATATACAAAGTAATGATAGGCTGGTGACATAAAAATCTTTTCAATGTAAGATCACCAATTACAAATCAATTTTCGATACTTTAAATCAATAACTGCTGATCAAAAATGCTTATTGTTATATTTAACCAGCAACCAAATTCAATGTTGAGTCTGCTCAGCTAGCTATGCAGACCTTGAAGGGTATCTACACTCAAAAAACATTAAATCCTTTTTACCGGTAATCCTTACATGGTTATCACATATTAGCTAAATAATTGCTTAAACCTGATATAGGACTTGCACTCGAAATCAGCAGCCAGAAAACTCAGACAGGGATGTTGCATTCAAGAGGAATGTTGGAAATATCTGACACAGGTTAGCAACATTATCATTATAGTATGAAATAAGATGAATATCTACACTGTTAAGCACTCTAAACATTAAATACATTTTAGAAAATATTTTGGTCTTTAGTTTGTATTGCAATAAACAGTAACTATTTCACACAGGGTGCAATTGTCCCCACATTTTTTTGCACCTCACACAATGAGGATGCTATTTCTGAAATCAGTATAAAATTTTGGCTCTTACTCTACAATACTCTGTATATACATCCTACTGAAAAAAGAAAGACATAATAGATTTTTTTTCATCACAGATTGTAGCTTTTAAAACATGAAAGTATTCTACAAGTTGTACTGTCGATACAAACGCTTGCTGCTTCAGTGGCTCTGTGGCGCAATGGATAGCGCATTGGACTTCTAGTAGGTTGTAGTTATTCAAAGGTTGTGGGTTCGAGTCCCACCAGAGTCATTCTTTAGCTTCAAATGTAAACATTTAAAATGTACTTAAAATGATACATAACATAGACATTGTATATGGGAGACCTATACACTATATATACAAAGTAATTATAGGCTGTTGACATAAAAATCATTTAAATGTAAGACCAGTTACAAATCAATTTTAGATACTTTAAATCAATAACTGGTAATAAAAATGTGGATGGTTATTTTTAACCAGCAATGAAAATATTATGTTGAGTCTGCTCACGTAGGAATACAAAGCTTAAAGTGTATCTACAGTACACTCAAAAATCATAAAAAATCCTTAGATGTGTATTACAAATAACCTACACAATTGCTAAAACCTGATATAGGACTTGCACTTGAATACAGCAAGAGGAAGACTCAGACATAGCTGTTGCATTTGGGAGAAATGTTATAAATATCTGACACTCGATAGCCATGTAATTATTATAATATAAATTAATATAAATATCTATACTGGTAAAAATACAAAACCTATATAAATGTTACCAAAATGTTTCTATCTTCAGTTTCTTTGCAACAAACACTCAATCAGACATGGTGCAATTGTCCCCATATTGATTTGCACCTCACACAAAGTGGGAGCTATTTCTGAAATCATTACAAAAATTGTACTCTCACTCTACGATACTCTCTTTACAGCATACTTAAAAAATAGAAAAATAAAAAGATTAGTTTCATCACAGATTGTGTCATTTAAAACATAAGAGTATTCAACACATTGTACTGTTGATACAAAAAAATGATATATCAGTGGCTCTGTGGCGCAATGGATAGCGCATTGGACTTCTAGTAGGTTGTAGTTATTCAAAGGTTGTGGGTTCGAGTCCCACCAGAGTCGTTCTTTAGTTTCAAATGCAAAGATTTAAAGTTTACTTACAATAATACATAACGTAGACATTGTATACAGGAGACTTATTTACTATATATATATATATATATACAAAGTAATGATAGGCTGGTGACATAAAAATCTTTTCAATGTAAGATCACCAATTACAAATCAATTTTCGATACTTTAAATCAATAACTGCTGATCAAAAATGCTTATTGTTATATTTAACCAGCAACCAAATTCAATGTTGAGTCTGCTCAGCTAGCTATGCAGACCTTGAAGGGTATCTACACTCAAAAAACATTAAATCCTTTTTACCTGTAATCCTTACATGGTTATCACATATTAGCTAAATAATTGCTTAAACCTGATATAGGACTTGCACTCGAAATCAGCAGCCGGAAAACTCAGACAGGGATGTTGCATTCAAGAGGAATGTTGGAAATATCTGACACAGGTTAGCAACATTATCATTATAGTATGAAATAAGATGAATATCTACACTGTTAAGCACTCTAAACATTAAATACATTTTAGAAAATATTTTGGTCTTTAGTTTGTATTGCAATAAACAGTTACTATTTCACACAGGGTGCAATAGTCCCCACAATTTTTTGCACCTCACACAATGAGGATGCTATTTCTGAAATCAGTATAAAATTTTGGCTCTTACTCTACAATACTCTGTATATACATCCTACTAAAAAAAAGAAAGACATAATAGATTTGTTTCATCACAGATTGTAGCTTTTAAAACATGAAAGTATTCTACAAGTTGTACTGTCGATACAAACGCTTGCTACTTCAGTGGCTCTGTAGCGCAATGGATAGCGCATTGGACTTCTAGTAGGTTGTAGTTATTTAAAGGTTGTGGGTTCGAGTCCCACCAGAGTCATTCTTTAGCTTCAAATGCAAACATTTAAAATTTACTTAAAATTATACATAACATAGACATTGTATATGGGAGACCTATATACTATATATACAAAGTAATTATAGGCTGTTGACATAAAAATCATTTAAATGTAAGACCAGTTACAAATCAATTTTAGATACTTTATATCAATAACTGGTAATAAAAATGTGGATGGCTATTTTTAACCAGCAATGAAAATATTATGTTGAGTCTGCTCACGTAGGAATACAAAGCTTAAAGTGTATCTACAGTACACTCAAAAATCTTTAAAAAATCCTTAGATGTGTATTACAAATAACCTACACAATTGCTAAAACCTGATATAGGACTTGCACTTGAAAACAGCAAGAGGAAGACTCAGACATAGCTGTTGCATTTGGGAGAAATGTTATAAATATCTGACACTCGATAGCCATGTAATTATTATAATATAAATTAATATACCGGTAAATATCTATACTGGTAAAAATACAAAACCTATATAAATGTTACCAAAATGTTTCTATCTTCAGTTTCTTTGCAACAAACACTCAATCAGACATGGTGCAATTGTCCCCATATTGATTTGCACCTCACACAAAGTGGGAGCTATTTCTGAAATCATTACAAAAATTGTACTCTCACTCTACGATACTCTCTTTACAGCATACTTAAAAAATAGAAAAATAAAAAGATTAGTTTCATCACAGATTGTGTCATTTAAAACATAAGAGTATTCAACACATTGTACTGTTGATACAAAAAAATGATATATCAGTGGCTCTGTGGCGCAATGGATAGCGCATTGGACTTCTAGTAGGTTGTAGTTATTCAAAGGTTGTGGGTTCGAGTCCCACCAGAGTCATTCTTTAGTTTCAAATGTAAAGATTTAAAGTTTACTTACAATAATACATAACGTAGACATTGTATACAGGAGACTTATTTACTATATATATATATATATATATATATACAAAGTAATGATAGGCTGGTGACATAAAAATCTTTTCAATGTAAGATCACCAATTACAAATCAATTTTCGATACTTTAAATCAATAACTGCTGATCAAAAATGCTTATTGTTATATTTAACCAGCAACCAAATTCAATGTTGAGTCTGCTCAGCTAGCTATGCAGACCTTGAAGGGTATCTACACTCAAAAAACATTAAATCCTTTTTACCTGTAGTCCTTACATGGTTATCACATATTAGCTAAATAATTGCTTAAACCTGATATAGGACTTGCACTCGAAATCAGCAGCCGGAAAACTCAGACAGGGATGTTGCATTCAAGAGGAATGTTGGAAATATCTGACACAGGTTAGCAACATTATCATTATAGTATGAAATAAGATGAATATCTACACTGTTAAGCACTCTAAACATTAAATACATTTTAGAAAATATTTTGGTCTTTAGTTTGTATTGCAATAAACAGTTACTATTTCACACAGGGTGCAATTGTCCCCACATTTTTTTGCACCTCACACAATGAGGATGCTATTTCTGAAATCAGTATAAAATTTTGGCTCTTACTCTACAATACTCTGTATATACATCCTACTGAAAAAAGAAAGACATAATAGATTTGTTTCATCACAGATTGTAGCTTTTAAAACATGAAAGTATTCTACAAGTTGTACTGTCGATACAAACACTTGCTGCTTCAGTGGCTCTGTGGCGCAATGGATAGCGCATTGGATTTCTAGTAGGTGGTAGTTATTCAAAGGTTGTGGGTTCGAGTCCCACCAGAGTCGTTCTTTAGTTTCAAATGTAAAGATTTAAAGTTTACTTACAATAATACATAACGTAGACATTGTATACAGGAGACTTATTTACTATATATATATATATATATATACAAAGTAATGATAGGCTGGTGACATAAAAATCTTTTCAATGTAAGATCACCAATTACAAATCAATTTTCCATACTTTAAATCAATAACTGCTGATCAAAAATGCTTATTGTTATATTTAACCAGCAACCAAATTCAATGTTGAGTCTGCTCAGCTAGCTATGCAGACCTTGAAGGGTATCTACACTCAAAAAACATTAAATCCTTTTTACCTGTAATCCTTACATGGTTATCACATATTAGCTAAATAATTGCTTAAACCTGATATAGGACTTGCACTCGAAATCAGCAGCCGGAAAACTCAGACAGGGATGTTGCATTCAAGAGGAATGTTGGAAATATCTGACACAGGTTAGCAACATTATCATTATAGTATGAAATAAGATGAATATCTACACTGTTAAGCACTCTAAACATTAAATACATTTTAGAAAATATTTTGGTCTTTAGTTTGTATTGCAATAAACAGTTACTATTTCACACAGGGTGCAATAGTCCCCACATTTTTTTGCACCTCACACAATGAGGATGCTATTTCTGAAATCAGTATAAAATTTTGGCTCTTACTCTACAATACTCTGTATATACATCCTACTAAAAAAAAGAAAGACATAATAGATTTGTTTCATCACAGATTGTAGCTTTTAAAACATGAAAGTATTCTACAAGTTGTACTGTCGATACAAACGCTTGCTACTTCAGTGGCTCTGTAGCGCAATGGATAGCGCATTGGACTTCTAGTAGGTTGTAGTTATTCAAAGGTTGTGGGTTCGAGTCCCACCAGAGTCATTCTTTAGCTTCAAATGCAAACATTTAAAATTTACTTAAAATGATACATAACATAGACATTGTATATGGGAGACCTATATACTATATATACAAAGTAATTATAGGCTGTTGACATAAAAATCATTTAAATGTAAGACCAGTTACAAATCAATTTTAGATACTTTAAATCAATAACTGGTAATAAAAATGTGGATGGCTATTTTTAACCAGCAATGAAAATATTATGTTGAGTCTGCTCACGTAGGAATACAAAGCTTAAAGTGTATCTACAGTACACTCAAAAATCTTAAAAAAATCCTTAGATGTGTATTACAAATAACCTACACAATTGCTAAAACCTGATATAGGACTTGCACTTGAAAACAGCAAGAGGAAGACTCAGACATAGCTGTTGCATTTGGGAGAAATGTTATAAATATCTGACACTCGATAGCCATGTAATTATTATAATATAAATTAATATAAATATCTATACTGGTAAAAATACAAAACCTATATAAATGTTACCAAAATGTTTCTATCTTCAGTTTCTTTGCAACAAACACTCAATCAGACATGGTGCAATTGTCCCCATATTGATTTGCACCTCACACAAAGTGGGAGCTATTTCTGAAATCATTACAAAAATTTTACTCTCACTCTACGATACTCTCTTTACAGCATACTTGAAAAATAGAAAAATAAAAAGATTAGTTTCATCACAGATTGTGTCATTTAAAACATAAGAGTATTCAACACATTGTACTGTTGATACAAAAATATGATACATCAGTGGCTCTGTGGCGCAATGGATAGCGCATTGGACTTCTAGTAGGTTGTAGTTATTCAAAGGTTGAGGTTTGAGTCCCACCAGAGTCGTTCTTTAGTTTCAAATGCAAAGATTTAAAGTTTACTTACAATAATACATAACGTAGACATTGTATACAGGAGACTTATTTACTATATATATATATACAAAGTAATGATAGGCTGGTGACATAAAAATCTTTTCAATGTAAGATCACCAATTACAAATCAATTTTCGATACTTTAAATCAATAACTGCTGATCAAAAATGCTTATTGTTATATTTAACCAGCAACCAAATTCAATGTTGAGTCTGCTCAGCTAGCTATGCAGACCTTGAAGGGTATCTACACTCAAAAAACATTAAATCCTTTTTACCGGTAATCCTTACATGGTTATCACATATTAGCTAAATAATTGCTTAAACCTGATATAGGACTTGCACTCGAAATCAGCAGCCAGAAAACTCAGACAGGGATGTTGCATTCAAGAGGAATGTTGGAAATATCTGACACAGGTTAGCAACATTATCATTATAGTATGAAATAAGATGAATATCTACACTGTTAAGCACTCTAAACATTAAATACATTTTAGAAAATATTTTGGTCTTTAGTTTGTATTGCAATAAACAGTAACTATTTCACACAGGGTGCAATTGTCCCCACATTTTTTTGCACCTCACACAATGAGGATGCTATTTCTGAAATCAGTATAAAATTTTGGCTCTTACTCTACAATACTCTGTATATACATCCTACTGAAAAAAGAAAGACATAATAGATTTTTTTCATCACAGATTGTAGCTTTTAAAACATGAAAGTATTCTACAAGTTGTACTGTCGATACAAACGCTTGCTGCTTCAGTGGCTCTGTGGCGCAATGGATAGCGCATTGGACTTCTAGTAGGTTGTAGTTATTCAAAGGTTGTGGGTTCGAGTCCCACCAGAGTCATTCTTTAGCTTCAAATGTAAACATTTAAAATGTACTTAAAATGATACATAACATAGACATTGTATATGGGAGACCTATACACTATATATACAAAGTAATTATAGGCTGTTGACATAAAAATCATTTAAATGTAAGACCAGTTACAAATCAATTTTAGATACTTTAAATCAATAACTGGTAATAAAAATGTGGATGGTTATTTTTAACCAGCAATGAAAATATTATGTTGAGTCTGCTCACGTAGGAATACAAAGCTTAAAGTGTATCTACAGTACACTCAAAAATCATAAAAAATCCTTAGATATGTATTACAAATAACCTACACAATTGCTAAAACCTGATATAGGACTTGCACTTGAATACAGCAAGAGGAAGACTCAGACATAGCTGTTGCATTTGGGAGAAATGTTATAAATATCTGACACTCGATAGCCATGTAATTATTATAATATAAATTAATATAAATATCTATACTGGTAAAAATACAAAACCTATATAAATGTTACCAAAATGTTTCTATCTTCAGTTTCTTTGCAACAAACACTCAATCAGACATGGTGCAATTGTCCCCATATTGATTTGCACCTCACACAAAGTGGGAGCTATTTCTGAAATCATTACAAAAATTGTACTCTCACTCTACGATACTCTCTTTACAGCATACTTAAAAAATAGAAAAATAAAAAGATTAGTTTCATCACAGATTGTGTCATTTAAAACATAAGAGTATTCAACACATTGTACTGTTGATACAAAATAATGATATATCAGTGGCTCTGTGGCGCAATGGATAGCGCATTGGACTTCTAGTAGGTTGTAGTTATTCAAAGGTTGTGGGTTCGAGTCCCACCAGAGTCGTTCTTTAGTTTCAAATGCAAAGATTTAAAGTTTACTTACAATAATACATAACGTAGACATTGTATACAGGAGACTTATTTACTATATATATATATATACAAAGTAATGATAGGCTGGTGACATAAAAATCTTTTCAATGTAAGATCACCAATTACAAATCAATTTTCGATACTTTAAATCAATAACTGCTGATCAAAAATGCTTATTGTTATATTTAACCAGCAACCAAATTCAATGTTGAGTCTGCTCAGCTAGCTATGCAGACCTTGAAGGGTATCTACACTCAAAAAACATTAAATCCTTTTTACCTGTAATCCTTACATGGTTATCACATATTAGCTAAATAATTGCTTAAACCTGATATAGGACTTGCACTCGAAATCAGCAGCCGGAAAACTCAGACAGGGATGTTGCATTCAAGAGGAATGTTGGAAATATCTGACACAGGTTAGCAACATTATCATTATAGTATGAAATAAGATGAATATCTACACTGTTAAGCACTCTAAACATTAAATACATTTTAGAAAATATTTTGGTCTTTAGTTTGTATTGCAATAAACAGTTACTATTTCACACAGGGTGCAATAGTCCCCACAATTTTTTGCACCTCACACAATGAGGATGCTATTTCTGAAATCAGTATAAAATTTTGGCTCTTACTCTACAATACTCTGTATATACATCCTACTAAAAAAAAGAAAGACATAATAGATTTGTTTCATCACAGATTGTAGCTTTTAAAACATGAAAGTATTCTACAAGTTGTACTGTCGATACAAACGCTTGCTATTTCAGTGGCTCTGTAGCGCAATGGATAGCGCATTGGACTTCTAGTAGGTTGTAGTTATTCAAAGGTTGTGGGTTCGAGTCCCACCAGAGTCATTCTTTAGCTTCAAATGCAAACATTTAAAATTTACTTAAAATGATACATAACATAGACATTGTATATGGGAGACCTATATACTATATATACAAAGTTATTATAGGCTGTTGACATAAAAATCATTTAAATGTAAGACCAGTTACAAATCAATTTTAGATACTTTATATCAATAACTGGTAATAAAAATGTGGATGGCTATTTTTAACCAGCAATGAAAATATTATGTTGAGTCTGCTCACGTAGGAATACAAAGCTTAAAGTGTATCTACAGTACACTCAAAAATCTTTAAAAAATCCTTAGATGTGTATTACAAATAACCTACACAATTGCTAAAACCTGATATAGGACTTGCACTTGAAAACAGCAAGAGGAAGACTCAGACATAGCTGTTGCATTTGGGAGAAATGTTATAAATATCTGACACTCGATAGCCATGTAATTATTATAATATAAATTAATATACCGGTAAATATCTATACTGGTAAAAATACAAAACCTATATAAATGTTACCAAAATGTTTCTATCTTCAGTTTCTTTGCAACAAACACTCAATCAGACATGGTGCAATTGTCCCCATATTGATTTGCACCTCACACAAAGTGGGAGCTATTTCTGAAATCATTACAAAAATTGTACTCTCACTCTACGATACTCTCTTTACAGCATACTTAAAAAATAGAAAAATAAAAAGATTAGTTTCATCACAGATTGTGTCATTTAAAACATAAGAGTATTCAACACATTGTACTGTTGATACAAAAAAATGATATATCAGTGGCTCTGTGGCGCAATGGATAGCGCATTGGACTTCTAGTAGGTTGTAGTTATTCAAAGGTTGTGGGTTCGAGTCCCACCAGAGTCGTTCTTTAGTTTCAAATGCAAAGATTTAAAGTTTACTTACAATAATACATAAGGTAGACATTGTATACAGGAGACTTATTTACTATATATATATATATACAAAGTAATGATAGGCTGGTGACATAAAAATCTTTTCAATGTAAGATCACCAATTACAAATCAATTTTCGATACTTTAAATCAATAACTGCTGATCAAAAATGCTTATTGTTATATTTAACCAGCAACCAAATTCAATGTTGAGTCTGCTCAGCTAGCTATGCAGACCTTGAAGGGTATCTACACTCAAAAAACATTAAATCCTTTTTACCTGTAATCCTTACATGGTTATCACATATTAGCTAAATAATTGCTTAAACCTGATATAGGACTTGCACTCGAAATCAGCAGCCGGAAAACTCAGACAGGGATGTTGCATTCAGGAGGAATGTTGGAAATATCTGACACAGGTTAGCAACATTATCATTATAGTATGAAATAAGATGAATATCTACACTGTTAAGCACTCTAAACATTAAATACATTTTAGAAAATATTTTGGTCTTTAGTTTGTATTGCAATAAACAGTTACTATTTCACACAGGGTGCAATTGTCCCCACATTTTTTTTGCACCTCACACAATGAGGATGCTATTTCTGAAATCAGTATAAAATTTTGGCTCTTACTCTACAATACTCTGTATATACATCCTACTGAAAAAAGAAAGACATAATAGATTTGTTTCATCACAGATTGTAGCTTTTAAAACATGAAAGTATTCTACAAGTTGTACTGTCGATACAAACACTTGCTGCTTCAGTGGCTCTGTGGCGCAATGGATAGCGCATTGGACTTCTAGTAGGTGGTAGTTATTCAAAGGTTGTGGGTTCGAGTCCCACCAGAGTCGTTCTTTAGTTTCAAATGTAAAGATTTAAAGTTTACTTACAATAATACATAACGTAGACATTGTATACAGGAGACTTATTTACTATATATATATATATATATACAAAGTAATGATAGGCTGGTGACATAAAAATCTTTTCAATGTAAGATCACCAATTACAAATCAATTTTCCATACTTTAAATCAATAACTGCTGATCAAAAATGCTTATTGTTATATTTAACCAGCAACCAAATTCAATGTTGAGTCTGCTCAGCTAGCTATGCAGACCTTGAAGGGTATCTACACTCAAAAAACATTAAATCCTTTTTACCTGTAATCCTTACATGGTTATCACATATTAGCTAAATAATTGCTTAAACCTGATATAGGACTTGCACTCGAAATCAGCAGCCGGAAAACTCAGACAGGGATGTTGCATTCAAGAGGAATGTTGGAAATATCTGACACAGGTTAGCAACATTATCATTATAGTATGAAATAAGATGAATATCTACACTGTTAAGCACTCTAAACATTAAATACATTTTAGAAAATATTTTGGTCTTTAGTTTGTATTGCAATAAACAGTTACTATTTCACACAGGGTGCAATAGTCCCCACATTTTTTTGCACCTCACACAATGAGGATGCTATTTCTGAAATCAGTATAAAATTTTGGCTCTTACTCTACAATACTCTGTATATACATCCTACTAAAAAAAAGAAAGACATAATAGATTTGTTTCATCACAGATTGTAGCTTTTAAAACATGAAAGTATTCTACAAGTTGTACTGTCGATACAAACGCTTGCTACTTCAGTGGCTCTGTAGCGCAATGGATAGCGCATTGGACTTCTAGTAGGTTGTAGTTATTCAAAGGTTGTGGGTTCGAGTCCCACCAGAGTCATTCTTTAGCTTCAAATGCAAACATTTAAAATTTACTTAAAATGATACATAACATAGACATTGTATATGGGAGACCTATATACTATATATACAAAGTAATTATAGGCTGTTGACATAAAAATCATTTAAATGTAAGACCAGTTACAAATCAATTTTAGATACTTTAAATCAATAACTGGTAATAAAAATGTGGATGGCTATTTTTAACCAGCAATGAAAATATTATGTTGAGTCTGCTCACGTAGGAATACAAAGCTTAAAGTGTATCTACAGTACACTCAAAAATCTTAAAAAAATCCTTAGATGTGTATTACAAATAACCTACACAATTGCTAAAACCTGATATAGGACTTGCACTTGAAAACAGCAAGAGGAAGACTCAGACATAGCTGTTGCATTTGGGAGAAATGTTATAAATATCTGACACTCGATAGCCATGTAATTATTATAATATAAATTAATATAAATATCTATACTGGTAAAAATACAAAACCTATATAAATGTTACCAAAATGTTTCTATCTTCAGTTTCTTTGCAACAAACACTCAATCAGACATGGTGCAATTGTCCCCATATTGATTTGCACCTCACACAAAGTGGGAGCTATTTCTGAAATCATTACAAAAATTTTACTCTCACTCTACGATACTCTCTTTACAGCATACTTAAAAAATAGAAAAATAAAAAGATTAGTTTCATCACAGATTGTGTCATTTAAAACATAAGAGTATTCAACACATTGTACTGTTGATACAAAAATATGATACATCAGTGGCTCTGTGGCGCAATGGATAGCGTATTGGACTTCTAGTAGGTTGTAGTTATTCAAAGGTTGAGGTTCGAGTCCCACCAGAGTCGTTCTTTAGTTTCAAATGCAAAGATTTAAAGTTTACTTACAATAATACATAACGTAGACATTGTATACAGGAGACTTATTTACTATATATATATATACAAAGTAATGATAGGCTGGTGACATAAAAATCTTTTCAATGTAAGATCACCAATTACAAATCAATTTTCGATACTTTAAATCAATAACTGCTGATCAAAAATGCTTATTGTTATATTTAACCAGCAACCAAATTCAATGTTGAGTCTGCTCAGCTAGCTATGCAGACCTTGAAGGGTATCTACACTCAAAAAACATTAAATCCTTTTTACCAGTAATCCTTACATGGTTATCACATATTAGCTAAATAATTGCTTAAACCTGATATAGGACTTGCACTCGAAATCAGCAGCCAGAAAACTCAGACAGGGATGTTGCATTCAAGAGGAATGTTGGAAATATCTGACACAGGTTAGCAACATTATCATTATAGTATGAAATAAGATGAATATCTACACTGTTAAGCACTCTAAACATTAAATACATTTTAGAAAATATTTTGGTCTTTAGTTTGTATTGCAATAAACAGTTACTATTTCACATAGGGTGCAATAGTCCCCACATTTTTTTGCACCTCACACAATGAGGATGCTATTTCTGAAATCAGTATAAAATTTTGGCTCTTACTCTACAATACTCTGTATATACATCCTACTAAAAAAAAGAAAGACATAATAGATTTGTTTCATCACAGATTGTAGCTTTTAAAACATGAAAGTATTCTACAAGTTGTACTGTCGATACAAACGCTTGCTACTTCAGTGGCTCTGTAGCGCAATGGATAGCGCATTGGACTTCTAGTAGGTTGTAGTTATTCAAAGGTTGTGGGTTCGAGTCCCACCAGAGTCATTCTTTAGCTTCAAATGCAAACATTTAAAATTTACTTAAAATGATACATAACATAGACATTGTATATGGGAGACCTATATACTATATATACAAAGTAATTATAGGCTGTTGACATAAAAATCATTTAAATGTGAGACCAGTTACAAATCAATTTTAGATACTTTATATCAATAACTGGTAATAAAAATGTGGATGGCTATTTTTAACCAGCAATGAAAATATTATGTTGAGTCTGCTCACGTAGGAATACAAAGCTTAAAGTGTATCTACAGTACACTCAAAAATCTTTAAAAAATCCTTAGATGTGTATTACAAATAACCTACACAATTGCTAAAACCTGATATAGGACTTGCACTTGAAAACAGCAAGAGGAAGACTCAGACATAGCTGTTGCATTTGGGAGAAATGTTATAAATATCTGACACTCGATAGCCATGTAATTATTATAATATAAATTAATATACCGGTAAATATCTATACTGGTAAAAATACAAAACCTATATAAATGTTACCAAAATGTTTCTATCTTCAGTTTCTTTGCAACAAACACTCAATCAGACATGGTGCAATTGTCCCCATATTGATTTGCACCTCACACAAAGTGGGAGCTATTTCTGAAATCATTACAAAAATTTTACTCTCACTCTACGATACTCTCTTTACAGCATACTTAAAAAATAGAAAAATAAAAAGATTAGTTTCATCACAGATTGTGTCATTTAAAACATAAGAGTATTCAACACATTGTACTGTTGATACAAAAATATGATACATCAGTGGCTCTGTGGCGCAATGGATAGCGCATTGGACTTCTAGTAGGTTGTAGTTATTCAAAGGTTGAGGTTCGAGTCCCACCAGAGTCGTTCTTTAGTTTCAAATGCAAAGATTTAAAGTTTACTTACAATAATACATAACGTAGACATTGTATACAGGAGACTTATTTACTATATATATATATATACAAAGTAATGATAGGCTGGTGACATAAAAATCTTTTCAATGTAAGATCACCAATTACAAATCAATTTTCGATACTTTAAATCAATAACTGCTGATCAAAAATGCTTATTGTTATATTTAACCAGCAACCAAATTCAATGTTGAGTCTGCTCAGCTAGCTATGCAGACCTTGAAGGGTATCTACACTCAAAAAACATTAAATCCTTTTTACCGGTAATCCTTACATGGTTATCACGTATTAGCTAAATAATTGCTTAAACCTGATATAGGACTTGCACTCGAAATCAGCAGCCAGAAAACTCAGACAGGGATGTTGCATTCAAGAGGAATGTTGGAAATATCTGACAAAGGAATACAAAGCTTAAAGTGTATCTACAGTACACTCAAAAATCATAAAAAATCCTTAGATGTGTATTACAAATAACCTACACAATTGCTAAAACCTGATATAGGACTTGCACTTGAATACAGCAAGAGGAAGACTCAGACATAGCTGTTGCATTTGGGAGAAATGTTATAAATATCTGACACTCGATAGCCATGTAATTATTATAATATAAATTAATATAAATATCTATACTGGTAAAAATACAAAACCTATATAAATGTTACCAAAATGTTTCTATCTTCAGTTTCTTTGCAACAAACACTCAATCAGACATGGTGCAATTGTCCCCATATTGATTTGCACCTCACACAAAGTGGGAGCTATTTCTGAAATCATTACAAAAATTGTACTCTCACTCTACGATACTCTCTTTACAGCATACTTAAAAAATAGAAAAATAAAAAGATTAGTTTCATCACAGATTGTGTCATTTAAAACATAAGAGTATTCAACACATTGTACTGTTGATACAAAAAAATGATATATCAGTGGCTCTGTGGCGCAATGGATAGCGCATTGGACTTCTAGTAGGTTGTAGTTATTCAAAGGTTGTGGGTTCGAGTCCCACCAGAGTCGTTCTTTAGTTTCAAATGCAAAGATTTAAAGTTTACTTACAATAATACATAACGTAGACATTGTATACAGGAGACTTATTTACTATATATATATATATATATATACAAAGTAATGATAGGCTGGTGACATAAAAATCTTTTCAATGTAAGATCACCAATTACAAATCAATTTTCGATACTTTAAATCAATAACTGCTGATCAAAAATGCTTATTGTTATATTTAACCAGCAACCAAATTCAATGTTGAGTCTGCTCAGCTAGCTATGCAGACCTTGAAGGGTATCTACACTCAAAAAACATTAAATCCTTTTTACCTGTAATCCTTACATGGTTATCGCATATTAGCTAAATAATTGCTTAAACCTGATATAGGACTTGCACTCGAAATCAGCAGCCGGAAAACTCAGACAGGGATGTTGCATTCAAGAGGAATGTTGGAAATATCTGACACAGGTTAGCAACATTATCATTATAGTATGAAATAAGATGAATATCTACACTGTTAAGCACTCTAAACATTAAATACATTTTAGAAAATATTTTGGTCTTTAGTTTGTATTGCAATAAACAGTTACTATTTCACACAGGGTGCAATTGTCCCCACATTTTTTTGCACCTCACACAATGAGGATGCTATTTCTGAAATCAGTATAAAATTTTGGCTCTTACTCTACAATACTCTGTATATACATCCTACTGAAAAAAGAAAGACATAATATATTTGTTTCATCACAGATTGTAGCTTTTAAAACATGAAAGTATTCTACAAGTTGTACTGTCGATACAAACACTTGCTGATTCAGTGGCTCTGTGGCGCAATGGATAGCGAATTGGACTTCTAGTAGGTTGTAGTTATTCAAAGGTTGTGGGTTCGAGTCCCACCAGAGTCATTCTTTAGCTTCAAATGTAAACATTTAAAATGTACTTAAAATGATACATAACATAGACATTGTATATGGGAGACCTATACACTATATATACAAAGTAATTATAGGCTGTTGACATAAAAATTATTTAAATGTAAGACCAGTTACAAATCAATTTTAGATACTTTAAATCAATAACTGGTAATAAAAATGTGGATGGTTATTTTTAACCAGCAATGAAAATATTATGTTGAGTCTGCTCACGTAGGAATACAAAGCTTAAAGTGTATCTACAGTACACTCAAAAATCATAAAAAATCCTTAGATGGGTATTACAAATAACCTACACAATTGCTAAAACCTGATATAGGACTTGCACTTGAAAACAGCAAGAGGAAGACTTAGACATAGCTGTTGCATTTGGGAGAAATGTTATAAATATCTGACACTCGATAGCCATGTAATTATTATAATATAAATTAATATAAATATCTATACTGGTAAAAATACAAAACCTATATAAATGTTACCAAAATGTTTCTATCTTCAGTTTCTTTGCAACAAACACTCAATCAGACATGGTGCAATTGTCCCCATATTGATTTGCACCTCACACAAAGTGGGAGCTATTTCTGAAATCATTACAAAAATTTTACTCTCACTCTACGATACTCTCTTTACAGCATACTTAAAAAATAGAAAAATAAAAAGATTAGTTTCATCACAGATTGTGTCATTTAAAACATAAGAGTATTCAACACATTGTACTGTTGATACAAAAATATGATACATCAGTGGCTCTGTGGCGCAATGGATAGCGCATTGGACTTCTAGTAGGTTGTAGTTGTTCAAAGGTTGTGGGTTCGAGTCCCACCAGAGTAGTTCTTTAGTTTCAAATGCAAAGATTTAAAGTTTACTTACAATAATACATAACGTAGACATTGTATACAGGAGACTTATTTACTATATATATATATATATATATATATATATATATACAAAGTAATGATAGGCTGGTGACATAAAAATCTTTTCAATGTAAGATCACAAATTACAAATCAATTTTCGATACTTTAAATCAATAACTGCTGATCAAAAATGCTTATTGTTATATTTAACCAGCAACCAAATTCAATGTTGAGTCTGCTCAGCTAGCTATGCAGACCTTGAAGGGTATCTACACTCAAAAAACATTAAATCCTTTTTACCTGTAATCCTTACATGGTTATAACATATTAGCTAAATAATTGCTTAAACCTGATATAGGACTTGCACTCGAAATCAGCAGCCGGAAAACTCAGACAGGGATGTTGCATTCAAGAGGAATGTTGGAAATATCTGACACAGGTTAGCAACATTATCATTATAGTATGAAATAAGATGAATATCTACACTGTTAAGCACTCTAAATATTAAATACATTTTAGAAAATATTTTGGTCTTTAGTTTGTATTGCAGTAAACAGTTACTATTTCACACAGGGTGCAATTGTCCCCACATTTTTTTGCACCTCACATAATGAGGATGCTATTTCTGAAATCAGTATAAAATTTTGGCTCTTACTCTACAATACTCTGTATATACATCCTACTAAAAAAAGAAAGACATAATAGATTTGTTTCATCACAGATTGTAGCTTTTAAAACTTGAAAGTATTCTACAAGTTGTACTGTCGATACAAACACTTGCTGCTTCAGTGGCTCTGTGGCGCAATGGATAGCGCATTGGACTTCTAGTAGGTGGTAGTTATTCAAAGGTTGTGGGTTCGAGTCCCACCAGAGTCGTTCTTTAGTTTCAAATGTAAAGATTTAAAGTTTACTTACAATAATACATAACGTAGACATTGTATACAGGAGACTTATTTACTATATATATATATATATATATATACAAAGTAATGATAGGCTGGTGACATAAAAATCTTTTCAATGTAAGATCACCAATTACAAATCAATTTTCCATACTTTAAATCAATAACTGCTGATCAAAAATGCTTATTGTTATATTTAACCAGCAACCAAATTCAATGTTGAGTCTGCTCAGCTAGCTATGCAGACCTTGAAGGGTATCTACACTCAAAAAACATTAAATCCTTTTTACCTGTAATCCTTACATGGTTATCACATATTAGCTAAATAATTGCTTAAACCTGATATAGGACTTGCACTCGAAATCAGCAGCCGGAAAACTCAGACAGGGATGTTGCATTCAAGAGGAATGTTGGAAATATCTGACACAGGTTAGCAACATTATCATTATAGTATGAAATAAGATGAATATCTACACTGTTAAGCACTCTAAACATTAAATACATTTTAGAAAATATTTTGGTCTTTAGTTTGTATTGCAATAAACAGTTACTATTTCACACAGGGTGCAATAGTCCCCACATTTTTTTGCACCTCACACAATGAGGATGCTATTTCTGAAATCAGTATAAAATTTTGGCTCTTACTCTACAATACTCTGTATATACATCCTACTAAAAAAAAGAAAGACATAATAGATTTGTTTCATCACAGATTGTAGCTTTTAAAACATGAAAGTATTCTACAAGTTGTACTGTCGATACAAACGCTTGCTACTTCAGTGGCTCTGTAGCGCAATGGATAGCGCATTGGACTTCTAGTAGGTTGTAGTTATTCAAAGGTTGTGGGTTCGAGTCCCACCAGAGTCATTCTTTAGCTTCAAATGCAAACATTTAAAATTTACTTAAAATGATACATAACATAGACATTGTATATGGGAGACCTATATACTATATATACAAAGTAATTATAGGCTGTTGACATAAAAATCATTTAAATGTAAGACCAGTTACAAATCAATTTTAGATACTTTAAATCAATAACTGGTAATAAAAATGTGGATGGCTATTTTTAACCAGCAATGAAAATATTATGTTGAGTCTGCTCACGTAGGAATACAAAGCTTAAAGTGTATCTACAGTACACTCAAAAATCTTAAAAAAATCCTTAGATGTGTATTACAAATAACCTACACAATTGCTAAAACCTGATATAGGACTTGCACTTGAAAACAGCAAGAGGAAGACTCAGACATAGCTGTTGCATTTGGGAGAAATGTTATAAATATCTGACACTCGATAGCCATGTAATTATTATAATATAAATTAATATAAATATCTATACTGGTAAAAATACAAAACCTATATAAATGTTACCAAAATGTTTCTATCTTCAGTTTCTTTGCAACAAACACTCAATCAGACATGGTGCAATTGTCCCCATATTGATTTGCACCTCACACAAAGTGGGAGCTATTTCTGAAATCATTACAAAAATTTTACTCTCACTCTACGATACTCTCTTTACAGCATACTTAAAAAATAGAAAAATAAAAAGATTAGTTTCATCACAGATTGTGTCATTTAAAACATAAGAGTATTCAACACATTGTACTGTTGATACAAAAATATGATACATCAGTGGCTCTGTGGCGCAATGGATAGCGCATTGGACTTCTAGTAGGTTGTAGTTATTCAAAGGTTGAGGTTCGAGTCCCACCAGAGTCGTTCTTTAGTTTCAAATGCAAAGATTTAAAGTTTACTTACAATAATACATAACGTAGACATTGTATACAGGAGACTTATTTACTATATATATATATACAAAGTAATGATAGGCTGGTGACATAAAAATCTTTTCAATGTAAGATCACCAATTACAAATCAATTTTCGATACTTTAAATCAATAACTGCTGATCAAAAATGCTTATTGTTATATTTAACCAGCAACCAAATTCAATGTTGAGTCTGCTCAGCTAGCTATGCAGACCTTGAAGGGTATCTACACTCAAAAAACATTAAATCCTTTTTACCGGTAATCCTTACATGGTTATCACATATTAGCTAAATAATTGCTTAAACCTGATATAGGACTTGCACTCGAAATCAGCAGCCAGAAAACTCAGACAGGGATGTTGCATTCAAGAGGAATGTTGGAAATATCTGACACAGGTTAGCAACATTATCATTATAGTATGAAATAAGATGGATATCTACACTGTTAAGCACTCTAAACATTAAATACATTTTAGAAAATATTTTGGTCTTTAGTTTGTATTGCAATAAACAGTTACTATTTCACACAGGGTGCAATTGTCCCCACATTTTTTTGCACCTCACACAATGAGGATGCTATTTCTGAAATCAGTATAAAATTTTGGCTCTTACTCTACAATACTCTGTATATACATCCTACTGAAAAAAGAAAGACATAATAGATTTGTTTCATCACAGATTGTAGCTTTTAAAACATGAAAGTATTCTACAAGTTGTACTGTCGATACAAACACTTGCTGCTTCAGTGGCTCTGTGGCGCAATGGATAGCGCATTGGACTTCTAGTAGGTTGTAGTTATTCAAAGGTTGTGGGTTCGAGTCCCACCAGAGTCATTCTTTAGCTTCAAATGTAAACATTTAAAATGTACTTAAAATGATTCATAACATAGACATTGTATATGGGAGACCTATACACTATATATACAAAGTAATTATAGGCTGTTGACATAAAAATCATTTAAATGTAAGACCAGTTACAAATCAATTTTAGATACTTTAAATCAATAACTGGTAATAAAAATGTGGATGGTTATTTTTAACCAGCAATGAAAATATTATGTTGAGTCTGCTCACGTAGGAATACAAAGCTTAAAGTGTATCTACAGTACACTCAAAAATCATAAAAAATCCTTAGATGTGTATTACAAATAACCTACACAATTGCTAAAACCTGATATAGGACTTGCACTTGAATACAGCAAGAGGAAGACTCAGACATAGCTGTTGCATTTGGGAGAAATGTTATAAATATCTGACACTCGATAGCCATGTAATTATTATAATATAAATTAATATAAATATCTATACTGGTAAAAATACAAAACCTATATAAATGTTACCAAAATGTTTCTATCTTCAGTTTCTTTGCAACAAACACTCAATCAGACATGGTGCAATTGTCCCCATATTGATTTGCACCTCACACAAAGTGAGAGCTATTTCTGAAATCATTACAAAAATTGTACTCTCACTCTACGATACTCTCTTTACAGCATACTTAAAAAATAGAAAAATAAAAAGATTAGTTTCATCACAGATTGTGTCATTTAAAACATAAGAGTATTCAACACATTGTACTGTTGATACAAAAAAATGATATATCAGTGGCTCTGTGGCGCAATGGATAGCGCATTGGACTTCTAGTAGGTTGTAGTTATTCAAAGGTTGTGGGTTCGAGTCCCACCAGAGTCGTTCTTTAGTTTCAAATGCAAAGATTTAAAGTTTACTTACAATAATACATAACGTAGACATTGTATACAGGAGACTTATTTACTATATATATATATATATACAAAGTAATGATAGGCTGGTGACATAAAAATCTTTTCAATGTAAGATCACCAATTACAAATCAATTTTCGATACTTTAAATCAATAACTGCTGATCAAAAATGCTTATTGTTATATTTAACCAGCAACCAAATTCAATGTTGAGTCTGCTCAGCTAGCTATGCAGACCTTGAAGGGTATCTACACTCAAAAAACATTAAATCCTTTTTACCTGTAATCCTTACATGGTTATCACATATTAGCTAAATAATTGCTTAAACCTGATATAGGACTTGCACTCGAAATCAGCAGCCGGAAAACTCAGACAGGGATGTTGCATTCAAGAGGAATGTTGGAAATATCTGACACAGGTTAGCAACATTATCATTATAGTATGAAATAAGATGAATATCTACACTGTTAAGCACTCTAAACATTAAATACATTTTAGAAAATATTTTGGTCTTTAGTTTGTATTGCAATAAACAGTTACTATTTCACATAGGGTGCAATAGTCCCCACATTTTTTTGCACCTCACACAATGAGGATGCTATTTCTGAAATCAGTATAAAATTTTGGCTCTTACTCTACAATACTCTGTATATACATCCTACTAAAAAAAAGAAAGACATAATAGATTTGTTTCATCACAGATTGTAGCTTTTAAAACATGAAAGTATTCTACAAGTTGTACTGTCGATACAAACGCTTGCTACTTCAGTGGCTCTGTAGCGCAATGGATAGCGCATTGGACTTCTAGTAGGTTGTAGTTTTTCAAAGGTTGTGGGTTCGAGTCCCACCAGAGTCATTCTTTAGCTTCAAATGCAAACATTTAAAATTTACTTAAAATGATACATAACATAGACATTGTATATGGGAGACCTATATACTATATATACAAAGTAATTATAGGCTGTTGACATAAAAATCATTTAAATGTGAGACCAGTTACAAATCAATTTTAGATACTTTATATCAATAACTGGTAATAAAAATGTGGATGGCTATTTTTAACCAGCAATGAAAATATGATGTTGAGTCTGCTCACGTAGGAATACAAAGCTTAAAGTGTATCTACAGTACACTCAAAAATCTTTAAAAAATCCTTAGATGTGTATTACAAATAACCTACACAATTGCTAAAACCTGATATAGGACTTGCACTTGAAAACAGCAAGAGGAAGACTCAGACATAGCTGTTGCATTTGGGAGAAATGTTATAAATATCTGACACTCGATAGCCATGTAATTATTATAATATAAATTAATATACCGGTAAATATCTATACTGGTAAAAATACAAAACCTATATAAATGTTACCAAAATGTTTCTATCTTCAGTTTCTTTGCAACAAACACTCAATCAGACATGGTGCAATTGTCCCCATATTGATTTGCACCTCACACAAAGTGGGAGCTATTTCTGAAATCATTACAAAAATTTTACTCTCACTCTACGATACTCTCTTTACAGCATACTTAAAAAATAGAAAAATAAAAAGATTAGTTTCATCACAGATTGTGTCATTTAAAACATAAGAGTATTCAACACATTGTACTGTTGATACAAAAATATGATACATCAGTGGCTCTGTGGCGCAATGGATAGCGCATTGGACTTCTAGTAGGTTGTAGTTATTCAAAGGTTGAGGTTCGAGTCCCACCAGAGTCGTTCTTTAGTTTCAAATGCAAAGATTTAAAGTTTACTTACAATAATACATAACGTAGACATTGTATACAGGAGACTTATTTACTATATATATATATATACAAAGTAATGATAGGCTGGTGACATAAAAATCTTTTCAATGTAAGATCACCAATTACAAATCAATTTTCGATACTTTAAATCAATAACTGCTGATCAAAAATGCTTATTGTTATATTTAACCAGCAACCAAATTCAATGTTGAGTCTGCTCAGCTAGCTATGCAGACCTTGAAGGGTATCTACACTCAAAAAACATTAAATCCTTTTTACCGGTAATCCTTACATGGTTATCACGTATTAGCTAAATAATTGCTTAAACCTGATATAGGACTTGCACTCGAAATCAGCAGCCAGAAAACTCAGACAGGGATGTTGCATTCAAGAGGAATGTTGGAAATATCTGACACAGGTTAGCAACATTATCATTATAGTATGAAATAAGATGAATATCTACACTGTTAAGCACTCTAAACATTAAATACATTTTAGAAAATATTTTGGTCTTTAGTTTGTATTGCAATAAACAGTTACTATTTCACACAGGGTGCAATTGTCCCCACATTTTTTTGCACCTCACACAATGAGGATGCTATTTCTGAAATCAGTATAAAATTTTGGCTCTTACTCTACAATACTCTGTATATACATCCTACTGAAAAAAGAAAGACATAATAGATTTGTTTCATCACAGATTGTAGCTTTTAAAACATGAAAGTATTCTACAAGTTGTACTGTCGATACAAACACTTGCTGCTTCAGTGGCTCTGTGGCGCAATGGATAGCGCATTGGACTTCTAGTAGGTTGTAGTTATTCAAAGGTTGTGGGTTCGAGTCCCACCAGAGTCATTCTTTAGCTTCAAATGTAAACATTTAAAATGTACTTAAAATGATACATAACATAGACATTGTATATGGGAGACCTATACACTATATATACAAAGTAATTATAGGCTGTTGACATAAAAATCATTTAAATGTAAGACCAGTTACAAATCAATTTTAGATACTTTAAATCAATAACTGGTAATAAAAATGTGGATGGTTATTTTTAACCAGCAATGAAAATATTATGTTGAGTCTGCTCACGTAGGAATACAAAGCTTAAAGTGTATCTACAGTACACTCAAAAATCATAAAAAATCCTTAGATGTGTATTACAAATAACCTACACAATTGCTAAAACCTGATATAGGACTTGCACTTGAATACAGCAAGAGGAAGACTCAGACATAGCTGTTGCATTTGGGAGAAATGTTATAAATATCTGACACTCGATAGCCATGTAATTATTATAATATAAATTAATATAAATATCTATACTGGTAAAAATACAAAACCTATATAAATGTTACCAAAATGTTTCTATCTTCAGTTTCTTTGCAACAAACACTCAATCAGACATGGTGCAATTGTCCCCATATTGATTTGCACCTCACACAAAGTGGGAGCTATTTCTGAAATCATTACAAAAATTGTACTCTCACTCTACGATACTCTCTTTACAGCATACTTAAAAAATAGAAAAATAAAAAGATTAGTTTCATCACAGATTGTGTCATTTAAAACATAAGAGTATTCAACACATTGTACTGTTGATACAAAAAAATGATATATCAGTGGCTCTGTGGCGCAATGGATAGCGCATTGGACTTCTAGTAGGTTGTAGTTATTCAAAGGTTGTGGGTTCGAGTCCCACCAGAGTCGTTCTTTAGTTTCAAATGCAAAGATTTAAAGTTTACTTACAATAATACATAACGTAGACATTGTATACAGGAGACTTATTTACTATATATATATATATACAAAGTAATGATAGGCTGGTGACATAAAAATCTTTTCAATGTAAGATCACCAATTACAAATCAATTTTCGATACTTTAAATCAATAACTGCTGATCAAAAATGCTTATTGTTATATTTAACCAGCAACCAAATTCAATGTTGAGTCTGCTCAGCTAGCTATGCAGACCTTGAAGGGTATCTACACTCAAAAAACATTAAATCCTTTTTACCTGTAATCCTTACATGGTTATCGCATATTAGCTAAATAATTGCTTAAACCTGATATAGGACTTGCACTCGAAATCAGCAGCCGGAAAACTCAGACAGGGATGTTGCATTCAAGAGGAATGTTGGAAATATCTGACACAGGTTAGCAACATTATCATTATAGTATGAAATAAGATGAATATCTACACTGTTAAGCACTCTAAACATTAAATACATTTTAGAAAATATTTTGGTCTTTAGTTTGTATTGCAATAAACAGTTACTATTTCACACAGGGTGCAATTGTCCCCACATTTTTTTGCACCTCACACAATGAGGATGCTATTTCTGAAATCAGTATAAAATTTTGGCTCTTACTCTACAATACTCTGTATATACATCCTACTGAAAAAAGAAAGACATAATAGATTTGTTTCATCACAGATTGTAGCTTTTAAAACATGAAAGTATTCTACAAGTTGTACTGTCGATACAAACACTTGCTGATTCAGTGGCTCTGTGGCGCAATGGATAGCGAATTGGACTTCTAGTAGGTTGTAGTTATTCAAAGGTTGTGGGTTCGAGTCCCACCAGAGTCATTCTTTAGCTTCAAATGTAAACATTTAAAATGTACTTAAAATGATACATAACATAGACATTGTATATGGGAGACCTATACACTATATATACAAAGTAATTATAGGCTGTTGACATAAAAATTATTTAAATGTAAGACCAGTTACAAATCAATTTTAGATACTTTAAATCAATAACTGGTAATAAAAATGTGGATGGTTATTTTTAACCAGCAATGAAAATATTATGTTGAGTCTGCTCACGTAGGAATACAAAGCTTAAAGTGTATCTACAGTACACTCAAAAATCATAAAAAATCCTTAGATGGGTATTACAAATAACCTACACAATTGCTAAAACCTGATATAGGACTTGCACTTGAAAACAGCAAGAGGAAGACTTAGACATAGCTGTTGCATTTGGGAGAAATGTTATAAATATCTGACACTCGATAGCCATGTAATTATTATAATATAAATTAATATAAATATCTATACTGGTAAAAATACAAAACCTATATAAATGTTACCAAAATGTTTCTATCTTCAGTTTCTTTGCAACAAACACTCAATCAGACATGGTGCAATTGTCCCCATATTGATTTGCACCTCACACAAAGTGGGAGCTATTTCTGAAATCATTACAAAAATTTTACTCTCACTCTACGATACTCTCTTTACAGCATACTTAAAAAATAGAAAAATAAAAAGATTAGTTTCATCACAGATTGTGTCATTTAAAACATAAGAGTATTCAACACATTGTACTGTTGATACAAAAATATGATACATCAGTGGCTCTGTGGCGCAATGGATAGCGCATTGGACTTCTAGTAGGTTGTAGTTGTTCAAAGGTTGTGGGTTCGAGTCCCACCAGAGTAGTTCTTTAGTTTCAAATGCAAAGATTTAAAGTTTACTTACAATAATACATAACGTAGACATTGTATACAGGAGACTTATTTACTATATATATATATATATATATATATATACAAAGTAATGATAGGCTGGTGACATAAAAATCTTTTCAATGTAAGATCACAAATTACAAATCAATTTTCGATACTTTAAATCAATAACTGCTGATCAAAAATGCTTATTGTTATATTTAACCAGCAACCAAATTCAATGTTGAGTCTGCTCAGCTAGCTATGCAGACCTTGAAGGGTATCTACACTCAAAAAACATTAAATCCTTTTTACCTGTAATCCTTACATGGTTATAACATATTAGCTAAATAATTGCTTAAACCTGATATAGGACTTGCACTCGAAATCAGCAGCCGGAAAACTCAGACAGGGATGTTGCATTCAAGAGGAATGTTGGAAATATCTGACACAGGTTAGCAACATTATCATTATAGTATGAAATAAGATGAATATCTACACTGTTAAGCACTCTAAATATTAAATACATTTTAGAAAATATTTTGGTCTTTAGTTTGTATTGCAGTAAACAGTTACTATTTCACACAGGGTGCAATTGTCCCCACATTTTTTTGCACCTCACATAATGAGGATGCTATTTCTGAAATCAGTATAAAATTTTGGCTCTTACTCTACAATACTCTGTATATACATCCTACTAAAAAAAGAAAGACATAATAGATTTGTTTCATCACAGATTGTAGCTTTTAAAACTTGAAAGTATTCTACAAGTTGTACTGTCGATACAAACACTTGCTGCTTCAGTGGCTCTGTGGCGCAATGGATAGCGCATTGGACTTCTCGTAGGTTGTAGTTATTCAAAGGTTGTGGGTTCGAGTCCCACCAGAGTCATTCTTTAGCTTCAAATGCAAACATTTAAAATTTACTTAAAATGATACATAACATAGACATTGTATATGGGAGACCTATATACTATATATACAAAGTAATTATAGGCTGTTGACGTAAAAATCATTTAAATGTAAGACCAGTTACAAATCAATTTTAGATACTTTAAATCAATAACTGGTAATAAAAATGTGGATGGCTATTTTTAACCAGCAATGAAAATATTATGTTGAGTCTGCTCACGTAGGAATACAAAGCTTAAAGTGTATCTACAGTACACTCAAAAATCATAAAAAATCCTTAGATGTGTATTACAAATAACCTACACAATTGCTAAAACCTGATATAGGACTTGCACTTGAAAACAGCAAGAGGAAGACTCAGACATAGCTGTTGCATTTGGGAGAAATGTTATAAATATCTGACACTCGATAGCCATGTAATTATTATAATATAAATTAATATAAATAGCTATACTGGTAAAAATACAAAACCTATATAAATGTTACCAAAATGTTTCTATCTTCAGTTTCTTTGCAACAAACACTCAATCAGACATGGTGCAATTGTCCCCATATTGATTTGCACCTCACACAAAGTGGGAGCTATTTCTGAAATCATTACAAAAATTTTACTCTCACTCTACGATACTCTCTTTACAGCATACTTAAAAAATAGAAAAATAAAAAGATTAGTTTCATCACAGATTGTGTCATTTAAAACATAAGAGTATTCAACACATTGTACTGTTGATACAAAAATATGATACATCAGTGGCTCTGTGGCGCAATGGATAGCGCATTGGACTTCTAGTAGGTTGTAGTTATTCAAAGGTTGTGGGTTTGAGTCCCACCAAAGTAGTTCTTTAGTTTCAAATGCAAAGATTTAAAGTTTACTTACAATAATACATAACATAGACATTGTATACAGGAGACTTATTTACTATATATATATATATATATACAAAGTAATGATAGGCTGGTGACATAAAAATCTTTTCAATGTAAGATCACCAATTACAAATCAATTTTCCATACTTTAAATCAATAACTGCTGATCAAAAATGCTTATTGTTATATTTAACCAGCAACCAAATTCAATGTTGAGTCTGCTCAGCTAGCTATGCAGACCTTGAAGGGTATCTACACTCAAAAAACATTAAATCCTTTTTACCTGTAATCCTTACATGGTTATCACATATTAGCTAAATAATTGCTTAAACCTGATATAGGACTTGCACTCGAAATCAGCAGCCGGAAAACTCAGACAGGGATGTTGCATTCAAGAGGAATGTTGGAAATATCTGACACAGGTTAGCAACATTATCATTATAGTATGAAATAAGATGAATATCTACACTGTTAAGCACTCTAAACATTAAATACATTTTAGAAAATATTTTGGTCTTTAGTTTGTATTGCAATAAACAGTTACTATTTCACACAGGGTGCAATAGTCCCCACATTTTTTTGCACCTCACACAATGAGGATGCTATTTCTGAAATCAGTATAAAATTTTGGCTCTTACTCTACAATACTCTGTATATACATCCTACTAAAAAAAAGAAAGACATAATAGATTTGTTTCATCACAGATTGTAGCTTTTAAAACATGAAAGTATTCTACAAGTTGTACTGTCGATACAAACGCTTGCTACTGCAGTGGCTCTGTAGCGCAATGGATAGCGCATTGGACTTCTAGTAGGTTGTAGTTATTCAGAGGTTGTGGGTTCGAGTCCCACCAGAGTCATTCTTTAGCTTCAAATGCAAACATTTAAAATTTACTTAAAATGATACATAACATAGACATTGTATATGGGAGACCTATATACTATATATACAAAGTAATTATAGGCTGTTGACGTAAAAATCATTTAAATGTAAGACCAGTTACAAATCAATTTTAGATACTTTAAATCAATAACTGGTAATAAAAATGTGGATGGCTATTTTTAACCAGCAATGAAAATATTATGTTGAGTCTGCTCACGTAGGAATACAAAGCTTAAAGTGTATCTACAGTACACTCAAAAATCATAAAAAATCCTTAGATGTGTATTACAAATAACCTACACAATTGCTAAAACCTGATATAGGACTTGCACTTGAAAACAGCAAGAGGAAGACTCAGACATAGCTGTTGCATTTGGGAGAAATGTTATAAATATCTGACACTCGGTAGCCATGTAATTATTATAATATAAATTAATATAAATATCTATACTGGTAAAAATACAAAACCTATATAAATGTTACCAAAATGTTTCTATCTTCAGTTTCTTTGCAACAAACACTCAATCAGACATGGTGCAATTGTCCCCATATTGATTTGCACCTCACACAAAGTGGGAGCTATTTCTGAAATCATTACAAAAATTTTACTCTCACTCTACGATACTCTCTTTACAGCATACTTAAAAAATAGAAAAATAAAAAGATTAGTTTCATCACAGATTGTGTCATTTAAAACATAAGAGTATTCAACACATTGTACTGTTGATAAAAAAATATGATACATCAGTGGCTCTGTGGCGCAATGGATAGCGCATTGGACTTCTAGTAGGTTGTAGTTATTCAAAGGTTGTGGGTTTGAGTCCCACCAAAGTAGTTCTTTAGTTTCAAATGCAAAGATTTAAAGTTTACTTACAATAATACATAACGTAGACATTGTATACAGGAGACTTATTTACTATATATATATATATACAAAGTAATGATAGGCTGGTGACATAAAAATCTTTTCAATGTAAGATCACCAATTACAAATCAATTTTCCATACTTTAAATCAATAACTGCTGATCAAAAATGCTTATTGTTATATTTAACCAGCAACCAAATTCAATGTTGAGTCTGCTCAGCTAGCTATGCAGACCTTGAAGGGTATCTACACTCAAAAAACATTAAATCCTTTTTACCTGTAATCCTTACATGGTTATCACATATTAGCTAAATAATTGCTTAAACCTGATATAGGACTTGCACTCGAAATCAGCAGCCGGAAAACTCAGACAGGGATGTTGCATTCAAGAGGAATGTTGGAAATATCTGACACAGGTTAGCAACATTATCATTATAGTTTGAAATAAGATGAATATCTACACTGTTAAGCACTCTAAACATTAAATACATTTTAGAAAATATTTTGGTCTTTAGTTTGTATTGCAATAAACAGTTACTATTTCACACAGGGTGCAATAGTCCCCACATTTTTTTGCACCTCACACAATGAGGATGCTATTTCTGAAATCAGTATAAAATTTTGGCTCTTACTCTACAATACTCTGTATATACATCCTACTAAAAAAAAGAAAGACATAATAGATTTGTTTCATCACAGATTGTAGCTTTTAAAACATGAAAGTATTCTACAAGTTGTACTGTCGATACAAACGCTTGCTACTTCAGTGGCTCTGTAGCGCAATGGATAGCGCATTGGACTTCTAGTAGGTTGTAGTTATTCAAAGGTTGTGGGTTCGAGTCCCACCAGAGTCATTCTTTAGCTTCAAATGCAAACATTTAAAATTTACTTAAAATGATACATAACATAGACATTGTATATGGGAGACCTATATACTATATATACAAAGTAATTATAGGCTGTTGACATAAAAATCATTTAAATGTAAGACCAGTTACAAATCAATTTTAGATACTTTAAATCAATAACTGGTAATAAAAATGTGGATGGCTATTTTTAACCAGCAATGAAAATATTATGTTGAGTCTGCTCACGTAGGAATACAAAGCTTAAAGTGTATCTACAGTACACTCAAAAATCTTAAAAAAATCCTTAGATGTGTATTACAAATAACCTACACAATTGCTAAAACCTGATATAGGACTTGCACTTGAAAACAGCAAGAGGAAGACTCAGACATAGCTGTTGCATTTGGGAGAAATGTTATAAATATCTGACACTCGATAGCCATGTAATTATTATAATATAAATTAATATAAATATCTATACTGGTAAAAATATAAAACCTATATAAATGTTACCAAAATGTTTCTATCTTCAGTTTCTTTGCAACAAACACTCAATCAGACATGGTGCAATTGTCCCCATATTGATTTGCACCTCACACAAAGTGGGAGCTATTTCTGAAATCATTACAAAAATTTTACTCTCACTCTACGATACTCTCTTTACAGCATACTTAAAAAATAGAAAAATAAAAAGATTAGTTTCATAACAGATTGTGTCATTTAAAACATAAGAGTATTCAACACATTGTACTGTTGATACAAAAATATGATACATCAGTGGCTCTGTGGCGCAATGGATAGCGCATTGGACTTCTAGTAGGTTGTAGTTATTCAAAGGTTGAGGTTCGAGTCCCACCAGAGTCGTTCTTTAGTTTCAAATGCAAAGATTTAAAGTTTACTTACAATAATACATAACGTAGACATTGTATACAGGAGACTTATTTACTATATATATATATATACAAAGTAATGATAGGCTGGTGACATAAAAATCTTTTCAATGTAAGATCACCAATTACAAATCAATTTTCGATACTTTAAATCAATAACTGCTGATCAAAAATGCTTATTGTTATATTTAACCAGCAACCAAATTCAATGTTGAGTCTGCTCAGCTAGCTATGCAGACCTTGAAGGGTATCTACACTCAAAAAACATTAAATCCTTTTTACCGGTAATCCTTACATGGTTATCACATATTAGCTAAATAATTGCTTAAACCTGATATAGGACTTGCACTCGAAATCAGCAGCCAGAAAACTCAGACAGGGATGTTGCATTCAAGAGGAATGTTGGAAATATCTGACACAGGTTAGCAACATTATCATTATAGTATGAAATAAGATGAATATCTACACTGTTAAGCACTCTAAACATTAAATACATTTTAGAAAATATTTTGGTCTTTAGTTTGTATTGCAATAAACAGTTACTATTTCACACAGGGTGCAATTGTCCCCACATTTTTTTGCACCTCACACAATGAGGATGCTATTTCTGAAATCAGTATAACATTTTGGCTCTTACTCTACAATACTCTGTATATACATCCTACTGAAAAAAGAAAGACATAATAGATTTGTTTCATCACAGATTGTAGCTTTTAAAACATGAAAGTATTCTACAAGTTGTACTGTCGATACAAACACTTGCTGCTTCAGTGGCTCTGTGGTGCAATGGATAGCGCATTGGACTTCTAGTAGGTTGTAGTTATTCAAAGGTTGTGGGTTCGAGTCCCACCAGAGTCATTCTTTAGCTTCAAATGTAAACATTTAAAATGTACTTAAAATGATACATAACATAGACATTGTATATGGGAGACCTATACACTATATATACAAAGTAATTATAGGCTGTTGACATAAAAATCATTTAAATGTAAGACCAGTTACAAATCAATTTTAGATACTTTAAATCAATAACTGGTAATAAAAATGTGGATGGTTATTTTTAACCAGCAATGAAAATATTATGTTGAGTCTGCTCACGTAGGAATACAAAGCTTAAAGTGTATCTACAGTACACTCAAAAATCATAAAAAATCCTTAGATGTGTATTACAAATAACCTACACAATTGCTAAAACCTGATATAGGACTTGCACTTGAATACAGCAAGAGGAAGACTCAGACATAGCTGTTGCATTTGGGAGAAATGTTATAAATATCTGACACTCGATAGCCATGTAATTATTATAATATAAATTAATATAAATATCTATACTGGTAAAAATACAAAACCTATATAAATGTTACCAAAATGTTTCTATGTTCAGTTTCTTTGCAACAAACACTCAATCAGACATGGTGCAAATGTCCCCATATTGATTTGCACCTCACACAAAGTGGGAGCTATTTCTGAAATCATTACAAAAATTGTACTCTCACTCTACGATACTCTCTTTACAGCATACTTAAAAAATAGAAAAATAAAAAGATTAGTTTCATCACAGATTGTGTCATTTAAAACATAAGAGTATTCAACACATTGTACTGTTGATACAAAAAAATGATATATCAGTGGCTCTGTGGCGCAATGGATAGCGCATTGGACTTCTAGTAGGTTGTAGTTATTCAAAGGTTGTGGGTTCGAGTCCCACCAGAGTCGTTCTTTAGTTTCAAATGCAAAGATTTAAAGTTTACTTACAATAATACATAACGTAGACATTGTATACAGGAGACTTATTTACTATATATATATATATATATATATACAAAGTAATGATAGGCTGGTGACATAAAAATCTTTTCAATGTAAGATCACCAATTACAAATCAATTTTCGATACTTTAAATCAATAACTGCTGATCAAAAATGCTTATTGTTATATTTAACCAGCAACCAAATTCAATGTTGAGTCTGCTCAGCTAGCTATGCAGACCATGAAGGGTATCTACACTCAAAAAACATTAAATCCTTTTTACCTGTAATCCTTACATGGTTATCGCATATTAGCTAAATAATTGCTTAAACCTGATATAGGACTTGCACTCGAAATCAGCAGCCGGAAAACTCAGACAGGGATGTTGCATTCAAGAGGAATGTTGGAAATATCTGACACAGGTTAGCAACATTATCATTATAGTATGAAATAAGATGAATATCTACACTGTTAAGCACTCTAAACATTAAATACATTTTAGAAAATATTTTGGTCTTTAGTTTGTATTGCAATAAACAGTTACTATTTCACACAGGGTGCAATTGTCCCCACATTTTTTTTGCACCTCACACAATGAGGATGCTATTTCTGAAATCAGTATAAAATTTTTGCTCTTACTCTACAATACTCTGTATATACATCCTACTGAAAAAAGAAAGACATAATAGATTTGTTTCATCACAGATTGTAGCTTTTAAAACATGAAAGTATTCTACAAGTTGTACTGTCGATACAAACACCTGCTGATTCAGTGGCTCTGTGGCGCAATGGATAGCGAATTGGACTTCTAGTAGGTTATAGTTATTCAAAGGTTGTGGGTTCGAGTCCCACCAGAGTCATTCTTTAGCTTCAAATGTAAACATTTAAAATGTACTTAAAATGATACATAACATAGACATTGTATATGGGAGACCTATACACTATATATACAAAGTAATTATAGGCTGTTGACATAAAAATTATTTAAATGTAAGACCAGTTACAAATCAATTTTAGATACTTTAAATCAATAACTGGTAATAAAAATGTGGATGGTTATTTTTAACCAGCAATGAAAATATTATGTTGAGTCTGCTCACGTAGGAATACAAAGCTTAAAGTGTATCTACAGTACACTCAAAAATCATAAAAAATCCTTAGATGGGTATTACAAATAACCTACACAATTGCTAAAACCTGATATAGGACTTGCACTTGAAAACAGCAAGAGGAAGACTCAGACATAGCTGTTGCATTTGGGAGAAATGTTATAAATATCTGACACTCGATAGCCATGTAATTATTATAATATAAATTAATATAAATATCTATACTGGTAAAAATACAAAACCTATATAAATGTTACCAAAATGTTTCTATCTTCAGTTTCTTTGCAACAAACACTCAATCAGACATGGTGCAATTGTCCCCATATTGATTTGCACCTCACACAAAGTGGGAGCTATTTCTGAAATCATTACAAAAATTTTACTCTCACTCTACGATACTCTCTTTACAGCATACTTAAAAAATAGAAAAATAAAAAGATTAGTTTCATCACAGATTGTGTCATTTAAAACATAAGAGTATTCAACACATTGTACTGTTGATACAAAAACATGATACATCAGTGGCTCTGTGGCGCAATGGATAGCGCATTGGACTTCTAGTAGGTTGTAGTTATTCAAAGGTTGTGGGTTCGAGTCCCACCAGAGTAGTTCTTTAGTTTCAAATGCAAAGATTTAAAGTTTACTTACAATAATACATAACGTAGACATTGTATACAGGAGACTTATTTACTATATATATATATATATACAAAGTAATGATAGGCTGGTGACATAAAAATCTTTTCAATGTAAGATCACAAATTACAAATCAATTTTCGATACTTTAAATCAATAACTGCTGATCAAAAATGCTTATTGTTATATTTAACCAGCAACCAAATTCAATGTTGAGTCTGCTCAGCTAGCTATGCAGACCTTGAAGGGTATCTACACTCAAAAAACATTAAATCCTTTTTACCTGTAATCCTTACATGGTTATAACATATTAGCTAAATAATTGCTTAAACCTGATATAGGACTTGCACTCGAAATCAGCAGCCGGAAAACTCAGACAGGGATGTTGCATTCAAGAGGAATGTTTGAAATATCTGACACAGGTTAGCAACATTATCATTATAGTATGAAATAAGATGAATATCTACACTGTTAAGCACTCTAAACATTAAATACATTTTAGAAAATATTTTGGTCTTTAGTTTGTATTGCAATAAACAGTTACTATTTCACACAGGGTGCAATTGTCCCCACATTTTTTTGCACCTCACACAATGAGGATGCTATTTCTGAAATCAGTATAAAATTTTGGCTCTTACTCTACAATACTCTGTATATACATCCTACTGAAAAAAGAAAGACATAATAGATTTGTTTCATCACAGATTGTAGCTTTTAAAACATGAAAGTATTCTACAAGTTGTACTGTCGATACAAACACTTGCTACTTCAGTGGCTCTGTAGCGCAATGGATAGCGCATTGGACTTCTAGTAGGTTGTAGTTATTCAAAGGTTGTGGGTTCGAGTCCCACCAGAGTCATTCTTTAGCTTCAAATGCAAACATTTAAAATTTACTTAAAATGATACATAACATAGACATTGTATATGGGAGACCTATATACTATATATACAAAGTAATTATAGGCTGTTGACATAAAAATCATTTAAATGTAAGACCAGTTACAAATCAATTTTAGATACTTTAAATCAATAACTGGTAATAAAAATGTGGATGGCTATTTTTAACCAGCAATGAAAATATTATGTTGAGTCTGCTCACGTAGGAATACAAAGCTTAAAGTGTATCTACAGTACACTCAAAAATCTTAAAAAAATCCTTAGATGTGTATTACAAATAACCTACACAATTGCTAAAACCTGATATAGGACTTGCACTTGAAAACAGCAAGAGGAAGACTCAGACATAGCTGTTGCATTTGGGAGAAATGTTATAAATATCTGACACTCGATAGCCATGTAATTATTATAATATAAATTAATATAAATATCTATACTGGTAAAAATATAAAACCTATATAAATGATACCAAAATGTTTCTATCTTCAGTTTCTTTGCAACAAACACTCAATCAGACATGGTGCAATTGTCCCCATATTGATTTGCACCTCACACAAAGTGGGAGCTATTTCTGAAATCATTACAAAAATTTTACTCTCACTCTACGATACTCTCTTTACAGCATACTTAAAAAATAGAAAAATAAAAAGATTAGTTTCATAACAGATTGTGTCATTTAAAACATAAGAGTATTCAACACATTGTACTGTTGATACAAAAATATGATACATCAGTGGCTCTGTGGCGCAATGGATAGCGCATTGGACTTCTAGTAGGTTGTAGTTATTCAAAGGTTGAGGTTCGAGTCCCACCAGAGTCGTTCTTTAGTTTCAAATGCAAAGATTTAAAGTTTACTTACAATAATTCATAACGTAGACATTGTATACAGGAGACTTATTTACTATATATATATATATACAAAGTAATGATAGGCTGGTGACATAAAAATCTTTTCAATGTAAGATCACCAATTACAAATCAATTTTCGATACTTTAAATCAATAACTGCTGATCAAAAATGCTTATTGTTATATTTAACCAGCAACCAAATTCAATGTTGAGTCTGCTCAGCTAGCTATGCAGACCTTGAAGGGTATCTACACTCAAAAAACATTAAATCCTTTTTACCGGTAATCCTTACATGGTTATCACATATTAGCTAAATAATTGCTTAAACCTGATATAGGACTTGCACTCGAAATCAGCAGCCAGAAAACTCAGACAGGGATGTTGCATTCAAGAGGAATGTTGGAAATATCTGACACAGGTTAGCAACATTATCATTATAGTATGAAATAAGATGAATATCTACACTGTTAAGCACTCTAAACATTAAATACATTTTAGAAAATATTTTGGTCTTTAGTTTGTATTGCAATAAACAGTTACTATTTCACACAGGGTGCAATTGTCCCCACATTTTTTTGCACCTCACACAATGAGGATGCTATTTCTGAAATCAGTATAACATTTTGGCTCTTACTCTACAATACTCTGTATATACATCCTACTGAAAAAAGAAAGACATAATAGATTTGTTTCATCACAGATTGTAGCTTTTAAAACATGAAAGTATTCTACAAGTTGTACTGTCGATACAAACACTTGCTGCTTCAGTGGCTCTGTGGCGCAATGGATAGCGCATTGGACTTCTAGTAGGTTGTAGTTATTCAAAGGTTGTGGGTTCGAGTCCCACCAGAGTCATTCTTTAGCTTCAAATGTAAACATTTAAAATGTACTTAAAATGATACATAACATAGACATTGTATATGGGAGACCTATACACTATATATACAAAGTAATTATAGGCTGTTGACATAAAAATCATTTAAATGTAAGACCAGTTACAAATCAATTTTAGATACTTTAAATCAATAACTGGTAATAAAAATGTGGATGGTTATTTTTAACCAGCAATGAAAATATTATGTTGAGTCTGCTCACGTAGGAATACAAAGCTTAAAGTGTATCTACAGTACACTCAAAAATCATAAAAAATCCTTAGATGTGAATTACAAATAACCTACACAATTGCTAAAACCTGATATAGGACTTGCACTTGAATACAGCAAGAGGAAGACTCAGACATAGCTGTTGCATTTGGGAGAAATGTTATAAATATCTGACACTCGATAGCCATGTAATTATTATAATATAAATTAATATAAATATCTATACTGGTAAAAATACAAAACCTATATAAATGTTACCAAAATGTTTCTATGTTCAGTTTCTTTGCAACAAACACTCAATCAGACATGGTGCAAATGTCCCCATATTGATTTGCACCTCACACAAAGTGGGAGCTATTTCTGAAATCATTACAAAAATTGTACTCTCACTCTACGATACTCTCTTTACAGCATACTTAAAAAATAGAAAAATAAAAAGATTAGTTTCATCACAGATTGTGTCATTTAAAACATAAGATTATTCAACACATTGTACTGTTGATACAAAAAAATGATATATCAGTGGCTCTGTGGCGCAATGGATAGCGCATTGGACTTCTAGTAGGTTGTAGTTATTCAAAGGTTGTGGGTTCGAGTCCCACCAGAGTCGTTCTTTAGTTTCAAATGCAAAGATTTAAATTTTACTTACAATAATACATAACGTAGACATTGTATACAGGAGACTTATTTACTATATATATATATATATATATATACAAAGTAATGATAGGCTGGTGACATAAAAATCTTTTCAATGTAAGATCACCAATTACAAATCAATTTTCGATACTTTAAATCAATAACTGCTGATCAAAAATGCTTATTGTTATATTTAACCAGCAACCAAATTCAATGTTGAGTCTGCTCAGCTAGCTATGCAGACCTTGAAGGGTATCTACACTCAAAAAACATTAAATCCTTTTTACCTGTAATCCTTACATGGTTATCGCATATTAGCTAAATAATTGCTTAAACCTGATATAGGACTTGCACTCGAAATCAGCAGCCGGAAAACTCAGACAGGGATGTTGCATTCAAGAGGAATGTTGGAAATATCTGACACAGGTTAGCAACATTATCATTATAGTATGAAATAAGATGAATATCTACACTGTTAAGCACTCTAAACATTAAATACATTTTAGAAAATATTTTGGTCTTTAGTTTGTATTGCAATAAACAGTTACTATTTCACACAGGGTGCAATTGTCCCCACATTTTTTTTGCACCTCACACAATGAGGATGCTATTTCTGAAATCAGTATAAAATTTTGGCTCTTACTCTACAATACTCTGTATATACATCCTACTGAAAAAAGAAAGACATAATAGATTTGTTTCATCACAGATTGTAGCTTTTAAAACATGAAAGTATTCTACAAGTTGTACTGTCGATACAAACATTTGCTGATTCAGTGGCTCTGTGGCGCAATGGATAGCGAATTGGACTTCTAGTAGGTTGTAGTTATTCAAAGGTTGTGGGTTCGAGTCCCACCAGAGTCATTCTTTAGCTTCAAATGTAAACATTTAAAATGTACTTAAAATGATACATAACATAGACATTGTATATGGGAGACCTATACACTATATATACAAAGTAATTATAGGCTGTTGACATAAAAATTATTTAAATGTAAGACCAGTTACAAATCAATTTTAGATACTTTAAATCAATAACTGGTAATAAAAATGTGGATGGTTATTTTTAACCAGCAATGAAAATATTATGTTGAGTCTGCTCACGTAGGAATACAAAGCTTAAAGTGTATCTACAGTACACTCAAAAATCATAAAAAATCCTTAGATGGGTATTACAAATAACCTACACAATTGCTAAAACCTGATATAGGACTTGCACTTGAAAACAGCAAGAGGAAGACTCAGACATAGCTGTTGCATTTGGGAGAAATGTTATAAATATCTGACACTCGATAGCCATGTAATTATTATAATATAAATTAATATAAATATCTCTACTGGTAAAAATACAAAACCTATATAAATGTTACCAAAATGTTTCTATCTTCAGTTTCTTTGCAACAAACACTCAATCAGACATGGTGCAATTGTCCCCATATTGATTTGCACCTCACACAAAGTGGGAGCTATTTCTGAAATCATTACAAAAATTTTACTCTCACTCTACGATACTCTCTTTACAGCATACTTAAAAAATAGAAAAATAAAAAGATTAGTTTCATCACAGATTGTGTCATTTAAAACATAAGAGTATTCAACACATTGTACTGTTGATACAAAAATATGATACATCAGTGGCTCTGTGGCGCAATGGATAGCGCATTGGACTTCTAGTAGGTTGTAGTTATTCAAAGGTTGTGGGTTCGAGTCCCACCAGAGTAGTTCTTTAGTTTCAAATGCAAAGATTTAAAGTTTACTTACAATAATACATAACGTAGACATTGTATACAGGAGACTTATTTACTATATATATATATATATACAAAGTAATGATAGGCTGGTGACATAAAAATCTTTTCAATGTAAGATCACAAATTACAAATCAATTTTCGATACTTTAAATCAATAACTGCTGATCAAAAATGCTTATTGTTATATTTAACCAGCAACCAAATTCAATGTTGAGTCTGCTCAGCTAGCTATGCAGACCTTGAAGGGTATCTACACTCAAAAAACATTAAATCCTTTTTACCTGTAATCCTTACATGGTTATAACATATTAGCTAAATAATTGCTTAAACCTGATATAGGACTTGCACTCGAAATCAGCAGCCGGAAAACTCAGACAGGGATGTTGCATTCAAGAGGAATGTTGGAAATATCTGACACAGGTTAGCAACATTATCATTATAGTATGAAATAAGATGAATATCTACACTGTTAAGCACTCTAAATATTAAATACATTTTAGAAAATATTTTGGTCTTTAGTTTGTATTGCAATAAACAGTTACTATTTCACACAGGGTGCAATTGTCCCCACATTTTTTTGCACCTCACACAATGAGGATGCTATTTCTGAAATCAGTATAAAATTTTGGCTCTTACTCTACAATACTCTGTATATACATCCTACTAAAAAAAGAAAGACATAATAGATTTGTTTCATCACAGATTGTAGCTTTTAAAACTTGAAAGTATTCTACAAGTTGTACTGTCGATACAAACGCTTGCTGCTTCAGTGGCTCTGTGGCGCAATGGATAGCGCATTGGACTTCTCGTAGGTTGTAGTTATTCAAAGGTTGTGGGTTCGAGTCCCACCAGAGTCATTCTTTAGCTTCAAATGCAAACATTTAAAATTTACTTAAAATGATACATAACATAGACATTGTATATGGGAGACCTATATACTATATATACAAAGTAATTATAGGCTGTTGGCATAAAAATCATTTAAATGTAAGACCAGTTACAAATCAATTTTAGATACTTTAAATCAATAACTGGTAATAAAAATGTGGATGGCTATTTTTAACCAGCAATGAAAATATTATGTTGAGTCTGCTCACGTAGGAATACAAAGCTTAAAGTGTATCTACAGTACACTCAAAAATCATAAAAAATCCTTAGATGTGTATTACAAATAACCTACACAATTGCTAAAACCTGATATAGGACTTGCACTTGAAAACAGCAAGAGGAAGACTCAGACATAGCTGTTGCATTTGGGAGAAATTTTATAAATATCTGACACTCGATAGCCATGTAATTATTATAATATAAATTAATATAAATATCTATACTGGTAAAAATACAAAACCTATATAAATGTTACCAAAATGTTTCTATCTTCAGTTTCTTTGCAACAAACACTCAATCAGACATGGTGCAATTGTCCCCATATTGATTTGCACCTCACACAAAGTGGGAGCTATTTCTGAAATCATTCCAAAAATTTTACTCTCACTCTACGATACTCTCTTTACAGCATACTTAAAAAATAGAAAAATAAAAAGATTAGTTTCATCACAGATTGTGTCATTTAAAACATAAGAGTATTCAACACATTGTACTGTTGATACAAAAATATGACACATCAGTGGCTCTGTGGCGCAATGGATAGGGCATTGGACTTCTAGTAGGTTGTAGTTATTCAAAGGTTGTGGGTTCGAGTCCCACTAGAGTCGTTCTTTAGTTTCAAATGCAAAGATTTAAAGTTTACTTACAATAATACATAACGTAGACATTGTATACAGGAGACTTATTTACTATATATATATATATATATATATACAAAGTAATGATAGGCTGGTGACATAAAAATCTTTTCAATGTAAGATCACCAATTACAAATCAATTTTCGATACTTTAAATCAATAACTGCTGATCAAAAATGCTTATTTTTATATTTAACCAGCAACCAAATTCAATGTTGAGTCTGCTCAGCTAGCTATGCAGACCTTGAAGGGTATCTACACTCAAAAAACATTAAATCCTTTTTACCTGTAATCCTTACATGGTTATCACATATTAGCTAAATAATTGCTTAAACCTGATATAGGACTTGCACTCGAAATCAGCAGCCGGAAAACTCAGACAGGGATGTTGCATTCAAGAGGAATGTTGGAAATATCTGACACAGGTTAGCAACATTATCATTATAGTATGAAATAAGATGAATATCTACACTGTTAAGCACTCTAAACATTAAATACATTTTAGAAAATATTTTGGTCTTTAGTTTGTATTGCAATAAACAGTTACTATTTCACACAGGGTGCAATTGTCCCCACATTTTTTTGCACCTCACACAATGAGGATGCTATTTCTGAAATCAGTATAAAATTTTGGCTCTTACTCTACAATACTCTGTATATACATCCTACTGAAAAAAGAAAGACATAATAGATTTGTTTCATCACAGATTGTAGCTTTTAAAACATGAAAGTATTCTACAAGTTGTACTGTCGATACAAACACTTGCTGCTTCAGTGGCTCTGTGGCGCAATGGATAGCGCATTGGACTTCTAGTAGGTTGTAGTTATTCAAAGGTTGTGGGTTTGAGTCCCACCAGAGTCATTCTTTAGCTTCAAATGTAAACATTTAAAATGTACTTAAAATGATACATAACATAGACATTGTATATGGGAGACCTATACACTATATATACAAAGTAATTATAGGCTGTTGACATAAAAATCATTTAAATGTAAGACCAGTTACAAATCAATTTTAGATACTTTAAATCAATAACTGGTAATAAAAATGTGGATGGTTATTTCTAACCAGCAATGAAAATATTATGTTGAGTCTGCTCACGTAGGAATACAAAGCTTAAAGTGTATCTACAGTACACTCAAAAATCATAAAAAATCCTTAGATGGGTATTACAAATAACCTACACAATTGCTAAAACCTGATATAGGACTTGCACTTGAAAACAGCAAGAGGAAGACTCAGACATAGCTGTTGCATTTGGGAGAAATGTTATAAATATCTGACACTCGATAGCCATGTAATTATTATAATATAAATTAATATAAATATCTATACTGGTAAAAATACAAAACCTATATAAATGTTACCAAAATGTTTCTATGTTCAGTTTCTTTGCAACAAACACTCAATCAGACATGGTGCAAATGTCCCCATATTGATTTGCACCTCACACAAAGTGGGAGCTATTTCTGAAATCATTACAAAAATTGTACTCTCACTCTACGATACTCTCTTTACAGCATACTTAAAAAATAGAAAAATAAAAAGATTAGTTTCATCACAGATTGTGTCATTTAAAACATAAGAGTATTCAACACATTGTACTGTTGATACAAAAATATGATACATCAGTGGCTCTGTGGCGCAATGGATAGCGCATTGGACTTCTAGTAGGTTGTAGTTATTCAAAGGTTGTGGGTTCGAGTCCCACCAGAGTCGTTCTTTAGTTTCAAATGCAAAGATTTAAAGTTTACTTACAATAATAAATAACGTCGACATTGTATACAGGAGACTTATTTACTATATATATATATATATATATATACAAAGTAATGATAGGCTGGTGACATAAAAATCTTTTCAATGTAAGATCACAAATTACAAATCAATTTTCGATACTTTAAATCAATAACTGCTGATCAAAAATGCTTATTGTTATATTTAACCAGCAACCAAATTCAATGTTGAGTCTGCTCAGCTAGCTATGCAGACCTTGAAGGGTATCTACACTCAAAAAACATTAAATCCTTTTTACCTGTAATCCTTACATGGTTATAACATATTAGCTAAATAATTGCTTAAACCTGATATAGGACTTGCACTCGAAATCAGCAGCCGGAAAACTCAGACAGGGATGTTGCATTCAAGAGGAATGTTGGAAATATCTGACACAGGTTAGCAACATTATCATTATAGTATGAAATAAGATGAATATCTACACTGTTAAGCACTCTAAATAATAAATACATTTTAGAAAATATTTTGGTCTTTAGTTTGTATTGCAATAAACAGTTACTATTTCACACAGGGTGCAATTGTCCCCACATTTTTTTGCACCTCACACAATGAGGATGCTATTTCTGAAATCAGTATAAAATTTTGGCTCTTACTCTACAATACTCTGTATATACATCCTACTAAAAAAAGAAAGACATAATAGATTTGTTTCATCACAGATTGTAGCTTTTAAAACTTGAAAGTATTCTACAAGTTGTACTGTCGATACAAACGCTTGCTGCTTCAGTGGCTCTGTGGCGCAATGGGTAGGGCATTGGACTTCTCGTAGGTTGTAGTTATTCAAAGGTTGTGGGTTCGAGTCCCACCAGAGTCATTCTTTAGCTTCAAATGCAAACATTTAAAATTTACTTAAAATGATACATAACATAGACATTGTATATGGGAGACCTATATACTATATATACAAAGTAATTATCGGCTGTTGACGTAAAAATCATTTAAATGTAAGACCAGTTACAAATCAATTTTAGATACTTTAAATCAATAACTGGTAATAAAAATGTGGATGGCTATTTTTAACCAGCAATGAAAATATTATGTTGAGTCTGCTCACGTAGGAATACAAAGCTTAAAGTGTATCTACAGTACACTCAAAAATCATAAAAAATCCTTAGATGTGTATTACAAATAACCTACACAATTGCTAAAACCTGATATAGGACTTGCACTTGAAAACAGCAAGAGGAAGACTCAGACATAGCTGTTGCATTTGGGAGAAATGTTATAAATATCTGACACTCGATAGCCATGTAATTATTATAATATAAATTAATATAAATATCTATACTGGTAAAAATACAAAACCTATATAAATGTTACCAAAATGTTTCTATCTTCAGTTTCTTTGCAACAAACACTCAATCAGACATGGTGCAATTGTCCCCATATTGATTTGCACCTCACACAAACTGGGAGCTATTTCTGAAATCATTACAAAAATTTTACTCTCACTCTACGATACTCTCTTTACAGCATACTTAAAAAATAGAAAAATAAAAAGATTAGTTTCATCACAGATTGTGTCATTTAAAACATAAGAGTATTCAACACATTGTACTGTTGATACAAAAAGATGATACATCAGTGGCTCTGTGGCGCAATGGATAGCGCATTGGACTTCCAGTAGGTTGTAGTTATTCAAAGGTTGAGGTTCGAGTCCCACCAGAGTCGTTCTTTAGTTTCAAATGCAAAGATTTAAAGTTTACTTACAATAATACATAACGTAGACATTGTATACAGGAGACTTATTTACATATACATATACAAAGTAATGATAGGCTGGTGACATAAAAATCTTTTCAATGTAAGATCACCAATTACAAATCAATTTTCGATACTTTAAATCAATAACTGCTGATCAAAAATGCTTATTGTTATATTTAACCAGCAACCAAATTCAATGTTGAGTCTGCTCAGCTAGCTATGCAGACCTTGAAGGGTATCTACACTCAAAAAACATTAAATCCTTTTTACCTGTAATCCTTACATGGTTATAACATATTAGCTAAATAATTGCTTAAACCTGATATAGGACTTGCACTCGAAATCAGCAGCCGGAAAACTCAGACAGGGATGTTGCATTCAAGAGGAATGTTGGAAATATCTGACACAGGTTAGCAACATTATCATTATAGTATGAAATAAGATGAATATCTACACTGTTAAGCACTCTAAACATTAAATACATTTTAGAAAATATTTTGGTCTTTAGTTTGTATTGCAATAAACAGTTACTATTTCACACAGGGTGCAATTGTCCCCACATTTTTTTGCACCTCACACAATGAGGATGCTATTTCTGAAATCAGTATAAAATTTTGGCTCTTACTCTACAATACTCTGTATATACATCCTACTGAAAAAAGAAAGACATAATAGATTTGTTTCATCACAGATTGTAGCTTTTAAAACATGAAAGTATTCTACAAGTTGTACTGTCGATACAAACACTTGCTGATTCAGTGGCTCTGTGGCGCAATGGCTAGCGAATTGGACTTCTAGTAGGTTGTAGTTATTCAAAGGTTGTGGGTTCGAGTCCCACCAGAGTCATTCTTTAGCTTCAAATGTAAACATTTAAAATGATACATAACATAGACATTGTATATGGGAGACCTATACACTATATATACAAAGTAATTATAGGCTGTTGACATAAAAATCATTTAAATGTAAGACCAGTTACAAATCAATTTTAGATACTTTAAATCAATAACTGGTAATAAAAATGTGGATGGTTATTTTTAACCAGCAATGAAAATATTATGTTGAGTCTGCTCACGTAGGAATACAAAGCTTAAAGTGTATCTACAGTACACTCAAAAATCATAAAAAATCCTTAGATGGGTATTACAAATAACCTACACAATTGCTAAAACCTGATATAGGACTTGCACTTGAAAACAGCAAGAGGAAGACTCAGACATAGCTGTTGCATTTGGGAGAAATGTTATAAATATCTGACACTCGATAGCCATGTAATTATTATAATATAAATTAATATAAATATCTATACTGGTAAAAATACAAAACCTATATAAATGTTACCAAAATGTTTCTATCTTCAGTTTCTTTGCAACAAACACTCAATCAGACATGGTGCAATTGTCCCCATATTGATTTGCACCTCACACAAAGTGGGAGCTATTTCTGAAATCATTACAAAAATTGTACTCTCACTCTACGATACTCTCTTTACAGCATACTTAAAAAATAGAAAAATAAAAAGATTAGTTTCATCACAGATTGTGTCATTTAAAACATAAGAGTATTCAACACATTGTACTGTTGATACAAAAATATGATACATCAGTGGCTCTGTGGCGCAATGGATAGCGCATTGGACTTCTAGTAGGTTGTAGTTATTCAAAGGTTGTGGGTTCGAGTCCCACCAGAGTCGTTCTTTAGTTTCAAATGCAAAGATTTAAAGTTTACTTACAATAATAAATAACGTCGACATTGTATACAGGAGACTTATTTACTATATATATATATATATATATATACAAAGTAATGATAGGCTGGTGACATAAAAATCTTTTCAATGTAAGATCACAAATTACAAATCAATTTTCGATACTTTAAATCAATAACTGCTGATCAAAAATGCTTATTGTTATATTTAACCAGCAACCAAATTCAATGTTGAGTCTGCTCAGCTAGCTATGCAGACCTTGAAGGGTATCTACACTCAAAAAACATTAAATCCTTTTTACCTGTAATCCTTACATGGTTATAACATATTAGCTAAATAATTGCTTAAACCTGATATAGGACTTGCACTCGAAATCAGCAGCCGGAAAACTCAGACAGGGATGTTGCATTCAAGAGGAATGTTGGAAATATCTGACACAGGTTAGCAACATTATCATTATAGTATGAAATAAGATGAATATCTACACTGTTAAGCACTCTAAATAATAAATACATTTTAGAAAATATTTTGGTCTTTAGTTTGTATTGCAATAAACAGTTACTATTTCACACAGGGTGCAATTGTCCCCACATTTTTTTGCACCTCACACAATGAGGATGCTATTTCTGAAATCAGTATAAAATTTTGGCTCTTACTCTACAATACTCTGTATATACATCCTACTAAAAAAAGAAAGACATAATAGATTTGTTTCATCACAGATTGTAGCTTTTAAAACTTGAAAGTATTCTACAAGTTGTACTGTCGATACAAACGCTTGCTGCTTCAGTGGCTCTGTGGCGCAATGGGTAGGGCATTGGACTTCTCGTAGGTTGTAGTTATTCAAAGGTTGTGGGTTCGAGTCCCACCAGAGTCATTCTTTAGCTTCAAATGCAAACATTTAAAATTTACTTAAAATGATACATAACATAGACATTGTATATGGGAGACCTATATACTATATATACAAAGTAATTATCGGCTGTTGACGTAAAAATCATTTAAATGTAAGACCAGTTACAAATCAATTTTAGATACTTTAAATCAATAACTGGTAATAAAAATGTGGATGGCTATTTTTAACCAGCAATGAAAATATTATGTTGAGTCTGCTCACGTAGGAATACAAAGCTTAAAGTGTATCTACAGTACACTCAAAAATCATAAAAAATCCTTAGATGTGTATTACAAATAACCTACACAATTGCTAAAACCTGATATAGGACTTGCACTTGAAAACAGCAAGAGGAAGACTCAGACATAGCTGTTGCATTTGGGAGAAATGTTATAAATATCTGACACTCGATAGCCATGTAATTATTATAATATAAATTAATATAAATATCTATACTGGTAAAAATACAAAACCTATATAAATGTTACCAAAATGTTTCTATCTTCAGTTTCTTTGCAACAAACACTCAATCAGACATGGTGCAATTGTCCCCATATTGATTTGCACCTCACACAAACTGGGAGCTATTTCTGAAATCATTACAAAAATTTTACTCTCACTCTACGATACTCTCTTTACAGCATACTTAAAAAATAGAAAAATAAAAAGATTAGTTTCATCACAGATTGTGTCATTTAAAACATAAGAGTATTCAACACATTGTACTGTTGATACAAAAAGATGATACATCAGTGGCTCTGTGGCGCAATGGATAGCGCATTGGACTTCCAGTAGGTTGTAGTTATTCAAAGGTTGAGGTTCGAGTCCCACCAGAGTCGTTCTTTAGTTTCAAATGCAAAGATTTAAAGTTTACTTACAATAATACATAACGTAGACATTGTATACAGGAGACTTATTTACATATACATATACAAAGTAATGATAGGCTGGTGACATAAAAATCTTTTCAATGTAAGATCACCAATTACAAATCAATTTTCGATACTTTAAATCAATAACTGCTGATCAAAAATGCTTATTGTTATATTTAACCAGCAACCAAATTCAATGTTGAGTCTGCTCAGCTAGCTATGCAGACCTTGAAGGGTATCTACACTCAAAAAACATTAAATCCTTTTTACCTGTAATCCTTACATGGTTATAACATATTAGCTAAATAATTGCTTAAACCTGATATAGGACTTGCACTCGAAATCAGCAGCCGGAAAACTCAGACAGGGATGTTGCATTCAAGAGGAATGTTGGAAATATCTGACACAGGTTAGCAACATTATCATTATAGTATGAAATAAGATGAATATCTACACTGTTAAGCACTCTAAACATTAAATACATTTTAGAAAATATTTTGGTCTTTAGTTTGTATTGCAATAAACAGTTACTATTTCACACAGGGTGCAATTGTCCCCACATTTTTTTGCACCTCACACAATGAGGATGCTATTTCTGAAATCAGTATAAAATTTTGGCTCTTACTCTACAATACTCTGTATATACATCCTACTGAAAAAAGAAAGACATAATAGATTTGTTTCATCACAGATTGTAGCTTTTAAAACATGAAAGTATTCTACAAGTTGTACTGTCGATACAAACACTTGCTGATTCAGTGGCTCTGTGGCGCAATGGCTAGCGAATTGGACTTCTAGTAGGTTGTAGTTATTCAAAGGTTGTGGGTTCGAGTCCCACCAGAGTCATTCTTTAGCTTCAAATGTAAACATTTAAAATGATACATAACATAGACATTGTATATGGGAGACCTATACACTATATATACAAAGTAATTATAGGCTGTTGACATAAAAATCATTTAAATGTAAGACCAGTTACAAATCAATTTTAGATACTTTAAATCAATAACTGGTAATAAAAATGTGGATGGTTATTTTTAACCAGCAATGAAAATATTATGTTGAGTCTGCTCACGTAGGAATACAAAGCTTAAAGTGTATCTACAGTACACTCAAAAATCATAAAAAATCCTTAGATGGGTATTACAAATAACCTACACAATTGCTAAAACCTGATATAGGACTTGCACTTGAAAACAGCAAGAGGAAGACTCAGACATAGCTGTTGCATTTGGGAGAAATGTTATAAATATCTGACACTCGATAGCCATGTAATTATTATAATATAAATTAATATAAATATCTATACTGGTAAAAATACAAAACCTATATAAATGTTACCAAAATGTTTCTATCTTCAGTTTCTTTGCAACAAACACTCAATCAGACATGGTGCAATTGTCCCCATATTGATTTGCACCTCACACAAAGTGGGAGCTATTTCTGAAATCATTACAAAAATTGTACTCTCACTCTACGATACTCTCTTTACAGCATACTTAAAAAATAGAAAAATAAAAAGATTAGTTTCATCACAGATTGTGTCATTTAAAACATAAGAGTATTCAACACATTGTACTGTTGATACAAAAATATGATACATCAGTGGCTCTGTGGCGCAATGGATAGCGCATTGGACTTCTAGTAGGTTGTAGTTATTCAAAGGTTGTGGGTTCGAGTCCCACCAGAGTCGTTCTTTAGTTTCAAATGCAAAGATTTAAAGTTTACTTACAATAATAAATAACGTCGACATTGTATACAGGAGACTTATTTACTATATATATATATATATATATATACAAAGTAATGATAGGCTGGTGACATAAAAATCTTTTCAATGTAAGATCACAAATTACAAATCAATTTTCGATACTTTAAATCAATAACTGCTGATCAAAAATGCTTATTGTTATATTTAACCAGCAACCAAATTCAATGTTGAGTCTGCTCAGCTAGCTATGCAGACCTTGAAGGGTATCTACACTCAAAAAACATTAAATCCTTTTTACCTGTAATCCTTACATGGTTATAACATATTAGCTAAATAATTGCTTAAACCTGATATAGGACTTGCACTCGAAATCAGCAGCCGGAAAACTCAGACAGGGATGTTGCATTCAAGAGGAATGTTGGAAATATCTGACACAGGTTAGCAACATTATCATTATAGTATGAAATAAGATGAATATCTACACTGTTAAGCACTCTAAATAATAAATACATTTTAGAAAATATTTTGGTCTTTAGTTTGTATTGCAATAAACAGTTACTATTTCACACAGGGTGCAATTGTCCCCACATTTTTTTGCACCTCACACAATGAGGATGCTATTTCTGAAATCAGTATAAAATTTTGGCTCTTACTCTACAATACTCTGTATATACATCCTACTAAAAAAAGAAAGACATAATAGATTTGTTTCATCACAGATTGTAGCTTTTAAAACTTGAAAGTATTCTACAAGTTGTACTGTCGATACAAACGCTTGCTGCTTCAGTGGCTCTGTGGCGCAATGGGTAGGGCATTGGACTTCTCGTAGGTTGTAGTTATTCAAAGGTTGTGGGTTCGAGTCCCACCAGAGTCATTCTTTAGCTTCAAATGCAAACATTTAAAATTTACTTAAAATGATACATAACATAGACATTGTATATGGGAGACCTATATACTATATATACAAAGTAATTATCGGCTGTTGACGTAAAAATCATTTAAATGTAAGACCAGTTACAAATCAATTTTAGATACTTTAAATCAATAACTGGTAATAAAAATGTGGATGGCTATTTTTAACCAGCAATGAAAATATTATGTTGAGTCTGCTCACGTAGGAATACAAAGCTTAAAGTGTATCTACAGTACACTCAAAAATCATAAAAAATCCTTAGATGTGTATTACAAATAACCTACACAATTGCTAAAACCTGATATAGGACTTGCACTTGAAAACAGCAAGAGGAAGACTCAGACATAGCTGTTGCATTTGGGAGAAATGTTATAAATATCTGACACTCGATAGCCATGTAATTATTATAATATAAATTAATATAAATATCTATACTGGTAAAAATACAAAACCTATATAAATGTTACCAAAATGTTTCTATCTTCAGTTTCTTTGCAACAAACACTCAATCAGACATGGTGCAATTGTCCCCATATTGATTTGCACCTCACACAAACTGGGAGCTATTTCTGAAATCATTACAAAAATTTTACTCTCACTCTACGATACTCTCTTTACAGCATACTTAAAAAATAGAAAAATAAAAAGATTAGTTTCATCACAGATTGTGTCATTTAAAACATAAGAGTATTCAACACATTGTACTGTTGATACAAAAAGATGATACATCAGTGGCTCTGTGGCGCAATGGATAGCGCATTGGACTTCCAGTAGGTTGTAGTTATTCAAAGGTTGAGGTTCGAGTCCCACCAGAGTCGTTCTTTAGTTTCAAATGCAAAGATTTAAAGTTTACTTACAATAATACATAACGTAGACATTGTATACAGGAGACTTATTTACATATACATATACAAAGTAATGATAGGCTGGTGACATAAAAATCTTTTCAATGTAAGATCACCAATTACAAATCAATTTTCGATACTTTAAATCAATAACTGCTGATCAAAAATGCTTATTGTTATATTTAACCAGCAACCAAATTCAATGTTGAGTCTGCTCAGCTAGCTATGCAGACCTTGAAGGGTATCTACACTCAAAAAACATTAAATCCTTTTTACCTGTAATCCTTACATGGTTATAACATATTAGCTAAATAATTGCTTAAACCTGATATAGGACTTGCACTCGAAATCAGCAGCCGGAAAACTCAGACAGGGATGTTGCATTCAAGAGGAATGTTGGAAATATCTGACACAGGTTAGCAACATTATCATTATAGTATGAAATAAGATGAATATCTACACTGTTAAGCACTCTAAACATTAAATACATTTTAGAAAATATTTTGGTCTTTAGTTTGTATTGCAATAAACAGTTACTATTTCACACAGGGTGCAATTGTCCCCACATTTTTTTGCACCTCACACAATGAGGATGCTATTTCTGAAATCAGTATAAAATTTTGGCTCTTACTCTACAATACTCTGTATATACATCCTACTGAAAAAAGAAAGACATAATAGATTTGTTTCATCACAGATTGTAGCTTTTAAAACATGAAAGTATTCTACAAGTTGTACTGTCGATACAAACACTTGCTGATTCAGTGGCTCTGTGGCGCAATGGATAGCGAATTGGACTTCTAGTAGGTTGTAGTTATTCAAAGGTTGTGGGTTCGAGTCCCACCAGAGTCATTCTTTAGCTTCAAATGTAAACATTTAAAATGATACATAACATAGACATTGTATATGGGAGACCTATACACTATATATACAAAGTAATTATAGGCTGTTGACATAAAAATCATTTAAATGTAAGACCAGTTACAAATCAATTTTAGATACTTTAAATCAATAACTGGTAATAAAAATGTGGATGGTTATTTTTAACCAGCAATGAAAATATTATGTTGAGTCTGCTCACGTAGGAATACAAAGCTTAAAGTGTATCTACAGTACACTCAAAAATCATAAAAAATCCTTAGATGGGTATTACAAATAACCTACACAATTGCTAAAACCTGATATAGGACTTGCACTTGAAAACAGCAAGAGGAAGACTCAGACATAGCTGTTGCATTTGGGAGAAATGTTATAAATATCTGACACTCGATAGCCATGTAATTATTATAATATAAATTAATATAAATATCTATACTGGTAAAAATACAAAACCTATATAAATGTTACCAAAATGTTTCTATCTTCAGTTTCTTTGCAACAAACACTCAATCAGACATGGTGCAATTGTCCCCATATTGATTTGCACCTCACACAAAGTGGGAGCTATTTCTGAAATCATTACAAAAATTTTACTCTCACTCTACGATACTCTCTTTACAGCATACTTAAAAAATAGAAAAATAAAAAGATTAGTTTCATCACAAATTGTGTCATTTAAAACATAAGAGTATTCAACACATTGTACTGTTGATACAAAAATATGATACATCAGTGGCTCTGTGGCGCAATGGATAGCGCTTTGGACTTCTAGTAGGTTGTAGTTATTCAAAGGTTGTGGGTTCGAGTCCCACCAGAGTAGTTCTTTAGTTTCAAATGCAAAGATTTAAAGTTTACTTACAATAATACATAACGTAGACATTGTATACAGGAGACTTATTTACTATATATATATATATATATATATATATACAAAGTAATGATAGGCTGGTGACATAAAAATCTTTTCAATGTAAGATCACAAATTACAAATCAATTTTCGATACTTTAAATCAATAACTGCTGATCAAAAATGCTTATTGTTATATTTAACCAGCAACCAAATTCAATGTTGAGTCTGCTCAGCTAGCTATGCAGACCTTGAAGGGTATCTACACTCAAAAAACATTAAATCCTTTTTACCTGTAATCCTTACATGGTTATAACATATTAGCTAAATAATTGCTTAAACCTGATATAGGACTTGCACTCGAAATCAGCAGCCGGAAAACTCAGACAGGGATGTTGCATTCAAGAGGAATGTTGGAAATATCTGACACAGGTTAGCAACATTATCATTATAGTATGAAATAAGATGAATATCTACACTGTTAAGCACTCTAAATATTAAATACATTTTAGAAAATATTTTGGTCTTTAGTTTGTATTGCAATAAACAGTTACTATTTCACACAGGGTGCAATTGTCCCCACATTTTTTTGCACCTCACACAATGAGGATGCTATTTCTGAAATCAGTATAAAATTTTGGCTCTTACTCTACAATACTCTGTATATACATCCTACTAAAAAAAGAAAGACATAATAGATTTGTTTCATCACAGATTGTAGCTTTTAAAACTTGAAAGTATTCTACAGGTTGTACTGTCGATACAAACGCTTGCTGCTTCAGTGGCTCTGTGGCGCAATGGATAGCGCATTGGACTTCTCGTAGGTTGTAGTTATTCAAAGGTTGTGGGTTCGAGTTCCACCAGAGTCATTCTTTAGCTTCAAATGCAAACATTTAAAATGTACTTAAAATGATACATAACATAGACATTGTATATGGGAGACCTATATATTATATATACAAAGTAATTATAGGCTGTTGACATAAAAATCATTTAAATGTAAGACCAGTTACAAATCAATTTTAGATACTTTAAAGCAATAACTGGTAATAAAAATGTGGATGGCTATTTTTAACCAGCAATGAAAATATTATGTTGAGTCTGCTCACGTAGGAATACAAAGCTTAAAGTGTATCTACAGTACACTCAAAAATCATAAAAAAATCCTTAGATGTGTATAACAAATAACCTACACAATTGCTAAAACCTGATATAGGACTTGCACTTGAAAACAGCAAGAGGAAGACTCAGACATAGCTGTTGCATTTGGGAGAAATGTTATAAATATCTGACACTCGATAGCCATGTAATTATTATAATATAAATTAATATAAATATCTATACTGGTAAAAATACAAAACCTACATAAATGTTACCAAAATGTTTCTATCTTCAGTTTCTTTGCAACAAACACTCAATCAGACATGGTGCAATTGTCCCCATATTGATTTGCACCTCACACAAAGTGGGAGCTATTTCTGAAATCATTACAAAAATTTTACTCTCACTCTACGATACTCTCTTTACAGCATACTTAAAAAATAGAAAAATAAAAAGATTAGTTTCATCACAGATTGTGTCATTTAAAACATAAGAGTATTCAACACATTGTACTGTTGATACAAAAATATGTTACATCAGTGGCTCTGTGGCGCAATGGATAGCGCATTGGACTTCCAGTAGGTTGTAGTTATTCAAAGGTTGAGGTTCGAGTCCCACCAGAGTCGTTCTTTAGTTTCAAATGCAAAGATTTAAAGTTTACTTACAATAATACATAACGTAGACATTGTATACAGGAGACTTATTTACTATATATATATATATATATATATATACAAAGTAATGATAGGCTGGTGACATAAAAATCTTTTCAATGTAAGATCACCAATTACAAATCAATTTTCGATACTTTAAATCAATAACTGCTGATCAAAAATGCTTATTGTTATATTTAACCAGCAACCAAATTCAATGTTGAGTCTGCTCAGCTAGCTATGCAGACCTTGAAGGGTATCTACACTCAAAAAACATTAAATCCTTTTTACCTGTAATCCTTACATGGTTATAACATATTAGCTAAATAATTGCTTAAACCTGATATAGGACTTGCACTCGAAATCAGCAGCCGGAAAACTCAGACAGGGATGTTGCATTCAAGAGGAATGTTGGAAATATCTGACACAGGTTAGCAACATTATCATTATAGTATGAAATAAGATGAATATCTACACTGTTAAGCACTCTAAACATTAAATACATTTTAGAAAATATTTTGGTCTTTAGTTTGTATTGCAATAAACAGTTACTATTTCACACAGGGTGCAATTGTCCCCACATTTTTTTGCACCTCACACAATGAGGATGCTATTTCTGAAATCAGTATAAAATTTTGGCTCTTACTCTACAATACTCTGTATATACATCCTACTGAAAAAAGAAAGACATAATAGATTTGTTTCATCACAGATTGTAGCTTTTAAAACATGAAAGTATTCTACAAGTTGTACTGTCGATACAAACACTTGCTGATTCAGTGGCTCTGTGGCGCAATGGATAGCGAATTGGATTTCTAGTAGGTTGTAGTTATTCAAAGGTTGTGGGTTCGAGTCCCACCAGAGTCATTCTTTAGCTTCAAATGTAAACATTTAAAATGATACATAACATAGACATTGTATATGGGAGACCTATACACTATATATACAAAGTAATTATAGGCTGTTGACATAAAAATCATTTAAATGTAAGACCAGTTACAAATCAATTTTAGATACTTTAAATCAATAACTGGTAATAAAAATGTGGATGGTTATTTTTAACCAGCAATGAAAATATTATGTTGATTCTGCTCACGTAGGAATACAAAGCTTAAAGTGTATCTACAGTACACTCAAAAATCATAAAAAATCCTTAGATGGGTATTACAAATAACCTACACAATTGCTAAAACCTGATATAGGACTTGCACTTGAAAACAGCAAGAGGAAGACTCAGACATAGCTGTTGCATTTGGGAGAAATTTTATAAATATCTGACACTCGATAGCCATGTAATTATTATAATATAAATTAATATAAATATCTATACTGGTAAAAATACAAAACCTATATAAATGTTACCAAAATGTTTCTATCTTCAGTTTCTTTGCAACAAACACTCAATCAGACATGGTGCAATTGTCCCCATATTGATTTGCACCTCACACAAAGTGGGAGCTATTTCTGAAATCATTACAAAAATTTTACTCTCACTCTACGATACTCTCTTTACAGCATACTTAAAAAATAGAAAAATAAAAAGATTAGTTTCATCACAGATTGTGTCATTTAAAACATAAGAGTATTCAACACATTGTACTGTTGATACAAAAATATGATACATCAGTGGCTCTGTGGCGCAATGGATAGCGCATTGGACTTCCAGTAGGTTGTAGTTATTCAAAGGTTGAGGTTCGAGTCCCACCAGAGTCGTTCTTTAGTTTCAAATGCAAAGATTTAAAGTTTACTTACAATAATACATAACGTAGACATTGTATACAGGAGACTTATTTACTATATATATATATATATATATATACAAAGTAATGATAGGCTGGTGACATAAAAATCTTTTCAATGTAAGATCACCAATTACAAATCAATTTTCGATACTTTAAATCAATAACTGCTGATCAAAAATGCTTATTGTTATATTTAACCAGCAACCAAATTCAATGTTGAGTCTGCTCAGCTAGCTATGCAGACCTTGAAGGGTATCTACACTCAAAAAACATTAAATCCTTTTTACCTGTAATCCTTACATGGTTATAACATATTAGCTAAATAATTGCTTAAACCTGATATAGGACTTGCACTCGAAATCAGCAGCCGGAAAACTCAGACAGGGATGTTGCATTCAAGAGGAATGTTGGAAATATCTGACACAGGTTAGCAACATTATCATTATAGTATGAAATAAGATGAATATCTACACTGTTAAGCACTCTAAACATTAAATACATTTTAGAAAATATTTTGGTCTTTAGTTTGTATTGCAATAAACAGTTACTATTTCACACAGGGTGCAATTGTCCCCACATTTTTTTGCACCTCACACAATGAGGATGCTATTTCTGAAATCAGTATAAAATTTTGGCTCTTACTCTACAATACTCTGTATATACATCCTACTGAAAAAAGAAAGACATAATAGATTTGTTTCATCACAGATTGTAGCTTTTAAAACATGAAAGTATTCTACAAGTTGTACTGTCGATACAAACACTTGCTGATTCAGTGGCTCTGTGGCGCAATGGATAGCGAATTGGACTTCTAGTAGGTTGTAGTTATTCAAAGGTTGTGGGTTCGAGTCCCACCAGAGTCATTCTTTAGCTTCAAATGTAAACATTTAAAATGTACTTAAAATGATACATAACATAGACATTGTATATGGGAGACCTATACACTATATATACAAAGTAATTATAGGCTGTTGACATAAAAATCATTTAAATGTAAGACCAGTTACAAATCAATTTTAGATACTTTAAATCAATAACTGGTAATAAAAATGTGGATGGTTATTTTTAACCAGCAATGAAAATATTATGTTGAGTCTGCTCACGTAGGAATACAAAGCTTAAAGTGTATCTACAGTACACTCAAAAATCATAAAAAATCCTTAGATGGGTATTACAAATAACCTACACAATTGCTAAAACCTGATATAAGACTTGCACTTGAAAACAGCAAGAGGAAGACTCAGACATAGCTGTTGCATTTGGGAGAAATGTTATAAATATCTGACACTCGATAGCCATGTAATTATTATAATATAAATTAATATAAATATCTATACTGGTAAAAATACAAAACCTATATAAATGTTACCAAAATGTTTCTATCTTCAGTTTCTTTGCAACAAACACTCAATCAGACATGGTGCAATTGTCCCCATATTGATTTGCACCTCACACAAAGTGGGAGCTATTTCTGAAATCATTACAAAAATTTTACTCTCACTCTACGATACTCTCTTTACAGCATACTTAAAAAATAGAAAAATAAAAAGATTAGTTTCATCACAGATTGTGTCATTTAAAACATAAGAGTATTCAACACATTGTACTGTTGATACAAAAATATGATACATCAGTGGCTCTGTGGCGCAATGGATAGCGCATTGGACTTCTAGTAGGTTGTAGTTATTCAAAGGTTGTGGGTTCGAGTCCCACCAGAGTAGTTCTTCAGTTTCAAATGCAAAGATTTAAAGTTTACTTACAATAATACATAACGTAGACATTGTATACAGGAGACTTATTTACTATATATATATATATATATATATATATATATACAAAGTAATGATAGGCTGGTGACATAAAAATCTTTTCAATGTAAGATCACAAATTACAAATCAATTTTCGATACTTTAAATCAATAACTGCTGATCAAAAATGCTTATTGTTATATTTAACCAGCAACCAAATTCAATGTTGAGTCTGCTCAGCTAGCTATGCAGACCTTGAAGGGTATCTACACTCAAAAAACATTAAATCCTTTTTACCTGTAATCCTTACATGGTTATAACATATTAGCTAAATAATTGCTTAAACCTGATATAGGACTTGCACTCGAAATCAGCAGCCGGAAAACTCAGACAGGGATGTTGCATTCAAGAGGAATGTTGGAAATATCTGACACAGGTTAGCAACATTATCATTATAGTATGAAATAAGATGAATATCTACACTGTTAAGCACTCTAAACATTAAATACATTTTAGAAAATATTTTGGTCTTTAGTTTGTATTGCAATAAACAGTTACTATTTCACACAGGGTGCAATTGTCCCCACATTTTTTTGCACCTCACACAATGAGGATGCTATTTCTGAAATCAGTATAAAATTTTGGCTCTTACTCTACAATACTCTGTATATACATCCTACTGAAAAAAGAAAGACATAATAGATTTGTTTCATCACAGATTGTAGCTTTTAAAACATGAAAGTATTCTACAAGTTGTACTGTCGATACAAACACTTGCTGATTCAGTGGCTCTGTGGCGCAATGGATAGCGAATTGGACTTCTAGTAGGTTGTAGTTATTCAAAGGTTGTGGGTTCGAGTCCCACCAGAGTCATTCTTTAGCTTCAAATGTAAACATTTAAAATGTACTTAAAATGATACATAACATAGACATTGTATATGGGAGACCTATACACTATATATACAAAGTAATTATAGGCTGTTGACATAAAAATCATTTAAATGTAAGACCAGTTACAAATCAATTTTAGATACTTTAAATCAATAACTGGTAATAAAAATGTGGATGGTTATTTTTAACCAGCAATGAAAATATTATGTTGAGTCTGCTCACGTAGGAATACAAAGCTTAAAGTGTATCTACAGTACACTCAAAAATCATAAAAAATCCTTAGATGGGTATTACAAATAACCTACACAATTGCTAAAACCTGATATAAGACTTGCACTTGAAAACAGCAAGAGGAAGACTCAGACATAGCTGTTGCATTTGGGAGAAATGTTATAAATATCTGACACTCGATAGCCATGTAATTATTATAATATAAATTAATATAAATATCTATACTGGTAAAAATACAAAACCTATATAAATGTTACCAAAATGTTTCTATCTTCAGTTTCTTTGCAACAAACACTCAATCAGACATGGTGCAATTGTCCCCATATTGATTTGCACCTCACACAAAGTGGGAGCTATTTCTGAAATCATTACAAAAATTTTACTCTCACTCTACGATACTCTCTTTACAGCATACTTAAAAAATAGAAAAATAAAAAGATTAGTTTCATCACAGATTGTGTCATTTAAAACATAAGAGTATTCAACACATTGTACTGTTGATACAAAAATATGATACATCAGTGGCTCTGTGGCGCAATGGATAGCGCATTGGACTTCTAGTAGGTTGTAGTTATTCAAAGGTTGTGGGTTCGAGTCCCACCAGAGTAGTTCTTCAGTTTCAAATGCAAAGATTTAAAGTTTACTTACAATAATACATAACGTAGACATTGTATACAGGAGACTTATTTACTATATATATATATATATATATATATATATATATATATACAAAGTAATGATAGGCTGGTGACATAAAAATCTTTTCAATGTAAGATCACAAATTACAAATCAATTTTCGATACTTTAAATCAATAACTGCTGATCAAAAATGCTTATTGTTATATTTAACCAGCAACCAAATTCAATGTTGAGTCTGCTCAGCTAGCTATGCAGACCTTGAAGGGTATCTACACTCAAAAAACATTAAATCCTTTTTACCTGTAATCCTTACATGGTTATAACATATTAGCTAAATAATTGCTTAAACCTGATATAGGACTTGCACTCGAAATCAGCAGCCGGAAAACTCAGACAGGGATGTTGCATTCAAGAGGAATGTTGGAAATATCTGACACAGGTTAGCAACATTATCATTATAGTATGAAATAAGATGAATATCTACACTGTTAAGCACTCTAAATATTAAATACATTTTAGAAAATATTTTGGTCTTTAGTTTGTATTGCAATAAACAGTTACTATTTCACACAGGGTGCAATTGTCCCCACATTTTTTTGCACCTCACACAATGAGGATGCTATTTCTGAAATCAGTATAAAATTTTGGCTCTTACTCTACAATACTCTGTATATACATCTACTAAAAAAAGAAAGACATAATAGATTTGTTTCATCACAGATTGTAGCTTTTAAAACTTGAAAGTATTCTACAGGTTGTACTGTCGATACAAACGCTTGCTGCTTCAGTGGCTCTGTGGCGCAATGGATAGCGCATTGGACTTCTCGTAGGTTGTAGTTATTCAAAGGTTGTGGGTTCGAGTTCCACCAGAGTCATTCTTTAGCTTCAAATGCAAACATTTAAAATTTACTTAAAATGATACATAACATAGACATTGTATATGGGAGACCTATATATTATATATACAAAGTAATTATAGGCTGTTGACATAAAAATCATTTAAATGTAAGACCAGTTACAAATCAATTTTAGATACTTTAAAGCAATAACTGGTAATAAAAATGTGGATGGCTATTTTTAACCAGCAATGAAAATATTATGTTGAGTCTGCTCACGTAGGAATACAAAGCTTAAAGTGTATCTACAGTACACTCAAAAATCATAAAAAAATCCTTAGATGTGTATAACAAATAACCTACACAATTGCTAAAACCTGATATAGGACTTGCACTTGAAAACAGCAAGAGGAAGACTCAGACATAGCTGTTGCATTTGGGAGAAATGTTATAAATATCTGACACTCGATAGCCATGTAATTATTATAATATAAATTAATATAAATATCTATACTGGTAAAAATACAAAACCTACATAAATGTTACCAAAATGTTTCTATCTTCAGTTTCTTTGCAACAAACACTCAATCAGACATGGTGCAATTGTCCCCATATTGATTTGCACCTCACACAAAGTGGGAGCTATTTCTGAAATCATTACAAAAATTTTACTCTCACTCTACGATACTCTCTTTACAGCATACTTAAAAAATAGAAAAATAAAAAGATTAGTTTCATCACAGATTGTGTCATTTAAAACATAAGAGTATTCAACACATTGTACTGTTGATACAAAAACATGATACATCAGTGGCTCTGTGGCGCAATGGATAGCGAAATGGACTTATAGTAGGTTGTAGTTATTCAAAGGTTGTGGGTTCGAGTCCCACCAGAGTCGTTCTTTAGTTTCAAATGCAAAGATTTAAAGTTTACTTACAATAATACATAACGTAGACATTGTATACAGGAGACTTATTTACTATATATATATATACAAAGTAATGATAGGCTGGTGACATAAAAATCTTTTCAATGTAAGATCACCAATTACAAATCAATTTTCGATACTTTAAATCAATAACTGCTGATCAAAAATGCTTATTGTTATATTTAACCAGCAACCAAATTCAATGTTGAGTCTGCTCAGCTAGCTATGCAGACCTTGAAGGGTATCTACACTCAAAAAACATTAAATCCTTTTTACCTGTAATCCTTACATGGTTATCACATATTAGCTAAATAATTGCTTAAACCTGATATAGGACTTGCACTCGAAATCAGCAGCCGGAAAACTCAGAAAGGGATGTTGCATTCAAGAGGAATGTTGGAAATATCTGACACAGGTTAGCAACATTATCATTATAGTATGAAATAAGATGAATATCTACACTGTTAAGCACTCTAAACATTAAATACATTTTAGAAAATATTTTGGTCTTTAGTTTGTATTGCAATAAACAGTTACTATTTCACACAGGGTGCAATTGTCCCCACATTTTTTTGCACCTCACACAATGAGGATGCTATTTCTGAAATCAGTATAAAATTTTGGCTCTTACTCTACAATACTCTGTATATACATCCTACTGAAAAAAGAAAGACATAATAGATTTGTTTCATCACAGATTGTAGCTTTTAAAACATGAAAGTATTCTACAAGTTGTACTGTCGATACAAACGCTTGCTGCTTCAGTGGCTCTGTGGCGCAATGGATAGCGCATTGGACTTCTAGTAGGTTGTAGTTATTCAAAGGTTGTGGGTTCGAGTCCCACCAGAGTCATTCTTTAGCTTCAAATGTAAACATTTAAAATGTACTTAAAATGATACATAACATAGACATTGTATATGGGAGACCTATACACTATATATACAAAGTAATTATAGGCTGTTGACATAAAAATCATTTAAATGTAAGACCAGTTACAAATCAATTTTAGATACTTTAAATCAATAACTGGTAATAAAAATGTGGATGGTTATTTTTAACCAGCAATGAAAATATTATGTTGAGTCTGCTCACGTAGGAATACAAAGCTTAAAGTGTATCTACAGTACACTCAAAAATCATAAAAAATCCTTAGATGTGTATTACAAATAACCTACACAATTGCTAAAACCTGATATAGGACTTGCACTTGAAAACAGCAAGAGGAAGACTCAGACATAGCTGTTGCATTTGGGAGAAATGTTATAAATATCTGACACTCGATAGCCATGTAATTATTATAATATAAATTAATATAAATATCTATACTGGTAAAAATACAAAACCTATATAAATGTTACCAAAATGTTTCTATCTTCAGTTTCTTTGCAACAAACACTCAATCAGACATGGTGCAATTGTCCCCATATTGATTTGCACCTCACACAAAGTGGGAGCTATTTCTGAAATCATTACAAAAATTTTACTCTCACTCTACGATACTCTCTTTACAGCATACTTAAAAAATAGAAAAATAAAAAGATTAGTTTCATCACAGATTGTGTCATTTAAAACATAAGAGTATTCAACACATTGTACTGTTGATACAAAAATATGATACATCAGTGGCTCTGTGGCGCAATGGATAGCGCATTGGACTTCTAGTAGGTTGTAGTTATTCAAAGGTTGTGGGTTCGAGTCCCACCAGAGTCGTTCTTTAGTTTCAAATGCAAAGATTTAAAGTTTACTTACAATAATTCATAACGTAGACATTGTATACAGGAGACTTATTTACTATATATATATATATATATATATATACAAAGTAATGATAGGCTGGTGACATAAAAATCTTTTCAATGTAAGATCACCAATTACAAATCAATTTTCGATACTTTAAATCAATAACTGCTGATCAAAAATGCTTATTGTTATATTTAACCAGCAACCAAATTCAATGTTGAGTCTGCTCAGCTAGCTATGCAGACCTTGAAGGGTATCTACACTCAAAAAACATTAAATCCTTTTTACCTGTAATCCTTACATGGTTATCACATATTAGCTAAATAATTGCTTAAACCTGATATAGGACTTGCACTCGAAATCAGCAGCCGGAAAACTCAGAAAGGGATGTTGCATTCAAGAGGAATGTTGGAAATATCTGACACAGGTTAGCAACATTATCATTATAGTATGAAATAAGATGAATATCTACACTGTTAAGCACTCTAAACATTAAATACATTTTAGAAAATATTTTGGTCTTTAGTTTGTATTGCAATAAACAGTAACTATTTCACACAGGGTGCAATTGTCCCCACATTTTTTTGCACCTCACACAATGAGGATGCTATTTCTGAAATCAGTATAAAATTTTGGCTCTTACTCTACAATACTCTGTATATACATCCTACTGAAAAAAGAAAGACATAATAGATTTTTTTCATCACAGATTGTAGCTTTTAAAACATGAAAGTATTCTACAAGTTGTACTGTCGATACAAACGCTTGCTGCTTCAGTGGCTCTGTGGCGCAATGGATAGCGCATTGGACTTTTAGTAGGTTGTAGTTATTCAAAGGTTGTGGGTTCGAGTCCCACCAGAGTCATTCTTTAGCTTCAAATGTAAACATTTAAAATGTACTTAAAATTATACATAACATAGACATTGTATATGGGAGACCTATACACTATATATACAAAGTAATTATAGGCTGTTGACATAAAAATCATTTAAATGTAAGACCAGTTACAAATCAATTTTAGATACTTTAAATCAATAACTGGTAATAAAAATGTGGATGGTTATTTTTAACCAGCAATGAAAATATTATGTTGAGTCTGCTCACGTAGGAATACAAAGCTTAAAGTGTATCTACAGTACACTCAAAAATCATAAAAAATCCTTAGATGTGTATTACAAATAACCTACACAATTGCTAAAACCTGATATAGGACTTGCACTTGAAAACAGCAAGAGGAAGACTCAGACATAGCTGTTGCATTTGGGAGAAATGTTATAAATATCTGACACTCGATAGCCATGTAATTATTATAATATAAATTAATATAAATATCTATACTGGTAAAAATACAAAACCTATATAAATGTTACCAAAATGTTTCTATCTTCAGTTTCTTTGCAACAAACACTCAATCAGACATGGTGCAATTGTCCCCATATTGATTTGCACCTCACACAAAGTGGGAGCTATTTCTGAAATCATTACAAAAATTTTACTCTCACTCTACGATACTCTCTTTACAGCATACTTAAAAAATAGAAAAATAAAAAGATTAGTTTCATCACAGATTGTGTCATTTAAAACATAAGAGTATTCAACACATTGTACTGTTGATACAAAAATATGATACATCAGTTGCTCTGTGGCGCAATGGATAGCGCATTGGACTTCTAGTAGGTTGTAGTTATTCAAAGGTTGTGGGTTCGAGTCCCACCAGAGTCGTTCTTTAGTTTCAAATGCAAAGATTTAAAGTTTACTTACAATAATTCATAACGTAGACATTGTATACAGGAGACTTATTTACTATATATATATATATATATACAAAGTAATGATAGGCTGGTGACATAAAAATCTTTTCAATGTAAGATCACCAATTACAAATCAATTTTCGATACTTTAAATCAATAACTGCTGATCAAAAATGCTTATTGTTATATTTAACCAGCAACCAAATTCAATGTTGAGTCTGCTCAGCTAGCTATGCAGACCTTGAAGGGTATCTACACTCAAAAAACATTAAATCCTTTTTACCTGTAATCCTTACATGGTTATCACATATTAGCTAAATAATTGCTTAAACCTGATATAGGACTTGCACTCGAAATCAGCAGCCGGAAAACTCAGAAAGGGATGTTGCATTCAAGAGGAATGTTGGAAATATCTGACACAGGTTAGCAACATTATCATTATAGTATGAAATAAGATGAATATCTACACTGTTAAGCACTCTAAACATTAAATACATTTTAGAAAATATTTTGGTCTTTAGTTTGTATTGCAATAAACAGTAACTATTTCACACAGGGTGCAATTGTCCCCACATTTTTTTGCACCTCACACAATGAGGATGCTATTTCTGAAATCAGTATAAAATTTTGGCTCTTACTCTACAATACTCTGTATATACATCTACTAAAATATTAAATACATTTTAGAAAATATTTTGGTCTTTAGTTTGTATTGCAATAAACAGTTACTATTTCACACAGGGTGCAATTGTCCCCACATTTTTTTGCACCTCACACAATGAGGATGCTATTTCTGAAATCAGTATAAAATTTTGGCTCTTACTCTACAATACTCTGTATATACATCTACTAAAAAAAGAAAGACATAATAGATTTGTTTCATCACAGATTGTAGCTTTTAAAACTTGAAAGTATTCTACAGGTTGTACTGTCGATACAAACGCTTGCTGCTTCAGTGGCTCTGTGGCGCAATGGATAGCGCATTGGACTTCTCGTAGGTTGTAGTTATTCAAAGGTTGTGGGTTCGAGTTCCACCAGAGTCATTCTTTAGCTTCAAATGCAAACATTTAAAATTTACTTAAAATGATACATAACATAGACATTGTATATGGGAGACCTATATATTATATATACAAAGTAATTATAGGCTGTTGACATAAAAATCATTTAAATGTAAGACCAGTTACAAATCAATTTTAGATACTTTAAAGCAATAACTGGTAATAAAAATGTGGATGGCTATTTTTAACCAGCAATGAAAATATTATGTTGAGTCTGCTCACGTAGGAATACAAAGCTTAAAGTGTATCTACAGTACACTCAAAAATCATAAAAAAATCCTTAGATGTGTATAACAAATAACCTACACAATTGCTAAAACCTGATATAGGACTTGCACTTGAAAACAGCAAGAGGAAGACTCAGACATAGCTGTTGCATTTGGGAGAAATGTTATAAATATCTGACACTCGATAGCCATGTAATTATTATAATATAAATTAATATAAATATCTATACTGGTAAAAATACAAAACCTACATAAATGTTACCAAAATGTTTCTATCTTCAGTTTCTTTGCAACAAACACTCAATCAGACATGGTGCAATTGTCCCCATATTGATTTGCACCTCACACAAAGTGGGAGCTATTTCTGAAATCATTACAAAAATTTTACTCTCACTCTACGATACTCTCTTTACAGCATACTTAAAAAATAGAAAAATAAAAAGATTAGTTTCATCACAGATTGTGTCATTTAAAACATAAGAGTATTCAACACATTGTACTGTTGATACAAAAACATGATACATCAGTGGCTCTGTGGCGCAATGGATAGCGAAATGGACTTATAGTAGGTTGTAGTTATTCAAAGGTTGTGGGTTCGAGTCCCACCAGAGTCGTTCTTTAGTTTCAAATGCAAAGATTTAAAGTTTACTTACAATAATACATAACGTAGACATTGTATACAGGAGACTTATTTACTATATATATATATACAAAGTAATGATAGGCTGGTGACATAAAAATCTTTTCAATGTAAGATCACCAATTACAAATCAATTTTCGATACTTTAAATCAATAACTGCTGATCAAAAATGCTTATTGTTATATTTAACCAGCAACCAAATTCAATGTTGAGTCTGCTCAGCTAGCTATGCAGACCTTGAAGGGTATCTACACTCAAAAAACATTAAATCCTTTTTACCTGTAATCCTTACATGGTTATCACATATTAGCTAAATAATTGCTTAAACCTGATATAGGACTTGCACTCGAAATCAGCAGCCGGAAAACTCAGAAAGGGATGTTGCATTCAAGAGGAATGTTGGAAATATCTGACACAGGTTAGCAACATTATCATTATAGTATGAAATAAGATGAATATCTACACTGTTAAGCACTCTAAACATTAAATACATTTTAGAAAATATTTTGGTCTTTAGTTTGTATTGCAATAAACAGTTACTATTTCACACAGGGTGCAATTGTCCCCACATTTTTTTGCACCTCACACAATGAGGATGCTATTTCTGAAATCAGTATAAAATTTTGGCTCTTACTCTACAATACTCTGTATATACATCCTACTGAAAAAAGAAAGACATAATAGATTTGTTTCATCACAGATTGTAGCTTTTAAAACATGAAAGTATTCTACAAGTTGTACTGTCGATACAAACGCTTGCTGCTTCAGTGGCTCTGTGGCGCAATGGATAGCGCATTGGACTTCTAGTAGGTTGTAGTTATTCAAAGGTTGTGGGTTCGAGTCCCACCAGAGTCATTCTTTAGCTTCAAATGTAAACATTTAAAATGTACTTAAAATGATACATAACATAGACATTGTATATGGGAGACCTATACACTATATATACAAAGTAATTATAGGCTGTTGACATAAAAATCATTTAAATGTAAGACCAGTTACAAATCAATTTTAGATACTTTAAATCAATAACTGGTAATAAAAATGTGGATGGTTATTTTTAACCAGCAATGAAAATATTATGTTGAGTCTGCTCACGTAGGAATACAAAGCTTAAAGTGTATCTACAGTACACTCAAAAATCATAAAAAATCCTTAGATGTGTATTACAAATAACCTACACAATTGCTAAAACCTGATATAGGACTTGCACTTGAAAACAGCAAGAGGAAGACTCAGACATAGCTGTTGCATTTGGGAGAAATGTTATAAATATCTGACACTCGATAGCCATGTAATTATTATAATATAAATTAATATAAATATCTATACTGGTAAAAATACAAAACCTATATAAATGTTACCAAAATGTTTCTATCTTCAGTTTCTTTGCAACAAACACTCAATCAGACATGGTGCAATTGTCCCCATATTGATTTGCACCTCACACAAAGTGGGAGCTATTTCTGAAATCATTACAAAAATTTTACTCTCACTCTACGATACTCTCTTTACAGCATACTTAAAAAATAGAAAAATAAAAAGATTAGTTTCATCACAGATTGTGTCATTTAAAACATAAGAGTATTCAACACATTGTACTGTTGATACAAAAATATGATACATCAGTGGCTCTGTGGCGCAATGGATAGCGCATTGGACTTCTAGTAGGTTGTAGTTATTCAAAGGTTGTGGGTTCGAGTCCCACCAGAGTCGTTCTTTAGTTTCAAATGCAAAGATTTAAAGTTTACTTACAATAATTCATAACGTAGACATTGTATACAGGAGACTTATTTACTATATATATATATATATATATATATACAAAGTAATGATAGGCTGGTGACATAAAAATCTTTTCAATGTAAGATCACCAATTACAAATCAATTTTCGATACTTTAAATCAATAACTGCTGATCAAAAATGCTTATTGTTATATTTAACCAGCAACCAAATTCAATGTTGAGTCTGCTCAGCTAGCTATGCAGACCTTGAAGGGTATCTACACTCAAAAAACATTAAATCCTTTTTACCTGTAATCCTTACATGGTTATCACATATTAGCTAAATAATTGCTTAAACCTGATATAGGACTTGCACTCGAAATCAGCAGCCGGAAAACTCAGAAAGGGATGTTGCATTCAAGAGGAATGTTGGAAATATCTGACACAGGTTAGCAACATTATCATTATAGTATGAAATAAGATGAATATCTACACTGTTAAGCACTCTAAACATTAAATACATTTTAGAAAATATTTTGGTCTTTAGTTTGTATTGCAATAAACAGTAACTATTTCACACAGGGTGCAATTGTCCCCACATTTTTTTGCACCTCACACAATGAGGATGCTATTTCTGAAATCAGTATAAAATTTTGGCTCTTACTCTACAATACTCTGTATATACATCCTACTGAAAAAAGAAAGACATAATAGATTTTTTTCATCACAGATTGTAGCTTTTAAAACATGAAAGTATTCTACAAGTTGTACTGTCGATACAAACGCTTGCTGCTTCAGTGGCTCTGTGGCGCAATGGATAGCGCATTGGACTTTTAGTAGGTTGTAGTTATTCAAAGGTTGTGGGTTCGAGTCCCACCAGAGTCATTCTTTAGCTTCAAATGTAAACATTTAAAATGTACTTAAAATTATACATAACATAGACATTGTATATGGGAGACCTATACACTATATATACAAAGTAATTATAGGCTGTTGACATAAAAATCATTTAAATGTAAGACCAGTTACAAATCAATTTTAGATACTTTAAATCAATAACTGGTAATAAAAATGTGGATGGTTATTTTTAACCAGCAATGAAAATATTATGTTGAGTCTGCTCACGTAGGAATACAAAGCTTAAAGTGTATCTACAGTACACTCAAAAATCATAAAAAATCCTTAGATGTGTATTACAAATAACCTACACAATTGCTAAAACCTGATATAGGACTTGCACTTGAAAACAGCAAGAGGAAGACTCAGACATAGCTGTTGCATTTGGGAGAAATGTTATAAATATCTGACACTCGATAGCCATGTAATTATTATAATATAAATTAATATAAATATCTATACTGGTAAAAATACAAAACCTATATAAATGTTACCAAAATGTTTCTATCTTCAGTTTCTTTGCAACAAACACTCAATCAGACATGGTGCAATTGTCCCCATATTGATTTGCACCTCACACAAAGTGGGAGCTATTTCTGAAATCATTACAAAAATTTTACTCTCACTCTACGATACTCTCTTTACAGCATACTTAAAAAATAGAAAAATAAAAAGATTAGTTTCATCACAGATTGTGTCATTTAAAACATAAGAGTATTCAACACATTGTACTGTTGATACAAAAATATGATACATCAGTTGCTCTGTGGCGCAATGGATAGCGCATTGGACTTCTAGTAGGTTGTAGTTATTCAAAGGTTGTGGGTTCGAGTCCCACCAGAGTCGTTCTTTAGTTTCAAATGCAAAGATTTAAAGTTTACTTACAATAATTCATAACGTAGACATTGTATACAGGAGACTTATTTACTATATATATATATATATATACAAAGTAATGATAGGCTGGTGACATAAAAATCTTTTCAATGTAAGATCACCAATTACAAATCAATTTTCGATACTTTAAATCAATAACTGCTGATCAAAAATGCTTATTGTTATATTTAACCAGCAACCAAATTCAATGTTGAGTCTGCTCAGCTAGCTATGCAGACCTTGAAGGGTATCTACACTCAAAAAACATTAAATCCTTTTTACCTGTAATCCTTACATGGTTATCACATATTAGCTAAATAATTGCTTAAACCTGATATAGGACTTGCACTCGAAATCAGCAGCCGGAAAACTCAGAAAGGGATGTTGCATTCAAGAGGAATGTTGGAAATATCTGACACAGGTTAGCAACATTATCATTATAGTATGAAATAAGATGAATATCTACACTGTTAAGCACTCTAAACATTAAATACATTTTAGAAAATATTTTGGTCTTTAGTTTGTATTGCAATAAACAGTAACTATTTCACACAGGGTGCAATTGTCCCCACATTTTTTTGCACCTCACACAATGAGGATGCTATTTCTGAAATCAGTATAAAATTTTGGCTCTTACTCTACAATACTCTGTATATACATCCTACTGAAAAAAGAAAGACATAATAGATTTTTTTCATCACAGATTGTAGCTTTTAAAACATGAAAGTATTCTACAAGTTGTACTGTCGATACAAACGCTTGCTGCTTCAGTGGCTCTGTGGCGCAATGGATAGCGCATTGGACTTTTAGTAGGTTGTAGTTATTCAAAGGTTGTGGGTTCGAGTCCCACCAGAATCATTCTTTAGCTTCAAATGTAAACATTTAAAATGTACTTAAAATTATACATAACATAGACATTGTATATGGGAGACCTATATACTATATATACAAAGTAATTATAGGCTGTTGACATAAAAATCATTTAAATGTAAGACCAGTTACAAATCAATTTTAGATACTTTAAATCAATAACTGGTAATAAAAATGTGGATGGTTATTTTTAACCAGCAATGAAAATATTATGTTGAGTCTGCTCACGTAGGAATACAAAGCTTAAAGTGTATCTACAGTACACTCAAAAATCATAAAAAATCCTTAGATGTGTATTACAAATAACCTACACAATTGCTAAAACCTGATATAGGACTTGCACTTGAAAACAGCAAGAGGAAGACTCAGACATAGCTGTTGCATTTAGGAGAAATGTTATAAATATCTGACACTCGATAGCCATGTAATTATTATAATATAAATTAATATAAATATCTATACTGGTAAAAATACAAAACCTATATAAATGTTACCAAAATGTTTCTATCTTCAGTTTCTTTGCAACAAACACTCAATCAGACATGGTGCAATTGTCCCCATATTGATTTGCACCTCACACAAAGTGGGAGCTATTTCTGAAATCATTACAAAAATTTTACTCTCACTCTACGATACTCTCTTTACAGCATACTTAAAAAAAAGAAAAATAAAAAGATTAGTTTCATCACAGATTGTGTCATTTAAAACATAAGAGTATTCAACACATTGTACTGTTGATACAAAAATATGATACATCAGTGGCTCTGTGGCGCAATGGATAGCGCATTGGACTTCTAGTAGGTTGTAGTTATTCAAAGGTTGTGGGTTCGAGTCCCACCAGAGTCGTTCTTTAGTTTCAAATGCAAAGATTTAAAGTTTACTTACAATAATTCATAACGTAGACATTGTATACAGGAGACTTATTTACTATATATATATATATATATATATACAAAGTAATGATAGGCTGGTGACATAAAAATCTTTTCAATGTAAGATCACCAATTACAAATCAATTTTCGATACTTTAAATCAATAACTGCTGATCAAAAATGCTTATTGTTATATTTAACCAGCAACCAAATTCAATGTTGAGTCTGCTCAGCTAGCTATGCAGACCTTGAAGGGTATCTACACTCAAAAAACATTAAATCCTTTTTACCTGTAATCCTTACATGGTTATCACATATTAGCTAAATAATTGCTTAAACCTGATATAGGACTTGCACTCGAAATCAGCAGCCGGAAAACTCAGAAAGGGATGTTGCATTCAAGAGGAATGTTGGAAATATCTGACACAGGTTAGCAACATTATCATTATAGTATGAAATAAGATGAATATCTACACTGTTAAGCACTCTAAACATTAAATACATTTTAGAAAATATTTTGGTCTTTAGTTTGTATTGCAATAAACAGTTACTATTTCACACAGGGTGCAATTGTCCCCACATTTTTTTGCACCTCACACAATGAGGATGCTATTTCTGAAATCAGTATAAAATTTTGGCTCTTACTCTACAATACTCTGTATATACATCCTACTGAAAAAAGAAAGACATAATAGATTTGTTTCATCACAGATTGTAGCTTTTAAAACATGAAAGTATTCTACAAGTTGTACTGTCGATACAAACACTTGCTGCTTCAGTGGCTCTGTGGCGCAATGGATAGCGCATTGGACTTCTAGTAGGTTGTAGTTATTCAAAGGTTGTGGGTTCGAGTCCCACCAGAGTCATTCTTTAGCTTCAAATGTAAACATTTAAAATGTACTTAAAATGATACATAACATAGACATTGTATATGGGAGACCTATACACTATATATACAAAGTAAGTATAGGCTGTTGACATAAAAATCATTTAAATGTAAGACCAGTTACAAATCAATTTTAGATACTTTATATCAATAACTGGTAATAAAAATGTGGATGGTTATTTTTAACCAGCAATGAAAATATTATGTTGAGTCTGCTCACGTAGGAATACAAAGCTTAAAGTGTATCTACAGTACACTCAAAAATCATAAAAAATCCTTAGATGGGTATTACAAATAACCTACACAATTGCTAAAACCTGATATAGGACTTGCACTTGAAAACAGCAAGAGGAAGACTCAGACATAGCTGTTGCATTTGGGAGAAATGTTATAAATATCTGACACTCGATAGCCATGTAATTATTATAATATAAATTAATATAAATATCTATACTGGTAAAAATACAAAACCTATATAAATGTTACCAAAATGTTTCTATCTTCAGTTTCTTTGCAACAAACACTCAATCAGACATGGTGCAATTGTCCCCATATTGATTTGCACCTCACACAAAGTGGGAGCTATTTCTGAAATCATTACAAAAATTGTACTCTCACTCTACGATACTCTCTTTACAGCATACTTAAAAAATAGAAAAATAAAAAGATTAGTTTCATCACAGATTGTGTCATTTAAAACATAAGAGTATTCAACACATTGTACTGTTGATACAAAAATATGATACATCAGTGGCTCTGTGGTGCAATGGCTAGCGCATTGGACTTCTAGTAGGTTGTAGTTATTCAAAGGTTATGGGTTCGAGTCCCACCAGAGTCGTTCTTCAGTTTCAAATGCAAAGATTTAAAGTTTACTTACAATAATACATAACGTATACAGGAGACTTATTTACTATATATATATATATACAAAGTAATGATAGGCTGGTGACATAAAAATCTTTTCAATGTAAGATCACCAATTACAAATCAATTTTCGATACTTTAAATCAATAACTGCTGATCAAAAATGCTTTTTGTTATATTTAACCAGCAACCAAATTCAATGTTGAGTCTGCTCAGCTAGCTATGCAGACCTTGAAGGGTATCTACACTCAAAAAACATTAAATCCTTTTTACCTGTAATCCTTACATGGTTATCACATATTAGCTAAATAATTGCTTAAACCTGATATAGGACTTGCACTCGAAATCAGCAGCCGGAAAACTCAGACAGGAATGTTGCATTCAAGAGGAATGTTGGAAATATCTGACACAGGTTAGCAACATTATCATTATAGTATGAAATAAGATGAATATCTACACTGTTAAGCACTCTAAACATTAAATACATTTTAGAAAATATTTTGGTCTTTAGTTTGTATTGCAATAAACAGTTACTATTTCACACAGGGTGCAATTGTCCCCACATTTTTTTGCACCTCACACAATGAGGATGCTATTTCTGAAATCAGTATAAAATTTTGGCTCTTACTCTACAATACTCTGTATATACATCCTACTGAAAAAAGAAAGACATAATAGATTTGTTTCATCACAGATTGTAGCTTTTAAAACATGAAAGTATTCTACAAGTTGTACTGTCGATACAAACACTTGCTGCTTCAGTGGCTCTGTGGCGCAATGGATAGCGCATTGGACTTCTAGTAGGTTGTAGTTATTCAAAGGTTGTGGGTTCGAATCCCACCAGAGTCATTCTTTAGCTTCAAATGTAAACATTTAAAATGTACTTAAAATTATACATAACATAGACATTGTATATGGGAGACCTATACACTATATATACAAAGTAATTATAGGCTGTTGACATAAAAATCATTTAAATGTAAGACCAGTTACAAATCAATTTTAGATACTTTAAATCAATAACTGGTAATAAAAATGTGGATGGTTATTTTTAACCAGCAATGAAAATATTATGTTGAGTCTGCTCACGTAGGAATACAAAGCTTAAAGTGTATCTACAGTACACTCAAAAATCATAAAAAATCCTTAGATGTGTATTACAAATAACCTACACAATTGCTAAAACCTGATATAGGACTTGCACTTGAAAACAGCAAGAGGAAGACTCAGACATAGCTGTTGCATTTGGGAGAAATGTTATAAATATCTGACACTCGATAGCCATGTAATTATTATAATATAAATTAATATAAATATCTATACTGGTAAAAATACAAAACCTATATAAATGTTACCAAAATGTTTCTATCTTCAGTTTCTTTGCAACAAACACTCAATCAGACATGGTGCAATTGTCCCCATATTGATTTGCACCTCACACAAAGTGGGAGCTATTTCTGAAATCATTACAAAAATTTTACTCTCACTCTACGATACTCTCTTTACAGCATACTTAAAAAATAGAAAAATAAAAAGATTAGTTTCATCACAGATTGTGTCATTTAAAACATAAGAGTATTCAACACATTGTACTGTTGATACAAAAATATGATACATCAGTGGCTCTGTGGCGCAATGGATAGCGCATTGGACTTCTAGTAGGTTGTAGTTATTCAAAGGTTGTGGGTTCGAGTCCCACCAGAGTCGTTCTTTAGTTTCAAATGCAAAGATTTAAAGTTAACTTAGAATAATTCATAACGTAGACATTGTATACAGGAGACTTATTTACTATATATATATATACAAAGTAATGATAGGCTGGTGACATAAAAATCTTTTCAATGTAAGATCACCAATTACAAATCAATTTTCGATACTTTAAATCAATAACTGCTGATCAAAAATGCTTATTGTTATATTTAACCAGCAACCAAATTCAATGTTGAGTCTGCTCAGCTAGCTATGCAGACCTTGAAGGGTATCTACACTCAAAAAACATTAAATCCTTTTTACCTGTAATCCTTACATGGTTATCACATATTAGCTAAATAATTGCTTAAACCTGATATAGGACTTGCACTCGAAATCAGCAGCCGGAAAACTCAGAAAGGGATGTTGCATTCAAGAGGAATGTTGGAAATATCTGACACAGGTTAGCAACATTATCATTATAGTATGAAATAAGATGAATATCTACACTGTTAAGCACTCTAAACATTAAATACATTTTAGAAAATATTTTGGTCTTTAGTTTGTATTGCAATAAACAGTTACTATTTCACACAGGGTGCAATTGTCCCCACATTTTTTTGCACCTTACACAATGAGGATGCTATTTCTGAAATCAGTATAAAATTTTGGCTCTTACTCTACAATACTCTGTATATACATCCTACTGAAAAAAGAAAGACATAATAGATTTGTTTCATCACAGATTGTAGCTTTTAAAACATGAAAGTATTCTACAAGTTGTACTGTCGATACAAACACTTGCTGCTTCAGTGGCTCTGTGGCGCAATGGATAGCGCATTGGACTTCTAGTAGGTTGTAGTTATTCAAAGGTTGTGGGTTCGAATCCCACCAGAGTCATTCTTTAGCTTCAAATGTAAACATTTAAAATGTACTTAAAATGATACATAACATAGACATTGTATATGGGAGACCTATACACTATATATACAAAGTAATTATAGGCTGTTGACATAAAAATCATTTAAATGTAAGACCAGTTACAAATCAATTTTAGATACTTTAAATCAATAACTGGTAATAAAAATGTGGATGGTTATTTTTAACCAGCAATGAAAATATTATGTTGAGTCTGCTCACGTAGGAATACAAAGCTTAAAGTGTATCTACAGTACACTCAAAAATCATAAAAAATCCTTAGATGGGTATTACAAATAACCTACACAATTGCTAAAACCTGATATAGGACTTGCACTTGAAAACAGCAAGAGGAAGACTCAGACATAGCTGTTGCATTTGGGAGAAATGTTATAAATATCTGACACTCGATAGCCATGTAATTATTATAATATAAATTAATATAAATATCTATACTGGTAAAAATACAAAACCTATATAAATGTTACCAAAATGTTTCTATCTTCAGTTTCTTTGCAACAAACACTCAATCAGACATGGTGCAATTGTCCCCATATTGATTTGCACCTCACACAAAGTGGGAGCTATTTCTGAAATCATTACAAAAATTTTACTCTCACTCTACGATACTCTCTTTACAGCATACTTAAAAAATAGAAAAATAAAAAGATTAGTTTCATCACAGATTGTGTCATTTAAAACATAAGAGTATTCAACACATTGTACTGTTGATACAAAAATATGATCCATCAGTTGCTCTGTGGCGCAATGGATAGCGCATTGGACTTCTAGTAGGTTGTAATTATTCAAAGGTTGTGGGTTCGAGTCCCACCAGAGTCGTTCTTTAGTTTCAAATGCAAAGATTTAAAGTTTACTTACAATAATACATAACGTAGACATTGTATACAGGAAACTTATTTACTATATATATATATATATATATACAAAGTAATGATAGGCTGCTGACATAAAAATCTTTTCAATGTAAGATCACCAATTACAAATCAATTTTCGATACTTTAAATCAATAACTGCTGATCAAAAATGCTTATTGTTATATTTAACCAGCAACCAAATTCAATGTTGAGTCTGCTCAGCTAGCTATGCAGACCTTGAAGGATATCTACACTCAAAAAACATTAAATCCTTTTTACCTGTAATCCTTACATGGTTATCACATATTAGCTAAATAATTGCTTAAACCTGATATAGGACTTGCACTCGAAATCAGCAGCCGGAAAACTCAGACAGGGATGTTGCATTCAAGAGGAATGTTGGAAATATCTGACACAGGTTAGCAACATTATCATTATAGTATGAAATAAGATGAATATCTACACTGTTAAGCACTCTAAACATTAAATACATTTTAGAAAATATTTTGGTCTTTAGTTTGTATTGCAATAAACAGTTACTATTTCACACAGGGTGCAATTGTCCCCACATTTTTTTGCACCTCACACAATGAGGATGCTATTTCTGAAATCAGTATAAAATTTTGGCTCTTACTCTACAATACTCTGTATATACATCCTACTGAAAAAAGAAAGACATAATAGATTTGTTTCATCACAGATTGTAGCTTTTAAAACATGAAAGTATTCTACAAGTTGTACTGTCGATACAAACACTTGCTGCTTCAGTGGCTCTGCGGCGCAATGGATAGCGCATTGGACTTCTAGTAGGTTGTAGTTATTCAAAGGTTGTGGGTTCGAGTCCCACCAGAGTCATTCTTTAGCTTCAAATGTAAACATTTAAAATGTACTTAAAATGATACATAACATAGACATTGCATATGGGAGACCTATACACTATATATACAAAGTAAGTATAGGCTGTTGACATAAAAATCATTTAAATGTAAGACCAGTTACAAATCAATTTTAGATACTTTATATCAATAACTGGTAATAAAAATGTGGATGGTTATTTTTAACCAGCAATGAAAATATTATGTTGAGTCTGCTCACGTAGGAATACAAAGCTTAAAGTGTATCTACAGTACACTCAAAAATCATAAAAAATCCTTAGATGGGTATTACAAATAACCTACACAATTGCTAAAACCTGATATAGGACTTGCACTTGAAAACAGCAAGAGGAAGACTCAGACATAGCTGTTGCATTTGGGAGAAATGTTATAAATATCTGACACTCGATAGCCATGTAATTATTATAATATAAATTAATATAAATATCTATACTGGTAAAAATACAAAACCTATATAAATGTTACCAAAATGTTTCTATCTTCAGTTTCTTTGCAACAAACACTCAATCAGACATGGTGCAATTGTCCCCATATTGATTTGCACCTCACACAAAGTGGGAGCTATTTCTGAAATCATTACAAAAATTTTACTCTCACTCTACGATACTCTCTTTACAGCATACTTAAAAAATAGAAAAATAAAAAGATTAGTTTCATCACAGATTGTGTCATTTAAAACATAAGAGTATTCAACACATTGTACTGTTGATACAAAAATATGATACATCAGTGGCTCTGTGGCGCAATGGATAGCGCATTGGACTTCTAGTAGGTTGTAGTTATTCAAAGGTTGTGGGTTCGAGTCCCACCAGAGTCGTTCTTTAGTTTCAAATGCAAAGATTTAAAGTTAACTTAGAATAATTCATAACGTAGACATTGTATACAGGAGACTTATTTACTATATATATATATACAAAGTAATGATAGGCTGGTGACATAAAAATCTTTTCAATGTAAGATCACCAATTACAAATCAATTTTCGATACTTTAAATCAATAACTGCTGATCAAAAATGCTTATTGTTATATTTAACCAGCAACCAAATTCAATGTTGAGTCTGCTCAGCTAGCTATGCAGACCTTGAAGGGTATCTACACTCAAAAAACATTAAATCCTTTTTACCTGTAATCCTTACATGGTTATCACATATTAGCTAAATAATTGCTTAAACCTGATATAGGACTTGCACTCGAAATCAGCAGCCGGAAAACTCAGAAAGGGATGTTGCATTCAAGAGGAATGTTGGAAATATCTGACACAGGTTAGCAACATTATCATTATAGTATGAAATAAGATGAATATCTACACTGTTAAGCACTCTAAACATTAAATACATTTTAGAAAATATTTTGGTCTTTAGTTTGTATTGCAATAAACAGTTACTATTTCACACAGGGTGCAATTGTCCCCACATTTTTTTGCACCTTACACAATGAGGATGCTATTTCTGAAATCAGTATAAAATTTTGGCTCTTACTCTACAATACTCTGTATATACATCCTACTGAAAAAAGAAAGACATAATAGATTTGTTTCATCACAGATTGTAGCTTTTAAAACATGAAAGTATTCTACAAGTTGTACTGTCGATACAAACACTTGCTGCTTCAGTGGCTCTGTGGCGCAATGGATAGCGCATTGGACTTCTAGTAGGTTGTAGTTATTCAAAGGTTGTGGGTTCGAATCCCACCAGAGTCATTCTTTAGCTTCAAATGTAAACATTTAAAATGTACTTAAAATGATACATAACATAGACATTGTATATGGGAGACCTATACACTATATATACAAAGTAATTATAGGCTGTTGACATAAAAATCATTTAAATGTAAGACCAGTTACAAATCAATTTTAGATACTTTAAATCAATAACTGGTAATAAAAATGTGGATGGTTATTTTTAACCAGCAATGAAAATATTATGTTGAGTCTGCTCACGTAGGAATACAAAGCTTAAAGTGTATCTACAGTACACTCAAAAATCATAAAAAATCCTTAGATGGGTATTACAAATAACCTACACAATTGCTAAAACCTGATATAGGACTTGCACTTGAAAACAGCAAGAGGAAGACTCAGACATAGCTGTTGCATTTGGGAGAAATGTTATAAATATCTGACACTCGATAGCCATGTAATTATTATAATATAAATTAATATAAATATCTATACTGGTAAAAATACAAAACCTATATAAATGTTACCAAAATGTTTCTATCTTCAGTTTCTTTGCAACAAACACTCAATCAGACATGGTGCAATTGTCCCCATATTGATTTGCACCTCACACAAAGTGGGAGCTATTTCTGAAATCATTACAAAAATTTTACTCTCACTCTACGACACTCTCTTTACAGCATACTTAAAAAATAGAAAAATAAAAAGATTAGTTTCATCACAGATTGTGTCATTTAAAACATAAGAGTATTCAACACATTGTACTGTTGATACAAAAATATGATCCATCAGTTGCTCTGTGGCGCAATGGATAGCGCATTGGACTTCTAGTAGGTTGTAATTATTCAAAGGTTGTGGGTTCGAGTCCCACCAGAGTCGTTCTTTAGTTTCAAATGCAAAGATTTAAAGTTTACTTACAATAATACATAACGTAGACATTGTATACAGGAAACTTATTTACTATATATATATATATATATATACAAAGTAATGATAGGCTGCTGACATAAAAATCTTTTCAATGTAAGATCACCAATTACAAATCAATTTTCGATACTTTAAATCAATAACTGCTGATCAAAAATGCTTTTTGTTATATTTCACCAGCAACCAAATTCAATGTTGAGTCTGCTCAACTAGCTATGCAGACCTTGAAGGGTATCTACACTCAAAAAACATTAAATCCTTTTTACCTGTAATCCTTACATGGTTATCACATATTAGCTAAATAATTGCTTAAACCTGATATAGGACTTGCACTCGAAATCAGCAGCCGGAAAACTCAGACAGGGATGTTGCATTCAAGAGGAATGTTGGAAATATCTGACACAGGTTAGCAACATTATCATTATAGTATGAAATAAGATGAATATCTACACTGTAAGGCACTCTAAACATTAAATACATTTTAGAAAATATTTTGGTCTTTAGTTTGTATTGCAATAAACAGTTACTATTTCACACAGGGTGCAATTGTCCCCACATTTTTTTGCACCTCACACAATGAGGATGCTATTTCTGAAATCAGTATAAAATTTTGGCTCTTACTCTACAATACTCTGTATATACATCCTACTGAAAAAAGAAAGACATAATAGATTTGTTTCATCACAGATTGTAGCTTTTAAAACATGAAAGTATTCTACAAGTTGTACTGTCGATACAAACACTTGCTGCTTCAGTGGCTCTGTGGCGCAATGGATAGCGCATTGGACTTCTAGTAGGTTGTAGTTATTCAAAGGTTGTGGGTTCGAATCCCACCAGAGTCATTCTTTAGCTTCAAATGTAAACATTTAAAATGTACTTAAAATTATACATAACATAGACATTGTATATGGGAGACCTATACACTATATATACAAAGTAATTATAGGCTGTTGACATAAAAATCATTTAAATGTAAGACCAGTTACAAATCAATTTTAGATACTTTAAATCAATAACTGGTAATAAAAATGTGGATGGTTATTTTTAACCAGCAATGAAAATATTATGTTGAGTCTGCTCACGTAGGAATACAAAGCTTAAAGTGTATCTACAGTACACTCAAAAATCATAAAAAATCCTTAGATGTGTATTACAAATAACCTACACAATTGCTAAAACCTGATATAGGACTTGCACTTGAAAACAGCAAGAGGAAGACTCAGACATAGCTGTTGCATTTGGGAGAAATGTTATAAATATCTGACACTCGATAGCCATGTAATTATTATAATATAAATTAATATATATATCTATACTGGTAAAAATACAAAACCTATATAAATGTTACCAAAATGTTTCTATCTTCAGTTTCTTTGCAACAAACACTCAATCAGACATGGTGCAATTGTCCCCATATTGATTTGCACCTCACACAAAGTGGGAGCTATTTCTGAAATCATTACAAAAATTTTACTCTCACTCTACGATACTCTCTTTACAGCATACTTAAAAAATAGAAAAATAAAAAGATTAGTTTCATCACAGATTGTGTCATTTAAAACATAAGAGTATTCAACACATTGTACTGTTGATACAAAAATATGATACATCAGTGGCTCTGTGGCGCAATGGATAGCGCATTGGACTTCTAGTAGGTTGTAGTTATTCAAAGGTTGTGGGTTCGAGTCCCACCAGAGTTGTTCTTTAGTTTCAAATGCAAAGATTTAAAGTTTACTTACAATAATTCATAACGTAGACATTGTATACAGGAGACTTATTTACTATATATATATATATATACAAAGTAATGATAGGCTGGTGACATAAAAATCTTTTCAATGTAAGATCACCAATTACAAATCAATTTTCGATACTTTAAATCAATAACTGCTGATCAAAAATGCTTATTGTTATATTTAACCAGCAACCAAATTCAATGTTGAGTCTGCTCAGCTAGCTATGCAGACCTTGAAGGGTATCTACACTCAAAAAACATTAAATCCTTTTTACCTGTAATCCTTACATGGTTATCACATATTAGCTAAATAATTGCTTAAACCTGATATAGGACTTGCACTCGAAATCAGCAGCCGGAAAACTCAGAAAGGGATGTTGCATTCAAGAGGAATGTTGGAAATATCTGACACAGGTTAGCAACATTATCATTATAGTATGAAATAAGATGAATATCTACACTGTTAAGCACTCTAAACATTAAATACATTTTAGAAAATATTTTGGTCTTTAGTTTGTATTGCAATAAACAGTTACTATTTCACACAGGGTGCAATTGTCCCCACATTTTTTTGCACCTCACACAATGAGGATGCTATTTCTGAAATCAGTATAAAATTTTGTCTCTTACTCTACAATACTCTGTATATACATCCTACTGAAAAAAGAAAGACATAATAGATTTGTTTCATCACAGATTGTAGCTTTTAAAACATGAAAGTATTCTACAAGTTGTACTGTCGATACAAACACTTGCTGCTTCAGTGGCTCTGTGGCGCAATGGATAGCGCATTGGACTTCTAGTAGGTTGTAGTTATTCAAAGGTTGTGGGTTCGAATCCCACCAGAGTCATTCTTTAGCTTCAAATGTAAACATTTAAAATGTACTTAAAATGATACATAACATAGACATTGTATATGGGAGACCTATACACTATATATACAAAGTAATTATAGGCTGTTGACATAAAAATCATTTAAATGTAAGACCAGTTACAAATCAATTTTAGATACTTTAAATCAATAACTGGTAATAAAAATGTGGATGGTTATTTTTAACCAGCAATGAAAATATTATGTTGAGTCTGCTCACGTAGGAATACAAAGCTTAAAGTGTATCTACAGTACACTCAAAAATCATAAAAAATCCTTAGATGGGTATTACAAATAACCTACACAATTGCTAAAACCTGATATAGGACTTGCACTTGAAAACAGCAAGAGGAAGACTCAGACATAGCTGTTGCATTTGGGAGAAATGTTATAAATATCTGACACTCGATAGCCATGTAATTATTATAATATAAATTAATATAAATATCTATACTGGTAAAAATACAAAACCTATATAAATGTTACCAAAATGTTTCTATCTTCAGTTTCTTTGCAACAAACACTCAATCAGACATGGTGCAATTGTCCCCATATTGATTTGCACCTCACACAAAGTGGGAGCTATTTCTGAAATCATTACAAAAATTTTACTCTCACTCTACGATACTCTCTTTACAGCATACTTAAAAAATAGAAAAATAAAAAGATTAGTTTCATCACAGAGTGTGTCATTTAAAACATAAGAGTATTCAACACATTGTACTGTTGATACAAAAATATGATCCATCAGTGGCTCTGTGGCGCAATGGATAGCGCATTGGACTTCTAGTAGGTTGTAATTATTCAAAGGTTGTGGGTTCGAGTCCCAACAGAGTCGTTCTTTAGTTTCAAATGCAAAGATTTAAAGTTTACTTACAATAATACATAACGTAGACATTGTATACAGGAAACTTATTTACTATATATATATATATATATATATATACAAAGTAATGATAGGCTGCTGACATAAAAATCTTTTCAATGTAAGATCACCAATTACAAATCAATTTTCGATACTTTAAATCAATAACTGCTGATCAAAAATGCTTATTGTTATATTTAACCAGCAACCAAATTCAATGTTGAGTCTGCTCAGCTAGCTATGCAGACCTTGAAGGATATCTACACTCAAAAAACATTAAATCCTTTTTACCTGTAATCCTTACATGGTTATCACATATTAGCTAAATAATTGCTTAAACCTGATATAGGACTTGCACTCGAAATCAGCAGCCGGAAAACTCAGACAGGGATGTTGCATTCAAGAGGAATGTTGGAAATATCTGACACAGGTTAGCAACATTATCATTATAGTATGAAATAAGATGAATATCTACACTGTTAAGCACTCTAAACATTAAATACATTTTAGAAAATATTTTGGTCTTTAGTTTGTATTGCAATAAACAGTTACTATTTCACACAGGGTGCAATTGTCCCCACATTTTTTTGCACCTCACACAATGAGGATGCTATTTCTGAAATCAGTATAAAATTTTGGCTCTTACTCTACAATACTCTGTATATACATCCTACTGAAAAAAGAAAGACATAATAGATTTGTTTCATCACAGATTGTAGCTTTTAAAACATGAAAGTATTCTACAAGTTGTACTGTCGATACAAACACTTGCTGCTTCAGTGGCTCTGCGGCGCAATGGATAGCGCATTGGACTTCTAGTAGGTTGTAGTTATTCAAAGGTTGTGGGTTCGAGTCCCACCAGAGTCATTCTTTAGCTTCAAATGTAAACATTTAAAATGTACTTAAAATGATACATAACATAGACATTGTATATGGGAGACCTATACACTATATATACAAAGTAAGTATAGGCTGTTGACATAAAAATCATTTAAATGTAAGACCAGTTACAAATCAATTTTAGATACTTTATATCAATAACTGGTAATAAAAATGTGGATGGTTATTTTTAACCAGCAATGAAAATATTATGTTGAGTCTGCTCACGTAGGAATACAAAGCTTAAAGTGTATCTACAGTACACTCAAAAATCATAAAAAATCCTTAGATGGGTATTACAAATAACCTACACAATTGCTAAAACCTGATATAGGACTTGCACTTGAAAACAGCAAGAGGAAGACTCAGACATAGCTGTTGCATTTGGGAGAAATGTTATAAATATCTGACACTCGATAGCCATGTAATTATTATAATATAAATTAATATAAATATCTATACTGGTAAAAATACAAAACCTATATAAATGTTACCAAAATGTTTCTATCTTCAGTTTCTTTGCAACAAACACTCAATCAGACATGGTGCAATTGTCCCCATATTGATTTGCACCTCACACAAAGTGGGAGCTATTTCTGAAATCATTACAAAAATTGTACTCTCACTCTACGATACTCTCTTTACAGCATACTTAAAAAACAGAAAAATAAAAAGATTAGTTTCATCACAGATTGTGTCATCTAAAACATAAGAGTATTCAACACATTGTACTGTTGATACAAAAATATGATACATCAGTGGCTCTGTGGCGCAATGGATAGCGCATTGGACTTCTAGTAGGTTGTAGTTGTTCAAAGGTTGTGGGTTCGAGTCCCACCAGAGTCGTTCTTCAGTTTCAAATGCAAAGATTTAAAGTTTACTTACAACAATACATAACGTAGACATTGTATACAGGAGACTTATTTACTATATATACAAAGTAATGATAGGCTGGTGACATAAAAATCTTTTCAATGTAAGATCACCAATTACAAATCAATTTTCGATACTTTAAATCAATAACTGCTGATCAAAAATGCTTATTGTTATATTTAACCAGCAACCAAATTCAATGTTGAGTCTGCTCAGCTAGCTATGCAGACCTTGAAGGGTATCTACACTCAAAAAACATTAAATCCTTTTTACCTGTAATCCTTACATGGTTATCACATATTAGCTAAATAATTGCTTAAACCTGATATAGGACTTGCACTCGAAATCAGCAGCCGGAAAACTCAGAAAGGGATGTTGCATTCAAGAGGAATGTTGGAAATATCTGACACAGGTTAGCAACATTATCATTATAGTATGAAATAAGATGAATATCTACACTGTTAAGCACTCTAAACATTAAATACATTTTAGAAAATATTTTGATCTTTAGTTTGTATTGCAATAAACAGTTACTATTTCACACAGGGTGCAATTGTCCCCACATTTTTTTGCACCTCACACAATGAGGATGCTATTTCTGAAATCAGTATAAAATTTTGGCTTACTCTACAATACTCTGTATATACATCCTACTGAAAAAAGAAAGACATAATAGATTTGTTTCATCACAGATTGTAGCTTTTAAAACATGAAAGTATTCTACAAGTTGTACTGTCGATACAAACACTTGCTGCTTCAGTGGCTCTGTGGCGCAATGGATAGCGCATTGGACTTCTAGTAGGTTGTAGTTATTCAAAGGTTGTGGGTTCGAGTCCCACCAGAGTCATTCTTTAGCTTCAAATGTAAACATTTAAAATGTACTTAAAATGATACATAACATAGACATTGTATATGGGAGACCTATACACTATATATACAAAGTAAGTATAGGCTGTTGACATAAAAATCATTTAAATGTAAGACCAGTTACAAATCAATTTTAGATACTTTAAATCAATAACTGGTAATAAAAATGTGGATGGTTATTTTTAACCAGCAATGAAAATATTATGTTGAGTCTGCTCACGTAGGAATACAAAGCTTAAAGTGTATCTACAGTACACTCAAAAATCATAAAAAATCCTTAAATGTGTATTACAAATAACCTACACAATTGCTAAAACCTGATATAGGACTTGCACTTGAAAACAGCAAGAGGAAGACTCAGACATAGCTGTTGCATTTGGGAGAAATGTTATAAATATCTGACACTCGATAGCCATGTAATTATTATAATATAAATTAATATAAATATCTATACTGGTAAAAATACAAAACCTATATAAATGTTACCAAAATGTTTCTATCTTCAGTTTCTTTGCAACAAACACTCAATCAGACATGGTGCAATTGTCCCCATATTGATTTGCACCTCACACAAAGTGGGAGCTATTTCTGAAATCATTACAAAAAATTTACTCTCACTCTACGATACTCTCTTTACAGCATACTTAAAAAATAGAAAAATAAAAAGATTAGTTTCATCACAGATTGTGTCATTTAAAACATAAGAGTATTCAACACATTGTACTGTTGATACAAAAATATGATCCATCAGTGGCTCTGTGGCGCAATGGATAGCGCATTGGACTTCTAGTAGGTTGTAATTATTCAAAGGTTGTGGGTTCGAGTCCCACCAGAGTCGTTCTTTAGTTTCAAATGCAAAGATTTAAAGTTTACTTACAATAATACATAACGTAGACATTGTATACAGGAAACTTATTTACTATATATATATATATATACAAAGTAATGATAGGCTGCTGACATAAAAATCTTTTCAATGTAAGATCACCAATTACAAATCAATTTTCGATACTTTAAATCAATAACTGCTGATCAAAAATGCTTATTGTTATATTTAACCAGCAACCAAATTCAATGTTGAGTCTGCTCAGCTAGCTATGCAGACCTTGAAGGATATCTACACTCAAAAAACATTAAATCCTTTTTACCTGTAATCCTTACATGGTTATCACATATTAGCTAAATAATTGCTTAAACCTGATATAGGACTTGCACTCGAAATCAGCAGCCGGAAAACTCAGACAGGGATGTTGCATTCAAGAGGAATGTTGGAAATATCTGACACAGGTTAGCAACATTATCATTATAGTATGAAATAAGATGAATATCTACACTGTTAAGCACTCTAAACATTAAATACATTTTAGAAAATATTTTGGTCTTTAGTTTGTATTGCAATAAACAGTTACTATTTCACACAGGGTGCAATTGTCCCCACATTTTTTTGCACCTCACACAATGAGGATGCTATTTCTGAAATCAGTATAAAATTTTGGCTCTTACTCTACAATACTCTGTATATACATCCTACTGAAAAAAGAAAGACATAATAGATTTGTTTCATCACAGATTGTAGCTTTTAAAACATGAAAGTATTCTACAAGTTGTACTGTCGATACAAACACTTGCTGCTTCAGTGGCTCTGCGGCGCAATGGATAGCGCATTGGACTTCTAGTAGGTTGTAGTTATTCAAAGGTTGTGGGTTCGAGTCCCACCAGAGTCATTCTTTAGCTTCAAATGTAAACATTTAAAATGTACTTAAAATGATACATAACATAGACATTGTATATGGGAGACCTATACACTATATATACAAAGTAAGTATAGGCTGTTGACATAAAAATCATTTAAATGTAAGACCAGTTACAAATCAATTTTAGATACTTTAAATCAATAACTGGTAATAAAAATGTGGATGGTTATTTTTAACCAGCAATGAAAATATTATGTTGAGTCTGCTCACGTAGGAATACAAAGCTTAAAGTGTATCTACAGTACACTCAAAAATCATAAAAAATCCTTAGATGTGTATTACAAATAACCTACACAATTGCTAAAACCTGATATAGGACTTGCACTTGAAAACAGCAAGAGGAAGACTCAGACATAGCTGTTGCATTTGGGAGAAATGTTATAAATATCTGACACTCGATAGCCATGTAATTATTATAATATAAATTAATATAAATATCTATACTGGTAAAAATACAAAACTTATATAAATGTTACCAAAATGTTTCTATCTTCAGTTTCTTTGCAACAAACACTCAATCAGACATGGTGCAATTGTCCCCATATTGATTTGCACCTCACACAAAGTGGGAGCTATTTCTGAAATCATTACAAAAATTTTACTCTCACTCTACGATACTCTCTTTACAGCATACTTAAAAAATAGAAAAATAAAAAGATTAGTTTCATCACAGATTGTGTCATTTAAAACATAAGAGTATTCAACACATTGTACTGTTGATACAAAAATATGATACATCAGTGGCTCTGTGGCGCAATGGATAGCGCATTGGACTTCTAATAGGTTGTAATTATTCAAAGGTTGTGGGTTCGAGTCCCACCAGAGTCGTTCTTTAGTTTCAAATGCAAAGATTTAAAGTTTACTTACAATAATACAAAACGTAGACATTGTATACAGGAAACTTATTTACTATATATATATATACAAAGTAATGATAGGCTGCTGACATAAAAATCTTTTCAATGTAAGATCACCAATTACAAATCAATTTTCGATACTTTAAATCAATAACTGCTGATCAAAAATGCTTATTGTTATATTTAACCAGCAACCAAATTCAATGTTGAGTCTGCTCAGCTAGCTATGCAGACCTTGAAGGGTATCTACACTCAAAAAACATTAAATCCTTTTTACCTGTAATCCTTACATGGTTATCACATATTAGCTAAATAATTGCTTAAACCTGATATAGGACTTGCACTCGAAATCAGCAGCCGGAAAACTCAGAAAGGGATGTTGCATTCAAGAGGAATGTTGGAAATATCTGACACAGGTTAGCAACATTATCATTATAGTATGAAATAAGATGAATATCTACACTGTTAAGCACTCTAAACATTAAATACATTTTAGAAAATATTTTGGTCTTTAGTTTGTATTGCAATAAACAGTTACTATTTCACACAGGGTGCAATTGTCCCCACATTTTTTTGCACCTCACACAATGAGGATGCTATTTCTGAAATCAGTATAAAATTTTGGCTCTTACTCTACAATACTCTGTATATACATCCTACTGAAAAAAGAAAGACATAATAGATTTGTTTCATCACAGATTGTAGCTTTTAAAACATGAAAGTATTCTACAAGTTGTACTGTCGATACAAACACTTGCTGCTTCAGTGGCTCTGTGGCGCAATGGATAGCGCATTGGACTTCTAGTAGGTTGTAGTTATTCAAAGGTTGTGGGTTCGAGTCCCACCAGAGTCATTCTTTAGCTTCAAATGTAAACATTTAAAATGTACTTAAAATGATACATAACATAGACATTGTATATGGGAGACCTATACACTATATATACAAAGTAAGTATAGGCTGTTGACATAAAAATCATTTAAATGTAAGACCAGTTACAAATCAATTTTAGATACTTTAAATCAATAACTGGTAATAAAAATGTGGATGGTTATTTTTAACCAGCAATGAAAATATTATGTTGAGTCTGCTCACGTAGGAATACAAAGCTTAAAGTGTATCTACAGTACACTCAAAAATCATAAAAAATCCTTAGATGTGTATTACAAATAACCTACACAATTGCTAAAACCTGATATAGGACTTGCACTTGAAAACAGCAAGAGGAAGACTCAGACATAGCTGTTGCATTTGGGAGAAATGTTATAAATATCTGACACTCGATAGCCATGTAATTATTATAATATAAATTAATATAAATATCTATACTGGTAAAAATACAAAAGCTATATAAATGTTACCAAAATGTTTCTATCTTCAGTTTCTTTGCAACAAACACTCAATCAGACATGGTGCAATTGTCCCCATATTGATTTGCACCTCACACAAAGTGGGAGCTATTTCTGAAATCATTACAAAAATTTTACTCTCACTCTACGATACTCTCTTTACAGCATACTTAAAAAATAGAAAAATAAAAAGATTAGTTTCATCACAGATTGTGTCATTTAAAACATAAGAGTATTCAACACATTGTACTGTTGATACAAAAATATGATACATCAGTGGCTCTGTGGCGCAATGGATAGCGCATTGGACTTCTAGTAGGTTGTAATTATTCAAAGGTTGTGGGTTCGAGTCCCACCAGAGTCGTTCTTTAGTTTCAAATGCAAAGATTTAAAGTTTACTTACAATAATACATAACGTAGACATTGTATACAGGAAACTTATTTACTATATATATATATATATATATATACAAAGTAATGATAGGCTGCTGACATAAAAATCTTTTCAATGTAAGATCACCAATTACAAATCAATTTTCGATACTTTAAATCAATAACTGCTGATCAAAAATGCTTATTGTTATATTTAACCAGCAACCAAATTCAATGTTGAGTCTGCTCAGCTAGCTATGCAGACCTTGAAGGATATCTACACTCAAAAAACATTAAATCCTTTTTACCTGTAATCCTTACATGGTTATCACATATTAGCTAAATAATTGCTTAAACCTGATATAGGACTTGCACTCGAAATCAGCAGCTGGAAAACTCAGACAGGGATGTTGCATTCAAGAGGAATGTTGGAAATATCTGACACAGGTTAGCAACATTATCATTATAGTATGAAATAAGATGAATATCTACACTGTTAAGCACTCTAAACATTAAATACATTTTAGAAAATATTTTGGTCTTTAGTTTGTATTGCAATAAACAGTTACTATTTCACACAGGGTGCAATTGTCCCCACATTTTTTTGCACCTCACACAATGAGGATGCTATTTCTGAAATCAGTATAAAATTTTGGCTCTTACTCTACAATACTCTGTATATACATCCTACTGAAAAAAGAAAGACATAATAGATTTGTTTCATCACAGATTGTAGCTTTTAAAACATGAAAGTATTCTACAAGTTGTACTGTCGATACAAACACTTGCTGCTTCAGTGGCTCTGTGGCGCAATGGATAGCGCATTGGACTTCTAGTAGGTTGTAGTTATTCAAAGGTTGTGGGTTCGAGTCCCACCAGAGTCATTCTTTAGCTTCAAATGTAAACATTTAAAATGTACTTAAAATGATACATAACATAGACATTGTATATGGGAGACCTATACACTATATATACAAAGTAAGTATAGGCTGTTGACATAAAAATCATTTAAATGTAAGACCAGTTACAAATCAATTTTAGATACTTTATATCAATAACTGGTAATAAAAATGTGGATGGTTATTTTTAACCAGCAATGAAAATATTATGTTGAGTCTGCTCACGTAGGAATACAAAGCTTAAAGTGTATCTACAGTACACTCAAAAATCATAAAAAATCCTTAGATGGGTATTACAAATAACCTACACAATTGCTAAAACCTGATATAGGACTTGCACTTGAAAACAGCAAGAGGAAGACTCAGACATAGCTGTTGCATTTGGGAGAAATGTTATAAATATCTGACACTCGATAGCCATGTAATTATTATAATATAAATTAATATAAATATCTATACTGGTAAAAATACAAAACCTATATAAATGTTACCAAAATGTTTCTATCTTCAGTTTCTTTGCAACAAACACTCAATCATACATGGTGCAATTGTCCCCATATTGATTTGCACCTCACACAAAGTGGGAGCTATTTCTGAAATCATTACAAAAATATTACTCTCACTCTACGATACTCTCTTTACAGCATACTTAAAAAATAGAAAAATAAAAAGATTAGTTTCATCACAGATTGTGTCATTTAAAACATAAGAGTATTCAACACATTGTACTGTTGATACAAAAATATGATACATCAGTGGCTCTGTGGCGCAATGGATAGCGCATTGGACTTCTAGTTTGTTGTAGATGTTCAAAAGTTGTGGGTTCGAGTCCCACCAGAGTCGTTCTTCAGTTTCAAATGCAAAGATTTAAAGTTTACTTACAACAATACATAACGTAGACGTTGTATACAGGAGACTTATTTACTATATATATATATATATATACAAAGTAATGATAGGATGGTGACATAAAAATCTTTTCAATGTAAGATCACCAATTACAAATCAATTTTCGATACTTTAAATCAATAACTGCTGATCAAAAATGCTTATTGTTATATTTAACCAGCAACCAAATTCAATGTTGAGTCTGCTCAGCTAGCTATGCAGACCTTGAAGGGTATCTACACTCAAAAAACATTAAATCCTTTTTACCTGTAATCCTTACATGGTTATCACATATTAGCTAAATAATTGCTTAAACCTGATATAGGACTTGCACTCGAAATCAGCAGCCGGAAAACTCAGACAGGGATGTTGCATTCAAGAGGAATGTTGGAAATATCTGACACAGGTTAGCAACATTATCATTATAGTATGAAATAAGATGAATATCTACACTGTTAAGCACTCTAAACATTACAGATGTAGCCACCTTTATCTTGAGTGGCCGCGGCGGTTGTCCCGTTCGACCATACGCAGCGTACTGTGGCGTAGCGAGGCGCGCCTAGCCACAGAGAGGCTATCTAATCGCACGGAGACAGACATTTGACGTTTGGCGTTACCTTTACGTGTAATACCTGCGATCAGCCACCAGATGTCGCTTTTTACAATCACCACTGCGCATGCGTGTGGTCTCCCGTAAAATACAATACTGACATACATAATAAGGACTACTTTACTAAGGCGTCTCATTACGCTGCATACAGCAAATACTGTACTCATTACGCTGCATTATTTAATACAGTACTGTACAGTATATACAGTACGACACCGACGCAAATACAGTAGTACAGCATACAGTATATGATCCATCTACAATACTTTATGAATACTGTATGTGAGCGTGCAAGTCCCGCAGACAAAACACAGTACTGTAAAACCAGTAGTGTACACTGTCGCAAATGGATGTGTGTTACAAGTTCACTATTGCCTCTCAAGATTAGGAATTTTCTACAGTGTTATCGTCCTAATCCCGTAGCCATTACAGCATAATCAAAACCAACGGATTTATACATTTGTCTGCGGCGAAGTGGTGAAGTGTTTCGCTTCCTATACTCAGAGTCCAGGGTTCGATTCCTTAAGTACTGTACGAATGCATGTTACTGTAGTTTTTTTCAGACACTTTATTATTTTTTTTATTCACATACTGCAAACCAGGGCATACAGTAGCTGCATGAGCGGTTCTATGCGATCGAGTCCGGTGTACCATAATGTGCAGGTTCTATGCAGGTTAAGGTACTATGCTCCGTACACAGTACACATACAATTCTGTAGCTGGGCAGACTGAATAGAAATGGCTACCACCTATGACTCCTTGCCCCACAGAGGCCCTAGGCTACGGAGCAAGTAATAGTCCAGATTGTACAGACTATGGGGCAATGCTGAATGAGCGTCACAATCCCCTAGCTAAAATACACAGTATGCATATTATGGTACACCGGACTCGATGACATACTGTAGCACACTGGCAAAATGGCCGCCGCCCCTGAACCCTTGTGCAGGTTATGGGGCAATGCTGAAGGAGCGTCACAATCCCCTAGCCAAAATACACAGGGGAGGGATAAGCTACTGTAGGATTGCATACAGTATTACGGTACACCGGACTCAATCGCATAGCACACTGTCAAAACGACCACTACCCATGAACCCCCACCTCCTGAACCCCCACCTCGTGGCAGGCAGCAGTTGGGTATGGAATGAGAAATGGCATAAGCTGTGCAGGCTACGGGGCGATGCTGAAGGAGCGTCACAATCCCCTAGCCAAAATACACAGAGATACTGTAAGCGAGGTCTATGCACATTACAGTACTGTACGTTACACCGGGCTCGGTCGCATAGCAAACTGACAAAACACAAGTTTTACAGTACATACAGTAAAGCAGGCCAAAGCTGCAGGAGAGTTTCTACTGTAAAGGTTCTATGCACCGTACGGTAATGTACACATACCTGTACAATTCTATAGCAGGGCAGACTCAATTGAAATGGCTACCGCCTGTGACTCCTACAGTAGCTCCTAGGAGGCACTCAGCTATGGAGCAAATAACAGCACAGATTTTGCAGGCTACGGGGCAATGCTGAAGGAGCGTCACAATCCCCTAGCTACAATACACAGGGGTGATAGAGATAATCGAGTGGCTGGAGGGGGGTCCCCTTGATTTAAGGGGCCCCCACTCCTCCAGGGTACTCCGGCCAGGTGTGACTAGTTGGGTATTTAATTCCATGGCCGCAGGGACCTGTATAAAAGTCTCCCCCGGCTGTGCATTATCTGTCCAGCTAGTGGAGCCCAGTGCTGATTCAAAAAATATGGGGAACCCCTACGCTTTTTTTGTCCCCCTTATTTTTTGCACCAGGACCAGGCGCAGAGCCCGGTGCTGGTTCTAAAAAGATGGGGGATCCCGTGTCCATTTTTTCCGTATTCCTTCCGGAATTCGACTGCAATTGCATATACAGTACTGTACCCCTTAATGTCACTGCTTACAGTATACAGTATTTAGACATGAGCTTGTGTACAGTATCTGTCATGAGGTGCTTTTTTCACTGACACTATAACTTTTTTCTATTGTGATATACTGTACAGAGGCGGCAAACTAGCCAAACGGGAATAATCAGCTTCTGCAGAATAAAATGAGATGCTACAGTACATGCCTATATTCTGTGAGTGACTGCGGCTCTATGAAATTAAATCAGAAAATTTAAATATGAAATGCATTACTAATGTGTGGCATTACTGTACTGTATGTGTATAAGGTGTACTACAATATTTTCTGGTGTAACATAAGGAAAGGGCACTACTGCATGGTCTAATGCAGTGGTTCTCAAACTTGGTCCTCAGGACCCCACACAGTGCATGTTTTGCAGGTAAACCAGCAAGTGCACAGATGTATTCATTACTAACTGACACATTTTAGAAGGTCCATACAGTAGGTGGAGCTAATTTTTTCACTTGTGATTCTGTGAGACCTGCAAAACCTGCACTGTGTGGGGTCCTGAGGACTGAGTTTGAGAACCTGTGGTCTAATGTAAATAAAGATGAATGTGGTGGGGTGTAATGTGAATAAGGGGCATTACTGTTAGGAGTAATGTGGTACTATGATATGATGTCATGAGAATAAGAGACACCACTGCATGATATAATGTGAATAAAGTTGCAGTACTGTGTTGTGTCATTTCATCTTCGGGTATTATTGTGTTAGCATGCCCCTTCCCAGCAAGAACATACTGTACACTGTTTTGGGCTGGCACTAAATGTGCACATTGTTCTTATTTAGATTATAGGGGGTAGGAGCGCCAAAATGGGTGATGGTGCTGGGAAAGGGGTGCAGGGTTAGAGGCGGAACTACGTAGCATCTGTGCAAGAGGGCATCAGCCAAAATCTAGCCTAGGGCATCATGTTGGTCAGGTTTGGCTCTGATAATACTGTATACTGTACTCTTACTGTACTTTGCATTCAATACAGATACTGTTTGCACACAGGTTTTACATGAATCATTGGCAATGCTGCAGGAGTGTCTCATTAGGCAATCTAAAATATACCACGACTATGGGTGGGGATACAGTAGGGAAGTTCTGTCACCATAAGCTGTCTGCTGTGTATAGCATATTTCCATCTGAGATGCATTTGTGTGTTTGTAATAAGAAAAAAACATTTTACTGTACATTTAGTGGATACAGTATTTCTCCCCCATAATGACGTATCATACTGTACAGGTACCCTCATGTACTGTACCGTACCATACTGTAAAATTGAATATTTATTGGAAAAACATCAATATTAATGTAAAAATAAAGTATTACAACATCCGATTCCATGTACTGCACTGATCAAAATGTACAGTACTCTTATTCAGGACTTATAAAACTGAAAATAACTGTTCATACAGTACACATCAATAACATTACTACTGTATAATATTCTACATTAGTTTATGCAATAATCAGACAAAGGCAATTTTATCATTTTTTTTAATAATGCACCAATTTAAAATTTTAAACAGAAAATACAGAACTACATATTTGTGGCTTGACCATTTCTTTCAACTACAACAGGTAATACTTTATACAGGTGATTTATATAATTATTACAATGTTCAGGTGTGAGTACTTCTAGCCAAAATTTCTTTATCCCATCCACCAGTTGCTGTTTTGTTGTTGGCTTTGCAACACTCCTAACGTACCTCTTCAATTGAGCCCACACTAATTCGATTGGGTTCATGTCTGGTGATCTAATTAAAAAAAAAAAAAAAGCGTATAGAAAAAATTAATTACAGTACATTACAGTAAATAGAGAAAATTAAACATACAATATTGTACTGTTTATTAAACAAATTTTTTTTTTACAGTACTAGAGTGCTATCCAAAATTTTACTTGTACACTGTTGAAAGAATACTCACTCTGGTGGTGTGCGTTCCCAATTCATACCTTTCTCTTCCATAAATTTGGCTGAGGCGGAGTGTTTAGGATCATTGTCTTGGAATATCCTATGGTGAGTTGGGTAATATTTATTCACAAATGGCACCATACATTTCTCTACTATTGTTTCTTGGAAATATTTCTTATCCATGATTCCTACAGAAATCAAAAAATGTTGTTCATTAATAAGCAACTCCTTTTATTGTGCAGTTACACGTACTCTACAGTACAACATGTATTTTTACAGAACACAGGCACAGAATAAAGTATAGTACTGTACTGTACCTTCGAAAAATAATAGGGGACCAGCTCCTAATCGTGATATGCCTCCCCATACATGGATTTTCAATGGATGCTTTGGGCGTGGTTTTAAAGAGATATGGTTACGTTTCCTGAATGACGGTTCTGCTCAAGGGCAACAGACGATTCATCTGTGAAAATGACATCATCAAATGTTTCACCACTCTCAATCCATCGCCGTGCCTGTTCCACTCTCTTTTCTTTATTCACATCTCTTATCATTGGAGATATCCTGTGAAGAGCCAAAAATAATGAAATCAGATACAGTTATGAAATTACAGATTTACAGATTACTGTATATACAGTAGACTGTATGTGCAGTATACTGTATTATATACCTACTGTATACATTAAACTGTACATACAGTACATTAAGTTACATACAGAGTAATATATATATACATACTGTACATACACACAAACACACACACACAGTATACAGTATGTAATCATCACAATAAGCCGGCAATGCTTCATTGCTGTCTCTGAGTGCCTATACAGTAGGTATCTCTTTTGGGATAGAATACTGTATATACAGTATATACACACACACATACTGTATATAGTATAAAGTACACACTCTGTATAATGATTTATGGCATTATTATATCACGTATCAAGGGATTATTAACAGTGCATTTACTGTATGGTTTATACTGCTTTCAGTATTTTACCTTGTTGCGCCAAAGGTCCATCCCATTTTCCGTCGCATCCTTCTGATGCTGGTGGCCGATATGTCCAGGTCATACTTGGAATGGAGAATTCGTTTTATTTGCAGAGCAGTACGCTCATCATCCTCACGAGTTAGTTCCTCCACAATTTGTTGCACTCTCCTACAGTACAATACAGTATGAAAAATATGAATTCATGAACAGCACAATCACAGTTACAATTGATGAAGTTTTTATTTTATTTCAAAAAAATTGTTTATGGTATAAAGCAAGTCATTTAAACATTACAGTAGTGTACAGTACGTACCATGTGCATTTTGTAGGAAATACAAATCTGGGCGTTGTTCTCTCGAATGCATGATAGCGCACCGTTTCTAAAGTGACTATAATGCCACTTTCCTTGAGCCATGCATGGATCTCTTTGATGGTTTTATTTTCTTTTTTCATGTTGGCGATTATCTTGCTCATCGTTTTGTTGATAGTTACTGGCATGTTGTCCAACTATAATTCCTGTATGGAGAGAAAACATTTGTGAATACTGTAGTCTAAAATTTACACATCTGAAAATGCATAAGAGTTTTATGATAGAAGTTAATACTGTACATGTTTACTATCCAGTACCTGATGTTCAAATTTAAGTATTGTATACTGTACAGTACTGAAAATACAACTTCAGTGTTATGGACTGCAATTAGTTTCCTGTATGAAACAGATACAGTACAGTAAATAACCCTCCTTGGAAGTGCATGGGCCCTGTGAGACTTACAGTAGTGTACAGCATAAGGGTCGACTGACATGATGTACAAGCATTACATACAGTACATGTCAGTACTGTATGTAAATTCTTCAATTATTGCCTAACAACAATGCTGCTTACTGTATATTAAATACTGTAGGCCTAGAAATGTGCATCTCAATATAGTAGTTAAAAACACAGGGGCCTATGTGGATAAGCGAGTTCTATGCACACAAAAAATGGCCACCGACCGTGAACCCCCAGCACGTGGCAGCGCTCGGATATGTAGTGAGATACAGTATGGCATACATTTCACAGTTCAGGGGGCAATGCTGAAGGAGCGTCACAATCCCCTAGCTCAATTACATTGGGATAAGCGAGGTCTATGCACATTACGGTATACCGAGCTGGATCGCTTAGCAACCTGACAAAATGGCCGCCGACCGTGAACTCCCAGCACGTGGCAGCGCTCGGATATGTAGTGAGATACAATATGGCATACATTTCACAGTTCAGGGGGCAATGCTGAAGGAGCATCACAATCCCCTAGCTCAATGGTCTATGCACATTACGGTATACCGAGCTGGATCGCTTAGCAACCTGACAACATGGCCGCCGACCGTGAACTCCCAGCACGTGGCAGCGCTCGGATATGTAGTGAGAGATGGTATACATTTTAAAATACACCGGGATAAGTTGTACAGGCCATGGAGCAATGCACAGGGACATTCATCATTTACGTACAGTATATAAATAATTGTAAACCGTAAATGAAAGAATTACCGGTCAAATACTGTATGACGAAACTGTGTCAATGAGCTGGAACAGTATGGCCTGTGAAGAAGTTATCGAAGGCAGAAACGGAGAGCAAATTATCAGGAGATTTCTGAAAGGTCGGAGAAGATCCACACAGCAAGTCTGCCTACGAGGAAACAGCTTTGCAAAGTGGGTAGCGGGGCGGTGACTGAGACGCTCTTTTATTCACATTCACACAAAAGGAATTCTTACCGCTGTGATTGGTGCCAATATAGGCGCATTCATCCTTACACCAATCACAGAGCATACTGTACAGGTACTTTTGAATGTGAATAAAAGAGCGTCTCAGTCACCGCCCGCTACCCACTTTGCAAATCTGTTTCCTCGTAGGCAGACTTGCTGTGTGGATCTTCTCCGACCTTTCAGAAATCTCCTGATAATTTGCTCTCCGTTTCTGCCTTCGAAAACTTCTTCACAGGCCATACTGTTCCAGCTCATTGACACAGTTTCGTCATACAGTATTTGACCGGTAATTCTTTCATTTACGGTTTACAATTATTTATATACTGTACGTAAATGATGAATGTCCCTGTGCATTGCTCCATGGCCTGTACAACTTATCCCGGTGTATTTTAAAATGTATACCATCTCTCACTACATATCCGAGCGCTGCCACGTGCTGGGAGTTCACGGTCGGCGGCCATGTTGTCAGGTTGCTAAGCGATCCAGCTCGGTATACCGTAATGTGCATAGACCTCGCTTATCCCAATGTAATTGAGCTAGGGGATTGTGACGCTCCTTCAGCATTGCCCCCTGAACTGTGAAATGTATGCCATATTGTATCTCACTACATATCCGAGCGCTGCCACGTGCTGGGAGTTCACGGTCGGCGGCCATGTTGTCAGGTTGCTAAGCGATCCAGCTCGGTATACCGTAATGTGCATAGACCTCGCTTATCCCAATGTAATTGAGCTAGGGGATTGTGACGCTCCTTCAGCATTGCCCCCTGAACTGTGAAATGTATGCCATATTGTATCTCACTACATATCCGAGCGCTGCCACGTGCTGGGAGTTCACGGTCGGCGGCCATGTTGTCAGGTTGCTAAGCGATCCAGCTCGGTATACCGTAATGTGCATAGACCTCGCTTATCCCAATGTAATTGAGCTAGGGGATTGTGACGCTCCTTCAGCATTGCCCCCTGAACTGTGAAATGTATGCCATATTGTATCTCACTACATATCCGAGCGCTGCCACGTGCTGGGAGTTCACGGTCGGCGGCCATTTTGTCAGGTTGCTAAGCGATCCAGCTCGGTATACCGTAATGTGCATACAGTAGACCTCGCTTATCCCAATGTAATTGAGCTAGGGGATTGTGACGCTCCTTCAGCATTGCCCCCTGAACTGTGAAATGTATGCCATATTGTATCTCACTACATATCCGAGCGCTGCCACGTGCTGGGAGTTCACGGTCGGCGGCCATTTTGTCAGGTTGCTAAGCGATCCAGCTCGGTATACCGTAATGTGCATACAGTAGACCTCGCTTATCCCAATGTAATTGAGCTAGGGGATTGTGACGCTCCTTCAGCATTGCCCCCTGAACTGTGAAATGTATGCCATACTGTATCTCACTACATATCCGAGCGCTGCCACGTGCTGGGGGTTCACGGTCGGTGGCCATTTTTAGTGTGCATAGAACTCGCTTATCCACATAGGCCCCTGTGTTTTTAACTACTATATTGAGATGCACATTTCTAGGCCTACAGTATTTAATATACAGTAAGCAGCATTGTTGTTAGGCTTTACGCTACCCACTTTGCAAATCTGTTTCCTCGTAGGCAGACTTGCTGTGTGGATCTTCTCCGACCTTTCAGAAATCTCCTGATAATTTGCTCTCCGTTTCTGCCTTCGAAAACTTCTTCACAGGCCATACTGTTCCAGCTCATTGACACAGTTTCGTCATACAGTATTTGACCGGTAATTCTTTCATTTACGGTTTACAATTATTTATATACTGTACGTAAATGATGAATGTCCCTGTGCATTGCTCCATGGCCTGTACAACTTATCCCGGTGTATTTTAAAATGTATACCATCTCTCACTACATATCCGAGCGCTGCCACGTGCTGGGAGTTCACGGTCGGCGGCCATGTTGTCAGGTTGCTAAGCGATCCAGCTCGGTATACCGTAATGTGCATAGACCTCGCTTATCCCAATGTAATTGAGCTAGGGGATTGTGACGCTCCTTCAGCATTGCCCCCTGAACTGTGAAATGTATGCCATATTGTATCTCACTACATATCCGAGCGCTGCCACGTGCTGGGGGTTCACGGTCGGTGGCCATTTTTTGTGTGCATAGAACTCGCTTATCCACATAGGCCCCTGTGTTTTTAACTACTATATTGAGATGCACATTTCTAGGCCTACAGTATTTAATATACAGTAAGCAGCATTGTTGTTAGGCAATAATTGAAGAATTTACATACAGTACTGACATGTACTGTATGTAATGCTTGTACATCATGTCAGTCGACCCTTATGCTGTACACTACTGTAAGTCTCACAGGGCCCATGCACTTCCAAGGAGGGTTATTTACTGTACTGTATCTGTTTCATACAGGAAACTAATTGCAGTCCATAACACTAATATTAAGCCCACTCCATTATCCACTCCTCCCCTGTGTATTAAACACCCCCTACCACCCTGGAAGTCATGTACTGTACCAGGGCCCCTTCATTCAGCACAATGCCCCCTTCTACAGTTTAGTGTTCTCCTTCCTGCCCCATCTGTGCAGTAAAGGAATAATTAGCAGAAATTATTTCTCCAGGTCCTACTGTACATACTGAGCGAAAGATAGAACCCCCCCTATCCCCCGCGGAGCATCAAAGCTGCCGCTGATAGCTCCCCCCACCCCTTCCGCTGGTGAGTGGGTAGGGGCCCCAGTGCATTGCTGTGTCCAGGGGCCCACACTGCTGTTAAGATGGCTCTAGTAATTGAGCTAGGGGATTGTGACGCTCCTTCAGCATTGCCCCTGGACTGTACCATACTGTATCTCACTCCATATCCAAGCGCTGCCACGTGCTGGGAGTTCACGGTCGGTGGCCATTTTGTCAGGTTGCTAAGCGATCCAGCTCGGTATAACGTAATGTACATAGACCTTGCTTATCCTGGTGTACTACAGGTATGTGCAGTAGTACTGAATGATTGCTATCACTTGTGGTGAAACACCTATCTTATCAAATACAGTAACTACTGTACAGTATAGTTGTTCGCACAGGTGATGGTAATCATACTGTATATTTAAACTGAAGTCCGTAACAGAGCATTCTGTCCCTCCTGCAGAGGTTCTTGTTGGGAGGCACAGGGAAAAAAGGCAAATACTGTACAGTATTTGCACTTTACTGTTGTGCACTTTATTTGAAAATGTACAGTTGTTTGCTATTTTTAGCATGCTGTGCTTTACATGTTTTCTTATTGTGGTTTTTATATTTTTAGACAAAAGACAAAGAATGCAGACTACCAGATTTTACGGGAGTGCCAAAACCCACCCATCAGTGGCACAGAAACTTGCTGCATTAGTCCCACAAAAGAAGAAGAAAACTGCCAAGGCGGCTCAGAAAGAAAATGTGGTGAAACCACGAAAAAATGCCAAGGCAAAGAATAATATGTTGGAGATGATATGTGGTGTGGCAAATGATGTAATTGTTCCATCTCCTGCAGATCACAGTGTTCAGCCAATGAATCTGGAAATACCGGTGCTAGAGGACGTGACAAACACGCTGCATCAGGAAGCTTCTTTTTTGGACCATGTAGCCACCCCTGGACAAGAAGACATGACACATTCACCACGAAGAAGGTTGCATTTCACAGATGTGAACACCAAAGTGCAGGACTGCCAGTGTACCTGTCCTGTTTTACTAAAGGAGCTACTCAGTAAGGTGACCAATATGGAGTCAGAAGTTGGTGGACAGGTCAATCAGCTGCAGACCGATGTGGCTGGCCTTAAAGAAGGCATAAAGGAACAGATGGTAGAAGCCATGAAGAAAGTCATTGAACAAACGAGGGAAGAATGGCAAGTTGGAGTTTGCCGCACCATCATTGCAACACACCACCAAGCGGTTCAAGTCAGCGGCCTGGAGGACCGAGGCCTGGAGGACCGCAGAGGAGGCCTGGAGGACCGCAGAGGAGGCCTGGAGGACCGCAGCGGACTGGACGAAGTCAGCGGCATGGACGACCGCAGAGGAGGCCTGGAGGACCGCAGAGGAGGCCTGGAGGACCGCAGAGGAGGCCTGGAGGACCGCAGAGGAGGCCTGGAGGACCGCAGAGGAGGCCTGGACGACCGCAGAGGAGGCCTGGACGACCGCAGAGGAGGCCTGGACGACCGCAGAGGAGACCTGGAGGACCGCAGCGGACTGGACGAAGTCAGCGGCATGGACGACCGCAGAGGAGGCCTGGAGGACCGCAGAGGAGGCCTGGAGGACCGCAGAGGAGGCCTGGAGGACCGCAGAGGAGGCCTGGAGGACCGCAGCGGACTGGACGAAGTCAGCGGCATGGACGACCGCAGAGGAGGCCTGGAGGACCGCAGAGGAGGCCTGGAGGACCGCAGAGGAGGCCTGGAGGACCGCAGAGGAGGCCTGGACGACCGCAGAGGAGGCCTGGACGACCGCAGAGGAGGCCTGGACGACCGCAGAGGAGACCTGGAGGACCGCAGCGGACTGGACGAAGTCAGCGGCATGGACGACCGCAGAGGAGGCCTGGAGGACCGCAGAGGAGGCCTGGAGGACCGCAGAGGAGGCCTGGAGGACCGCAGAGGAGGCCTGGACGACCGCAGAGGAGACCTGGAGGACCGCAGCGGACTGGACGAAGTCAGCGGCATGGAGGACCGCAGAGGATGCCTGGAGGACCGCAGAGGAGACCTGGAGGACCGCAGAAGAGACCTGGAGGACCGCAGAGGCCTGGACCACAGCAGCGGACTGGACGAAGTCAGCGACTTGGGCGAACGCAGAGGAGACCTGGAGGACCGCAGAAGAGACCTGGAGGACCGCAGAGGCCTGGACCACAGCAGCGGACTGGACGAAGTCAGCGACTTGGGCGAACGCAGAGGAGGCCTGGACGACCACAGAGGCCTGGAGGACCGCAGAGGAAACATGGAGGACCGCAGAGGAGGCCTGGAGGACCGCAGAGGAGGCCTGGAGGACCGCAGAGGAGGCCTGGAGGACCGCAGAGGAGGCCTGGAGGACCGCAGAGGAGGCCTGGAGGACCGCAGAAGAGACCTGGAGGACCGCAGAGGAGGCCTGGAGGACCGCAGAGGAGGCCTGGAGGACCGCAGAAGAGACCTGGAGGACCGCAGAGGAGGCCTGGAGGACCGCAGAGGAGGCCTGGAGGACCGCAGAGGAGGCCTGGAGGACCGCAGAGGAGGCCTGGAGGACCGCAGAGGAGGCCTGGAGGACCGCAGAGGAGGCCTGGAGGACCGCAGAGGCCTGGACCACAGCAGCGGACTGGACGAAGTCAGCGACTTGGACGACCGCAGAGGAGGCCTGGAGGACCGCAGAAGAGACCAGGAGGACCGCAGAAGAGACCAGGAGGACCGCAGAAGAGACCTGGAGGACCGCAGAGGAGGCCTGGAGGACCGCAGAGGGCTGGACGACCGCAGAGGCCTGGATTCAAGTGTGCTGTTGCCAGGAACACCAATGATGACCAGCACACCTGCTCACAGGCCACTTCGCAATACATTCGGAGGCTCTCTGAACAATATTGCCCTGGCTGTCATCTCAACTTCCCTGGACGACCATCTGTACAGAGCTTCAAATGGACATATTCAGAAATATGCATATTCTCTGTTCCAGCACCATGTACGGTACGACAAATACTTGACGTGGGCCAATCGTGTGAACTTTGATGGTTCCAAGGGCAAACTTCCGCTGCCCAAAAATCTGGTACATGACATCATGGCTAGGTGTGAACGCCGCGTGAGGATTGGTGATCCAGAAAAGAGGAAGATAAGGGATACCATAAACTCTGTGCTGAGAACGAAGAGGAAAATGACTTGGAAGCTCGACTATGATGAAACCAGATCATTACCTACCTCCTAGCTTCAGCACATCAGCTTCACACAGCTGAAGCTAAAAAATTGTGTCAATGTACCTGTATGACCTGTACATTTTCTGGGGCTGCATGCACTGTGCTGAATCCACTTGGAGCAGCTCGGTTACTCAAAGGGGAGTGCATGAACTTGGCTCACCACATTCCTGGTAATGTAAGGGCCTGTTACAAGTTGCCCCTTTTATTCCTGTTGATTTTTTGGGCGCTGCTGTATCTATCCAGTAGCAGCCGAGTCCATTGTGCTGTGTCCATCTGGGGCCTTGGGCTGCGTTTCCATCCAGGGGCTGCTGTTGTCAGTCCTCTATTCTGGTGTCCGTATGCGACAGTGTTAAAAAGCAAAAGACAAAAACGAAAAATAATTCAAAAAAGCAAAACCTAAAAATAAAGTACAAAAACCATTACCCCGCACCACCACCACAAAAAAATAAATTATAAAAATGTTAAAGTTGATATTGTTACTGTATTTGTGCTGTTACCTTTTGATTAAAGTACCGTACAGTATGTGTGATGTTGGCTTTATTACAATACAGTACAGTATGTGTGATGTTACATGTTCCAAATGATTTTGTCCGTAAATAAAGTGTTTCTTAAAATAAACATGACGTGGTTTCCAATGTTTGTATTCCCAACTTCCTGTACTGTATAAATTAGTACTACTGTATGATGGGAATTCAATTAAGAGTGGTATACTGTATGTAAAACAACTTGGTTAGGCATCTTGCATTTCATATTTTAATAAAAACCACAGGAAACTTCTATTTTTAAAAGTTTATTGAAGAAAAAAAAGGTGTTTTTTTTTAAATAAAGTTTGAAAGTTAATTAAAACAAAAAAGTAGTTTGTTCTTCGTTACATTCTTTTCTTGTGTATATAGATATCTGTGGGGGAAAAAAAAAAAAAAGTATTAAAGTAAAGACACTCATGTTCATTTGTTTTCCAAGAAAATTTGTGGAACCACACAGCCCAGCAATAAGTCATGCTGGGCTGTGTGGTTCCACAAAAGGCATGCGGTACAAAGTGAAATAGTGGTGTCAGTGGTCAGCACTTTGACACGCTAACATTTGTGGAACCACACAGCAATGGCTGACACACATAAAATGGCTGACACACACAAAATGCCTGACACACACAAAATGCCTGACACACACAAAATGCCTGACACACACATGCTGGAGTGAAAACACATGTTTGCCAAACAGTCGACAGCACATGTCGGCCAGATGGCCGACCAAACTTGCTCCAAATCACCCCAAACTGGCCAGAAAGCACCCCAGCACACTCAGGAGGTACTGTACACCACAGCTAAATTAGGAGAGAATTTCATTACAAACAGCCAGATCTTGCAGATTATCTGCCAGATAATTGTATGGTGTACAGTATGCCTATCTTATACAGTAGAAAAAGATACTATACAATGGAGTACAAGAACAAAAATTTTTATTAAATAAAATTAAATTAAACTTAATAAAATATTAAAATAGTGGTCCACTAGGAGGTGGACCACCACCCGCTGGAGCTGGATGGCACGCTGCAACTGTTCTGTGGGAAAAAAAGGACAGTATTACAAAACAAATACTGAATACTTTACAGTGTAGTAATGGCAATACAGTACTTTACTCTATATTAGACAATATTGTTATTTACAATGTACAGTACTGTATTGTCAGTACAGTAAATCAAACACTACTGTATGCTGTCGAGGTAATTTAAACATTGCTTTAGTTTACCTCTTGTATAAGTGGGCTGCTGCCTGCCCGCTTCTGGGCCAGCCCACCTATCTTGCCCCTGTCTGGGGCCCCCATAAATAATTGGCACTATATTGGAGAAAAAAAAACATTTAGTCACATTCAAATAGTAAACAATTATTACTGTATACTGTAGGTACAGTATTATACTGTATTGCTGGTATTCAAAATATAAAGTACTGTACAAGAGTTTAGCTTCAATAGGTCATAAACAAATTGTCAAAGGAATTAAACACCACAGTACAAATACTGTAGACATTTACTGTATGTATTAGCAGTCATGACATTTCATGACCGCTTCAGAAAAAAGAGGGTTACAGTACTGTAGGTGGTGTTGTAGGGAGTACTATCCATAATAGTGGACTGTACTCAGAGCCAGCCATAAATAATATGATTCCCTAGTCAAGTTTTTGGATGCTGCCCCCTTGCACAGATGCTATTTCCGCCTCTGAGCCTGTACCCCTTTCCCAGCACCATCACCCCTCAACCATAGCAGTCGTCATTTTGGTGCTCCTCCAACTTACTGTACTGTATGTTTAAAATAGCAACAGTGTGCACATTCGGTGTGCATCCCAAAACGGTGCATGTTCTTGCTGGGAAGGGGCAAGGCCACACAGTAATTCCCCAATCTGAAATGACGCCACACAGTACTGCAACTTTATTCACAACATATCATGCAATAGTGTCTCTTTTTCTCGTTACATCATATGATAGTACCACATTACTCCTCAAAGTATTCCCACTTATTCACATTGCATCACATCATATTGCTCTTTGTTCACATTAGACCACACAGTAGTGCCCTTGCTACAGTATATGTTACACAACAAAGTACTGTATACACATAATGCTGCACATTAGTAATGCATTTTGTATGCACAGAATATACTGTAGGCATGCTGCATATCATATTAATCAGCAGAAGCTGCTTGTGCCCCTGGGCATTTGGCAAGTATGCCTATGCCTAGGGCAGGCTCAGACTGGAGATCAGTACGTAATCCCGCTGGACGGGATCCCGGCAGTCAAAATACAGACGCCGGAATCCCGACCACACAATCCCGACAGGGGCGGCGAGCGGAAAGCAGCCCCTTGCATGCTTGCTTCGCTCGCCACGCGGTGGGCACGGTGCCTCGCTACGCTCTACACACTATTATATCAGTAGTCAGGAAACGCAGCATGCATTTGTGGAGTGAAGAGGGTGAAAAAGGAGAGAAAGTACAGTTTGTACTGTAAGGTTATGTCAGAGGGTGTGAAGATGATCAGCTCAGTGTTATACATGTTACAGTAAGTTAGAATACAGTACAGTGCATTATGTATTTCTATTTTATTACCAGGTGTCTCCTCCACTGGTTGGCGACGGACTGTAAAAAGATAATACAGTACAGTTAGTCATATCAGTTTGACTTAAAATAATGTTGGAGAAAAAAAAATACTGTAATTACAGTACCAACTATTGCTACTGTACAGTATATTTACCAAAAATGTATTCTGGCTCGTCGTCTGTGGGTAAAAGAGAAGAATATTATAAGATACAGTATACAGTAAAAAGTATAGTAATAGTACACTAGTGTCCAGGCCCAGTGTCAGGTGGGTAAAAAAAGGTATGCTTGTGACAGGCATGGTGATTCCAAGGGACCCCACCGAGACCATCAGAAAATTTGTGAGTGACCCGTATGCCGGTGATTATGACTAGAATAAGGTACAGTAGCAACTCTTTTTTCTTTTGAATTATGTATACTGTACAGTACTGTATGTGCATATTGTACAGTACACTTAAAATATTTAGCAGTTACTGTAGTGGTAATTTTTGGGATGACAGTATTAGCATACTGTAAGCATCCAACTGAGGCCCCCAAACAGATGCCGCCACTAGGTACAGTACGTGCCTCTCGTGCCTAATGGGAAATTCATCACTGACAGTATCTAGAGAGATGAATGGAGAGACAGTGACAAGGGGTGAGAGAGAGAGAGAGAGAGAAATTGAGTAAGATGGGTGTTTTTTTTAGAACAGGATGTTGTCCATACAGTAGCAACCAATCAAATATTACCTACTGTACTGTATTATCGTCTGTAAGTGTAACTAGATACTGTAAATGTTAATGTGGGATGTGATCGGTTGCTACTGTATGGGCAATATCACCAGTTCAAACAAAAACAATTTTCATCCGATTTCTACGCATTTGCCAGAAAAATCTGATGAAAAGTGCTACTCTGATGGCATCAGATCAATGTCAGTAATAATTCTTACCACTAAATGCAGCAGCATCATCATCATCCTCCTCCTCCTCCGTGGCCTGTTCCAGTGTAGGGCCTGTGAAAAAAAACATTAATGTGAAAAAAAAAAAAGGTTAATTCCAGGAAATACACATACCCTCCAACATGGTACAAAATGCTCTGGTTCTGGACTTCCCTCTTAATTTATTATTGCCATCACCTGTGAAGAAACAGCTTTCTTATCATATAACTAGTTCAACACAGGTGATGGAAATCATAAATTAAGAGGGAAGTCTAGAAACAGAGCAGTGCGGCGGGTCATGTTGGAGGGTCTGCATACAGAAACATAGAATTTGATGACAAATACTGTAAGAACCACTTTGCCCATCTAATCTGCCTCTTTTTTTTAACCTTTTTTTTACATCAAACCTTATAACAATTTTCCCCAAACATCACATGATGCAAAGATAAATAAATAAAAAAAAAAATAAAAAAAGAGGTGCAAGATGGAATTGTGATTGGGCCCTCCCAACCACCCTTATGTTATATAAACAGGGTCTGCCACACGACTGTGGCTGAAATGACTGGTTGGTTTGGGCCCCCACCAAAAAAAGAAGCAATCAATCTCTCCTTGCTCAAACTGGCTCTACAGAGGCACGATGTACCGGACTGGACTTACTTAATGGGTGCAGTGAGGTGATGGACATAGAGGTAGAGTCCTGGTCCTCCTCCTCCGCCACCGCCTGTGACAGTGTAGGGCCTGTGAAAGCAAAAAATCCATGAAATATACTTTTGTATTCTGTGTTGAATACAGTAAAGCAAAAATTCAGTCAGGAATTGGAGGAGGAGAGTAAATTTCGCACACAGAGACGAGAATGTCGAGGCCAGAATCAGGGGGTAGTGGAGGAGGGTTAGGATACCGTACCTCACCCTGTTGGGATTGCTGCAATCAGGATGCCACTGTCGGTCACCTGACCGCTAGAATCCTGACTGCTGGTCACGCAAACCCAACCCATTGGTTTAACACAATGTACAGTACAGTACAATACTGCAGTTTACTTACCAAGTTGGGGAGAGGGTTTTTCATCCTCACTGTCAATAATTACTGAGTTGAAAATAAAAAAATATTATAAACAAAATACAATAGAGTACAGTTACTACAAAATTGCACAGTAGTACAGTGCTACAGGAGGCAGAGATATATTCATAATACAGTAGGAGCAGAATGACTGTCCAGCGGTAGGGGACATACAGTACTGTATTTAAAAGACCTGCTGTCTGGATCCCGACATTCAGAATGCAGAGTGTGGATTCAGAGTATGATTGGAGGGTTAGGCTAGTGGAGGGTGGGTCGGATGCACAATTTTGGGCACCATAATACAAAATGGATATCGTGGAACTACAAAAGGTTTAGAGGCGGGCGACCAAAGTGATGAAGTGGATTGAGAAGATGGAATACAAGGAAAGGCAGGCTAGGCATGTTTACATTGGAAAAGAGGAGATTAAGAGGGGACATGATTAACCTTTACAAATATACTGTATACAGTAAGGGGACAATACACAGGAACGGTTTTTGATAAGATGGACACAGAGGACACGTGCACAGTAACTCTTGTTGAAGTAGAGGCGATTTCGCACAGAGGCGAAAAGGGGTCTTCACAGTGAGGGAAATACTGTACAGTACATGTTTGGAATTCCCTGCCTGAAAAGTAATAAAAGTGGACTTGGTCAATACTTTTAAGAATGGGCTTGAGAAAATCCTACTGTACTTACTATAATCTGGCTCCTCTTCCTCCCCCGAATCAATGGGAATGAGCTCCTCCTCTGTATCAATTACGAGGCGGTCTGTGTGTAAAAGATGACAAGTATTGTAAAATACAAAAATTACAGTAATACTGTAGGAAACTAGTGTGTCTGTAACAAAAAGTAATTATTACCACTTCCGGAGCTCTCGGATGCAGCAGGTGGTGGTGGTGGTGGTGTTGGTACTGTGGGAAAAAAAATAACAGTACTGTAAGTGAAGCTGTCAATTTGAAACATGTACTGTACAGTATCCAGGACACATGTACAGTAGTGTAACAACGATGACAGTAGCACCAGAATTCTCGTTACACAATACCTGGCAGCGCAGCAGGTGGTGGTGGTGGTGGTACTGTGGGAAAAAAAATAACAGTACTGTAAGTGAAGCTGTCAATTGGAAACATGTACTGTACAGTATCCAGGACACATGTACAGTAGTGTAACAACGATGACAGTAGCACCAGAATTCTCGTTACACAATACCTGGCAGCGCAGCAGGTGGTGGTGGTGGTGGTGGTGGTGGTGGTACTGTGGGAAAAAAAATAACAGTACTGTAAGTGAAGCTGTCAATTGGAAACATGTACTGTACAGTATCCAGGACACATGTACAGTAGTGTAACAACGATGACAGTAGCACCAGAATTCTCGTTACACAATACCTGGCAGCGCAGCAGGTGGTGGTGGTGGTACTGTGGGAAAAAAAATAACAGTACTGTAAGTGAAGCTGTCAATTGGAAACATGTACTGCACAGTATCCAGGACACATGTACAGTAGTGTAACAACGATGACAGTAGCACCAGAATTCTCGTTACACAATACCTGGCAGCGCAGCAGGTGGTGGTGGTGGTGGTGGTGGTGGTGGTGGTACTGTGGGAAAAAAAATAACAGTACTGTAAGTGAAGCTGTCAATTTGAAACATGTACTGTACAGTATCCAGGACACATGTACAGTAGTGTAACGATGACAGTCACACCAGAATTCTCGTTACACAATACCTGGCAGCGCAGCAGGTGGTGGTGGTGGTGGTGGTGGTGGTGGTACTGTGGGAAAAAAAATAACAGTACTGTAAGTGAAGCTGTCAATTTGAAACATGTACTGCACAGTATCCAAGACACATGTACAGTAGTGTAACAACGATGACAGTAGCACCAGAATTCTCGTTACACAATACCTGGCAGCGCAGCAGGTGGTGGTGGTGGTGGTACTGTGGGAAAAAAAATAACAGTACTGTAAGTGAAGCTGTCAATTGGAAACATGTACTGCACAGTATCCAGGACACATGTACAGTAGTGTAACAACGATGACAGTAGCACCAGAATTCTCGTTACACAATACCTGGCAGCGCAGCAGGTGGTGGTGGTGGTGGTGGTGGTACTGTGGGAAAAAAAATAACAGTACTGTAAGTGAAGCTGTCAATTTGAAACATGTACTGTACAGTATCCAGGACACATGTACAGTAGTGTAACAACGATGACAGTAGCACCAGAATTCTCGTTACACAATACCTGGCAGCGCAGCAGGTGGTGGTGGTGGTGGTACTGTGGGAAAAAAAATAACAGTACTGTAAGTGAAGCTGTCAATTTGAAACATGTACTGCACAGTATCCAGGACCAAAAAGGGGTCCGGCCAATAAACAATCGGCATCAGAGAAGCAAGATACAGTATGCTTAAAGTATACAGTACTATATACTAGATCGCCAACAAACGTAAATTAACAAACAACTATCACTGGAATTTACCATCCTCATCCCGTAGCGAAGCACGGGTATTCAGCTATCTACAATGTTATTTATACTTTGTGTTTAATATTTACATTTAGTTTTGTAAACAGACATTCTTAACATTAACGGATTGCAGCGAGTTATCTGTGATGGTCAGGACAGGGGGTTGGGACTATAGAAATCACTATGTACTGTACACTACTGTATTTGACAATACTTACCAGCTTGGCGGCGCCTGTCCCGCCTCCTGTGACGTCGTGCTACCAGCCCTGTAAAAATATATATACAGTATAATGGCAGCATACTGTACAGCCAATGAAATTCAACATTGACAGCATCTTTATGACATCACAATAAATGGAATTGTTCATTCTAGTACCCTGCACCTAATCACTCAGGAGGGCATAGTGTACTGTACTGTCTTCAAAACTTAAGGGGCACATTTCTAAATGTGACATACAGTACACTTACAGTATCGCTACAGTACAGTAGGTCCAGGGTATTAGACAGAACACTACCTTTATAGACATTGTAACACACATAAGCATTGCCCTTATAAACATTATGACACACATCAGCATGCAGCCCTCCCACCCTTAACCATCTCAGTACTGTTCATTACATTACAAATTGATTTCATGACAGATGATGCAGTACTCACCTGAATTCATCTTATTCACGTCATGTCACAGTAGTGCAGTTTATTCACGTCACAGTACTGTCCTTGATTCACGTTGTGTCACACAGTAGAGCACCGTATTCACGTCACAGTACTGTCCTTGATTCACGTTGTGTCACACAGTAGAGCACCGTATTCACGTCACAGTACTGTCCTTGATTCACGTTGTGTCACACAGTAGAGCACCGTATTCACGTCACAGTACTGTCCTTGATTCACGTTGTGTCACACAGTAGAGCACCTTATTCACGTCACAGTACTGTCCTTGATTCACGTTGTGTCACACAGTAGAGCACCGTATTCACGTCACAGTACTGTCCTTGATTCACGTTGTGTCACACAGTAGAGCACCTTATTCACGTTACTGTACGTCACAGTAGTGCAGTAGTATATCCACATTACGTCACAAAGTAGAGATCTGCCAGTCATGAACCTTATGCAAGAGTAATGCACGTCAGAACACATTAGGCCACTGTAACATCCCTTAGAATAATTTCTGCCAAAGTAACATCCCTTAGAACACTGTACTATCTGAAACACAAATTTCGGCACACTGCAATTAAACCACACAATGCACTGCACGACTGCGTGATATGACAAACTGCACATTTCCCTGCAAAATATGATACAATGTACACTACACAAAAAACTGCAATTACAGTACCACATGTGTATACAGTACACTGCACGACAGTGCTGGCCCTAGCCAGGTACAGATACAGCCGCAGTCACGCAAAATATAGGCATGCCGCATATCATTTTAATCAGCAGAAGCTGCTGGTGCCCCTAAGCATAGCAAATGCCCTAGGCATTTGCCTACTGTAGTTTGCCTATGCCTAAGGCCGGCTCTGCTGCACGATGTGATTCACTATGTATTACACTCACTGCACAATACCATATTCTGAATGTACACTGCATGACACGCTGCAATTACGCAGCACGATACACTGTGATACATTGCATATACTGTACACTGCATGATACTGTACACTGCACAATCGTAGACCACCTGGATTGTAAAGAACTACTGTATATACACAAGTTTAAAAAAATAACAATTGTTTTTGTAAAACGCATGTCGATCTTTTTCCATGTCAACTTAACGACCATGTCAACCTACAGTAACTGGTGTCAACCAATTTCAAAAGCCGCACCATCTAGGTCGACGCAAAAAAACAAATTGACCTTTTGACCCGGGTTAATGTTTGGTCCTTGTTTAACCATTTGTTTACCACAAATACTGTACAGTGCTGTATAGACCGGATACCTGCTGCTACAGCAGCCCCTGCTATAATGTACTGTACCTGTAACTACAGTAACTTAAAGTACAGTAATCTACAGTAATGTACTGTACTTACAATCCCTTATGGCCTGCAGGCGTCGTGGGGTCCGCCTCACGAGGTCACTCCACCTCCTCTGGAGAGACCTCACCGTTCTCCTCCGGTTGTAGGTCCGGAGGATATCCCTGCTGGCCCTCCTATATGCCCTTACTTTCTCCTCGTTGCTGGCGAGAGTTCTGTCCCGCCAGCGAACGAGGAGACGCAGCTCACCCATAGCATAGGGACGGTCACGTACAGGTACTACAGGTACAGCAGCCATGCTTATGCTCAATGAGCGATCCAGACGTCGTGCGTCTCAGACGTCGTGCGTCTCAGGCGTCGTGCGTCTCAGGCGTCGTGCGTTCCAGGCATTCAACGTACAGTACTGTAGTTACTGTACTTTGTGACAGTTTCCCTTAGTTTTACATATGCCCTTTCTTTGACCACAGTATTTTCCACTGTCTTGCCCTACGCCCTTCCCTCCTGGGAGCCTTCACAGGTCTTATGCTATACACAAATACCGAAGATGCACAGTCCGTCAGAATACACTCATTTCATTCACGCTGTTTGGGTGCATTTAGCGTAAAGAATCGCTCCTGCAGATGTACTTTGATTTATGTGAAACCTGTGTGCATCCTTCCATTGACTGTCTTACAATGGAAATAAAATAATACAGTGCATTATTACAGAAAAAAAAAAAAAAGAAAGAAAGCACATCATGTCTCGAACCCTGGACCCCCAGTGAGGGAGGTGGGAGCCTTCACCCCTAGCCCACGACGCCTCATGAGAGATTTCTAATTTCATGTGTGAAAGTACTGCAAACAGCGCCCGGCCCTCGCCCCATTGCTGTTGGTTTATGCCTTAGAGGACTCGGACGCTCGCATTTGTAAAGCACGGTGTTTTCCTCCGCCTCCTGCTAGCCTGTTGCCCTTCCCCCATGGGAGCCTGCACAGATCATGCAGTAGACAGGGAGGGAATGCAGGTCATGTGCAATACACAAACGCCCACTGTAGTACTATTTTGCTCACTTACAGTACCGTACTGTAGGTTGCATTTAGCGTAAAGAATCGCTCCTGCAGATGTACTTTGATTTATGTGAAACCTGTGTGCATCCTTCCATTGGATGTACTGTATTGGAGAGAAAAAAAAAAATGTTAAAGTGAATGTCACGGGAACACATTAAAAATAAGGTTGGCACTTCCTTCCCATTGGTGTTGGTTTACAGTATGCCGTAGTGTACTCGGACGCTCATGTAATTGCATTTCAAAGGCACAGTATTTTCCATCGTCTCCCCCCTACCCCCATCGCCCTTCCCCCCTGGGGGCCTGCACAGGGAAGGAAATTCAGGTCCTGTGCAATGCACAAACGCTGAAGATCTACAGTACTGTTTTGCTTAGTTGGTAGCGCCAGAATACACTCATTTCATTCACGCTGTTTGGGTGCATTTAGCGTAAAGAATCGCTCCTGCAGATGTACTTTGATTTATGTGAAACCTGTGTGCATCCTTCCATTGACTGTCTTACAATGGAAATAAAATAATACAGTGCATTATTACAGAAAAAAAAAAAAAAAAAAAAAAGAAAGAAAGCACATCATGTCTCGAACCCTGGACCCCCAGTGAGGGAGGTGGGAGCCTTCACCCCTAGCCCACGACGCCTCATGAGAGATTTCTAATTTCATGTGTGAAAGTACTGCAAACAGCGCCCGGCCCTCGCCCCATTGCTGTTGGTTTATGCCTTAGAGGACTCGGACGCTCGCATTTGTAAAGCACGGTGTTTTCCTCCGCCTCCTGCTAGCCTGTTGCCCTTCCCCCATGGGAGCCTGCACAGATCATGCAGTAGACAGGGAGGGAATGCAGGTCATGTGCAATACACAAACGCCCACTGTAGTACTATTTTGCTCACTTACAGTACCGTACTGTAGGTTGCATTTAGCGTAAAGAATCGCTCCTGCAGATGTACTTTGATTTATGTGAAACCTGTGTGCATCCTTCCATTGGATGTACTGTATTGGAGAGAAAAAAAAAAATGTTAAAGTGAATGTCACGGGAACACATTAAAAATAAGGTTGGCACTTCCTTCCCATTGGTGTTGGTTTACAGTATGCCGTAGTGTACTCGGACGCTCATGTAATTGCATTTCAAAGGCACAGTATTTTCCATCGTCTCCCCCCTACCCCCATCGCCCTTCCCCCCTGGGGGCCTGCACAGGGAAGGAAATTCAGGTCCTGTGCAATGCACAAACGCTGAAGATCTACAGTACTGTTTTGCTTAGTTGGTAGCGCCAGAATACACTCATTTCATTCACGCTGTTTGGGTGCATTTAGCGTAAAGAATCGCTCCTGCAGATGTACTTTGATTTATGTGAAACCTGTGTGCATCCTTCCATTGACTGTCTTACAATGGAAATAAAATAATACAGTGCATTATTACAGAAAAAAAAAAAAAAAAAGAAAGAAAGCACATCATGTCTCGAACCCTGGACCCCCAGTGAGGGAGGTGGGAGCCTTCACCCCTAGCCCACGACGCCTCATGAGAGATTTCTAATTTCATGTGTGAAAGTACTGCAAACAGCGCCCGGCCCTCGCCCCATTGCTGTTGGTTTATGCCTTAGAGGACTCGGACGCTCGCATTTGTAAAGCACGGTGTTTTCCTCCGCCTCCTGCTAGCCTGTTGCCCTTCCCCCATGGGAGCCTGCACAGATCATGCAGTAGACAGGGAGGGAATGCAGGTCATGTGCAATACACAAACGCCCACTGTAGTACTATTTTGCTCACTTACAGTACCGTACTGTAGGTTGCATTTAGCGTAAAGAATCGCTCCTGCAGATGTACTTTGATTTATGTGAAACCTGTGTGCATCCTTCCATTGGATGTACTGTATTGGAGAGAAAAAAAAAAATGTTAAAGTGAATGTCACGGGAACACATTAAAAATAAGGTTGGCACTTCCTTCCCATTGGTGTTGGTTTACAGTATGCCGTAGTGTACTCGGACGCTCATGTAATTGCATTTCAAAGGCACAGTATTTTCCATCGTCTCCCCCCTACCCCCATCGCCCTTCCCCCCTGGGGGCCTGCACAGGGAAGGAAATTCAGGTCCTGTGCAATGCACAAACGCTGAAGATCTACAGTACTGTTTTGCTTAGTTGGTAGCGCCAGAATACACTCATTTCATTCACGCTGTTTGGGTGCATTTAGCGTAAAGAATCGCTCCTGCAGATGTACTTTGATTTATGTGAAACCTGTGTGCATCCTTCCATTGACTGTCTTACAATGGAAATAAAATAATACAGTGCATTATTACAGAAAAAAAAAAAAAAGAAAGAAAGCACATCATGTCTCGAACCCTGGACCCCCAGTGAGGGAGGTGGGAGCCTTCACCCCTAGCCCACGACGCCTCATGAGAGATTTCTAATTTCATGTGTGAAAGTACTGCAAACAGCGCCCGGCCCTCGCCCCATTGCTGTTGGTTTATGCCTTAGAGGACTCGGACGCTCGCATTTGTAAAGCACGGTGTTTTCCTCCGCCTCCTGCTAGCCTGTTGCCCTTCCCCCATGGGAGCCTGCACAGATCATGCAGTAGACAGGGAGGGAATGCAGGTCATGTGCAATACACAAACGCCCACTGTAGTACTATTTTGCTCACTTACAGTACCATACTGTAGGTTGCATTTAGCGTAAAGAATCGCTCCTGCAGATGTACTTTGATTTATGTGAAACCTGTGTGCATCCTTCCATTGGATGTACTGTATTGGAGAGAAAAAAAAAATGTTAAAGTGAATGTCACGGGAACACATTAAAAATAAGGTTGGCACTTCCTTCCCATTGGTGTTGGTTTACAGTATGCCGTAGTGTACTCGGACGCTCATGTAATTGCATTTCAAAGGCACAGTATTTTCCATCGTCTCCCCCCTACCCACATCGCCCTTCCCCCCTGGGGGCCTGCACAGGGAAGGAAATTCAGGTCCTGTGCAATGCACAAACGCTGAAGATCTACAGTACTGTTTTGCTTAGTTGGTAGCGCCAGAATACACTCATTTCATTCACGCTGTTTGGGTGCATTTAGCGTAAAGAATCGCTCCTGCAGATGTACTTTGATTTATGTGAAACCTGTGTGCATCCTTCCATTGACTGTCTTACAATGGAAATAAAATAATACAGTGCATTATTACAGAAAAAAAAAAAAAAGAAAGAAAGCACATCATGTCTCGAACCCTGGACCCCCAGTGAGGGAGGTGGGAGCCTTCACCCCTAGCCCACGACGCCTCATGAGAGATTTCTAATTTCATGTGTGAAAGTACTGCAAACAGCGCCCGGCCCTCGCCCCATTGCTGTTGGTTTATGCCTTAGAGGACTCGGACGCTCGCATTTGTAAAGCACGGTGTTTTCCTCCGCCTCCTGCTAGCCTGTTGCCCTTCCCCCATGGGAGCCTGCACAGATCATGCAGTAGACAGGGAGGGAATGCAGGTCATGTGCAATACACAAACGCCCACTGTAGTACTATTTTGCTCACTTACAGTACCGTACTGTAGGTTGCATTTAGCGTAAAGAATCGCTCCTGCAGATGTACTTTGATTTATGTGAAACCTGTGTGCATCCTTCCATTGGATGTACTGTATTGGAGAGGAAAAAAAAAATGTTAAAGTGAATGTCACGGGAACACATTAAAAATAAGGTTGGCACTTCCTTCCCATTGGTGTTGGTTTACAGTATGCCGTAGTGTACTCGGACGCTCATGTAATTGCATTTCAAAGGCACAGTATTTTCCATCGTCTCCCCCCTACCCCCATCGCCCTTCCCCCCTGGGGGCCTGCACAGGGAAGGAAATTCAGGTCCTGTGCAATGCACAAACGCTGAAGATCTACAGTACTGTTTTGCTTAGTTGGTAGCGCCAGAATACACTCATTTCATTCACGCTGTTTGGGTGCATTTAGCGTAAAGAATCGCTCCTGCAGATGTACTTTGATTTATGTGAAACCTGTGTGCATCCTTCCATTGACTGTCTTACAATGGAAATAAAATAATACAGTGCATTATTACAGAAAAAAAAAAAAAAAGAAAGAAAGCACATCATGTCTCGAACCCTGGACCCCCAGTGAGGGAGGTGGGAGCCTTCACCCCTAGCCCACGACGCCTCATGAGAGATTTCTAATTTCATGTGTGAAAGTACTGCAAACAGCGCCCGGCCCTCGCCCCATTGCTGTTGGTTTATGCCTTAGAGGACTCGGACGCTCGCATTTGTAAAGCACGGTGTTTTCCTCCGCCTCCTGCTAGTCCTCCATTCCCATTATGCATTAGCGAACTCAGACGCTCATATATTTTATATTTTAAAAAGCACGGTGTTTATACATTGTACTGTACATTATTCCTTTTACACAATTACTGTAGTTGCGTCTCCATACACATACAGTACTGTACTCCATACTTTTTCCACCGCTTCCCGTTACGCCTACAGTATTGCCAGAGCTGTAGATCAATCCGCCGCTATACTGTACGATCGAAAGTACTGGATTAGTGGAGCATTAGCCACACAGTGGTGGAGATGTGTAATGCATGATGAGTATCTAGATCGTCTCAACGCGCCTGCCTGTGATTAAACTCAGCTATCGCCTTAGCGTGGCTAAACGCCCGTCTCGGCGGAGAAACAGTCAAGATAAAGTTGGCTACATCTGTAAATACATTTTAGAAAATATTTTGGTCTTTAGTTTGTATTGCAATAAACAGTTACTATTTCACACAGGGTGCAATTGTCCCCACATTTTTTTGCACCTCACACAATGAGGATGCTATTTCTGAAATCAGTATAAAATTTTGGCTCTTACTCTACAATACTCTGTATATACATCCTACTGAAAAAAGAAAGACATAATAGATTTGTTTCATCACAGATTGTAGCTTTTAAAACATGAAAGTATTCTACAAGTTGTACTGTCGATACAAACACTTGCTGCTTCAGTGGCTCTGTGGCGCAATGGATAGCGCATTGGACTTCTAGTAGGTTGTAGTTATTCAAAGGTTGTGGGTTCGAGTCCCACCAGAGTCATTCTTTAGCTTCAAATGTAAACATTTAAAATGTACTTAAAATGATACATAACATAGACATTGTATATGGGAGACCTATACACTATATATACAAAGTAAGTATAGGCTGTTGACATAAAAATCATTTAAATGTAAGACCAGTTACAAATCAATTTTAGATACTTTAAATCAATAACTGGTAATAAAAATGTGGATGGTTATTTTTAACCAGCAATGAAAATATTATGTTGAGTCTGCTCACGTAGGAATACAAAGCTTAAAGTGTATCTACAGTACACTCAAAAATCATAAAAAATCCTTAGATGGGTATTACAAATAACCTACACAATTGCTAAAACCTGATATAGGACTTGCACTTGAAAACAGCAAGAGGAAGACTCAGACATAGCTGTTGCATTTGGGAGAAATGTTATAAATATCTGACACTCGATAGCCATGTAATTATTATAATATAAATTAATATAAATATCTATACTGGTAAAAATACAAAACCTATATAAATGTTACCAAAATGTTTCTATCTTCAGTTTCTTTGCAACAAACACTCAATCAGACATGGTGCAATTGTCCCCATATTGATTTGCACCTCACACAAAGTGGGAGCTATTTCTGAAATCATTACAAAAATTTTACTCTCACTCTACGATACTCTCTTTACAGCATACTTAAAAAATAGAAAAATAAAAAGATTAGTTTCATCACAGATTGTGTCATTTAAAACATAAGAGTATTCAACACATTGTACTGTTGATACAAAAATATGATACATCAGTGGCTCTGTGGCGCAATGGATAGCGCATTGGACTTCTAGTAGGTTGTAATTATTCAAAGGTTGTGGGTTCGAGTCCCACCAGAGTCGTTCTTTAGTTTCAAATGCAAAGATTTAAAGTTTACTTACAATAATACATAACATAGACATTGTATACAGGAAACTTATTTACTATATATATATATATATATATACAAAGTAATGATAGGCTGCTGACATAAAAATCTTTTCAATGTAAGATCACCAATTACAAATCAATGTTCGATACTTTAAATCAATAACTGCTGATCAAAAATGCTTATTGTTATATTTAACCAGCAACCAAATTCAATGTTGAGTCTGCTCAGCTAGCTATGCAGACCTTGAAGGGTATCTACACTCAAAAAACATTAAATCCTTTTTACCTGTAATCCTTACATGGTTATCACATATTAGCTAAATAATTGCTTAAACCTGATATAGGACTTGCACTCGAAATCAGCAGCCGGAAAACTCAGAAAGGGATGTTGCATTCAAGAGGAATGTTGGAAATATCTGACACAGGTTAGCAACATTATCATTATAGTATGAAATAAGATGAATATCTACACTGTTAAGCACTCTAAACATTAAATACATTTTAGAAAATATTTTGGTCTTTAGTTTGTATTGCAATAAACAGTTACTATTTCACACAGGGTGCAATTGTCCCCACATTTTTTTGCACCTCACACAATGAGGATGCTATTTCTGAAATCAGTATAAAATTTTGGCTCTTACTCTACAATACTCTGTATATACATCCTACTGAAAAAAGAAAGACATAACAGATTTGTTTCATCACAGATTGTAGCTTTTAAAACATGAAAGTATTCTACAAGTTGTACTGTCGATACAAACACTTGCTGCTTCAGTGGCTCTGTGGCGCAATGGATAGCGCATTGGACTTCTAGTAGGTTGTAGTTATTCAAAGGTTGTGGGTTCGAGTCCCACCAGAGTCATTCTTTAGCTTCAAATGTAAACATTTAAAATGTACTTAAAATGATACATAACATAGACATTGTATATGGGAGACCTATACACTATATATACAAAGTAAGTATAGGCTGTTGACATAAAAATCATTTAAATGTAAGACCAGTTACAAATCAATTTTAGATACTTTAAATCAATAACTGGTAATAAAAATGTGGATGGTTATTTTTAACCAGCAATGAAAATATTATGTTGAGTCTGCTCACGTAGGAATACAAAGCTTAAAGTGTATCTACAGTACACTCAAAAATCATAAAAAATCCTTAGATGTGTATTACAAATAACCTACACAATTGCTAAAACCTGATATAGGACTTGCACTTGAAAACAGCAAGAGGAAGACTCAGACATAGCTGTTGCATTTGGGAGAAATGTTATAAATATCTGACACTCGATAGCCATGTAATTATTATAATATAAATTAATATAAATATCTATACTGGTAAAAATACAAAACCTATATAAATGTTACCAAAATGTTTCTATCTTCAGTTTCTTTGCAACAAACACTCAATCAGACATGGTGCAATTGTCCCCATATTGATTTGCACCTCACACAAAGTGGGAGCTATTTCTGAAATCATTACAAAAATTTTACTCTCACTCTACGATACTCTCTTTACAGCATACTTAAAAAATAGAAAAATAAAAAGATTAGTTTCATCACAGATTGTGTCATTTAAAACATAAGAGTATTCAACACATTGTACTGTTGATACAAAAATATGATACATCAGTGGCTCTGTGGCGCAATGGATAGCGCATTGGACTTCTAGTAGGTTGTAATTATTCAAAGGTTGTGGGTTCGAGTCCCACCAGAGTCGTTCTTTAGTTTCAAATGCAAAGATTTAAAGTTTACTTACAATAATATATAACGTAGACATTGTATACAGGAAACTTATTTACTATATATATATATATATATATATACAAAGTAATGATAGGCTGCTGACATAAAAATCTTTTCAATGTAAGATCACCAATTACAAATCAATTTTCGATACTTTAAATCAATAACTGCTGATCAAAAATGCTTATTGTTATATTTAACCAGCAACCAAATTCAATGTTGAGTCTGCTCAGCTAGCTATGCAGACCTTGAAGGATATCTACACTCAAAAAACATTAAATCCTTTTTACCTGTAATCCTTACATGGTTATCACATATTAGCTAAATAATTGCTTAAACCTGATATAGGACTTGCACTCGAAATCAGCAGCCGGAAAACTCAGACAGGGATGTTGCATTCAAGAGGAATGTTGGAAATATCTGACACAGGTTAGCAACATTATCATTATAGTATGAAATAAGATGAATATCTACACTGTTAAGCACTCTAAACATTAAATACATTTTAGAAAATATTTTGGTCTTTAGTTTGTATTGCAATAAACAGTTACTATTTCACACAGGGTGCAATTGTCCCCACATTTTTTTGCACCTCACACAATGAGGATGCTATTTCTGAAATCAGTATAAAATTTTGGCTCTTACTCTACAATACTCTGTATATACATCCTACTGAAAAAAGAAAGACATAATAGATTTGTTTCATCACAGATTGTAGCTTTTAAAACATGAAAGTATTCTACAAGTTGTACTGTCGATACAAACACTTGCTGCTTCAGTGGCTCTGTGGCGCAATGGATAGCGCATTTGACTTCTAGTAGGTTGTAGTTATTCAAAGGTTGTGGGTTCGAGTCCCACCAGAGTCATTCTTTAGCTTCAAATGTAAACATTTAAAATGTACTTAAAATGATACATAACATAGACATTGTATATGGGAGACCTATACACTATATATACAAAGTAAGTATAGGCTGTTGACATAAAAATCATTTAAATGTAAGACCAGTTACAAATCAATTTTAGATACTTTATATCAATAACTGGTAATAAAAATGTGGATGGTTATTTTTAACCAGCAATGAAAATATTATGTTGAGTCTGCTCACGTAGGAATACAAAGCTTAAAGTGTATCTACAGTACACTCAAAAATCATAAAAAATCCTTAGATGGGTATTACAAATAACCTACACAATTGCTAAAACCTGATATAGGACTTGCACTTGAAAACAGCAAGAGGAAGACTCAGACATAGCTGTTGCATTTGGGAGAAATGTTATAAATATCTGACACTCGATAGCCATGTAATTATTATAATATAAATTAATATAAATATCTATACTGGTAAAAATACAAAACCTATATAAATGTTACCAAAATGTTTCTATCTTCAGTTTCTTTGCAACAAACACTCAATCAGACATGGTGCAATTGTCCCCATATTGATTTGCACCTCACACAAAGTGGGAGCTATTTCTGAAATCATTACAAAAATTTTACTCTCACTCTACGATACTCTCTTTACAGCATACTTAAAAAATAGAAAAATAAAAAGATTAGTTTCATCACAGATTGTGTCATTTAAAACATAAGAGTATTCAACACATTGTACTGTTGATACAAAAATAGGATACATCAGTGGCTCTGTGGCGCAATGGATAGCGCATTGGACTTCTAGTAGGTTGTAGTTGTTCAAAGGTTGTGGGTTCGAGTCCCACCAGAGTCGTTCTTCAGTTTCAAATGCAAAGATTTAAAGTTTACTTACAACAATACATAACGTAGACATTGTATACAGGAGACTTATTTACTATATATATATACAAAGTAATGATAGGCTGGTGACATAAAAATCTTTTCAATGTAAGATCACCAATTACAAATCAATTTTCGATACTTTAAATCAATAACTGCTGATCAAAAATGCTTATTGTTATATTTAACCAGCAACCAAATTCAATGTTGAGTCTGCTCAGCTAGCTATGCAGACCTTGAAGGGTATCTACACTCAAAAAACATTAAATCCTTTTTACCTGTAATCCTTACATGGTTATCACATATTAGCTAAATAATTGCTTAAACCTGATATAGGACTTGCACTCGAAATCAGCAGCCGGAAAACTCAGACAGGGATGTTGCATTCAAGAGGAATGTTGGAAATATCTGACACAGGTTAGCAACATTATCATTATAGTATGAAATAAGATGAATATCTACACTGTTAAGCACTCTAAACATTAAATACATTTTAGAAAATATTTTGGTCTTTAGTTTGTATTGCAATAAACAGTTACTATTTCACACAGGGTGCAATTGTCCCCACATTTTTTTGCACCTCACACAATGAGGATGCTATTTCTGAAATCAGTATAAAATTTTGGCTCTTACTCTACAATACTCTGTATATACATCCTACTGAAAAAAGAAAGACATAATAGATTTGTTTCATCACAGATTGTAGCTTTTAAAACATGAAAGTATTCTACAAGTTGTACTGTCGATACAAACACTTGCTGCTTCAGTGGCTCTGTGGCGCAATGGATAGCGCATTGGACTTCTAGTAGGTTGTAGTTATTCAAAGGTTGTGGGTTCGAGTCCCACCAGAGTCATTCTTTAGCTTCAAATGTAAACATTTAAAATGTACTTAAAATGATACATAACATAGACATTGTATATGGGAGACCTATACACTATATATACAAAGTAAGTATAGGCTGTTGACATAAAAATCATTTAAATGTAAGACCAGTTACAAATCAATTTTAGATACTTTAAATCAATAACTGGTAATAAAAATGTGGATGGTTATTTTTAACCAGCAATGAAAATATTATGTTGAGTCTGCTCACGTAGGAATACAAAGCTTAAAGTGTATCTACAGTACACTCAAAAATCATAAAAAATCCTTATATGGGTATTACAAATAACCTACACAATTGCTAAAACCTGATATAGGACTTGCACGTGAAAACAGCAAGAGGAAGACTCAGACATAGCTGTTGCATTTGGGAGAAATGTTATAAATATCTGACACTCGATAGCCATGTAATTATTATAATATAAATTAATATAAATATCTATACTGGTAAAAATACAAAACCTATAGAAATGTTACCAAAATGTTTCTATCTTCAGTTTCTTTGCAACAAACACTCAATCAGACATGGTGCAATTGTCCCCATATTGATTTGCACCTCACACAAAGTGGGAGCTATTTCTGAAATCATTACAAAAATTTTACTCTCACTCTACGATACTCTCTTTACAGCATACTTAAAAAATAGAAAAATAAAAAGATTAGTTTCATCACAGATTGTGTCATTTAAAACATAAGAGTATTCAACACATTGTACTGTTGATACAAAAATATGATACATCAGTGGCTCTGTGGCGCAATGGATAGCGCATTGGACTTCTAGTAGGTTGTAATTATTCAAAGGTTGTGGGTTTGAGTCCCACCAGAGTCGTTCTTTAGTTTCAAATGCAAAGATTTAAAGTTTACTTACAATAATACATAACGTAGACATTGTATACAGGAAACTTATTTACTATATATATATATATATACAAAGTAATGATAGGCTGCTGACATAAAAATCTTTTCAATGTAAGATCACCAATTACAAATCAATTTTCGATACTTTAAATCAATAACTGCTGATCAAAAATGCTTATTGTTATATTTAACCAGCAACCAAATTCAATGTTGAGTCTGCTCAGCTAGCTATGCAGACCTTGAAGGGTATCTACACTCAAAAAACATTAAATCCTTTTTACCTGTAATCCTTACATGGTTATCACATATTAGCTAAATAATTGCTTAAACCTGATATAAGACTTGCACTCGAAATCAGCAGCCGGAAAACTCAGACAGGGATGTTGCATTCAAGAGGAATATTGGAAATATCTGACACAGGTTACCAACATTATCATTATAGTATGAAATAAGATGAATATCTACACTGTTAAGCACTCTAAACATTAAATACATTTTAGAAAATATTTTGGTCTTTAGTTTGTATTGCAATAAACAGTTACTATTTCACACAGGGTGCAATTGTCCCCACATTTTTTTGCACCTCACACAATGAGGATGCTATTTCTGAAATCAGTATAAAATTTTGGCTCTTACACTACAATACTCTGTATATACATCCTACTAAAAAAAGAAAGACATAATAGATTTGTTTCATCACAGATTGTAGCTTTTAAAACTTGAAAGTATTCTACAAGTTGTACTGTCGATACAAACGCTTGCTGCTTCAGTGGCTCTGTGGCGCAATGGATAGCGCATTGGACTTCTCGTAGGTTGTAGTTATTCAAAGGTTGTGGGTTCGAGTCCCACCAGAGTCGTTCTTCAGTTTCAAATACAAAGATTTAAAGTTTACTTACAATAATACATAACGTAGACATTGTATACAGGAGACTTATTTACTATATATATATATATATATATATACAAAGTAATGATAGGTTGGTGACATAAAAATCTTTTCAATGTAAGATCACCAATTACAAATCAATTTTCGATACTTTAAATCAATAACTGCTGATCAAAAATGCTTATTGTTATATTTAACCAGCAACCAAATTCAATGTTGAGTCTGCTCAGCTAGCTATGCAGACCTTGAAGGGTATCTACACTCAAAAAACATTAAATCCTTTTTACCTGTAATCCTTACATGGTTATCACATATTAGCTAAATAATTGCTTAAACCTGATATAGGACTTGCACTCGAAATCAGCAGCCGGAAAACTCAGAAAGGGATGTTGCATTCAAGAGGAATGTTGGAAATATCTGACACAGGTTAGCAACATTATCATTATAGTATGAAATAAGATGAATATCTACACTGTTAAGCACTCTAAACATTAAATACATTTTAGAAAATATTTTGGTCTTTAGTTTGTATTGCAATAAACAGTTACTATTTCACACAGGGTGCAATTGTCCCCACATTTTTTTTGCACCTCACACAATGAGGATGCTATTTCTGAAATCAGTATAAAATTTTTGCTCTTACTCTACAATACTCTGTATATACATCCTACTGAAAAAAGAAAGACAAAATAGATTTGTTTCATCACAGATTGTAGCTTTTAAAACATGAAAGTATTCTACAAGTTGTACTGTCGATACAAACACTTGCTGCTTCAGTGGCTCTGTGGCGCAATGGATAGCGCATTGGACTTCTAGTAGGTTGTAGTTATTCAAAGGTTGTGGGTTCGAGTCCCACCAGAGTCGTTCTTTAGCTTCAAATGTAAACATTTAAAATGTACTTAAAATGATACATAACATAGACATTGTATATGGGAGACCTATACACTATATATACAAAGTAAGTATAGGCTGTTGACATAAAAATCATTTAAATGTAAGACCAGTTACAAATCAATTTTAGATACTTTAAATCAATAACTGGTAATAAAAATGTGGATGGTTATTTTTAACCAGCAATGAAAATATTATGTTGAGTCTGCTCACGTAGGAATACAAAGCTTAAAGTGTATCTACAGTACACTCAAAAATCATAAAAAATCCTTAGATGTGTATTACAAATAACCTACACAATTGCTAAAACCTGATATAGGACTTGCACTTGAAAACAGCAAGAGGAAGACTCAGACATAGCTGTTGCATTTGGGAGAAATGTTATAAATATCTGACACTCGATAGCCATGTAATTATTATAATATAAATTAATATAAATATCTATACTGGTAAAAATACAAAACCTATATAAATGTTACCAAAATGTTTCTATCTTCAGTTTCTTTGCAACAAACACTCAATCAGACATGGTGCAATTGTCCCCATATTGATTTGCACCTCACACAAAGTGGGAGCTATTTCTGAAATCATTACAAAAATTTTACTCTCACTCTACGATACTCTCTTTACAGCATACTTAAAAAATAGAAAAATAAAAAGATTAGTTTCATCACAGATTGTGTCATTTAAAACATAAGAGTATTCAACACATTGTACTGTTGATACAAAAATATAATACATCAGTGGCTCTGTGGCGCAATGGATAGCGCATTGGACTTCTAGTAGGTTGTAGTTGTTCAAAGGTTGTGAGTTCGAACCCACCAGAGTCGTTCTTCAGTTTCAAATGCAAAGATTTAAAGTTTACTTACAACAATACATAACGTAGACATTGTATACAGGAGACTTATTTACTATATATATATACAAAGTAATGATAGGCTGGTGACATAAAAATCTTTTCAATGTAAGATCACCAATTACAAATCAATTTTCGATACTTTAAATCAATAACTGCTGATCAAAAATGCTTATTGTTATATTTAACCAGCAACCAAATTCAATGTTGAGTCTGCTCAGTTAGCTATGCAGACCTTGAAGGGTATCTACACTCAAAAAACATTAAATCCTTTTTACCTGTAATCCTTACATGGTTATCACATATTAGCTAAATAATTGCTTAAACCTGATATAGGACTTGCACTCGAAATCAGCAGCCGGAAAACTCAGACAGGGATGTTGCATTCAAGAGGAATATTGGAAATATCTGACACAGGTTAGCAACATTATCATTATAGTATGAAATAAGATGAATATCTACACTGTTAAGCACTCTAAACATTAAATACATTTTAGAAAATATTTTGGTCTTTAGTTTGTATTGCAATAAACAGTTACTATTTCACACAGGGTGCAATTGTCCCCACATTTTTTTGCACCTCACACAATGAGGATGCTATTTCTGAAATCAGTATAAAATTTTGGCTCTTACTCTACAATACTCTGTATATACATCCTACTGAAAAAAGAAAGACATAATAGATTTGTTTCATCACAGATTGTAGCTTTTAAAACATGAAAGTATTCTACAAGTTGTACTGTCGATACAAACACTTGCTGCTTCAGTGGCTCTGTGGCGCAATGGATAGCGCATTGGACTTCTAGTAGGTTGTAGTTATTCAAAGGTTGTGGGTTCGAGTCCCACCAGAGTCATTCTTTAGCTTCAAATGTAAACATTTAAAATGTACTTAAAATGATACATAACATAGACATTGTATATGGGAGACCTATACACTATATATACAAAGTAAGTATAGGCTGTTGACATAAAAATCATTTAAATGTAAGACCAGTTACAAATCAATTTTAGATACTTTAAATCAATAACTGGTAATAAAAATGTGGATGGTTATTTTTAACCAGCAATGAAAATATTATGTTGAGTCTGCTCACGTAGGAATACAAAGCTTAAAGTGTATCTACAGTACACTCAAAAATCATAAAAAATCCTTATATGGGTATTACAAATAACCTACACAATTGCTAAAACCTGATATAGGACTTGCACGTGAAAACAGCAAGAGGAAGACTCAGACATAGCTGTTGCATTTGGGAGAAATGTTATAAATATCTGACACTCGATAGCCATGTAATTATTATAATATAAATTAATATAAATATCTATACTGGTAAAAATACAAAACCTATATAAATGTTACCAAAATGTTTCTATCTTCAGTTTCTTTGCAACAAACACTCAATCAGACATGGTGCAATTGTCCCCATATTGATTTGCACCTCACACAAAGTGGGAGCTATTTCTGAAATCATTACAAAAATTTTACTCTCACTCTACGATACTCTCTTTACAGCATACTTAAAAAATAGAAAAATAAAAAGATTAGTTTCATCACAGATTGTGTCATTTAAAACGTAAGAGTATTCAACACATTGTACTGTTGATACAAAAATATGATACATCAGTGGCTCTGTGGCGCAATGGATAGCGCATTGGACTTCTAGTAGGTTGTAGTTGTTCAAAGGTTGTGGGTTCGAGTCCCACCAGAGTCGTTCTTCAGTTTCAAATGCAAAGATTTAAAGTTTACTAACAATAATACATAACGTAGACATTGTATACAGGAGACTTATTTACTATATATATATATACAAAGTAATGATAGGCTGGTGACATAAAAATCTTTTCAATGTAAGATCACCAATTACAAATCAATTTTCGATACTTTAAATCAATAACTGCTGATCAAAAATGCTTATTGTTATATTTAACCAGCAACCAAATTCAATGTTGAGTCTGCTCAGCTAGCTATGCAGACCTTGAAGGGTATCTACACTCAAAAAACATTAAATCCTTTTTACCTGTGATCCTTACATGGTTATCACATATTAGCTAAATAATTGCTTAAACCTGATATAGGACTTGCACTCGAAATCAGCAGCCGGAAAACTCAGACAGGGATGTTGCATTCAAGAGGAATGTTGGAAATATCTGACACAGGTTAGCAACATTATCATTATAGTATGAAATAAGATGAATATCTACACTGTTAAGCACTCTAAACATTAAATACATTTTAGAAAATATTTTGGTCTTTAGTTTGTATTGCAATAAACAGTTACTATTTCACACAGGGTGCAATTGTCCCCACATTTTTTTGCACCTCACACAATGAGGATGCTATTTCTGAAATCAGTATAAAATTTTGGCTCTTACTCTACAATACTCTGTATATACATCCTACTGAAAAAAGAAAGACATAATAGATTTGTTTCATCACAGATTGTAGCTTTTAAAACATGAAAGTATTCTACAAGTTGTACTGTCGATACAAACACTTGCTGCTTCAGTGGCTCTGTGGCGCAATGGATAGCGCATTGGACTTCTAGTAGGTTGTAGTTATTCAAAGGTTGTGGTTTCTTGTCCCACCAGAGTAGTTCTTTAGTTTCAAATGCAAAGATTTAAAGTTTACTTACAATAATACATAACGTAGACATTGTATACAGGAGACTTATTTACTATATATATATATATATATACAAAGTAATGATATGCTGGTGACATAAAAATCTTTTCAATGTAAGATCACCAATTACAAATCAATTTTCGATACTTTAAATCAATAACTGCTGATCAAAAGTGCTTATTGTTATATTTAACCAGCAACCAAATTCAATGTTGAGTCTGCTCAGCTAGCTATGCAGACCTTGAAGGGTATCTACACTCAAAAAACATTAAATCCTTTTTACCTGTAATCCTTACATGGTTATCACATATTAGCTAAATAATTGCTTAAACCTGATATAGGACTTGCACTCGAAATCAGCAGCCGGAAAACTCAGACAGGGATGTTGCATTCAAGAGGAATGTTGGAAATATCTGACACAGGTTAGCAACATTATCATGATAGTATGAAATAAGATGAATATCTACACTGTTAAGCACTCTAAACATTAAATACATTTTAGAAAATATTTTGGTCTTTAGTTTGTATTGCAATAAACAGTTACTATTTCACACAGGGTGCAATTGTCCCCACATTTTTTTGCACCTCACACAATGAGGATGCTATTTCTGAAATCAGTATAAAATTTTGGCTCTTACTCTACAATACTCTGTATATACATCCTACTAAAAAAAGAAAGACATAATAGATTTGTTTCATCACAGATTGTAGCTTTTAAAACATGAAAGTATTCTACAAGTTTTACTGTCGATACAAACGTTTGCTGCTTCAGTGGCTCTGTGGCGCGATGGATAGCGCATTGGACTTCTAGTAGGTTGTAGTTATTCAAAGGTTGTGGGTTCGAGTCCCAGCAGAGTCATTCTTTAGCTTCAAATGCAAACATTTAAAATTTACTTAAAATGATACATAACATAGACATTGTATATGGGAGACCTATATACTATATATACAAAGTAATTATAGGCTGTTGACATAAAAATCATTTAAATGTAAGACCAGTTACAAATCAATTTTAGATACTTTAAATCAATAACTGGTAATAAAAATGTGGATGGTTATTTTTAACCAGCAATGAAAATATTATGTTGAGTCTGCTCACGTAGGAATACAAAGCTTAAAGTGTATCTACAGTACACTCAAAAATAATAAAAAATCCTTAGATGTGTATTACAAATAACCTACACAATTGCTAAAACCTGATATAGGACTTGCACTTGAAAACAGCAAGAGGAAGACTCAGACATAGCTGTTGCATTTGGGAGAAATGTTATAAATATCTGACACTCGATAGCCATGTAATTATTATAATATAAATTAATATAAATATATATACTGGTAAAAATACAAAACCTATATAAATGTTACCAAAATGTTTCTGTCTTCAGTTTCTTTGGAACAAACACTCAATCAGACATGGTGCAATTGTCCCCATATTGATTTGCACCTCACACAAAGTGGGAGCTATTTCTGAAATCATTACAAAAATGTTACTCTCACTCTACGATACTCTCTTTACAGCATACTTAAAAAATAGAAAAATAAAAAGATTAGTTTCATCACAGATTGTGTCATTTAAAACATAAGAGTATTCAACACATTGTACTGTTGATACAAAAGTATGATACATCAGTGGCTCTGTGGCGCAATGGATAGCGCATTGGACTTCTAGTAGGTTGTAGTTATTCAAAGGTTGTGGGTTCGAGTCCCACCAGAGTTGTTCTTTAGTTTCAAATGCAAAGATTTAAAGTTTACTTACAATAATACATAACGTAGACATTGTATACAGGAGACTTATTTACTATATAAATATATACAAAGTAATGATAGGCTGGTGACATAAAAATCTTTTCAATGTAAGATCACCAATTACAAATCAATTTTCGATACTTTAAATCAATAACTGCTGATCAAAAATGCTTATTATTATATTTAACCAGCAACCAAATTCAATGTTGAGTCTGCTCAGCTAGCTATGTAGACCTTGAAGGGTATCTACACTCAAAAAACATTAAATCCTTTTTACCTGTAATCCTTACATGGTTATCACATATTAGCTAAATAATTGCTTAAACCTGATATAGGACTTGCACTCGAAATCAGCAGCCGGAAAACTCAGACAGGGATGTTGCATTCAAGAGGAATGTTGGAAATATCTGACACAGGTTAGCAACATTATCATGATAGTATGAAATAAGATGAATATCTACACTGTTAAGCACTCTAAACATTAAATACATTTTAGAAAATATTTTGGTCTTTAGTTTGTATTGCAATAAACAGTTACTATTTCACACAGGGTGCAATTGTCCCCACATTTTTTTGCACCTCACACAATGAGGATGCTATTTCGGAAATCAGTATAAAATTTTGGCTCTTACTCTACAATACTCTGTATATACATCCTACTGAAAAAAGAAAGACATAATAGATTTGTTTCATCACAGATTGTAGCTTTTAAAACATGAAAGTATTCTACAAGTTGTACTGTCGATACAAACGGTTGCGACTTCGGTGGCTCTGTGGCGCAATGGATAGCGCATTGGACTTCTAGTAGGTTGTAGTTATTCAAAGGTTGTGGGTTCGAGTCCCACCAGAGTCATTCTTTAGCTTCAAATGCAAACATTTAAAATTTACTTAAAATGATACATAACATAGACATTGTATATGGGAGACCTATATACTATATATACAAAGTAATTATAGGCTGTTGACGTAAAAATCATTTAAATGTAAGACCAGTTACAAATCAATTTTAGATACTTTAAATCAATAACTGGTAATAAAAATGTGGATGGCTATTTTTAACCAGCAATGAAAATATTATGTTGAGTCTGCTCACGTAGGAATACAAAGCTTAAAGTGTATCTTCAGTACACTCAAAAATCATAAAAAATCCTTAGATGTGTATTACAAATAACCTACACAATTGCTAAAACCTGATATAGGACTTGCACTTGAAAACAGCAAGAGGAAGACTCAGACATAGCTGTTGCATTTGGGAGAAATGTTATAAATATCTGACACTCGATAGCCATGTAATTATTATAATATAAATTAATATAAATATCTATACTGGTAAAAATACAAAACCTATATAAATGTTACCAAAATGTTTCTATCTTCAGTTTCTTTGCAACAAACACTCAATCAGACATGGTGCAATTGTCCCCATATTGATTTGCACCTCACACAAAGTGGGAGCTATTTCTGAAATCATTACAAAAATTTTACTCTCACTCTACGATACTCTCTTTACAGCATACTTAAAAAATAGAAAAATAAAAAGATTAGTTTCATCACAGATTGTGTCATTTAAAACGTAAGAGTATTCAACACATTGTACTGTTGATACAAAAATATGATACATCAGTGGCTCTGTGGCGCAATGGATAGCGCATTGGACTTCTAGTAGGTTGTAGTTATTCAAAGGTTGTGGTTTCTTGTCCCACCAGAGTAGTTCTTTAGTTTCAAATGCAAAGATTTAAAGTTTACTTACAATAATACATAACGTTGACATTGTATACAGGAGACTTATTTACTATATATATATATATATATACAAAGTAATGATAGGCTGGTGACATAAAAATCTTTTCAATGTAAGATCACCAATTACAAATCAATTTTCGATACTTTAAATCAATAAACTGCTGATCAAAAATGCTTATTGTTATATTTAACCAGCAACCAAATTCAATGTTGAGTCTGCTCAGCTAGCTATGCAGACCTTGAAGGGTATCTACACTCAAAAAACATTAAATCCTTTTTACCTGTAATCCTTACATGGTTATCACATATTAGCTAAATAATTGCTTAAACCTGATACAGGACTTGCACTCGAAATCAGCAGCCGGAAAACTCAGACAGGGATGTTGCATTCAAGAGGAATGTTGGAAATATCTGACACAGGTTAGCAACATTATCATTATAGTATGAAATAAGATGAATATCTACACTGTTAAGCACTCTAAATATTAAAAACATTTTAGAAAATATTTTGGTCTTTAGTTTGTATTGCAATAAACAGTTACTATTTCACACAGGGTGCAATTGTCCCCACATTTTTTTGCACCTCACACAATGAGGATGCTATTTCTGAAATCAGTATAAAATTTTGGCTCTTACTCTACAATACTCTGTATATACATCCTACTGAAAAAAGAAAGACATAATAGATTTGTTTCATCACAGATTGTAGCTTTTAAAACATGAAAGTATTCTACAAGTTGTACTGTCGATACAAACATTTGCTGCTTCAGTGGCTCTGTGGCGCAATGGATAGCGCATTGGACTTCTAGTAGGTTGTAGTTATTCAAAGGTTGTGGGTTCGAGTCCCACCAGAGTCATTCTTTAGCTTCAAATGTAAACATTTAAAATGTACTTAAAATGATACATAACATAGACATTGTATATGGGAGACCTATACACTATATATACAAAGTAAGTATAGGCTGTTGACATAAAAATCATTTAAATGTAAGACCAGTTACAAATCAATTTTAGATACTTTAAATCAATAACTGGTAATAAAAATGTGGATGGTTATTTTTAACCAGCAATGAAAATATTATGTTGAGTCTGCTCACGTAGGAATACAAAGCTTAAAGTGTATCTACAGTACACTCAAAAATCATAAAAAATCCTTAGATGTGTATTACAAATAACCTACACAATTGCTAAAACCTGATATAGGACTTGCACTTGAAAACAGCAAGAGGAAGACTCAGACATAGCTGTTGCATTTGGGAGAAATGTTATAAATATCTGACACTCGATAGCCATGTAATTATTATAATATAAATTAATATAAATATATATACTGGTAAAAATACAAAACCTATATAAATGTTACCAAAATGTTTCTGTCTTCAGTTTTTTTGGAACAAACACTCAATCAGACATGGTGCAATTGTCCCCATATTGATTTGCACCTCACACAAAGTGGGAGCTATTTCTGAAATCATTACAAAAATTTTACTCTCACTCTACGATACTCTCTTTACAGCATACTTAAAAAATAGAAAAATAAAAAGATTAGTTTCATCACAGATTGTGTCATTTAAAACATAAGAGTATTCAACACATTGTACTGTTGATACAAAAGTGTGATACATCAGTGGCTCTGTGGCACAATGGATAGCGCATTGGACTTCTCGTAGGTTGTAGTTATTCAAAGGTTGTGGGTTCGAGTCCCACCAGAGACGTTCTTTAGTTTCAAATGCAAAGATTTAAAGTTTACTTACAATAATACATAACGTAGACATTGTATACAGGAGACTTATTTACTATATATATATATATATATACAAAGTAATGATATGCTGGTAACATAAAAATCTTTTCAATGTAAGATCACCAATTACAAATCAATTTTCGATACTTTAAATCAATAACTGCTGATCAAAAGTGCTTATTGTTATATTTAACCAGCAACCAAATTCAATGTTGAGTCTGCTCAGCTAGCTATGCAGACCTTGAAGGGTATCTACACTCAAAAAACATTAAATCCTTTTTACCTGTAATCCTTACATGGTTATCACATATTAGCTAAATAATTGCTTAAACCTGATATAGGACTTGCACTCGAAATCAGCAGCCGGAAAACTCAGACAGGGATGTTGCATTCAAGAGGAATGTTGGAAATATCTGACACAGGTTAGCAACATTATCATGATAGTATGAAATAAGATGAATATCTACACTGTTAAGCACTCTAAACATTAAATACATTTTAGAAAATATTTTGGTCTTTAGTTTGTATTGCAATAAACAGTTACTATTTCACACAGGGTGCAATTGTCCCCACATTTTTTTGCACCTCACACAATGAGGATGCTATTTCTGAAATCAGTATAAAATTTTGGCTCTTACTCTACAATACTCTGTATATACATCCTACTAAAAAAAGAAAGACATAATAGATTTGTTTCATCACAGATTGTAGCTTTTAAAACATGAAAGTATTCTACAAGTTTTACTGTCGATACAAACGTTTGCTGCTTCAGTGGCTCTGTGGCGCGATGGATAGCGCATTGGACTTCTAGTAGGTTGTAGTTATTCAAAGGTTGTGGGTTCGAGTCCCAGCAGAATCATTCTTTAGCTTCAAATGCAAACATTTAAAATTTACTTAAAATGATACATAACATAGACATTGTATATGGGAGACCTATATACTATATATACAAAGTAATTATAGGCTGTTGACATAAAAATCATTTAAATGTAAGACCAGTTACAAATCAATTTTAGATACTTTAAATCAATAACTGGTAATAAAAATGTGGATGGTTATTTTTAACCAGCAATGAAAATATTATGTTGAGTCTGCTCACGTAGGAATACAAAGCTTAAAGTGTATCTACAGTACACTCAAAAATAATAAAAAATCCTTAGATGTGTATTACAAATAACCTACACAATTGCTAAAACCTGATATAGGACTTGCACTTGAAAACAGCAAGAGGAAGACTCAGACATAGCTGTTGCATTTGGGAGAAATGTTATAAATATCTGACACTCGATAGCCATGTAATTATTATAATATAAATTAATATAAATATATATACTGGTAAAAATACAAAACCTATATAAATGTTACCAAAATGTTTCTGTCTTCAGTTTCTTTGGAACAAACACTCAATCAGACATGGTGCAATTGTCCCCATATTGATTTGCACCTCACACAAAGTGGGAGCTATTTCTGAAATCATTACAAAAATGTTACTCTCACTCTACGATACTCTCTTTACAGCATACTTAAAAAATAGAAAAATAAAAAGATTAGTTTCATCACAGATTGTGTCATTTAAAACATAAGAGTATTCAACACATTGTACTGTTGATACAAAAGTATGATACATCAGTGGCTCTGTGGCGCAATGGATAGCGCATTGGACTTCTAGTAGGTTGTAGTTATTCAAAGGTTGTGGGTTCGAGTCCCACCAGAGTTGTTCTTTAGTTTCAAATGCAAAGATTTAAAGTTTACTTACAATAATACATAACGTAGACATTGTATACAGGAGACTTATTTACTATATATATATATACAAAGTAATGATAGGCTGGTGACATAAAAATCTTTTCAATGTAAGATCACCAATTACAAATCAATTTTCGATACTTTAAATCAATAACTGCTGATCAAAAATGCTTATTATTATATTTAACCAGCAACCAAATTCAATGTTGAGTCTGCTCAGCTAGCTATGTAGACCTTGAAGGGTATCTACACTCAAAAAACATTAAATCCTTTTTACCTGTAATCCTTACATGGTTATCACATATTAGCTAAATAATTGCTTAAACCTGATATAGGACTTGCACTCGAAATCAGCAGCCGGAAAACTCAGACAGGGATGTTGCATTCAAGAGGAATGTTGGAAATATCTGACACAGGTTAGCAACATTATCATGATAGTATGAAATAAGATGAATATCTACACTGTTAAGCACTCTAAACATTAAATACATTTTAGAAAATATTTTGGTCTTTAGTTTGTATTGCAATAAACAGTTACTATTTCACACAGGGTGCAATTGTCCCCACATTTTTTTGCACCTCACACAATGAGGATGCTATTTCGGAAATCAGTATAAAATTTTGGCTCTTACTCTACAATACTCTGTATATACATCCTACTGAAAAAAGAAAGACATAATAGATTTGTTTCATCACAGATTGTAGCTTTTAAAACATGAAAGTATTCTACAAGTTGTACTGTCGATACAAACGGTTGCGACTTCAGTGGCTCTGTGGCGCAATGGATAGCGCATTGGACTTCTAGTAGGTTGTAGTTATTCAAAGGTTGTGGGTTCGAGTCCCACCAGAGTCATTCTTTAGCTTCAAATGCAAACATTTAAAATTTACTTAAAATGATACATAACATAGACATTGTATATGGGAGACATATATACTATATATACAAAGTAATTATAGGCTGTTGACGTAAAAATCATTTAAATGTAAGACCAGTTACAAATCAATTTTAGATACTTTAAATCAATAACTGGTAATAAAAATGTGGATGGCTATTTTTAACCAGCAATGAAAATATTATGTTGAGTCTGCTCACGTAGGAATACAAAGCTTAAAGTGTATCTACAGTACACTCAAAAATCATAAAAAATCCTTAGATGTGTATTACAAATAACCTACACAATTGCTAAAACCTGATATAGGACTTGCACTTGAAAACAGCAAGAGGAAGACTCAGACATAGCTGTTGCATTTGGGAGAAATGTTATAAATATCTGACACTCGATAGCCATGTAATTATTATAATATAAATTAATATAAATATCTATACTGGTAAAAATACAAAACCTATATAAATGTTACCAAAATGTTTCTATCTTCAGTTTCTTTGCAACAAACACTCAATCAGACATGGTGCAATTGTCCCCATATTGATTTGCACCTCACACAAAGTGGGAGCTATTTCTGAAATCATTACAAAAATTTTACTCTCACTCTACGATACTCTCTTTACAGCATACTTAAAAAATAGAAAAATAAAAAGATTAGTTTCATCACAGATTGTGTCATTTAAAACATAAGAGTATTCAACACATTGTACTGTTGATACAAAAATATGATACATCAGTGGCTCTGTGGCGCAATGGATAGCGCATTGGACTTCTCGTAGGTTGTAGTTATTTAAAGGTTGTGGGTTCGAGTCCCACCAGAGTCATTCTTTAGTTTCAAATGCAAAGATTTAAAGTTTACTTACAATAATACATAACGTAGACATTGTATACAGGAGACTTATTTACTATATATATATATATATATATATATATATACAAAGTAATGATAGGCTGGTGACATAAAACTCTTTTCAATGTAAGATCACCAATTACAAATCAATTTTCGATACTTTAAATCAATAACTGCTGATCAAAAATGCTTATTGTTATATTTAACCAGCAACCAAATTCAATGTTGAGTCTGCTCAGCTAGCTATGCAGACCTTGAAGGGTATCTACACTCAAAAAACATTAAATCCTTTTTACCTGTAATCCTTACATGGTTATCACATATTAGCTAAATAATTGCTTAAACCTGATATAGGACTTGCACTCGAAATCAGCAGCCGGAAAACTCAGACAGGGATGTTGCATTCAAGAGGAATGTTGGAAATATCTGACACAGGTTAGCAACATTATCATGATAGTATGAAATAAGATGAATATCTACACTGTTAAGCACTCTAAACATTAAATACATTTTAGAAAATATTTTGGTCTTTAGTTTGTATTGCAATAAACAGTTACTATTTCACACAGGGTGCAATTGTCCCCACATTTTTTTGCACCTCACACAATGAGGATGCTATTTCTGAAATCAGTATAAAATTTTGGCTCTTACTCTACAATACTCTGTACATACATCCTACTAAAAAAAGAAAGACATAATAGATTTGTTTCATCACAGATTGTAGCTTTTAAAACATGAAAGTATTCTACAAGTTGTACTGTCGATACAAACGGTTGTTACTTCAGTGGCTCTGTGGCGCAACGGATAGTGCATTGGACTTCTAGTAAGTTGTAGTTATTCAAAGGTTGTGGGTTCGAGTCCCACCAGAGTCATTCTTTAGCTTCAAATGCAAACATTTAAAATTTACTTAAAATGATACATAACATAGACATTGTATATGGGAGACCTATATACTATATATACAAAGTAATTATAGGCTGTTGACATAAAAATCATTTAAATGTAAGACCAGTTACAAATCAATTTTAGATACTTTAAATCAATAACTGGTAATAAAAATGTGGATGGTTATTTTTAACCAGCAATGAAAATATTATGTTGAGTCTGCTCACGTAGGAATACAAAGCTTAAAGTGTATCTACAGTACACTCAAAAATCATAAAAAATCCTTAGATGGGTATTACAAATAACCTACACAATTGCTAAAACCTGATATAGGACTTGCACTTGAAAACAGCAAGAGGAAGACTCAGACATAGCTGTTGCATTTGGGAGAAATGTTATAAATATCTGACACTCGATAGCCATGTAATTATTATAATATAAATTAATATAAATATCTATACTGGTAAAAATACAAAACCTATATAAATGTTACCAAAATGTTTCTGTCTTCAGTTTCTTTGCATCAAACACTCAATCAGACATGGTGCAATTGTCCCCATATTGATTTGCACCTCACACAAAGTGGGAGCTATTTCTGAAATCATTACAAAAATTTGACTCTCACTCTACGATACTCTCTTTACAGCCTACTTAAAAAATAGAAAAATAAAAAGATTAGTTTCATCACAGATTGTCATTTAAAACATAAGAGTATTCAACACATTGTACTGTTGATACAAAAATGTGGTACATCAGTGGCTCTGTGGTGCAATGGACAGCGCATTGGACTTCTAGTAGGTTGTAGTTATTCAAAGGTCTTGTGTTCAAGTACCACCAGAGTCGTTCTTTAGTTTCAAATGCAAACATTTAAACTTTACTTACAATAATACATAACATAGACATTGTATATAGGAGACTTATTTATTATATATATATACAAAGTAGTGATAGGCTGGTGACATAAAAATCTTTCCAATGTAAGATCACCAATTACAAATCAATTTTCGATACTTTAAATCAATAACTGCTGATCAAAAATGCTTATTGTTATATTTAACCAGCATCCAAATTTAATGTTGAGTCTGCTCAGCTAGTTATGCAGACCTTGAAGGGTATCTACACTCAAAAAACATTAAATCCTTTTTACCTGTAATCCTTACATGGTTATCACATATTAACTAAATAATTGCCTAAACCTGATATAGGACTTGCACTCGAAATCAGCAGCCGGAAAACTCAGAAAGGGATGTTGCATTCAAGAGGAATGTTGGAAATATCTGACACAGGTTAGCAACATTATCATTATAGTATGAAATAAGATGAATATCTACACTGTTAAGCACTCTAAATATTAAATACATTTTAGAAAATATTTTGGTCTTTAGTTTGTATTGCAATAAACAGTTACTATTTGACACAGGGTGCAATTGTCCCCACATTTTTTTGCACCTCACACAATGAGGATGCTATTTCTGAAATCAGTATAAAATTTTGGCTCTTACTCTACAATACTCTGTATATACATTCTACTAAAAAAAGAAAGACATAATAGATTTGTTTCATCACAGATTGTAGTTTTTAAAACATGAAAGTATTCTACAAGTTGTACTGTCGATACAAACGCTTGCTGCATCAGTGGCTCTGTGGCGCAATGGATAGCGCATTGGACTTCTAGTAGGTTGTAGTTATTCAAAGGTTGTGGGTTCGAGTCCCACCAGAGTCATTCTTTAGCTTCAAATGCAAACATTTAAAATGTACTTAAAATGATACATAACATAGACATTGTATATGGGAGACCTATATACTATATATACAAAGTAATTATAGGCTGTTGACATAAAAATCATTTAAATGTAAGACCAGTTACAAATCAATTTTAGATACTCTAAATCAATAACTGGTAATAAAAATGTGGATGGTTATTTTTAACCAGCAATGAAAATATTATGTTGAGTCTGCTCACGTAGGAATACAAAGCTTAAAGTGTATCTACAGTACACTCAAAAATCATAAAAAATCCTTAGATGGGTATTACAAATAACCTACACAATTGCTAAAACCTGATATAGGACTTGCACTTGAAAACAGCAAGAGGAAGACTCAGACATAGCTGTTGCATTTGGGAGAAATGTTATAAATATCTGACACTCGATAGCCATGTAATTATTATAATATAAATTAATATAAATATCTATACTGGTAAAAATACAAAACCTATATAAATGTTACCAAAATGTTTCTATCTTCAGTTTCTTTGCAACAAACACTCAATCAGACATGGTGCAATTGTCCCCATATTGATTTGCACCTCACACAAAGTGGGAGCTATTTCTGAAATCATTACAAAAATTTTACTCTCACTCTACGATACTCTCTTTACAGCATACTTAAAAAATAGAAAAATAAAAAGATTAGTTTCATCACAGATTGTGTCATTTAAAACATAAGAGTATTCAACACATTGTACTGTTGATACAAAAATATGATACATCAGTGGCTCTGTGGCGCAATGGATAGCGCATTGGACTTCTCGTAGGTTGTAGTTATTTAAAGGTTGTGGGTTCGAGTCCCACCAGAGTCATTCTTTAGTTTCAAATGCAAAGATTTAAAGTTTACTTACAATAATACATAACGTAGACATTGTATACAGGAGACTTATTTACTATATATATATATATATATATATATATATATATACAAAGTAATGATAGGCTGGTGACATAAAACTCTTTTCAATGTAAGATCACCAATTACAAATCAATTTTCGATACTTTAAATCAATAACTGCTGATCAAAAATGCTTATTGTTATATTTAACCAGCAACCAAATTCAATGTTGAGTCTGCTCAGCTAGCTATGCAGACCTTGAAGGGTATCTACACTCAAAAAACATTAAATCCTTTTTACCTGTAATCCTTACATGGTTATCACATATTAGCTAAATAATTGCTTAAACCTGATATAGGACTTGCACTCGAAATCAGCAGCCGGAAAACTCAGACAGGGATGTTGCATTCAAGAGGAATGTTGGAAATATCTGACACAGGTTAGCAACATTATCATGATAGTATGAAATAAGATGAATATCTACACTGTTAAGCACTCTAAACATTAAATACATTTTAGAAAATATTTTGGTCTTTAGTTTGTATTGCAATAAACAGTTACTATTTCACACAGGGTGCAATTGTCCCCACATTTTTTTGCACCTCACACAATGAGGATGCTATTTCTGAAATCAGTATAAAATTTTGGCTCTTACTCTACAATACTCTGTACATACATCCTACTAAAAAAAGAAAGACATAATAGATTTGTTTCATCACAGATTGTAGCTTTTAAAACATGAAAGTATTCTACAAGTTGTACTGTCGATACAAACGGTTGTTACTTCAGTGGCTCTGTGGCGCAACGGATAGTGCATTGGACTTCTAGTAGGTTGTAGTTATTCAAAGGTTGTGGGTTCGAGTCCCACCAGAGTCATTCTTTAGCTTCAAATGTAAACATTTAAAATGTACTTAAAATGATACATAACATAGACATTGTATATGGGAGACCTATACACTATATATACAAAGTAATTATAGGCTGTTGACATAAAAATCATTTAAATGTAAGACCAGTTACAAATCAATTTTAGATACTTTAAATCAATAACTGGTAATAAAAATGTGGATGGTTATTTTTAACCAGCAATGAAAATATTATGTTGAGTCTGCTCACGTAGGAATACAAAGCTTAAAGTGTATCTACAGTACACTCAAAAATCATAAAAAATCCTTAGATGTGTATTACAAATAACCTACACAATTGCTAAAACCTGATATAGGACTTGCACTTGAAAACAGCAAGAGGAAGACTCAGACATAGCTGTTGCATTTGGGAGAAATGTTATAAATATCTGACACTCGATAGCCATGTAATTATTATAATATAAATTAATATAAATATCTATACTGGTAAAAATACAAAACCTATATAAATGTTACCAAAATGTTTCTGTCTTCAGTTTCTTTGCATCAAACACTCAATCAGACATGGTGCAATTGTCCCCATATTGATTTGCACCTCACACAAAGTGGGAGCTATTTCTGAAATCATTACAAAAATTTGACTCTCACTCTACGATACTCTCTTTACAGCCTACTTAAAAAATAGAAAAATAAAAAGATTAGTTTCATCACAGATTGTCATTTAAAACATAAGAGTATTCAACACATTGTACTGTTGATACAAAAATGTGGTACATCAGTGGCTCTGTGGTGCAATGGACAGCGCATTGGACTTCTAGTAGGTTGTAGTTATTCAAAGGTCTTGTGTTCAAGTACCACCAGAGTCGTTCTTTAGTTTCAAATGCAAACATTTAAACTTTACTTACAATAATACATAACATAGACATTGTATATAGGAGACTTATTTATTATATATATATACAAAGTAGTGATAGGCTGGTGACATAAAAATCTTTCCAATGTAAGATCACCAATTACAAATCAATTTTCGATACTTTAAATCAATAACTGCTGATCAAAAATGCTTATTGTTATATTTAACCAGCATCCAAATTTAATGTTGAGTCTGCTCAGCTAGTTATGCAGACCTTGAAGGGTATCTACACTCAAAAAACATTAAATCCTTTTTACCTGTAATCCTTACATGGTTATCACATATTAACTAAATAATTGCCTAAACCTGATATAGGACTTGCACTCGAAATCAGCAGCCGGAAAACTCAGAAAGGGATGTTGCATTCAAGAGGAATGTTGGAAATATCTGACACAGGTTAGCAACATTATCATTATAGTATGAAATAAGATGAATATCTACACTGTTAAGCACTCTAAATATTAAATACATTTTAGAAAATATTTTGGTCTTTAGTTTGTATTGCAATAAACAGTTACTATTTGACACAGGGTGCAATTGTCCCCACATTTTTTTGCACCTCACACAATGAGGATGCTATTTCTGAAATCAGTATAAAATTTTGGCTCTTACTCTACAATACTCTGTATATACATTCTACTAAAAAAAGAAAGACATAATAGATTTGTTTCATCACAGATTGTAGTTTTTAAAACATGAAAGTATTCTACAAGTTGTACTGTCGATACAAACGCTTGCTGCATCAGTGGCTCTGTGGCGCAATGGATAGCGCATTGGACTTCTAGTAGGTTGTAGTTATTCAAAGGTTGTGGGTTCGAGTCCCACCAGAGTCATTCTTTAGCTTCAAATGCAAACATTTAAAATGTACTTAAAATGATACATAACATAGACATTGTATATGGGAGACCTATATACTATATATACAAAGTAATTATAGGCTGTTGACATAAAAATCATTTAAATGTAAGACCAGTTACAAATCAATTTTAGATACTCTAAATCAATAACTGGTAATAAAAATGTGGATGGTTATTTTTAACCAGCAATGAAAATATTATGTTGAGTCTGCTCACGTAGGAATACAAAGCTTAAAGTGTATCTACAGTACACTCAAAAATCATAAAAAATCCTTAGATGGGTATTACAAATAACCTACACAATTGCTAAAACCTGATATAGGACTTGCACTTGAAAACAGCAAGAGGAAGACTCAGACATAGCTGTTGCATTTGGGAGAAATGTTATAAATATCTGACACTCGATAGCCATGTAATTATTATAATATAAATTAATATAAATATCTATACTGGTAAAAATACAAAACCTATATAAATGTTACCAAAATGTTTCTATCTTCAGTTTCTTTGCAACAAACACTCAATCAGACATGGTGCAATTGTCCCCATATTGATTTGCACCTCACACAAAGTGGGAGCTATTTCTGAAATCATTACAAAAATTTTACTCTCACTCTACGATACTCTCTTTACAGCATACTTAAAAAATAGAAAAATAAAAAGATTAGTTTCATCACAGATTGTGTCATTTAAAACATAAGAGTATTCAACACATTGTACTGTTGATACAAAAATATGATACATCAGTGGCTCTGTGGCGCAATGGATAGCGCATTGGACTTCTCGTAGGTTGTAGTTATTTAAAGGTTGTGGGTTCGAGTCCCACCAGAGTCATTCTTTAGTTTCAAATGCAAAGATTTAAAGTTTACTTACAATAATACATAACGTAGACATTGTATACAGGAGACTTATTTACTATATATATATATATATATATATATATATATATACAAAGTAATGATAGGCTGGTGACATAAAACTCTTTTCAATGTAAGATCACCAATTACAAATCAATTTTCGATACTTTAAATCAATAACTGCTGATCAAAAATGCTTATTGTTATATTTAACCAGCAACCAAATTCAATGTTGAGTCTGCTCAGCTAGCTATGCAGACCTTGAAGGGTATCTACACTCAAAAAACATTAAATCCTTTTTACCTGTAATCCTTACATGGTTATCACATATTAGCTAAATAATTGCTTAAACCTGATATAGGACTTGCACTCGAAATCAGCAGCCGGAAAACTCAGACAGGGATGTTGCATTCAAGAGGAATGTTGGAAATATCTGACACAGGTTAGCAACATTATCATGATAGTATGAAATAAGATGAATATCTACACTGTTAAGCACTCTAAACATTAAATACATTTTAGAAAATATTTTGGTCTTTAGTTTGTATTGCAATAAACAGTTACTATTTCACACAGGGTGCAATTGTCCCCACATTTTTTTGCACCTCACACAATGAGGATGCTATTTCTGAAATCAGTATAAAATTTTGGCTCTTACTCTACAATACTCTGTACATACATCCTACTAAAAAAAGAAAGACATAATAGATTTGTTTCATCACAGATTGTAGCTTTTAAAACATGAAAGTATTCTACAAGTTGTACTGTCGATACAAACGGTTGTTACTTCAGTGGCTCTGTGGCGCAACGGATAGTGCATTGGACTTCTAGTAGGTTGTAGTTATTCAAAGGTTGTGGGTTCGAGTCCCACCAGAGTCATTCTTTAGCTTCAAATGCAAACATTTAAAATTTACTTAAAATGATACATAACATAGACATTGTATATGGGAGACCTATATACTATATATACAAAGTAATTATAGGCTGTTGACATAAAAATCATTTAAATGTAAGACCAGTTACAAATCAATTTTAGATACTTTAAATCAATAACTGGTAATAAAAATGTGGATGGTTATTTTTAACCAGCAATCAAAATATTATGTTGAGTCTGCTCACGTAGGAATACAAAGCTTAAAGTGTATCTACAGTACACTCAAAAATCATAAAAAATCCTTAGATGTGTATTACAAATAACCTACACAATTGCTAAAACCTGATATAGGACTTGCACTTGAAAACAGCAAGAGGAAGACTCAGACATAGCTGTTGCATTTGGGAGAAATGTTATAAATATCTGACACTCGATAGCCATGTAATTATTATAATATAAATTAATATAAATATCTATACTGGTAAAAATACAAAACCTATATAAATGTTACCAAAATGTTTCTGTCTTCAGTTTCTTTGCATCAAACACTCAATCAGACATGGTGCAATTGTCCCCATATTGATTTGCACCTCACACAAAGTGGGAGCTATTTCTGAAATCATTACAAAAATTTGACTCTCACTCTACGATACTCTCTTTACAGCCTACTTAAAAAATAGAAAAATAAAAAGATTAGTTTCATCACAGATTGTCATTTAAAACATAAGAGTATTCAACACATTGTACTGTTGATACAAAAATGTGGTACATCAGTGGCTCTGTGGTGCAATGGACAGCGCATTGGACTTCTAGTAGGTTGTAGTTATTCAAAGGTCTTGTGTTCAAGTACCACCAGAGTCGTTCTTTAGTTTCAAATGCAAACATTTAAACTTTACTTACAATAATACATAACATAGACATTGTATATAGGAGACTTATTTATTATATATATATACAAAGTAGTGATAGGCTGGTGACATAAAAATCTTTCCAATGTAAGATCACCAATTACAAATCAATTTTCGATACTTTAAATCAATAACTGCTGATCAAAAATGCTTATTGTTATATTTAACCAGCATCCAAATTTAATGTTGAGTCTGCTCAGCTAGTTATGCAGACCTTGAAGGGTATCTACACTCAAAAAAACATTAAATCCTTTTTACCTGTAATCCTTACATGGTTATCACATATTAACTAAATAATTGCCTAAACCTGATATAGGACTTGCACTCGAAATCAGCAGCCGGAAAACTCAGAAAGGGATGTTGCATTCAAGAGGAATGTTGGAAATATCTGACACAGGTTAGCAACATTATCATTATAGTATGAAATAAGATGAATATCTACACTGTTAAGCACTCTAAATATTAAATACATTTTAGAAAATATTTTGGTCTTTAGTTTGTATTGCAATAAACAGTTACTATTTGACACAGGGTGCAATTGTCCCCACATTTTTTTGCACCTCACACAATGAGGATGCTATTTCTGAAATCAGTATAAAATTTTGGCTCTTACTCTACAATACTCTGTATATACATTCTACTAAAAAAAGAAAGACATAATAGATTTGTTTCATCACAGATTGTAGTTTTTAAAACATGAAAGTATTCTACAAGTTGTACTGTCGATACAAACGCTTGCTGCATCAGTGGCTCTGTGGCGCAATGGATAGCGCATTGGACTTCTAGTAGGTTGTAGTTATTCAAAGGTTGTGGGTTCGAGTCCCACCAGAGTCATTCTTTAGCTTCAAATGCAAACATTTAAAATGTACTTAAAATGATACATAACATAGACATTGTATATGGGAGACCTATATACTATATATACAAAGTAATTATAGGCTGTTGACATAAAAATCATTTAAATGTAAGACCAGTTACAAATCAATTTTAGATACTCTAAATCAATAACTGGTAATAAAAATGTGGATGGTTATTTTTAACCAGCAATGAAAATATTATGTTGAGTCTGCTCACGTAGGAATACAAAGCTTAAAGTGTATCTACAGTACACTCAAAAATCATAAAAAATCCTTAGATGGGTATTACAAATAACCTACACAATTGCTAAAACCTGATATAGGACTTGCACTTGAAAACAGCAAGAGGAAGACTCAGACATAGCTGTTGCATTTGGGAGAAATTTTATAAATATCTGACACTCGATAGCCATGTAATTATTATAATATAAATTAATATAAATATCTATACTGGTAAAATACAAAACCTATATAAATGTTACCAAAATGTTTCTGTCTTCAGTTTCTTTGCAACAAACACTCAATCAGACATGGTGCAATTGTCCCCATATTGATTTGCACCTCACACAAAGTGGGAGCTATTTCTGATATCATTACAAAAATTTTACTCTCACTCTACGATACTCTCTTTACAGCATACTTAAAAAATAGAAAAATAAAAAGATTAGTTTCATCACAGATTGTGTCATTTAAAACATAAGAGTATTCAACACATTGTACTGTTGATACAAAAGTATGATACATCAGTGGCTCTGTGGCGCAATGGATAGCGCATTGGACTTCTAGTAGGTTGTAGTTATTCAAAGGTTGTGGGTTCGAGTCCCACCAGAGTCGTTCTTTAGTTTCAAATGCAAAGATTTAAAGTTTACTTGCAATAATACATAACGTAGACATTGTATACATGAGACTTATTTACTATATATATATACAAAGTAATGATAGGCTGGTGACATAAAAATCTTTTCAATGTAAGATCACCAATTACAAATCAATTTTCGATACTTTAAATCAATAACTGCTGATCAAAAATGCTTATTGTTATATTTAACCAGCAACCAAATTCAATGTTGAGTCTGCTCAGCTAGCTATGCAGACCTTGAAGGGTATCTACACTCAAAAAACATTAAATCCTTTTTACCTGTAATCCTTACATGGTTATAACATATTAGCTAAATAATTGCTTAAACCTGATATAGGACTTGCACTCGAAATCAGCAGCCGGAAAACTCAGACAGGGATGTTGCATTCAAGAGGAATGTTGGAAATATCTGACACAGGTTAGCAACATTATCATTATAGTATGAAATAAGATGAATATCTACACTGTTAAGCACTCTAAATATTAAATACATTTTAGAAAATATTTTGGTCTTTAGTTTGTATTGCAATAAACAGTTACTATTTCACACAGGGTGCAATTGTCCCCACATTTTTTTGCACCTCACACAATGAGGATGCTATTTCTGAAATCAGTATAAAATTTTGGCTCTTACTCTACAATACTCTGTATATACATCCTACTAAAAAAAGAAAGACATAATAGATTTGTTTCATCACAGATTGTAGCTTTTAAAACATGAAAGTATTCTACAAGTTGTACTGTCGATACAAGCGCTTGCTGCTTCAGTGGCTCTGTGGCGCAATGGATAGCGCATTGGACTTCTAGTAGGTTGTAGTTATTCAAAGGTTGTGGGTTCAAGTCCCAGCAGAGTCATTCTTTAGCTTCAAATGCAAACATTTAAAATTTACTTAAAATGATACATAACATAGACATTGTATATGGGAGATCTATATACTATATATACAAAGTAATTATAGGCTGTTGACATAAAAATCATTTAAATGTAAGACCAGTTACAAATCAATTTTAGATACTTTAAATCAATAACTGGTAATAAAAATGTGGATGGTTATTTTTAACCAGCAATCAAAATATTATGTTGAGTCTGCTCACGTAGGAATACAAAGCTTAAAGCGTATCTACAGTACACTCAAAAATCATAAAAAATCCTTAGATGTGTATTACAAATAACCTACACAATTGCTAAAACCTGATATAGGACTTGCACTTGAAAACAGCAAGAGGAAGACTCAGATATAGCTGTTGCATTTGGGAGAAATTTTATAAATATCTGACACTCGATAGCCATGTAATTATTATAATATAAATTAATATAAATATATATACTGGTAAAAATACAAAACCTACATAAATGTTACCAAAATGTTTCTGTCTTCAGTTTCTTTGGAACAAACACTCAATCAGACATGGTGCAATTGTCCCCATATTGATTTGCACCTCACACAAAGTGGGAGCTATTTCTGAAATCATTACAAAAATTTTACTCTCACTCTACGATACTCTCTTTACAGCATACTTAAAAAATAGAAAAATAAAAAGATTAGTTTCATCACAGATTGTGTCATTTAAAACATAAGAGTATTCAACACATTGTACTGTTGATACAAAATAATGATACATCAGTGGCTCTGTGGCGCAATGGATAGCGCATTGGACTTCTAGTAGGTTGTAGTTATTCAAAGGTTGTGGGTTCGAGTCCCACCAGAGTCGTTCTTTAGTTTCAAATGCAAAGATTTAAAGTTTACTTGCAATAATACATAACGTAGACATTGTATACAGGAGACTTATTTACTATATATATATATATATATATACAAAGTAATGATAGGCTGGTGACATAAAAATCTTTTCAATGTAAGATCACCAATTACAAATCAATTTTCGATACTTTAAATCAATAACTGCTGATCAAAAATGCTTATTGTTATATTTAACCAGCAACCAAATTCAATGTTGAGTCTGCTCAGCTAGCTATGCAGACCTTGAAGGGTATCTACACTCAAAAAACATTAAATCCTTTTTACCTGTAATCCTTACATGGTTATCACATATTAGCTAAATAATTGCTTAAACCTGATATAGGACTTGCACTCGAAATCAGCAGCCGGAAAACTCAGACAGGGATGTTACATTCAAGAGGAATGTTGGAAATATCTGACACAGGTTAGCAACATTATCATGATAGTATGAAATAAGATGAATATCTACACTGTTAAGCACTCTAAACATTAAATACATTTTAGAAAATATTTTGGTCTTTAGTTTGTATTGCAATAAACAGTTACTATTTCACACAGGGTGCAATTGTCCCCACATTTTTTTGCACCTCACACAATGAGGATGCTATTTCTGAAATCAGTATACAATTTTGGCTCTTACTCTACAATACTCTGTATATACATCCTACTAAAAAAAGAAAGACATAATAGATTTGTTTCATCACAGATTGTAGCTTTTAAAACATGAAAGTATTCTACAAGTTGTACTGTCGATACAAACGCTTGCTGCTTCAGTGGCTCTGTGGCGCAATGGATAGCGCATTGGACTTCTAGTAGGTTGTAGTTATTCAAAAGTTGAGGGTTCGAGTCCCAGCAGAGTTATTCTTTAGCTTCAAATGCAAACATTTAAAATTTACTTAAAATGATACATAACATAGACATTGTATATGGGAGACCTATATACTATATATACAAAGTAATTATAGGCTGTTGACATAAAAATCATTTAAATGTAAGACCAGTTACAAATCAATTTTAGATACTTTAAATCAATAACTGGTAATAAAAATGTGGATGGTTATTTTTAACCAGCAATCAAAATATTATGTTGAGTCTGCTCACGTAGGAATACAAAGCTTAAAGTGTATCTACAGTACTGTGACGACATGTGATGACACAGCTGGCGCGTCGTGTCGCTCAGTGGTAAAAGACACGTGGTTACTTTCCTAGCCCTGGTCCTACACATGGACTTCACCAATTGCCAATATGTTATTAGTTATATGTTAGGCAATACTGTATTATATTGTATGATGTTATTGTTATGTTTTCAGTGTATATATATGAATGTATTGGTTATTCTGCTATAGTTTGTAAAATAATGTTCCCCCATGTGATTGCACAGATTACCTGGGTATTTGCTGTTGGGTAGATACAGCCAGTCTCAGATGTCAGGCCATTCAACCCCCCCCCCCCCCCTCATTCTTCCCCACACAATGGATTCCAGGCCACACAATCAGATTAAGTAAGGTTCATTTAGTTAACATCTATTGTGGCCTAGGGGACATGCCTGGGCATGTGAAAGTACGTTTGCTCTGAAACTGTTCTGGGGGTGTCGCCTTATTGTAGGAAAGACAAAGGTTTTGATAATAGCAAACAGGGGAGGTGAGAGAGATCTGGGACAGGAGGTGAGAGAGTGGCAGGAGACTGGCTAAGAAGTAATGTTCTGTCAGGAGCTCCAGGAGGGATTGTCGTGTAGAATTGGATCACAGAAGTGTGCTGAGCTGTTTATAACCCAATCTGTTCAATAAACCACTGTTGGATTTTCATCTACCACCGTGACTGAGTGATTTGGAACCCGGTATCCTTACAAGTACACTCAAAAATCATAAAAAATCCTTAGATGTGTATTACAAATAACCTACACAATTGCTAAAACCTGATATAGGACTTGCACTTGAAAACAGCAAGAGGAAGACTCAGACATAGCTGTTGCATTTGGGAGAAATGTTATAAATATCTGACACTCGATAGCCATGTAATTATTATAATATAAATTAATATAAATATATATACTGGTAAAAATACAAAACCTATATAAATGTTACCAAAATGTTTCTGTCTTCAGTTTCTTTGGAACAAACACTCAATCAGACATGGTGCAATTGTCCCCATATTGATTTGCACCTCACACAAAGTGGGAGCTATTTCTGAAATAATTACAAAAATTTTACTCTCACTCTACGATACTCTCTTTACAGCATACTTAAAAAATAGAAAAATAAAAAGATTAGTTTAATCACAGATTGTGTCATTTAAAACATAAGAGTATTCAACACATTGTACTGTTGATACAAAAGTATGATACATCAGTGGCTCTGTGGCGCAATGGATAGCGCATTGGATTTCTAGTAGGTTGCAGTTATTCAAAGGTTGTGGGTTCGAGTCCCACCAGAGTCGTTCTTTAGTTTCAAATGCAAAGATTTAAAGTTTACTTACAATAATACATAACGTAGACATTGTATACAGGAGACTTATTTACTATATATATATATATACAAAGAAATGATAGGCTGGTGACATAAAAATCTTTTCAATGTAAGATCACCAATTACAAATCAATTTTCGATACTTTAAATCAATAACTGCTGATCTAAAATGCTTATTGTTATATTTAACCAGCAACCAAATTCAATGTTGAGTCTGCTCAGCTAGCTATGCAGACCTTGAAGGGTATCTACACTCAAAAAACATTAAATCCTTTTTACCTGTAATCCTTACATGGTTATCACATATTAGCTAAATAATTGCTTAAACCTGATATAGGACTTGCACTCGAAATCAGCAGCCGGAAAACTCAGACAGGGATGTTGCATTCAAGAGGAATGTTGGAAATATCTGACACAGGTTAGCAACATTATCATTATAGTATGAAATAAGATGAATATCTACACTGTTAAGCACTCTAAATATTAAATACATTTTAGAAAATATTTTGGTCTTTAGTTTGTATTGCAATAAACAGTTACTATTTCACACAGGGTGCAATTGTCCCCACATTTTTTTGCACCTCACACAATGAGGATGCTATTTCTGAAATCAGTATAAAATTTTGGCTCTTACTCTACAATACTCTGTATATACATCCTACTAAAAAAAGAAAGACATAATAGATTTGTTTCATCACAGTTTGCAGCTTTTAAAACATGAAAGTATTCTACAAGTTGTACTGTCGATACAAACGCTTGCTGCTTCAGTGGCTCTGTGGCGCAATGGATAGCGCATTGGACTTCTAGTAGGTTGTAGTTATTCAAAGGTTGTGGGTTCGAGTCCCACCAAAGTCATTCTTTAGCTTCAAATGCAAACATTTAAAATTTACTTAAAATGATACATAACATAGACATTGTATATGGGAGACCTATATACTATATATACAAAGTAATTATAGGCTGTTGACATAAAAATCATTTAAATGTAAGACCAGTTACAAATCAATTTTAGATACTTTAAATCAATAACTGGTAATAAAAATGTGGATGGTTATTTTTAACCAGCAATCAAAATATTATATTGAGTCTGCTCATGTAGGAATACAAAGCTTAAAGTGTATCTACAGTACACTCAAAAATCATAAAAAATCCTTAGATGTGTATTACAAATAACCTACACAATTGCTAAAACCTGATATAGGACTTGCACTTGAAAACAGCAAGAGGAAGACTCAGACATGGCTGTTGAATTTGGGAGAAATGTTATAAATATCTGACACTCGATAGCCATGTAATTATTATAATATAAATTAATATAAATATATATACTGGTAAAAATACAAAACCTATATAAATGTTACCAAAATGTTTCTGTCTTCAGTTTCTTTGGAACAAACACTCAATCAGACATGGTGCAATTGTCCCCATATTGATTTGCACCTCACACAAAGTGGGAGCTATTTCTGAAATCATTACAAAAATTTTACTCTCACGCTACGATACTCTCTTTACAGCATACTTAAAAAATAGAAAAATAAAAAGATTAGTTTCATCACAGATTGTGCCATTTAAAACATAAGAGTATTCAACACATTGTACTGTTGATACAAAAATATGATATATCAGTGGCTCTGTGGCGCAATGGATAGCTCATTGGACTTCTAGTAAGTTGTAGTTATTCAAAGGTTGTGGGTTCGAGTCCCACCAGAGTCGTTCTTTAGTTTCAAATGCAAAGATTTAAAGTTTACTTACAATAATACATAACGTAGACATTGTATACAGGAGACTTATTTACATATATACAAAGTAATGATAGGCTGGTGACATAAAAATCTTTTCAATGTAAGATCACCAATTACAAATCAATTTTTGATACTTTAAATCAATAACTGCTGATCAAAAGTGCTTATTGTTATATTTAACCAGCAACCAAATTCAATGTTGGGTCTGCTCAGCTAGCTGTGCAGACCTTGAAGGGTATCTACACTCAAAAAACATTAAATCCTTTTTACCTGTTATCCTTACATGGTTATCACATATTAGCTAAATAATTGCTTAAACCTGATATAGGACTTGCACTCGAAATCAGCAGCCGGAAAACTCAGACAGGGATGTTGCATTCAAGAGGAATGTTGGAAATATCTGACACAGGTTAGCAACATTATCATGATAGTATGAAATAAGATGAATATCTACACTGTTAAGCACTCTAAACATTAAATACATTTTAGAAAATATTTTGGTCTTTAGTTTCTATTGCAATAAACAGTTACTATTTTACACAGGGTGCAATTGTCCCCACATTTTTTTGCACCTCACACAATGAGGATGCTATTTCTGAAATCAGTATAAAATTTTGGCTCTTACTCTACAATACTCTGTATATACATCCTACTAAAAAAAGAAAGACATAATAGATTTGTTTCATCACAGATTGTAGCTTTTAAAACATGAAAGTATTCTACAAGTTTTACTGTCGATACAAACGTTTGCTGCTTCAGTGGCTCTGTGGCGCGATGGATAGCACATTGGACTTCTAGTAGGTTGTAGTTATTCAAAGGTTGTGGGTTCGAGTCACAGCAGAGTCATTCTTTAGCTTCAAATGCAAACATTTAAAATTTACTTAAAATGATACATAACATAGACATTGTATATGGGAGACCTATATACTATATATACAAAGTAATTATAGGCTGTTGACATAAAAATCATTTAAATGTAAGACCAGTTACAAATCAATTTTAGATACTTTAAATCAATAACTGGTAATAAAAATGTGGATGGTTATTTTTAACCAGCAATGAAAATATTATGTTGAGTCTGCTCACGTAGGAATACAAAGCTTAAAGTGTATCTACAGTACACTCAAAAATCATAAAAAATCCTTAGATGGGTATTACAAATAACCTACACAATTGCTAAAACCTGATATAGGACTTGCACTTGAAAACAGCAAGAGGAAGACTCAGACATAGCTGTTGCATTTGGGAGAAATGTTATAAATATCTGACACTCGATAGCCATTTAATTATTATAAGATAAATTAATATAAATATCTATACTGGTAAAATACAAAACCTATATAAATGTTACCAAAATGTTTCTGTCTTCAGTTTCTTTGGAACAAACACTCAATCAGACATGGTGCAATTGTCCCCATATTGATTTGCACCTCACACAAAGTGGGAGCTATTTCTGAAATCATTACAAAAATTTTACTCTCACTCTACGATACTCTCTTTACAGCATACTTAAAAAATAGAAAAATAAAAAGATTAGTTTCATCACAGATTGTGTCATTTAAAACATAAAAGTATTTAACACATTGTACTGTTGATACAAAAGAATGATACATCAGTGGCTCTGTGGCACAATGGATAGCGCATTGGACATCTAGTAGGTTGTAGTTATTCAAAGGTTGTGGGTTCGAGTCCCACCAGAGTCGTTCTTTAGTTTCAAATGCAAAGATTTAAAGTTTACTTGCAATAATACATAACGTAGACATTGTATACAGGAGACTTATTTACTATATATATATATATATATATACAAAGTAATGATAGGCTGGTGACATAAAAATCTTTTCAATGTAAGATCACCAATTACAAATCAATTTTCGATACTTTAAATCAATAACTGCTGATCAAAAATGCTTATTGTTATATTTAACCAGCAACCAAATTCAATGTTGAGTCTGCTCAGCTAGCTATGCAGACCTTGAAGGGTATCTACACTCAAAAAACATTAAATCCTTTTTACCTGTAATCCTTACATGGTTATCACATATTAGCTAAATAATTGCTTAAACCTGATATAGGACTTGCACTCAAAATCAGCAGCCGGAAAACTCAGACAGGGATGTTGCATTCAAGAGGAATGTTGGAAATATCTGACACAGGTTAGCAACATTATCATGATAGTATGAAATAAGATGAATATCTACACTGTTAAGCACTCTAAACATTAAATACATTTTAGAAAATATTTTGGTCTTTAGTTTGTATTGCAATAAACAGTTACTATTTCACACAGGGTGCAATTGTCCCCACATTTTTTTGCACCTCACACAATGAGGATGCTATTTCTGAAATCAGTATAAAATTTTGGCTCTTACTCTACAATACTCTGTATATACATCCTACTAAAAAAAGAAAGACATAATAGATTTGTTTCATCATAGATTGTAGCTGTTAAAACATGAAAGTATTCTACAAGTTGTACTGTCGATACAAACGCTTGCTGCTTCAGTGGCTCTGTGGCGCAATGGATAGCGCATTGGACTTCTAGTAGGTTGTAGTTATTCAAAAGTTGAGGGTTCGAGTCCCAGCAGAGTCATTCTTTAGCTTCAAATGCAAACATTTAAAATTTACTTAAAATGATACATAACATAGACATTGTATATGGGAGACCTATATACTATATATACAAAGTAATTATAGGCTGTTGACATAAAAATCATTTAAATGTAAGACCAGTTACAAATCAATTTTAGATACTTTAAATCAATAACTGGTAATAAAAATGTGGATGGTTATTTTTAACCAGCAATCAAAATATTATGTTGAGTCTGCTCACGTAGGAATACAAAGCTTAAAGTGTATCTACAGTACTGTGACGACATGTGATGACACAGCTGGCGCGTCGTGTCGCTCAGTGGTAAAAGACACGTGGTTACTTTCCTAGCCCTGGTCCTACACATGGACTTCACCAATTGCCAATATGTTATTAGTTATATGTTAGGCAATACTGTATTATATTGTATGATGTTATTGTTATGTTTTCAGTGTATATATATGAATGTATTGGTTATTCTGCTATAGTTTGTAAAATAATGGTCCCCCCATGTGATTGCACAGATTACCTGGGTATTTGCTGTTGGGTAGATACAGCCAGTCTCAGATGTCAGGCCATTCAACTCCCCCCTCATTCTTCCCCACACAATGGATTCCAGGCCACACAATCAGATTAAGTAAGGTTCATTTAGTTAACATCTATTGTGGCCTAGGGGACATGCCTGGGCATGTGAAAGTACGTTTGCTCTGAAACTGTTCTGGGGGTGTCGCCTTATTGTAGGAAAGACAAAGGTTTTGATAATAGCAAACAGGGGAGGTGAGAGAGATCTGGGACAGGAGGTGAGAGATTGGCAGGAGATTGGCTAAGAAGTAATGTTCTGTCAGGAGCTCCAGGAGGGATTGTCGTGTAGAATTGGATCACAGAAGTGTGCTGAGCTGTTTATAACCCAATCTGTTCAATAAACCACTGTTGTATTTTCATCTACCACCGTGACTGAGTGATTTGGAACCCGGTATCCTCACAAGTACACTCAAAAATCATAAAAAATCCTTAGATGTGTATTACAAATAACCTACACAATTGCTAAAACCTGATATAGGACTTGCACTTGAAAACAGCAAGAGGAAGACTCAGACATAGCTGTTGCATTTGGGAGAAATGTTATAAATATCTGACACTCGATAGCCATGTAATTATTATAATATAAATTAATATAAATATATATACTGGTAAAAATACAAAACCTATATAAATGTTACCAAAATGTTTCTGTCTTCAGTTTCTTTGGAACAAACACTCAATCAGACATGGTGCAATTGTCCCCATATTGATTTGCACCTCACACAAAGTGGGAGCTATTTCTGAAATAATTACAAAAATTTTACTCTCACTCTACGATACTCTCTTTACAGCATACTTAAAAAATAGAAAAATAAAAAGATTAGTTTCATCACAGATTGTGTCATTTAAAACATAAGAGTATTCAACACATTGTACTGTTGATACAAAAGTATGATACATCAGTGGCTCTGTGGCGCAATGGATAGCGCATTGGACTTCTAGTAGGTTGCAGTTATTCAAAGGTTGTGGGTTCGAGTCCCACCAGAGTCGTTCTTTAGTTTCAAATGCAAAGATTTAAAGTTTACTTACAATAATACATAACGTAGACATTGTATACAGGAGACTTATTTACTATATATATATATATACAAAGAAATGATAGGCTGGTGACATAAAAATCTTTTCAATGTAAGATCACCAATTACAAATCAATTTTCGATACTTTAAATCAATAACTGCTGATCTAAAATGCTTATTGTTATATTTAACCAGCAACCAAATTCAATGTTGAGTCTGCTCAGCTAGCTATGCAGACCTTGAAGGGTATCTACACTCAAAAAACATTAAATCCTTTTTACCTGTAATCCTTACATGGTTATCACATATTAGCTAAATAATTGCTTAAACCTGATATAGGACTTGCACTCGAAATCAGCAGCCGGAAAACTCAGACAGGGATGTTGCATTCAAGAGGAATGTTGGAAATATCTGACACAGGTTAGCAACATTATCATTATAGTATGAAATAAGATGAATATCTACACTGTTAAGCACTCTAAATATTAAATACATTTTAGAAAATATTTTGGTCTTTAGTTTGTATTGCAATAAACAGTTACTATTTCACACAGGGTGCAATTGTCCCCACATTTTTTTGCACCTCACACAATGAGGATGCTATTTCTGAAATCAGTATAAAATTTTGGCTCTTACTCTACAATACTCTGTATATACATCCTACTAAAAAAAGAAAGACATAATAGATTTGTTTCATCACAGATTGCAGCTTTTAAAACATGAAAGTATTCTACAAGTTGTACTGTCGATACAAACGGTTGCTGCTTCAGTGGCTCTGTGGCGCAATGGATAGCGCATTGGACTTCTAGTAGGTTGTAGTTATTCAAAGGTTGTGGGTTCGAGTCCCACCAAAGTCATTCTTTAGCTTCAAATGCAAACATTTAAAATTTACTTAAAATGATACATAACATAGACATTGTATATGGGAGACCTATATACTATATATACAAAGTAATTATAGGCTGTTGACATAAAAATCATTTAAATGTAAGACCAGTTACAAATCAATTTTAGATACTTTAAATCAATAACTGGTAATAAAAATGTGGATGGTTATTTTTAACCAGCAATCAAAATATTATGTTGAGTCTGCTCACGTAGGAATACAAAGCTTAAAGCGTATCTACAGTACACTCAAAAATCATAAAAAATCCTTAGATGTGTATTACAAATAACCTACACAATTGCTAAAACCTGATATAGGACTTGCACTTGAAAACAGCAAGAGGAAGACTCAGACATAGCTGTTGCATTTGGGAGAAATGTTATAAATATCTGACACTCGATAGCCATGTAATTATTATAATATAAATTAATATAAATATATATACTGGTAAAAATACAAAACCTATATAAATGTTACCAAAATGTTTCTGTCTTCAGTTTCTTTGGAACAAACACTCAATCAGACATGGTGCAATTGTCCCCATATTGATTTGCACCTCACACAAAGTGGGAGCTATTTCTGAAATCATTACAAAAATTTTACTCTCACTCTACGATACTCTCTTTACAGCATACTTAAAAAATAGAAAAATAAAAAGATTAGTTTCATCACAGATTGTGTCATTTAAAACATAAGAGTATTCAACACATTGTACTGTTGATACAAAATAATGATACATCAGTGGCTCTGTGGCGCAATGGATAGCGCATTGGACTTCTAGTAGGTTGTAGTTATTCAAAGGTTGTGGGTTCGAGTCCCACCAGAGTCGTTCTTTAGTTTCAAATGCAAAGATTTAAAGTTTACTTGCAATAATACATAACGTAGACATTGTATACAGGAGACTTATTTACTATATATATATATATATATATATATATATATTCAAAGTAATGATAGGCTGGTGACATAAAAATCTTTTCAATGTAAGATCACCAATTACAAATCAATTTTCGATACTTTAAATCAATAACTGCAGATCAAAAATGCTTATTGTTATATTTAACCAGCAACCAAATTCAATGTTGAGTCTGCTCAGCTAGCTATGCAGACCTTGAAGGGTATCTACACTCAAAAAACATTAAATCCTTTTTACCTGTAATCCTTACATGGTTATCACATATTAGCTAAATAATTGCTTAAACCTGATATAGGACTTGCACTCGAAATCAGCAGCCGGAAAACTCAGACAGGGATGTTGCATTCAAGAGGAATGTTGGAAATATCTGACACAGGTTAGCAACATTATCATGATAGTATGAAATAAGATGAATATCTACACTGTTAAGCACTCTAAACATTAAATACATTTTAGAAAATATTTTGGTCTTTAGTTTGTATTGCAATAAACAGTTACTATTTCACACAGGGTGCAATTGTCCCCACATTTTTTTGCACCTCACACAATGAGGATGCTATTTCTGAAATCAGTATACAATTTTGGCTCTTACTCTACAATACTCTGTATATACATCCTACTAAAAAAAGAAAGACATAATAGATTTGTTTCATCACAGATTGTAGCTTTTAAAACATGAAAGTATTCTACAAGTTGTACTGTCGATACAAACGCTTGCTGCTTCAGTGGCTCTGTGGCGCAATGGATAGCGCATTGGACTTCTAGTAGGTTGTAGTTATTCAAAAGTTGAGGGTTCGAGTCCCAGCAGAGTCATTCTTTAGCTTCAAATGCAAACATTTAAAATTTACTTAAAATGATACATAACATAGACATTGTATATGGGAGACCTATATACTATATATACAAAGTAATTATAGGCTGTTGACATAAAAATCATTTAAATGTAAGACCAGTTACAAATCAATTTTAGATACTTTAAATCAATAACTGGTAATAAAAATGTGGATGGTTATTTTTAACCAGCAATCAAAATATTATGTTGAGTCTGCTCACGTAGGAATACAAAGCTTAAAGTGTATCTACAGTACTGTGACGACATGTGATGACACAGCTGGCGCGTCGTGTCGCTCAGTGGTAAAAGACACGTGGTTACTTTCCTAGCCCTGGTCCTACACATGGACTTCACCAATTGCCAATATGTTATTAGTTATATGTTAGGCAATACTGTATTATATTGTATGATGTTATTGTTATGTTTTCAGTGTATATATATGAATGTATTGGTTATTCTGCTATAGTTTGTAAAATAATGTTCCCCCATGTGATTGCACAGATTACCTGGGTATTTGCTGTTGGGTAGATACAGCCAGTCTCAGATGTCAGGCCATTCAACCCCCCCCCTCATTCTTCCCCACACAATGGATTCCAGGCCACACAATCAGATTAAGTAAGGTTCATTTAGTTAACATCTATTGTGGCCTAGGGGACATGCCTGGGCATGTGAAAGTACGTTTGCTCTGAAACTGTTCTGGGGGTGTCGCCTTATTGTAGGAAAGACAAAGGTTTTGATAATAGCAAACAGGGGAGGTGAGAGAGATCTGGGACAGGAGGTGAGAGAGTGGCAGGAGACTGGCTAAGAAGTAATGTTCTGTCTGGAGCTCCAGGAGGGATTGTCGTGTAGAATTGGATCACAGAAGTGTGCTGAGCTGTTTATAACCCAATCTGTTCAATAAACCACTGTTGGATTTTCATCTACCACCGTGACTGAGTGATTTGGAACCCGGTATCCTCACAAGTACACTCAAAAATCATAAAAAATCCTTAGATGTGTATTACAAATAACCTACACAATTGCTAAAACCTGATATAGGACTTGCACTTGAAAACAGCAAGAGGAAGACTCAGACATAGCTGTTGCATTTGGGAGAAATGTTATAAATATCTGACACTCGATAGCCATGTAATTATTATAATATAAATTAATATAAATATATATACTGGTAAAAATACAAAACCTATATAAATGTTACCAAAATGTTTCTGTCTTCAGTTTCTTTGGAACAAACACTCAATCAGACATGGTGCAATTGTCCCCATATTGATTTGCACCTCACACAAAGTGGGAGCTATTTCTGAAATCATTACAAAAATTTTACTCTCACTCTACGATACTCTCTTTACAGCATACTTAAAAAATAGAAAAATAAAAAGATTAGTTTCATCACAGATTGTGTCATTTAAAACATAAGAGTATTCAACACATTGTACTGTTGATACAAAATAATGATACATCAGTGGCTCTGTGGCGCAATGGATAGTGCATTGGACTTCTAGTAGGTTGTAGTTATTCAAAGGTTGTGGGTTCGAGTCCCACCAGAGTCGTTCTTTAGTTTCAAATGCAAAGATTTAAAGTTTACTTGCAATAATACATAACGTAGACATTGTATACAGGAGACTTATTTACTATATATATATATATATATATATATATATACAAAGTAATGATAGGCTGGTGACATAAAAATCTTTTCAATGTAAGATCACCAATTACAAATCAATTTTCGATACTTTAAATCAATAACTGCTGATCAAAAATGCTTATTGTTATATTTAACCAGCAACCAAATTCAATGTTGAGTCTGCTCAGCTAGCTATGCAGACCTTGAAGGGTATCTACACTCAAAAAACATTAAATCCTTTTTACCTGTAATCCTTACATGGTTATCACATATTAGCTAAATAATTGCTTAAACCTGATATAGGACTTGCACTCGAAATCAGCAGCCGGAAAACTCAGACAGGGATGTTGCATTCAAGAGGAATGTTGGAAATATCTGACACAGGTTAGCAACATTATCATGATAGTATGAAATAAGATGAATATCTACACTGTTAAGCACTCTAAACATTAAATACATTTTAGAAAATATTTTGGTCTTTAGTTTGTATTGCAATAAACAGTTACTATTTCACACAGGGTGCAATTGTCCCCACATTTTTTTGCACCTCACACAATGAGGATGCTATTTCTGAAATCAGTATAAAATTTTGGCTCTTACTCTACAATACTCTGTATATACATCCTACTAAAAAAAGAAAGACATAATAGATTTGTTTCATCACAGATTGTAGCTTTTAAAACATGAAAGTATTCTACAAGTTGTACTGTCGATACAAACGCTTGCTGCTTCAGTGGCTCTGTGGCGCAATGGATAGCGCATTGGACTTCTAGTAGGTTGTAGTTATTCAAAGGTTGTGGGTTCGAGTCCCACCAAAGTCACTCTTTAGCTTCAAATGCAAACATTTAAAATTTACTTAAAATGATACATAACATAGACATTGTATATGGGAGACCTATATACTATATATACAAAGTAATTATAGGCTGTTGACATAAAAATCATTTAAATGTAAGACCAGTTACAAATCAATTTTAGATACTTTAAATCAATAACTGGTAATAAAAATGTGGATGGTTATTTTTAACCAGCAATCAAAATATTATATTGAGTCTGCTCATGTAGGAATACAAAGCTTAAAGTGTATCTACAGTACACTCAAAAATCATAAAAAATCCTTAGATGTGTATTACAAATAACCTACACAATTGCTAAAACCTGATATAGGACTTGCACTTGAAAACAGCAAGAGGAAGACTCAGACATGGCTGTTGAATTTGGGAGAAATGTTATAAATATCTGACACTCGATAGCCATGTAATTATTATAATATAAATTAATATAAATATATATACTGGTAAAAATACAAAACCTATATAAATGTTACCAAAATGTTTCTGTCTTCAGTTTCTTTGGAACAAACACTCAATCAGACATGGTGCAATTGTCCCCATATTGATTTGCACCTCACACAAAGTGGGAGCTATTTCTGAAATCATTACAAAAATTTTACTCTCACTCTACGATACTCTCTTTACAGCATACTTAAAAAATAGAAAAATAAAAAGATTAGTTTCATCACAGATTGTGCCATTTAAAACATAAGAGTATTCAACACATTGTACTGTTGATACAAAAATATGATATATCAGTGGCTCTGTGGCGCAATGGATAGCTCATTGGACTTCTAGTAAGTTGTAGTTATTCAAAGGTTGTGGGTTCGAGTCCCACCAGAGTCGTTCTTTAGTTTCAAATGCAAAGATTTAAAGTTTACTTACAATAATACATAACGTAGACATTGTATACAGGAGACTTATTTACATATATACAAAGTAATGATAGGCTGGTGACATAAAAATCTTTTCAATGTAAGATCACCAATTACAAATCAATTTTTGATACTTTAAATCAATAACTGCTGATCAAAAGTGCTTATTGTTATATTTAACCAGCAACCAAATTCAATGTTGGGTCTGCTCAGCTAGCTGTGCAGACCTTGAAGGGTATCTACACTCAAAAAACATTAAATCCTTTTTACCTGTTATCCTTACATGGTTATCACATATTAGCTAAATAATTGCTTAAACCTGATATAGGACTTGCACTCGAAATCAGCAGCCGGAAAACTCAGACAGGGATGTTGCATTCAAGAGGAATGTTGGAAATATCTGACACAGGTTAGCAACATTATCATGATAGTATGAAATAAGATGAATATCTACACTGTTAAGCACTCTAAACATTAAATACATTTTAGAAAATATTTTGGTCTTTAGTTTCTATTGCAATAAACAGTTACTATTTTACACAGGGTGCAATTGTCCCCACATTTTTTTGCACCTCACACAATGAGGATGCTATTTCTGAAATCAGTATAAAATTTTGGCTCTTACTCTACAATACTCTGTATATACATCCTACTAAAAAAAGAAAGACATAATAGATTTGTTTCATCACAGATTGTAGCTTTTAAAACATGAAAGTATTCTACAAGTTTTACTGTCGATACAAACGTTTGCTGCTTCAGTGGCTCTGTGGCGCGATGGATAGCACATTGGACTTCTAGTAGGTTGTAGTTATTCAAAGGTTGTGGGTTCGAGTCCCAGCAGAGTCATTCTTTAGCTTCAAATGCAAACATTTAAAATTTACTTAAAATGATACATAACATAGACATTGTATATGGGAGACCTATACACTATATATACAAAGTAATTATAGGCTGTTGACATAAAAATCATTTAAATGTAAGACCAGTTACAAATCAATTTTAGATACTTTAAATCAATAACTGGTAATAAAAATGTGGATGGTTATTTTTAACCAGCAATGAAAATATTATGTTGAGTCTGCTCACGTAGGAATACAAAGCTTAAAGTGTATCTACAGTACACTCAAAAATCATAAAAAATCCTTAGATGGGTATTACAAATAACCTACACAATTGCTAAAACCTGATATAGGACTTGCACTTGAAAACAGCAAGAGGAAGACTCAGACATAGCTGTTGCATTTGGGAGAAATGTTATAAATATCTGACACTCGATAGCCATGTAATTATTATAATATAAATTAATATAAATATCTATACTGGTAAAATACAAAACCTATATAAATGTTACCAAAATGTTTCTGTCTTCAGTTTCTTTGGAACAAACACTCAATCAGACATGGTGCAATTGTCCCCATATTGATTTGCACCTCACACAAAGTGGGAGCTATTTCTGAAATCATTACAAAAATTTTACTCTCACTCTACGATACTCTCTTTACAGCATACTTAAAAAATAGAAAAATAAAAAGATTAGTTTCATCACAGATTGTGTCATTTAAAACATAAAAGTATTTAACACATTGTACTGTTGATACAAAAGAATGATACATCAGTGGCTCTGTGGCGCAATGGATAGCGCATTGGACTTCTAGTAAGTTGTAGTTATTCAAAGGTTGTGGGTTCGAGTCCCACCAAAGTCGTTCTTTAGTTTCAAATGCAAAGATTTAAAGTTTACTTGCAATAATACATAACGTAGACATTGTATACAGGAGACTTATTTACTATATATATATATATATATATACAAAGTAATGATAGGCTGGTGACATAAAAATCTTTTCAATGTAAGATCACCAATTACAAATCAATTTTCGATACTTTAAATCAATAACTGCTGATCAAAAATGCTTATTGTTATATTTAACCAGCAACCAAATTCAATGTTGAGTCTGCTCAGCTAGCTATGCAGACCTTGAAGGGTATCTACACTCAAAAAACATTAAATCCTTTTTACCTGTAATCCTTACATGGTTATCACATATTAGCTAAATAATTGCTTAAACCTGATATAGGACTTGCACTCAAAATCAGCAGCCGGAAAACTCAGACAGGGATGTTGCATTCAAGAGGAATGTTGGAAATATCTGACACAGGTAGCAACATTATCATGATAGTATGAAATAAGATGAATATCTACACTGTTAAGCACTCTAAACATTAAATACATTTTAGAAAATATTTTGGTCTTTAGTTTGTATTGCAATAAACAGTTACTATTTCACACAGGGTGCAATTGTCCCCACATTTTTTTGCACCTCACACAATGAGGATGCTATTTCTGAAATCAGTATAAAATTTTGGCTCTTACTCTACAATACTCTGTATATACATCCTACTAAAAAAAGAAAGACATAATAGATTTGTTTCATCATAGATTGTAGCTGTTAAAACATGAAAGTATTCTACAAGTTGTACTGTCGATACAAACGCTTGCTGCTTCAGTGGCTCTGTGGCGCAATGGATAGCACATTGGACTTCTAGTAGGTTGTAGTTATTCAAAAGTTGAGGGTTCGAGTCCCAGCAGAGTCATTCTTTAGCTTCAAATGCAAACATTTAAAATTTACTTAAAATGATACATAACATAGACATTGTATATGGGAGACCTATATACTATATATACAAAGTAATTATAGGCTGTTGACATAAAAATCATTTAAATGTAAGACCAGTTACAAATCAATTTTTGATACTTTAAATCAATAACTGGTAATAAAAATGTGGATGGTTATTTTTAACCAGCAATCAAAATATTATGTTGAGTCTGCTCACGTAGGAATACAAAGCTTAAAGTGTATCTACAGTACTGTGACGACATGTGATGACACAGCTGGCGCGTTGTGTCGCTCAGTGGTAAAAGACACGTGGTTACTTTCCTAGCCCTGGTCCTACACATGGACTTCACCAATTGCCAATATGTTATTAGTTATATGTTAGGCAATACTGTATTATATTGTATGATGTTATTGTTATGTTTTCAGTGTATATATATGAATGTATTGGTTATTCTGCTATAGTTTGTAAAATAATGGTCCCCCCATGTGATTGCACAGATTACCTGGGTATTTGCTGTTGGGTAGATACAGCCAGTCTCAGATGTCAGGCCATTCAACTCCCCCCTCATTCTTCCCCACACAATGGATTCCAGGCCACACAATCAGATTAAGTAAGGTTCATTTAGTTAACATCTATTGTGGCCTAGGGGACATGCCTGGGCATGTGAAAGTACGTTTGCTCTGAAACTGTTCTGGGGGTGTCGCCTTATTGTAGGAAAGACAAAGGTTTTGATAATAGCAAACAGGGGAGGTGAGAGAGATCTGGGACAGGAGGTGAGAGAGTGGCAGGAGACTGGCTAAGAAGTAATGTTCTGTCAGGAGCTCCAGGAGGGATTGTCGTGTAGAATTGGATCACAGAAGTGTGCTGAGCTGTTTATAACCCAATCTGTTCAATAAACCACTGTTGTATTTTCATCTACCACCGTGACTGAGTGATTTGGAACCCGGTATCCTCACAAGTACACTCAAAAATCATAAAAAATCCTTAGATGTGTATTACAAATAACCTACACAATTGCTAAAACCTGATATAGGACTTGCACTTGAAAACAGCAAGAGGAAGACTCAGACATAGCTGTTGCATTTGGGAGAAATGTTATAAATATCTGACACTCGATAGCCATGTAATTATTATAATATAAATTAATATAAATATATATACTGGTAAAAATACAAAACCTATATAAATGTTACCAAAATGTTTCTGTCTTCAGTTTCTTTGGAACAAACACTCAATCAGACATGGTGCAATTGTCCCCATATTGATTTGCACCTCACACAAAGTGGGAGCTATTTCTGAAATCATTACAAAAATTTTACTCTCACTCTACGATACTCTCTTTACAGCATACTTAAAAAATAGAAAAATAAAAAGATTAGTTTCATCACAGATTGTGTCATTTAAAACATAAGAGTATTCAACACATTGTACTGTTGATACAAAAGGATGATACATCAGTGGCTCTGTGGCGCAATGGATAGCGCATTGGACTTCTAGTAGGTTGTAGTTATTCGAAGGTTGTGGGTTCGAGTCCCACAAGAGTCGTTCTTTAGTTTCAAATGCAAAGATTTAACGTTTACTTACAATAATACATAACGTAGACATTGTATACAGGAGACTTATTTACTATATATATATATATACAAAGAAATGATAGGCTGGTGACATAAAAATCTTTTCAATGTAAGATCACCAATTACAAATCAATTTTCGATACTTTAAATCAATAACTGCTGATCTAAAATGCTTATTGTTATATTTAACCAGCAATCAAATTCAATGTTGAGTCTGCTCAGCTAGCTATGCAGACCTTGAAGGGTATCTACACTCAAAAAACATTAAATCCTTTTTACCCGTAATCCTTACATGGTTATCACATATTAGCTAAATAATTGCTTAAACCTGATATAGGACTTGCACTCGAAATCAGCAGCCGGAAAACTCAGACAGGGATGTTGCATTCAAGAGGAATGTTGGAAATATCTGACACAGGTTAGCAACATTATCATTATAGTATGAAATAAGATGAATATCTACACTGTTAAGCACTCTAAATATTAAATACATTTTAGAAAATATTTTGGTCTTTAGTTTGTATTGCAATAAACAGTTACTATTTCACACAGGGTGCAATTGTCCCCACATTTTTTTGCACCTCACACAATGAGGATGCTATTTCTGAAATCAGTATAAAATTTTGGCTCTTACTCTACAATACTCTGTATATACATCCTACTAAAAAAAGAAAGACATAATAGATTTGTTTCATCACAGATTGCAGCTTTTAAAACATGAAAGTATTCTACAAGTTGTACTGTCGATACAAACGCTTGCTGCTTCAGTGGCTCTGTGGCGCAATGGATAGCGCATTGGACTTCTAGTAGGTTGTAGTTATTCAAAGGTTGTTGGTTCGAGTCCCACCAGAGTCATTCTTTAGCTTCAAATGCAAACATTTAAAATTTACTTAAAATGATACATAACATAGACATTGTATATGGGAGACCTATATACTATATATACAAAGTAATTATAGGCTGTTGACATAAAAATCATTTAAATGTAAGACCAGTTACAAATCAATTTTAGATACTTTAAATCAATAACTGGTAATAAAAATGTGGATGGTTATTTTTAACCAGCAATCAAAATATTATATTGAGTCTGCTCATGTAGGAATACAAAGCTTAAAGTGTATCTACAGTACACTCAAAAATCATAAAAAATCCTTAGATGTGTATTACAAATAACCTACACAATTGCTAAAACCTGATATAGGACTTGCACTTGAAAACAGCAAGAGGAAGACTCAGACATGGCTGCTGCATTTGGGAGAAATGTTATAAATATCTGACACTCGATAGCCATGTAATTATTATAATATAAATTAATATAAATATCTATACTGGTAAAATACAAAACCTATATAAATGTTACCAAAATGTTTCTGTCTTCAGTTTCTTTGGAACAAACACTCAATCAGACATGGTGCAATTGACCCCATATTGATTTGCACCTCACACAAAGTGGGAGCTATTTCTGAAATCATTACAAAAATTTTACTCTCACTCTACGATACTCTCTTTACAGCATACTTAAAAAATAGAAAAATAAAAAGATTAGTTTCATCACAGATTGTGTCATTTAAAACATAAAAGTATTCAACACATTGTACTGTTGATACAAAAGAATGATACATCAGTGGCTCTGTGGCGCAATGGATAGCGCATTGGACTTCTAGTAGGTTGTAGTTATTCAAAGGTTGTGGGTTCGAGTCCCACCAGAGTCGTTCTTTAGTTTCAAATGCAAAGATTTAAAGTTTACTTGCAATAATACATAACGTAGACATTGTATACAGGAGACTTATTTACTATATATATATATATATATACAAAGTAATGATAGGCTGGTGACATAAAAATCTTTTCAATGTAAGATCACCAATTACAAATCAATTTTCGATACTTTAAATCAATAACTGCTGATCAAAAATGCTTATTGTTATATTTAACCAGCAACCAAATTCAATGTTGAGTCTGCTCAGCTAGCTATGCAGACCTTGAAGGGTATCTACACTCAAAAAACATTAAATCCTTTTTACCTGTAATCCTTACATGGTTATCACATATTAGCTAAATAATTGCTTAAACCTGATATAGGACTTGCACTCGAAATCAGCAGCCGGAAAACTCAGACAGGGATGTTGCATTCAAGAGGAATGTTGGAAATATCTGACACAGGTTAGCAACATTATCATGATAGTATGAAATAAGATGAATATCTACACTGTTAAGCACTCTAAACATTAAATACATTTTAGAAAATATTTTGGTCTTTAGTTTGTATTGCAATAAACAGTTACTATTTCACACAGGGTGCAATTGTCCCCACATTTTTTCGCACCTCACACAATGAGGATGCTATTTCTGAAATCAGTATAAAATTTTGGCTCTTACTCTACAATACTCTGTATATACATCCTACTAAAAAAAGAAAGACATAATAGATTTGTTTCATCACAGATTGTAGCTTTTAAAACATGAAAGTATTCTACAAGTTGTACTGTCGATACAAACGCTTGCTGCTTCAGTGGCTCTGTGGCGCAATGGATAGCGCATTGGACTTCTAGTAGGTTGTAGTTATTCAAAAGTTGTGGGTTCGAGTCCCAGCAGAATCATTCTTTAGCTTCAAATGCAAACATTTAAAATGTACTTAAAATGATACATAACATAGACATTGTATATGGGAGACCTATATACTATATATACAAAGTAATTATAGGCTGTTGACATAAAAATCATTTAAATGTAAGACCAGTTACAAATCAATTTTAGATACTTTAAATCAATAACTGGTAATAAAAATGTGGATGGTTATTTTTAACCAGCAATCAAAATATTATGTTGAGTCTGCTCACGTAGGAATACAAAGCTTAAAGTGTATCTACAGTACTGTGACGACATGTGATGACACAGCTGGCGCGTCGTGTCGCTCAGTGGTAAAAGACACGTGGTTACTTTCCTAGCCCTGGTCCTACACATGGACTTCACCAATTGCCAATATGTTATTAGTTATATGTTAGGCAATACTGTATTATATTGTATGATGTTATTGTTATGTTTTCAGTGTATATATATGAATGTATTGGTTATTCTGCTATAGTTTGTAAAATAATGTTCCCCCCATGTGATTGCACAGATTACCTGGGTATTTGCTGTTGGGTAGATACAGCCAGTCTCAGATGTCAGGCCATTCAACCCCCCCTCATTCTTCCCCACACAATGGATTCCAGGCCACACAATCAGATTAAGTAAGGTTCATTTAGTTAACATCTATTGTGGCCTAGGGGACATGCCTGGGCATGTGAAAGTACGTTTGCTCTGAAACTGTTCTGGGGGTGTCGCCTTATTGTAGGAAAGACAAAGGTTTTGATAATAGCAAACAGGGGAGGTGAGAGAGATCTGGGACAGGAGGTGAGAGAGTGGCAGGAGACTGGATAAGAAGTAATGTTCTGTCAGGAGCTCCAGGAGGGATTGTCGTGTAGAATTGGATCACAGAAGTGTGCTGAGCTGTTTATAACCCAATCTGTTCAATAAACCACTGTTGGATTTTCATCTACCACCGTGACTGAGTGATTTGGAACCCGGTATCCTCACAAGTACACTCAAAAATCATAAAAAATCCTTAGATGTGTATTACAAATAACCTACACAATTGCTAAAACCTGATATAGGACTTGCACTTGAAAACAGCAAGAGGAAGACTCAGACATAGCTGTTGCATTTGGGAGAAATGTTATAAATATCTGACACTCGATAGCCATGTAATTATTATAATATAAATTAATATAAATATATATACTGGTAAAAATACAAAACCTATATAAATGTTACCAAAATGTTTCTGTCTTCAGTTTCTTTGGAACAAACACTCAATCAGACATGGTGCAATTGTCCCCATATTGATTTGCACCTCACACAAAGTGGGAGCTATTTCTGAAATCATTACAAAAATTTTACTCTCACTCTACGATACTCTCTTTACAGCATACTTAAAAAATAGAAAAATAAAAAGATTAGTTTCATCACAGATTGTGCCATTTAAAACATAAGAGTATTCAACACATTGTACTGTTGATACAAAAGTATGATACATCAGTGGCTCTGTGGCGCAATGGATAGCTCATTGGACTTCTCGTAAGTTGTAGTTATTCAAAGGTTGTGGGTTCGAGTCCCACCAGAGTCGTTCTTTAGTTTCAAATGCAAAGATTTAAAGTTTACTTACAATAATACATAACGTAGACATTGTATACAGGAGACTTATTTACTATATATATATACAAAGTAATGATAGGCTGGTGACATAAAAATCTTTTCAATGTAAGATCACCAATTACAAATCAATTTTTGATACTTTAAATCAATAACTGCTGATCAAAAGTGCTTATTGTTATATTTAACCAGCAACCAAATCCAATGTTGGGTCTGCTCAGCTAGCTGTGCAGACCTTGAAGGGTATCTACACTCAAAAAACATTAAATCCTTTTTACCTGTTATCCTTACATGGTTATCACATATTAGCTTTATAATTGCTTAAACCTGATATAGGACTTGCACTCGAAATCAGCAGCCGGAAAACTCAGACAGGGATGTTGCATTCAAGAGGAATGTTGGAAATATCTGACACAGGTTAGCAACATTATCATGATAGTATGAAATAAGATGAATATCTACACTGTTAAGCACTCTAAACATTAAATACATTTTAGAAAATATTTTGGTCTTTAGTTTGTATTGCAATAAACAGTTACTATTTCACACAGGGTGCAATTGTCCCCACATTTTTTTGCACCTCACACAATGAGGATGCTATTTCTGAAATCAGTATAAAATTTTGGCTCTTACTCTACAATACTCTGTATATACATCCTACTAAAAAAAGAAAGACATAATAGATTTGTTTCATCACAGATTGTAGCTTTTAAAACATGAAAGTATTCTACAAGTTGTACTGTCGATACAAACGATTGCTACTTCAGTGGCTCTGTGGCGCAATGGATAGCGCATTGGACTTCTAGTAGGTTGCAGTTATTCAAAGGTTGTGGGTTCGAGTCCCACCAGAGTCATTCTTTAGCTTCAAATGCAAACATTTAAAATTTACTTAAAATGATACATAACATAGACATTGTATATGGGAGACCTATATACTATATATACAAAGTAATTATAGGCTGTTGACATAAAAATCATTTAAGTGTAAGACCAGTTACAAATCAATTTTAGATACTTTAAATCAATAACTGGTAATAAAAATGTGGATGGTTATTTTTAACCAGCAATCAAAATATTATGTTGAGTCTGCTCACGTAGGAATACAAAGCTTAAAGTGTATCTACAGTACACTCAAAAATCATAAAAAATCCTTAGATGTGTATTACAAATAACCTACACAATTGCTAAAACCTGATATAGGACTTGCACTTGAAAACAGCAAGAGGAAGACTCAGACATAGCTGTTGCATTTGGGAGAAATGTTATAAATATCTGACACTCGATAGCCATGTAATTATTATAATATAAATTAATATAAATATATATACTGGTAAAAATACAAAACCTATATAAATGTTACCAAAATGTTTCTGTCTTCAGTTTCTTTGGAACAAACACTCAATCAGACATGGTGCAATTGTCCCCATATTGATTTGCACCTCACACAAAGTGGGAGCTATTTCTGAAATCATTACAAAAATTTTACTCTCACTCTATGATACTCTCTTTACAGCATACTTAAAAAATAGAAGAATAAAAAGATTAGTTTCATCACAGATTGTGTCATTTAAAACATAAGAGTATTCAACACATTGTACTGTTGATACAAAAGGATGATACATCAGTGGCTCTGTGGCGCAATGGATAGCGCATTGGACTTCTAGTAGGTTGTAGTTATTCAAAGGTTGTGGGTTCGAGTCCCACCAGAGTCGTTCTTTAGTTTCAAATGCAAAGATTTAAAGTTTACTTACAATAATACATAACGTAGACATTGTATACAGGAGACTTATTTACTATATATATATATACAAAGTAATGATCGGTTGGTGACATAAAAATCTTTTCAATGTAAGATCACCAATTACAAATCAATTTTCGATACTTTAAATCAATAACTGCTGATCAAAAATGCTTATTGTTATATTTAACCAGCAACCAAATTCAATGTTGAGTCTGCTCAGCTAGCTATGCAGACCTTGAAGGGTATCTACACTCAAAAAACATTAAATCCTTTTTACCTGTAATCCTTACATGGTTATCACATATTAGCTAAATAATTGCTTAAACCTGATATAGGACTTGCACTCGAAATCAGCAGCCGGAAAACTCAGACAGGGATGTTGCATTCAAGAGGAATGTTGGAAATATCTGACACAGGTTAGCAACATTATCATGATAGTATGAAATAAGATGAATATCTACACTGTTAAGCACTCTAAACATTAAATACATTTTAGAAAATATTTTGGTCTTTAGTTTGTATTGCAATAAACAGTTACTATTTCACACAGGGTGCAATTGTCCCCACATTTTTTTGCACCTCACACAATGAGGATGCTATTTCTGAAATCAGTATAAAATTTTGGCTCTTACTCTACAATACTCTGTATATACATCCTACTAAAAAAAGAAAGACATAATAGATTTGTTTCATCACAGATTGTAGCTTTTAAAACATGAAAGTATTCTACAAGTTGTACTGTCGATACAAACGCTTGCTGCTTCAGTGGCTCTTTGGCGCAATGGATAGCGCATTGGACTTCTAGTAGGTTGTAGTTATTCAAAGGTTGTGGGTTCGAGTCCCAGCAGAGTCATTCTTTAGCTTCAAATGCAAACATTTAAAATGTACTTAAAATGATACATAACATAGACATTGTATATGGGAAACCTATATACTATATATACAAAGTAATTATAGGCTGTTGACATAAAAATCATTTAAATGTAAGACCAGTTACAAATCAATTTTAGATACTTTAAATCAATAACTGGTAATAAAAATGTGGATGGTTATTTTTAACCAGCAATCAAAATATTATGTTGAGTCTGCTCACGTAGGAATACAAAGCTTAAAGTGTATCTACAGTACACTCAAAAATCATAAAAAATCCTTAGATGTGTATTACAAATAACCTACACAATTGCTAAAACCTGATATAGGACTTGCACTTGAAAACAGCAAGAGGAAGACTCAGACATAGCTGTTGCATTTGGGAGAAATGTTATAAATATCTGACACTCGATAGCCATGTAATTATTATAATATAAATTAATATAAATATATATACTGGTAAAAATACAAAACCTATATAAATGTTACCAAAATGTTTCTATCTTCAGTTTCTTTGGAACAAACACTCAATCAGACATGGTGCAATTGTCCCCATATTGATTTGCACCTCACACAAAGTGGGAGCTATTTCTGAAATCATTACAAAAATTTTACTCTCACTCTACGATACTCTCTTTACAGCATACTTAAAAAATAGAAAAATAAAAAGATTAGTTTCATCACAGATTGTGTCATTTAAAACATAAGAGTATTCAACACATTGTACTGTTGATACAAAAGTATGATACATCAGTGGCTCTGTGGCGCAATGGATAGCGCATTGGACTTCTAGTAGGTTGTAGTTATTCAAAGGTTGTGGGTTCGAGTCCAACCAGAGTCGTTCTTTAGTTTCAAATGCAAAGATTTAACGTTTACTTACAATAATACATAACGTAGACATTGTATACAGGAGACTTATTTACTATATATATATATACAAAGTAATGATCGGCTGGTGACATAAAAATCTTTTCAATGTAAGATCACCAATTACAAATCAATTTTCGATACTTTAAATCAATAACTGCTGATCAAAAATGCTTATTGTTATATTTAACCAGCAACCAAATTCAATGTTGAGTCTGCTCAGCTAGCTATGCAGACCTTGAAGGGTATCTACACTCAAAAAACATTAAATCCTTTTTACCTGTAATCCTTACATGGTTATCACATATTAGCTAAATAATTGCTTAAACCTGATATAGGACTTGCACTCGAAATCAGCAGCCGGAAAACTCAGACAGGGATGTTGCATTCAAGAGGAATGTTGGAAATATCTGACACAGGTTAGCAACATTATCATGATAGTATGAAATAAGATGAATATCTACACTGTTAAGCACTCTAAACATTAAATACATTTTAGAAAATATTTTGGTCTTTAGTTTGTATTGCAATAAACAGTTACTATTTCACACAGGGTGCAATTGTCCCCACATTTTTTTGCACCTCACACAATGAGGATGCTATTTCTGAAATCAGTATAAAATTTTGGCTCTTACTCTACAATACTCTGTATATACATCCTACTAAAAAAAGAAAGACATAATAGATTTGTTTCATCACAGATTGTAGCTTTTAAAACATGAAAGTATTCTACAAGTTGTACTGTCGATACAAACGCTTGCTGCTTCAGTGGCTCTGTGGCGCAATAGATAGCGCATTGGACTTTTAGTAGGTTGTAGTTATTCAAAGGTTGTGGGTTCGAGTCCCAGCAGAGTCATTCTTTAGCTTCAAATGCAAACATTTAAAATTTACTTAAAATGATACATAACATAGACATTGTATATGGGAGACCTATATACTATATATACAAAGTAATTATAGGCTGTTGACATAAAAATCATTTAAATGTAAGACCAGTTACAAATCAATTTTAGATACTTTAAATCAATAACTGGTAATAAAAATGTGGATGGTTATTTTTAACCAGCAATCAAAATATTATGTTGAGTCTGCTCACGTAGGAATACAAAGCTTAAAGTGTATCTACAGTACACTCAAAAATCATAAAAAATCCTTAGATGTGTATTACAAATAACCTACACAATTGCTAAAACCTGATATAGGACTTGCACTTGAAAACAGCAAGAGGAAGACTCAGACATAGCTGTTGCATTTGGGAGAAATGTTATAAATATCTGACACTCGATAGCCATGTAATTATTATAATATAAATTAATATAAATATATATACTGGTAAAAATACAAAACCTATATAAATGTTACCAAAATGTTTCTGTCTTCAGTTTCTTTGGAACAAACACTCAATCAGACATGGTGCAATTGTCCCCATATTGATTTGCACCTCACACAAAGTGGGAGCTATTTCTGAAATCATTACAAAAATTTTACTCTCACTCTACGATACTCTCTTTACAGCATACTTAAAAAATAGAAAAATAAAAAGATTAGTTTCATCACAGATTGTGTCATTTAAAACATAAGAGTATTCAACACATTGTACTGTTGATACAAAAGTATGATACATCAGTGGCTCTGTGGCGCAATGGATAGCGCATTGGACTTCTAGTAGGTTGTAGTTATTCAAAGGTTGTGGGTTGTGGGTTCGAGTCGTTCTTTAGTTTCAAATGCAAAGATTTAAAGTTTACTTACAATAATACATAACGTAGACATTGTATACAGGAGACTTATTTACTATATATATATATATATATACATATATATATATACAAAGTAATGATCGGCTGGTGACATAAAAATCTTTTCAATGTAAGATCACCAATTACAAATCAATTTTCGATACTTTAAATCAATAACTGCTGATCAAAAATGCTTATTGTTATATTTAACCAGCAACCAAATTCAATGTTGAGTCTGCTCAGCTAGCTATGCAGACCTTGAAGGGTATCTACACTCAAAAAACATTAAATCCTTTTTACCTGTAATCCTTACATGGTTATCACATATTAGCTAAATAATTGCTTAAACCTGATATAGGACTTGCACTCGAAATCAGCAGCCGGAAAACTCAGACAGGGATGTTGCATTCAAGAGGAATGTTGGAAATATCTGACACAGGTTAGCAACATTATCATGATAGTATGAAATAAGATGAATATCTACACTGTTAAGCACTCTAAACATTAAATACATTTTAGAAAATATTTTGGTCTTTAGTTTGTATTGCAATAAACAGTTACTATTTCACACAGGGTGCAATTGTCCCCACATTTTTTTGCACCTCACACAATGAGGATGCTATTTCTGAAATCAGTATAAAATGTTGGCTCTTACTCTACAATACTCTGTATATACATCCTACTAAAAAAAGAAAGACATAATAGATTTGTTTCATCACAGATTGTAGCTTTTAAAACATGAAAGTATTCTACAAGTTGTACTGTGGATACAAACGCTTGCTGCTTCAGTGGCTCTTTGGCGCAATGGATAGCGCATTGGACTTTTAGTAGGTTGTAGTTATTCAAAGGTTGTGGGTTCGAGTCCCAGCAGAGTGATTCTTTAGCTTCAAATGCAAACATTTAAAATTTACTTAAAATGATACATAACATAGACATTGTATATGGGAGACCTATATACTATATATACAAAGTAATTATAGGTTGTTGACATAAAAATCATTTAAATGTAAGACCAGTTACAAATCAATTTTAGATACTTTAAATCAATAACTGGTAATAAAAATGTGGATGGTTATTTTTAACCAGCAATCAAAATATTATGTTGAGTCTGCTCACGTAGGAATACAAAGCTTAAAGTGTATCTACAGTACACTCAAAAATCATAAAAAATCCTTAGATGGGTATTACAAATAACCTACACAATTGCTAAAACCTGATATAGGACTTGCACTTGAAAACAGCAAGAGGAAGACTCAGACATAGCTGTTGCATTTGGGAGAAATGTTATAAATATCTGACACTCGATAGCCATGTAATTATTATAATATAAATTAATATAAATATCTATACTGGTAAAAATACAAAACCTATATAAATGTTACCAAAATGTTTCTGTCTTCAGTTTCTTTGCAACAAACACTCAATCAGACATGGTGCAATTGTCCCCATATTGATTTGCACCTCACACAAAGTGGGAGCTATTTCTGAAATCATTACAAAAATTTTACTCTCACTCTACGATACTCTCTTTACAGCATACTTAAAAAATAGAAAAATAAAAAGATTAGTTTCATCACAGATTGTGTAATTTAAAACATAAGAGTATTCAACACATTGTACTGTTGATACAAAAATCTGATACATCAGTGGCTCTGTGGCGCAATGGATAGCGCATTGGATTTCTAGTAGGTTGTAGTTATTCAAAGGTTGTGGGTTCGAGTCCCACCAGAGTCGTTCTTTAGTTTCAAATGCAAAGATTTAAAGTTTACTTACAATAATACATAACGTAGACATTGTATATAGGAGACTTATTTACTATATATATATATATATATATATACAAAGTAATGATAGGCTGGTGACATAAAAATCTTTTCAATGTAAGATCACCAATTACAAATCAATTTTCGATACTTTAAATCAATAACTGCTGATCAAAAATGCTTATTGTTATATTTAACCAGCAACCAAATTCAATGTTGAGTCTGCTCAGCTATCTATGCAGACCTTGAAGGGTATCTACACTCAAAAAACATTAAATCCTTTTTACCTGTAATCCTTACATGGTTATCACATATTAGCTAAATAATTGCTTAAACCTGATATTGGACTTGCACTCGAAATCAGCAGCCGGAAAACTCAGACAGGGATGTTGCATTCAAGAGGAATGTTGGAAATATCTGACACAGGTTAGCAACATTATCATGATAGTATGAAATAAGATGAATATCTACACTGTTAAGCACTCTAAACATTAAATACATTTTAGAAAATATTTTGGTCTTTAGTTTGTATTGCAATAAACAGTTACTATTTCACACAGGGTGCAATTGTCCCCACATTTTTTTGCACCTCACACAATGAGGATGCTATTTCTGAAATCAGTATAAAATTTTGGCTCTTACTCTACAATACTCTGTATATACATCCTACTAAAAAAAGAAAGTCATAATAGATTTGTTTCATCACAGATTGTAGCTTTTAAAACATGAAAGTATTCTACAAGTTGTACTGTCGATACAAATGCTTGCTGCTTCAGTGGCTCTTTGGCGCAATGGATAGCGCATTTGACTTTTAGTAGGTTGTAGTTATTTAAAGGTTGTGGGTTCGAGTCCCAGCAGAGTCATTCTTTAGCTTCAAATGCAAACATTTAAAATTTACTTAAAATGATACATAACATAGACATTGTATATGGGAAACCTATATACTATATATACAAAGTAATTATAGGCTGTTGACATAAAAATCATTTAAATGTAAGACCAGTTACAAATCAATTTTAGATACTTTAAATCAATAACTGGTAATAAAAATGTGGATGGTTATTTTTAACCAGCAATCAAAATATTATGTTGAGTCTGCTCACGTAGGAATACAAAGCTTAAAGTGTATCTACAGTACACTCAAAAATCATAAAAAATCCTTAGATGTGTATTACAAATAACCTACACAATTGCTAAAACCTGATATAGGACTTGCACTTGAAAACAGCAAGAGGAAGACTCAGACATAGCTGTTGCATTTGGGAGAAATGTTATAAATATCTGACACTCGATAGCCATGTAATTATTATAATATAAATTAATATAAATATATATACTGGTAAAAATACAAAACCTATATAAATGTTACCAAAATGTTTCTGTCTTCAGTTTCTTTGGAACAAACACTCAATCAGACATGGTGCAATTGTCCCCATATTGATTTGCACCTCACACAAAGTGGGAGCTATTTCTGAAATCATTACAAAAATTTTACTCTCACTCTACGATACTCTCTTTACAGCATACTTAAAAAATAGAAAAATAAAAAGATTAGTTTCATCACAGATTGTGTCATTTAAAACATAAGAGTATTCAACACATTGTACTGTTGATACAAAAGTATGATACATCAGTGGCTCTGTGGCGCAATGGATAGCGCATTGGACTTCTAGTAGGTTGTAGTTATTCAAAGGTTGTGGGTTCGAGTCGTTCTTTAGTTTCAAATGCAAAGATTTAAAGTTTACTTACAATAATACATAACGTAGACATTGTATACAGGAGACTTATTTACTATATATATATATACATATATATATATACAAAGTAATGATCGGCTGGTGACATAAAAATCTTTTCAATGTAAGATCACCAATTACAAATCAATTTTCGATACTTTAAATCAATAACTGCTGATCAAAAATGCTTATTGTTATATTTAACCAGCAACCAAATTCAATGTTGAGTCTGCTCAGCTAGCTATGCAGACCTTGAAGGGTATCTACACTCAAAAAACATTAAATCCTTTTTACCTGTAATCCTTACATGGTTATCACATATTAGCTAAATAATTGCTTAAACCTGATATAGGACTTGCACTCGAAATCAGCAGCCGGAAAACTCAGACAGGGATGTTGCATTCAAGAGGAATGTTGGAAATATCTGACACAGGTTAGCAACATTATCATGATAGTATGAAATAAGATGAATATCTACACTGTTAAGCACTCTAAACATTAAATACATTTTAGAAAATATTTTGGTCTTTAGTTTGTATTGCAATAAACAGTTACTATTTCACACAGGGTGTAATTGTCCCCACATTTTTTTGCACCTCACACAATGAGGATGCTATTTCTGAAATCAGTATAAAATGTTGGCTCTTACTCTACAATACTCTGTATATACATCCTACTAAAAAAAGAAAGACATAATAGATTTGTTTCATCACAGATTGTAGCTTTTAAAACATGAAAGTATTCTACAAGTTGTACTGTGGATACAAACGCTTGCTGCTTCAGTGGCTCTTTGGCGCAATGGATAGCGCATTGGACTTTTAGTAGGTTGTAGTTATTCAAAGGTTGTGGGTTCGAGTCCCAGCAGAGTGATTCTTTAGCTTCAAATGCAAACATTTAAAATTTACTTAAAATGATACATAACATAGACATTGTATATGGGAGACCTATATACTATATATACAAAGTAATTATAGGTTGTTGACATAAAAATCATTTAAATGTAAGACCAGTTACAAATCAATTTTAGATACTTTAAATCAATAACTGGTAATAAAAATGTGGATGGTTATTTTTAACCAGCAATCAAAATATTATGTTGAGTCTGCTCACGTAGGAATACAAAGCTTAAAGTGTATCTACAGTACACTCAAAAATCATAAAAAATCCTTAGATGGGTATTACAAATAACCTACACAATTGCTAAAACCTGATATAGGACTTGCACTTGAAAACAGCAAGAGGAAGACTCAGACATAGCTGTTGCATTTGGGAGAAATGTTATAAATATCTGACACTCGATAGCCATGTAATTATTATAATATAAATTAATATAAATATCTATACTGGTAAAAATACAAAACCTATATAAATGTTACCAAAATGTTTCTGTCTTCAGTTTCTTTGCAACAAACACTCAATCAGACATGGTGCAATTGTCCCCATATTGATTTGCACCTCACACAAAGTGGGAGCTATTTCTGAAATCATTACAAAAATTTTACTCTCACTCTACGATACTCTCTTTACAGCATACTTAAAAAATAGAAAAATAAAAAGATTAGTTTCATCACAGATTGTGTCATTTAAAACATAAGAGTATTCAACACATTGTACTGTTGATACAAAAATATGATACATCAGTGGCTCTGTGGCGCAATGGATAGCGCATTGGATTTCTAGTAGGTTGTAGTTATTCAAAGGTTGTGGGTTCGAGTCCCACCAGAGTCGTTCTTTAGTTTCAAATGCAAAGATTTAAAGTTTACTTACAATAATACATAACGTAGACATTGTATACAGGAGACTTATTTACTATATATATATATATATATATACAAAGTAATGATAGGCTGGTGACATAAAAATTTTTTCAATGTAAGATCACCAATTACAAATCAATTTTCGATACTTTAAATCAATAACTGCTGATCAAAAATGCTTATTGTTATATTTAACCAGCAACCAAATTCAATGTTGAGTCTGCTCAGCTAGCTATGCAGACCTTGAAGGGTATCTACACTCAAAAAACATTAAATCCTTTTTACCTGTAATCCTTACATGGTTATCACATATTAGCTAAATAATTGCTTAAACCTGATATAGGACTTGCACTCGAAATCAGCAGCCGGAAAACTCAGACAGGGATGTTGCATTCAAGAGGAATGTTGGAAATATCTGACACAGGTTAGCAACATTATCATGATAGTATGAAATAAGATGAATATCTACACTGTTAAGCACTCTAAACATTAAATACATTTTAGAAAATATTTTGGTCTTTAGTTTGTATTGCAATAAACAGTTACTATTTCACACAGGGTGCAATTGTCCCCACATTTTTTTGCACCTCACACAATGAGGATGCTATTTCTGAAATCAGTATAAAATTTTGGCTCTTACTCTACAATACTCTGTATATACATCCTACTAAAAAAAGAAAGACATAATAGATTTGTTTCATCACAGATTGTAGCTTTTAAAACATGAAAGTATTCTACAAGTTGTACTGTCGATACAAACGCTTACTGCTTCAGTGGCTCTTTGGCGCAATGGATAGCGCATTTGACTTCTAGTAGGTTGTAGTTATTTAAAGGTTGTGGGTTCGAGTCCCAGCAGAGTCATTTTTTAGCTTCAAATGCAAACATTTAAAATTTACTTAAAATGATACATAACATAGACATTGTATATGGGAAACCTATATACTATATATACAAAGTAATTATAGGCTGTTGACATAAAAATCATTTAAATGTAAGACCAGTTACAAATCAATTTTAGATACTTTAAATCAATAACTGGTAATAAAAATGTGGATGGTTGTTTTTAACCAGCAATCAAAATATTATGTTGAGTCTGCTTACGTAGGAATACAAAGCTTAAAGTGTATCTACAGTACACTCAAAAATCATAAAAAATCCTTAGATGTGTATTACAAATAACCTACACAATTGCTAAAACCTGATATAGGACTTGCACTTGAAAACAGCAAGAGGAAGACTCAGACATAGCTGTTGCATTTGGGAGAAATGTTATAAGTATCTGACACTCGATAGCCATGTAATTATTATAATATAAATTAATATAAATATATATACTGGTAAAAATACAAAACCTATATAAATGTTACCAAAATGTTTCTGTCTTCAGTTTCTTTGGAACAAACACTCAATCAGACATGGTGCAATTGTCCCCATATTGATTTGCACCTCACACAAAGTGGGAGCTATTTCTGAAATCATTACAAAAATTTTACTCTCACTCTACGATACTCTCTTTACAGCATACTTAAAAAATAGAAAAATAAAAAGATTAGTTTCATCACAGATTGTGTCATTTAAAACATAAGAGTATTCAACACATTGTACTGTTGATACAAAAGTATGATACATCAGTGGCTCTGTGGCGCAATGGATAGCGCATTGGACTTCTAGTAGGTTGTAGTTATTCAAAGGTTGTGGGTTCGAGTCCCACCAGAGTCGTTCTTTAGTTTCAAATGCAAAGATTTAAAGTTTACTTACAATAATACATAACGTAGACATTGTATACAGGAGACTTATTTACTATATATATATATACAAAGTAATGATCGGTTGGTGACATAAAAATCTTTTCAATGTAAGATCACCAATTACAAATCAATTTTCGATACTTTAAATCAATAACTGCTGATCAAAAATGCTTATTGTTATATTTAACCAGCAACCAAATTCAATGTTGAGTCTGCTCAGCTAGCTATGCAGACCTTGAAGGGTATCTACACTCAAAAAACATTAAATCCTTTTTACCTGTAATCCTTACATGGTTATCACATATTAGCTAAATAATTGCTTAAACCTGATATAGGACTTGCACTCGAAATCAGCAGCCGGAAAACTCAGACAGGGATGTTGCATTCAAGAGGAATGTTGGAAATATCTGACACAGGTTAGCAACATTATCATGATAGTATGAAATAAGATGAATATCTACACTGTTAAGCACTCTAAACATTAAATACATTTTAGAAAATATTTTGGTCTTTAGTTTGTATTGCAATAAACAGTTACTATTTCACACAGGGTGCAATTGTCCCCACATTTTTTGCACCTCACACAATGAGGATGCTATTTCTGAAATCAGTATAAAATTTTGGCTCTTACTCTACAATACTCTGTATATACATCCTACTAAAAAAAGAAAGACATAATAGATTTGTTTCATCACAGATTGTAGCTTTTAAAACATGAAAGTATTCTACAAATTGTACTGTCGATACAAACGCTTGCTGCTTCAGTGGCTCTTTGGCGCAATGAATAGCGCATTTGACTTCTAGTAGGTTGTAGTTATTTAAAGGTTGTGGGTTCGAGTCCCAGCAGAGTCATTTTTTAGCTTCAAATGCAAACATTTAAAATTTACTTAAAATGATACATAACATAGACATTGTATATGGGAAACCTATATACTATATATACAAAGTAATTATAGGCTGTTGACATAAAAATCATTTAAATGTAAGACCAGTTACAAATCAATTTTAGATACTTTAAATCAATAACTGGTAATAAAAATGTGGATGGTTATTTTTAACCAGCAATCAAAATATTATGTTGAGTCTGCTCACGTAGGAATACAAAGCTTAAAGTGTATCTACAGTACACTCAAAAATCATAAAAAATCCTTAGATGTGTATTACAAATAACCTACACAATTGCTAAAACCTGATATAGGACTTGCACTTGAAAACAGCAAGAGGAAGACTCAGACATAGCTGTTGCATTTGGGAGAAATGTTATAAATATCTGACACTCGATAGCCATGTAATTATTATAATATAAATTAATATAAATATATATACTGGTAAAAATACAAAACCTATATAAATGTTACCAAAATGTTTCTGTCTTCAGTTTCTTTGGAACAAACACTCAATCAGACATGGTGCAATTGTCCCCATATTGATTTGCACCTCACACAAAGTGGGAGCTATTTCTGAAATCATTACAAAAATTTTACTCTCACTCTACGATACTCTCTTTACAGCATACTTAAAAAATAGAAAAATAAAAAGATTAGTTTCATCACAGATTGTGTCATTTAAAACATAAGAGTATTCAACACATTGTACTGTTGATACAAAAGTATGATACATCAGTGGCTCTGTGGCGCAATGGATAGCGCATTGGACTTCTAGTAGGTTGTAGTTATTCAAAGGTTGTGGGTTCGAGTCCCACCAGAGTCGTTCTTTAGTTTCAAATGCAAAGATTTAAAGTTTACTTACAATAATACATAACGTAGACATTGTATACAGGAGACTTATTTACTATATATATATATATACAAAGTAATGATCGGCTGGTGACATAAAAATCTTTTCAATGTAAGATCACCAATTACAAATCAATTTTCGATACTTTAAATCAATGACTGCTGATCAAAAATGCTTATTGTTATATTTAACCAGCAACCAAATTCAATGTTGAGTCTGCTCAGCTAGCTATGCAGACCTTGAAGGGTATCTACACTCAAAAAACATTAAATCCTTTTTACCTGTAATCCTTACATGGTTATCACATATTAGCTAAATAATTGCTTAAACCTGATATAGGACTTGCACTCGAAATCAGCAGCCGGAAAACTCAGACAGGGATGTTGCATTCAAGAGGAATGTTGGAAATATCTGACACAGGTTAGCAACATTATCATGATAGTATGAAATAAGATGAATATCTACACTGTTAAGCACTCTAAACATTAAATACATTTTAGAAAATATTTTGGTCTTTAGTTTGTATTGCAATAAACAGTTACTATTTCACACAGGGTGCAATTGTCCCCACATTTTTTGCACCTCACACAATGAGGATGCTATTTCTGAAATCAGTATAAAATTTTGGCTCTTACTCTACAATACTCTGTATATACATCCTACTAAAAAAAGAAAGACATAATAGATTTGTTTCATCACAGATTGTAGCTTTTAAAACATGAAAGTATTCTACAAATTGTACTGTCGATACAAACGCTTGCTGCTTCAGTGGCTCTTTGGCGCAATGAATAGCGCATTTGACTTCTAGTAGGTTGTAGTTATTTAAAGGTTGTGGGTTCGAGTCCCAGCAGAGTCATTTTTTAGCTTCAAATGCAAACATTTAAAATTTACTTAAAATGATACATAACATAGACATTGTATATGGGAAACCTATATACTATATATACAAAGTAATTATAGGCTGTTGACATAAAAATCATTTAAATGTAAGACCAGTTACAAATCAATTTTAGATACTTTAAATCAATAACTGGTAATAAAAATGTGGATGGTTATTTTTAACCAGCAATCAAAATATTATGTTGAGTCTGCTCACGTAGGAATACAAAGCTTAAAGTGTATCTACAGTACACTCAAAAATCATAAAAAATCCTTAGATGTGTATTACAAATAACCTACACAATTGCTAAAACCTGATATAGGACTTGCACTTGAAAACAGCAAGAGGAAGACTCAGACATAGCTGTTGCATTTGGGAGAAATGTTATAAATATCTGACACTCGATAGCCATGTAATTATTATAATATAAATTAATATAAATATATATACTGGTAAAAATACAAAACCTATATAAATGTTACCAAAATGTTTCTGTCTTCAGTTTCTTTGGAACAAACACTCAATCAGACATGGTGCAATTGTCCCCATATTGATTTGCACCTCACACAAAGTGGGAGCTATTTCTGAAATCATTACAAAAATTTTACTCTCACTCTACGATACTCTCTTTACAGCATACTTAAAAAATAGAAAAATAAAAAGATTAGTTTCATCACAGATTGTGTCATTTAAAACATAAGAGTATTCAACACATTGTACTGTTGATACAAAAGTATGATACATCAGTGGCTCTGTGGCGCAATGGATAGCGCATTGGACTTCTAGTAGGTTGTAGTTATTCAAAGGTTGTGGGTTCGAGTCCCACCAGAGTCGTTCTTTAGTTTCAAATGCAAAGATTTAAAGTTTACTTACAATAATACATAACGTAGACATTGTATACAGGAGACTTATTTACTATATATATATATATACAAAGTAATGATCGGCTGGTGACATAAAAATCTTTTCAATGTAAGATCACCAATTACAAATCAATTTTCGATACTTTAAATCAATGACTGCTGATCAAAAATGCTTATTGTTATATTTAACCAGCAACCAAATTCAATGTTGAGTCTGCTCAGCTAGCTATGCAGACCTTGAAGGGTATCTACACTCAAAAAACATTAAATCCTTTTTACCTGTAATCCTTACATGGTTATCACATATTAGCTAAATAATTGCTTAAACCTGATATAGGACTTGCACTCGAAATCAGCAGCCGGAAAACTCAGACAGGGATGTTGCATTCAAGAGGAATGTTGGAAATATCTGACACAGGTTAGCAACATTATCATGATAGTATGAAATAAGATGAATATCTACACTGTTAAGCACTCTAAACATTAAATACATTTTAGAAAATATTTTGGTCTTTAGTTTGTATTGCAATAAACAGTTACTATTTCACACAGGGTGCAATTGTCCCCACATTTTTTTGCACCTCACACAATGAGGATGCTATTTCTGAAATCAGTATAAAATTTTGGCTCTTACTCTACAATACTCTGTATATACATCCTACTAAAAAAAGAAAGACATAATAGATTTGTTTCATCACAGATTGTAGCTTTTAAAACATGAAAGTATTCTACAAGTTGTACTGTCGATACAAACGCTTGCTGCTTCAGTGGCTCTTTGGCGCAATGGATAGCGCATTTGACTTCTAGTAGGTTGTAGTTATTTAAAGGTTGTGGGTTCGAGTCCCAGCAGAGTCATTCTTTAGCTTCAAATGCAAACATTTAAAATTTACTTAAAATGATACATAACATAGACATTGTATATGGGAAACCTATATACTATATATACAAAGTAATTATAGGCTGTTGACATAAAAATCATTTAAATGTAAGACCAGTTACAAATCAATTTTAGATACTTTAAATCAATAACTGGTAATAAAAATGTGGATGGTTATTTTTAACCAGCAATCAAAATATTATGTTGAGTCTGCTCACGTAGGAATACAAAGCTTAAAGTGTATCTACAGTACACTCAAAAATCATAAAAAATCCTTAGATGTGTATTACAAATAACCTACACAATTGCTAAAACCTGATATAGGACTTGCACTTGAAAACAGCAAGAGGAAGACTCAGACATAGCTGTTGCATTTGGGAGAAATGTTATAAATATCTGACACTCGATAGCCATGTAATTATTATAATATAAATTAATATAAATATATATACTGGTAAAAATACAAAACCTATATAAATGTTACCAAAATGTTTCTGTCTTCAGTTTCTTTGGAACAAACACTCAATCAGACATGGTGCAATTGTCCCCATATTGATTTGCACCTCACACAAAGTGGGACCTATTTCTGAAATCATTACAAAAATTTTACTCTCACTCTACGATACTCTCTTTACAGCATACTTAAAAAATAGAAAAATAAAAAGATTAGTTTCATCACAGATTGTGTCATTTAAAACATAAGAGTATTCAACACATTGTACTGTTGATACAAAAGTATGATACATCAGTGGCTCTGTGGCGCAATGGATAGCGCATTGGACTTCTAGTAGGTTGTAGTTATTCAAAGGTTGTGGGTTCGAGTCCCACCAGAGTCATTCTTTAGTTTCAAATGCAAAGATTTAAAGTTTACTTACAATAATACATAACGTAGACATTGTATACAGGAGACTTATTTACTATATATATATATATACATATATATATATACAAAGTAATGATCGGCTGGTGACATAAAAATCTTTTCAATGTAAGATCACCAATTACAAATCAATTTTCGATACTTTAAATCAATAACTGCTGATCAAAAATGCTTATTGTTATATTTAACCAGCAACCAAATTCAATGTTGAGTCTGCTCAGCTAGCTATGCAGACCTTGAAGGGTATCTACACTCAAAAAACATTAAATCCTTTTTACCTGTAATCCTTACATGGTTATCACATATTAGCTAAATAATTGCTTAAACCTGATATAGGACTTGCACTCGAAATCAGCAGCCGGAAAACTCAGACAGGGATGTTGCATTCAAGAGGAATGTTGGAAATATCTGACACAGGTTAGCAACATTATCATGATAGTATGAAATAAGATGAATATCTACACTGTTAAGCACTCTAAACATTAAATACATTTTAGAAAATATTTTGGTCTTTAGTTTGTATTGCAATAAACAGTTACTATTTCACACAGGGTGCAATTGTCCCCACATTTTTTTGCACCTCACACAATGAGGATGCTATTTCTGAAATCAGTATAAAATGTTGGCTCTTACTCTACAATACTCTGTATATACATCCTACTAAAAAAAGAAAGACATAATAGATTTGTTTCATCACAGATTGTAGCTTTTAAAACATGAAAGTATTCTACAAGTTGTACTGTCGATACAAACGCTTGTTGCTTCAGTGGCTCTTTGGCGCAATGGATAGCGCATTGCACTTTTAGTAGGTTGTAGTTATTCAAAGGTTGTGGGTTCGAGTCCCAGCAGAGTGATTCTTTAGCTTCAAATGCAAACATTTAAAATTTACTTAAAATGATACATAACATAGACATTGTATATGGGAGACCTATATACTATATATACAAAGTAATTATAGGTTGTTGACATAAAAATCATTTAAATGTAAGACCAGTTACAAATCAATTTTAGATACTTTAAATCAATAACTGGTAATAAAAATGTGGATGGTTATTTTTAACCAGCAATCAAAATATTATGTTGAGTCTGCTCACGTAGGAATACAAAGCTTAAAGTGTATCTACAGTACACTCAAAAATCATAAAAAATCCTTAGATGGGTATTACAAATAACCTACACAATTGCTAAAACCTGATATAGGACTTGCACTTGAAAACAGCAAGAGGAAGACTCAGACATAGCTGTTGCATTTGGGAGAAATTTTATAAATATCTGACACTCGATAGCCATGTAATTATTATAATATAAATTAATATAAATATCTATACTGGTAAAAATACAAAACCTATATAAATGTTACCAAAATGTTTCTGTCTTCAGTTTCTTTGCAACAAACACTCAATCAGACATGGTGCAATTGTCCCCATATTGATTTGCACCTCACACAAAGTGGGAGCTATTTCTGAAATCATTACAAAAATTTTACTCTCACTCTACGATACTCTCTTTACAGCATACTTAAAAAATAGAAAAATAAAAAGATTAGTTTCATCACAGATTGTGTCATTTAAAACATAAGAGTATTCAACACATTGTACTGTTGATACAAAAATATGATACATCAGTGGCTCTGTGGCGCAATGGATAGCGCATTGGATTTCTAGTAGGTTGTAGTTATTCAAAGGTTGTGGGTTCGAGTCCCACCAGAGTCGTTCTTTAGTTTCAAATGCAAAGATTTAAAGTTTACTTACAATAATACATAACGTAGACATTGTATACAGGAGACTTATTTACTATATATATATATATATACAAAGTAATGATAGGCTGGTGACATAAAAATCTTTTCAATGTAAGATCACCAATTACAAATCAATTTTCGATACTTTAAATCAATAACTGCTGATCAAAAATGCTTATTGTTATATTTAACCAGCAACCAAATTCAATGTTGAGTCTGCTCAGCTAGCTATGCAGACCTTGAAGGGTATCTACATTCAAAAAACATTAAATCCTTTTTACCTGTAATCCTTACATGGTTATCACATATTAGCTAAATAATTGCTTAAACCTGATATAGGACTTGCACTCGAAATCAGCAGCCGGAAAACTCAGACAGGGATGTTGCATTCAAGAGGAATGTTGGAAATATCTGACACAGGTTAGCAACATTATCATGATAGTATGAAATAAGATGAATATCTACACTGTTAAGCACTCTAAACATTAAATACATTTTAGAAAATATTTTGGTCTTTAGTTTGTATTGCAATAAACAGTTACTATTTCACACAGGGTGCAATTGTCCCCACATTTTTTTGCACCTCACACAATGAGGATGCTATTTCTGAAATCAGTATAAAATTTTGGCTCTTACTCTACAATACTCTGTATATACATCCTACTAAAAAAAGAAAGACATAATAGATTTGTTTCATCACAGATTGTAGCTTTTAAAACATGAAAGTATTCTACAAGTTGTACTGTCGATACAAACGCTTGCTGCTTCAGTGGCTCTTTGGCGCAATGGATAGCGCATTTGACTTCTAGTAGGTTGTAGTTATTTAAAGGTTGTGGGTTCGAGTCCCAGCAGAGTCATTTTTTAGCTTCAAATGCAAACATTTAAAATTTACTTAAAATGATACATAACATAGACATTGTATATGGGAAACCTATATACTATATATACAAAGTAATTATAGGCTGTTGACATAAAAATCATTTAAATGTAAGACCAGTTACAAATCAATTTTAGATACTTTAAATCAATAACTGGTAATAAAAATGTGGATGGTTATTTTTAACCAGCAATCAAAATATTATGTTGAGTCTGCTCACGTAGGAATACAAAGCTTAAAGTGTATCTACAGTACACTCAAAAATCATAAAAAATCCTTAGATGTGTATTACAAATAACCTACACAATTGCTAAAACCTGATATAGGACTTGCACTTGAAAACAGCAAGAGGAAGACTCAGACATAGCTGTTGCATTTGGGAGAAATGTTATAAATATCTGACACTCGATAGCCATGTAATTATTATAATATAAATTAATATAAATATATATACTGGTAAAAATACAAAACCTATATAAATGTTACCAAAATGTTTCTGTCTTCAGTTTCTTTGGAACAAACACTCAATCAGACATGGTGCAATTGTCCCCATATTGATTTGCACCTCACACAAAGTGGGAGCTATTTCTGAAATCATTACAAAAATTTTACTCTCACTCTACGATACTCTCTTTACAGCATACTTAAAAAATAGAAAAATAAAAAGATTAGTTTCATCACAGATTGTGTCATTTAAAACATAAGAGTATTCAACACATTGTACTGTTGATACAAAAGTATGATACATCAGTGGCTCTGTGGCGCAATGGATAGCGCATTGGACTTCTAGAAGGTTGTAGTTATTCAAAGGTTGTGGGTTCGAGTCCCACCAGAGTCGTTCTTTAGTTTCAAATGCAAAGATTTAAAGTTTACTTACAATAATACATAACGTAGACATTGTATACAGGAGACTTATTTACTATATATATATATATACAAAGTAATGATCGGCTGGTGACATAAAAATCTTTTCAATGTAAGATCACCAATTACAAATCAATTTTCGATACTTTAAATCAATAACTGCTGATCAAAAATGCTTATTGTTATATTTAACCAGCAACCAAATTCAATGTTGAGTCTGCTCAGCTAGCTATGCAGACCTTGAAGGGTATCTACATTCAAAAAACATTAAATCCTTTTTACCTGTAATCCTTACATGGTTATCACATATTAGCTAAATAATTGCTTAAACCTGATATAGGACTTGCACTCGAAATCAGCAGCCGGAAAACTCAGACAGGGATGTTGCATTCAAGAGGAATGTTGGAAATATCTGACACAGGTTAGCAACATTATCATGATAGTATGAAATAAGATGAATATCTACACTGTTAAGCACTCTAAACATTAAATACATTTTAGAAAATATTTTGGTCTTTAGTTTGTATTGCAATAAACAGTTACTATTTCACACAGGGTGCAATTGTCCCCACATTTTTTTGCACCTCACACAATGAGGATGCTATTTCTGAAATCAGTATAAAATTTTGGCTCTTACTCTACAATACTCTGTATATACATCCTACTAAAAAAAGAAAGACATAATAGATTTGTTTCATCACAGATTGTAGCTTTTAAAACATGAAAGTATTCTACAAGTTGTACTGTCGATACAAACGCTTGCTGCTTCAGTGGCTCTTTGGCGCAATGGATAGCGCATTTGACTTCTAGTAGGTTGTAGTTATTTAAAGGTTGTGGGTTCGAGTCCCAGCAGAGTCATTTTTTAGCTTCAAATGCAAACATTTAAAATTTACTTAAAATGATACATAACATAGACATTGTATATGGGAAACCTATATACTATATATACAAAGTAATTATAGGCTGTTGACATAAAAATCATTTAAATGTAAGACCAGTTACAAATCAATTTTAGATACTTTAAATCAATAACTGGTAATAAAAATGTGGATGGTTATTTTTAACCAGCAATCAAAATATTATGTTGAGTCTGCTCACGTAGGAATACAAAGCTTAAAGTGTATCTACAGTACACTCAAAAATCATAAAAAATCCTTAGATGTGTATTACAAATAACCTACACAATTGCTAAAACCTGATATAGGACTTGCACTTGAAAACAGCAAGAGGAAGACTCAGACATAGCTGTTGCATTTGGGAGAAATGTTATAAATATCTGACACTCGATAGCCATGTAATTATTATAATATAAATTAATATAAATATATATACTGGTAAAAATACAAAACCTATATAAATGTTACCAAAATGTTTCTGTCTTCAGTTTCTTTGGAACAAACACTCAATCAGACATGGTGCAATTGTCCCCATATTGATTTGCACCTCACACAAAGTGGGAGCTATTTCTGAAATCATTACAAAAATTTTACTCTCACTCTACGATACTCTCTTTACAGCATACTTAAAAAATAGAAAAATAAAAAGATTAGTTTCATCACAGATTGTGTCATTTAAAACATAAGAGTATTCAACACATTGTACTGTTGATACAAAAGTATGATACATCAGTGGCTCTGTGGCGCAATGGATAGCGCATTGGACTTCTAGAAGGTTGTAGTTATTCAAAGGTTGTGGGTTCGAGTCCCACCAGAGTCGTTCTTTAGTTTCAAATGCAAAGATTTAAAGTTTACTTACAATAATACATAACGTAGACATTGTATACAGGAGACTTATTTACTATATATATATATATACAAAGTAATGATCGGCTGGTGACATAAAAATCTTTTCAATGTAAGATCACCAATTACAAATCAATTTTCGATACTTTAAATCAATAACTGCTGATCAAAAATGCTTATTGTTATATTTAACCAGCAACCAAATTCAATGTTGAGTCTGCTCAGCTAGCTATGCAGACCTTGAAAGGTATCTACACTCAAAAAACATTAAATCCTTTTTACCTGTAATCCTTACATGGTTATCACATATTAGCTAAATAATTGCTTAAACCTGATATAGGACTTGCACTCGAAATCAGCAGCCGGAAAACTCAGACAGGGATGTTGCATTCAAGAGGAATGTTGGAAATATCTGACACAGGTTAGCAACATTATCATGATAGTATGAAATAAGATGAATATCTACACTGTTAAGCACTCTAAACATTAAATACATTTTAGAAAATATTTTGGTCTTTAGTTTGTATTGCAATAAACAGTTACTATTTCACACAGGGTGCAATTGTCCCCACATTTTTTTGCACCTCACACAATGAGGATGCTATTTCTGAAATCAGTATAAAATTTTGGCTCTTACTCTACAATACTCTGTATATACATCCTACTAAAAAAAGAAAGACATAATAGATTTGTTTCATCACAGATTGTAGCTTTTAAAACATGAAAGTATTCTACAAGTTGTACTGTCGATACAAACGCTTGCTGCTTCAGTGGCTCTTTGGCGCAATGGATAGTGCGTTTGACTTCTAGTAAGTTGTAGTTATTTAAAGGTTGTGGGTTCGAGTCCCAGCAGAGTCATTCTTTAGCTTCAAATGCAAACATTTAAAATTTACTTAAAATGATACATAACATAGACATTGTATATGGGAAACCTATATACTATATATACAAAGTAATTATAGGCTGTTGACATAAAAATCATTTAAATGTAAGACCAGTTACAAATCAATTTTAGATACTTTAAATCAATAACTGGTAATAAAAATGTGGATGGTTATTTTTAACCAGCAATCAAAATATTATGTTGAGTCTGCTCACGTAGGAATACAAAGCTTAAAGTGTATCTACAGTACACTCAAAAATCATAAAAAATCCTTAGATGTGTATTACAAATAACCTACACAATTGCTAAAACCTGATATAGGACTTGCACTTGAAAACAGCAAGAGGAAGACTCAGACATAGCTGTTGCATTTGGGAGAAATGTTATAAATATCTGACACTCGATAGCCATGTAATTATTATAATATAAATTAATATAAATATATATACTGGTAAAAATACAAAACCTATATAAATGTTACCAAAATGTTTCTGTCTTCAGTTTCTTTGGAACAAACACTCAATCAGACATGGTGCAATTGTCCCCATATTGATTTGCACCTCACACAAAGTGGGAGCTATTTCTGAAATCATTACAAAAATTTTACTCTCACTCTACGATACTCTCTTTACAGCATACTTAAAAAATAGAAAAATAAAAAGATTAGTTTCATCACAGATTGTGTCATTTAAAACATAAGAGTATTCAACACATTGTACTGTTGATACAAAAGTATGATACATCAGTGGCTCTGTGGCGCAATGGATAGCGCATTGGACTTCTAGTAGGTTGTAGTTATTCAAAGGTTGTGGGTTCGAGTCCCACCAGAGTCGTTCTTTAGTTTCAAATGCAAAGATTTAAAGTTTACTTACAATAATACATAACGTAGACATTGTATACAGGAGACTTATTTACTATATATATATATACAAAGTAATGATCGGCTGGTGACATAAAAATCTTTTCAATGTAAGATCACCAATTACAAATCAATTTTCGATACTTTAAATCAATAACTGCTGATCAAAAATGCTTATTGTTATATTTAACCAGCAACCAAATTCAATGTTGAGTCTGCTCAGCTAGCTATGCAGACCTTGAAGGGTATCTACACTCAAAAAACATTAAATCCTTTTTACCTGTAATCCTTACATGGTTATCACATATTAGCTAAATAATTGCTTAAACCTGATATAGGACTTGCACTCGAAATCAGCAGCCGGAAAACTCAGACAGGGATGTTGCATTCAAGAGGAATGTTGGAAATATCTGACACAGGTTAGCAACATTATCATGATAGTATGAAATAAGATGAATATCTACACTGTTAAGCACTCTAAACATTAAATACATTTTAGAAAATATTTTGGTCTTTAGTTTGTATTGCAATTAACAGTTACTATTTCACACAGGGTGCAATTGTCCCCACATTTTTTTGCACCTCACACAATGAGGATGCTATTTCTGAAATCAGTATAAAATTTTGGCTCTTACTCTACAATACTCTGTATATACATCCTACTAAAAAAAGAAAGACATAATAGATTTGTTTCATCACAGATTGTAGCTTTTAAAACATGAAAGTATTCTACAAGTTGTACTGTCGATACAAACGCTTGCTGCTTCAGTGGCTCTTTGGCGCAATGGATAGCGCGTTTGACTTCTAGTAAGTTGTAGTTATTTAAAGGTTGTGGGTTCGAGTCCCAGCAGAGTCATTCTTTAGCTTCAAATGCAAACATTTAAAATTTACTTAAAATGATACATAACATAGACATTGTATATGGGAAACCTATATACTATATATACAAAGTAATTATAGGCTGTTGACATAAAAATCATTTAAATGTAAGACCAGTTACAAATCAATTTTAGATACTTTAAATCAATAACTGGTAATAAAAATGTGGATGGTTATTTTTAACCAGCAATCAAAATATTATGTTGAGTCTGCTCACGTAGGAATACAAAGCTTAAAGTGTATCTACAGTACACTCAAAAATCATAAAAAATCCTTAGATGTGTATTACAAATAACCTACACAATTGCTAAAACCTGATATAGGACTTGCACTTGAAAACAGCAAGAGGAAGACTCAGACATAGCTGTTGCATTTGGGAGAAATGTTATAAATATCTGACACTCGATAGCCATGTAATTATTATAATATAAATTAATATAAATATATATACTGGTAAAAATACAAAACCTATATAAATGTTACCAAAATGTTTCTGTCTTCAGTTTCTTTGGAACAAACACTCAATCAGACATGGTGCAATTGTCCCCATATTGATTTGCACCTCACACAAAGTGGGAGCTATTTCTGAAATCATTACAAAAATTTTACTCTCACTCTACGATACTCTCTTTACAGCATACTTAAAAAATAGAAAAATAAAAAGATTAGTTTCATCACAGATTGTGTCATTTAAAACATAAGAGTATTCAACACATTGTACTGTTGATACAAAAGTATGATACATCAGTGGCTCTGTGGCGCAATGGATAGCGCATTGGACTTCTAGTAGGTTGTAGTTATTCAAAGGTTGTGGGTTCGAGTCCCACCAGAGTCGTTCTTTAGTTTCAAATGCAAAGATTTAAAGTTTACTTACAATAATACATAACGTAGACATTGTATACAGGAGACTTATTTACTATATATATATATACAAAGTAATGATCGGCTGGTGACATAAAAATCTTTTCAATGTAAGATCACCAATTACAAATCAATTTTCGATACTTTAAATCAATAACTGCTGATCAAAAATGCTTATTGTTATATTTAACCAGCAACCAAATTCAATGTTGAGTCTGCTCAGCTAGCTATGCAGACCTTGAAGGGTATCTACACTCAAAAAACATTAAATCCTTTTTACCTGTAATCCTTACATGGTTATCACATATTAGCTAAATAATTGCTTAAACCTGATATAGGACTTGCACTCGAAATCAGCAGCCGGAAAACTCAGACAGGGATGTTGCATTCAAGAGGAATGTTGGAAATATCTGACACAGGTTAGCAACATTATCATGATAGTATGAAATAAGATGAATATCTACACTGTTAAGCACTCTAAACATTAAATACATTTTAGAAAATATTTTGGTCTTTAGTTTGTATTGCAATAAACAGTTACTATTTCACACAGGGTGCAATTGTCCCCACATTTTTTTGCACCTCACACAATGAGGATGCTATTTCTGAAATCAGTATAAAATTTTGGCTCTTACTCTACAATACTCTGTATATACATCCTACTAAAAAAAGAAAGACATAATAGATTTGTTTCATCACAGATTGTAGCTTTTAAAACATGAAAGTATTCTACAAGTTGTACTGTCGATACAAACGCTTGCTGCTTCAGTGGCTCTTTGGCGCAATGGATAGCGCGTTTGACTTCTAGTAAGTTGTAGTTATTTAAAGGTTGTGGGTTCGAGTCCCAGCAGAGTCATTCTTTAGCTTCAAATGCAAACATTTAAAATTTACTTAAAATGATACATAACATAGACATTGTATATGGGAAACCTATATACTATATATACAAAGTAATTATAGGCTGTTGACATAAAAATCATTTAAATGTAAGACCAGTTACAAATCAATTTTAGATACTTTAAATCAATAACTGGTAATAAAAATGTGGATGGTTATTTTTAACCAGCAATCAAAATATTATGTTGAGTCTGCTCACGTAGGAATACAAAGCTTAAAGTGTATCTACAGTACACTCAAAAATCATAAAAAATCCTTAGATGTGTATTACAAATAACCTACACAATTGCTAAAACCTGATATAGGACTTGCACTTGAAAACAGCAAGAGGAAGACTCAGACATAGCTGTTGCATTTGGGAGAAATGTTATAAATATCTGACACTCGATAGCCATGTAATTATTATAATATAAATTAATATAAATATATATACTGGTAAAAATACAAAACCTATATAAATGTTACCAAAATGTTTCTGTCTTCAGTTTCTTTGGAACAAACACTCAATCAGACATGGTGCAATTGTCCCCATATTGATTTGCACCTCACACAAAGTGGGAGCTATTTCTGAAATCATTACAAAAATTTTACTCTCACTCTACGATACTCTCTTTACAGCATACTTAAAAAATAGAAAAATAAAAAGATTAGTTTCATCACAGATTGTGTCATTTAAAACATAAGAGTATTCAACACATTGTACTGTTGATACAAAAGTATGATACATCAGTGGCTCTGTGGCGCAATGGATAGCGCATTGGACTTCTAGTAGGTTGTAGTTATTCAAAGGTTGTGGGTTCGAGTCCCACCAGAGTCGTTCTTTAGTTTCAAATGCAAAGATTTAAAGTTTACTTACAATAATACATAACGTAGACATTGTATACAGGAGACTTATTTACTATATATATATATACAAAGTAATGATCGGCTGGTGACATAAAAATCTTTTCAATGTAAGATCACCAATTACAAATCAATTTTCGATACTTTAAATCAATAACTGCTGATCAAAAATGCTTATTGTTATATTTAACCAGCAACCAAATTCAATGTTGAGTCTGCTCAGCTAGCTATGCAGACCTTGAAGGGTATCTACACTCAAAAAACATTAAATCCTTTTTACCTGTAATCCTTACATGGTTATCACATATTAGCTAAATAATTGCTTAAACCTGATATAGGACTTGCACTCGAAATCAGCAGCCGGAAAACTCAGACAGGGATGTTGCATTCAAGAGGAATGTTGGAAATATCTGACACAGGTTAGCAACATTATCATGATAGTATGAAATAAGATGAATATCTACACTGTTAAGCACTCTAAACATTAAATACATTTTAGAAAATATTTTGGTCTTTAGTTTGTATTGCAATTAACAGTTACTATTTCACACAGGGTGCAATTGTCCCCACATTTTTTTGCACCTCACACAATGAGGATGCTATTTCTGAAATCAGTATAAAATTTTGGCTCTTACTCTACAATACTCTGTATATACATCCTACTAAAAAAAGAAAGACATAATAGATTTGTTTCATCACAGATTGTAGCTTTTAAAACATGAAAGTATTCTACAAGTTGTACTGTCGATACAAACGCTTGCTGCTTCAGTGGCTCTTTGGCGCAATGGATAGCGCGTTTGACTTCTAGTAAGTTGTAGTTATTTAAAGGTTGTGGGTTCGAGTCCCAGCAGAGTCATTCTTTAGCTTCAAATGCAAACATTTAAAATTTACTTAAAATGATACATAACATAGACATTGTATATGGGAAACCTATATACTATATATACAAAGTAATTATAGGCTGTTGACATAAAAATCATTTAAATGTAAGACCAGTTACAAATCAATTTTAGATACTTTAAATCAATAACTGGTAATAAAAATGTGGATGGTTATTTTTAACCAGCAATCAAAATATTATGTTGAGTCTGCTCACGTAGGAATACAAAGCTTAAAGTGTATCTACAGTACACTCAAAAATCATAAAAAATCCTTAGATGTGTATTACAAATAACCTACACAATTGCTAAAACCTGATATAGGACTTGCACTTGAAAACAGCAAGAGGAAGACTCAGACATAGCTGTTGCATTTGGGAGAAATGTTATAAATATCTGACACTCGATAGCCATGTAATTATTATAATATAAATTAATATAAATATATATACTGGTAAAAATACAAAACCTATATAAATGTTACCAAAATGTTTCTGTCTTCAGTTTCTTTGGAACAAACACTCAATCAGACATGGTGCAATTGTCCCCATATTGATTTGCACCTCACACAAAGTGGGAGCTATTTCTGAAATCATTACAAAAATTTTACTCTCACTCTACGATACTCTCTTTACAGCATACTTAAAAAATAGAAAAATAAAAAGATTAGTTTCATCACAGATTGTGTCATTTAAAACATAAGAGTATTCAACACATTGTACTGTTGATACAAAAGTATGATACATCAGTGGCTCTGTGGCGCAATGGATAGCGCATTGGACTTCTAGTAGGTTGTAGTTATTCAAAGGTTGTGGGTTCGAGTCCCACCAGAGTCGTTCTTTAGTTTCAAATGCAAAGATTTAAAGTTTACTTACAATAATACATAACGTAGACATTGTATACAGGAGACTTATTTACTATATATATATATACAAAGTAATGATCGGCTGGTGACATAAAAATCTTTTCAATGTAAGATCACCAATTACAAATCAATTTTCGATACTTTAAATCAATAACTGCTGATCAAAAATGCTTATTGTTATATTTAACCAGCAACCAAATTCAATGTTGAGTCTGCTCAGCTAGCTATGCAGACCTTGAAGGGTATCTACACTCAAAAAACATTAAATCCTTTTTACCTGTAATCCTTACATGGTTATCACATATTAGCTAAATAATTGCTTAAACCTGATATAGGACTTGCACTCGAAATCAGCAGCCGGAAAACTCAGACAGGGATGTTGCATTCAAGAGGAATGTTGGAAATATCTGACACAGGTTAGCAACATTATCATGATAGTATGAAATAAGATGAATATCTACACTGTTAAGCACTCTAAACATTAAATACATTTTAGAAAATATTTTGGTCTTTAGTTTGTATTGCAATAAACAGTTACTATTTCACACAGGGTGCAATTGTCCCCACATTTTTTTGCACCTCACACAATGAGGATGCTATTTCTGAAATCAGTATAAAATTTTGGCTCTTACTCTACAATACTCTGTATATACATCCTACTAAAAAAAGAAAGACATAATAGATTTGTTTCATCACAGATTGTAGCTTTTAAAACATGAAAGTATTCTACAAGTTGTACTGTCGATACAAACGCTTGCTGCTTCAGTGGCTCTTTGGCGCAATGGATAGCGCGTTTGACTTCTAGTAAGTTGTAGTTATTTAAAGGTTGTGGGTTCGAGTCCCAGCAGAGTCATTCTTTAGCTTCAAATGCAAACATTTAAAATTTACTTAAAATGATACATAACATAGACATTGTATATGGGAAACCTATATACTATATATACAAAGTAATTATAGGCTGTTGACATAAAAATCATTTAAATGTAAGACCAGTTACAAATCAATTTTAGATACTTTAAATCAATAACTGGTAATAAAAATGTGGATGGTTATTTTTAACCAGCAATCAAAATATTATGTTGAGTCTGCTCACGTAGGAATACAAAGCTTAAAGTGTATCTACAGTACACTCAAAAATCATAAAAAATCCTTAGATGTGTATTACAAATAACCTACACAATTGCTAAAACCTGATATAGGACTTGCACTTGAAAACAGCAAGAGGAAGACTCAGACATAGCTGTTGCATTTGGGAGAAATGTTATAAATATCTGACACTCGATAGCCATGTAATTATTATAATATAAATTAATATAAATATATATACTGGTAAAAATACAAAACCTATATAAATGTTACCAAAATGTTTCTGTCTTCAGTTTCTTTGGAACAAACACTCAATCAGACATGGTGCAATTGTCCCCATATTGATTTGCACCTCACACAAAGTGGGAGCTATTTCTGAAATCATTACAAAAATTTTACTCTCACTCTACGATACTCTCTTTACAGCATACTTAAAAAATAGAAAAATAAAAAGATTAGTTTCATCACAGATTGTGTCATTTAAAACATAAGAGTATTCAACACATTGTACTGTTGATACAAAAGTATGACACATCAGTGGCTCTGTGGCGCAATGGATAGCGCATTGGACTTCTAGTAGGTTGTAGTTATTCAAAGGTTGTGGGTTCGAGTCCCACCAGAGTCGTTCTTTAGTTTCAAATGCAAAGATTTAAAGTTTACTTACAATAATACATAACGTAGACATTGTATACAGGAGACTTATTTACTATATATATATATACAAAGTAATGATCGGCTGGTGACATAAAAATCTTTTCAATGTAAGATCACCAATTACAAATCAATTTTCGATACTTTAAATCAATAACTGCTGATCAAAAATGCTTACTGTTATATTTAACCAGCAACCAAATTCAATGTTGAGTCTGCTCAGCTAGCTATGCAGACCTTGAAGGGTATCTACACTCAAAAAACATTAAATCCTTTTTACCTGTAATCCTTACATGGTTATCACATATTAGCTAAATAATTGCTTAAACCTGATATAGGACTTGCACTCGAAATCAGCAGCCGGAAAACTCAGACAGGGATGTTGCATTCAAGAGGAATGTTGGAAATATCTGACACAGGTTAGCAACATTATCATGATAGTATGAAATAAGATGAATATCTACACTGTTAAGCACTCTAAACATTAAATACATTTTAGAAAATATTTTGGTCTTTAGTTTGTATTGCAATAAACAGTTACTATTTCACACAGGGTGCAATTGTCCCCACATTTTTTTGCACCTCACACAATGAGGATGCTATTTCTGAAATCAGTATAAAATTTTGGCTCTTACTCTACAATACTCTGTATATACATCCTACTAAAAAAAGAAAGACATAATAGATTTGTTTCATCACAGATTGTAGCTTTTAAAACATGAAAGTATTCTACAAGTTGTACTGTCGATACAAACGCTTGCTGCTTCAGTGGCTCTTTGGCGCAATGGATAGCGCGTTTGACTTCTAGTAAGTTGTAGTTATTTAAAGGTTGTGGGTTCGAGTCCCAGCAGAGTCATTCTTTAGCTTCAAATGCAAACATTTAAAATTTACTTAAAATGATACATAACATAGACATTGTATATGGGAAACCTATATACTATATATACAAAGTAATTATAGGCTGTTGACATAAAAATCATTTAAATGTAAGACCAGTTACAAATCAATTTTAGATACTTTAAATCAATAACTGGTAATAAAAATGTGGATGGTTATTTTTAACCAGCAATCAAAATATTATGTTGAGTCTGCTCACGTAGGAATACAAAGCTTAAAGTGTATCTACAGTACACTCAAAAATCATAAAAAATCCTTAGATGTGTATTACAAATAAACTACACAATTGCTAAAACCTGATATAGGACTTGCACTTGAAAACAGCAAGAGGAAGACTCAGACATAGCTGTTGCATTTGGGAGAAATGTTATAAATATCTGACACTCGATAGCCATGTAATTATTATAATATAAATTAATATAAATATATATACTGGTAAAAATACAAAACCTATATAAATGTTACCAAAATGTTTCTGTCTTCAGTTTCTTTGGAACAAACACTCAATCAGACATGGTGCAATTGTCCCCATATTGATTTGCACCTCACACAAAGTGGGAGCTATTTCTGAAATCATTACAAAAATTTTACTCTCACTCTACGATACTCTCTTTACAGCATACTTAAAAAATAGAAAAATAAAAAGATTAGTTTCATCACAGATTGTGTCATTTAAAACATAAGAGTATTCAACACATTGTACTGTTGATACAAAAGTATGATACATCAGTGGCTCTGTGGCGCAATGGATAGCGCATTGGACTTCTAGTAGGTTGTAGTTATTCAAAGGTTGTGGGTTCTAGTCCCACCAGAGTCGTTCTTTAGTTTCAAATGCAAAGATTTAAAGTTTACTTACAATAATACATAACGTAGACATTGTATACAGGAGACTTATTTACTATATATATATATACAAAGTAATGATCGGCTGGTGACATAAAAATCTTTTCAATGTAAGATCACCAATTACAAATCAATTTTCGATACTTTAAATCAATAACTGCTGATCAAAAATGCTTACTGTTATATTTAACCAGCAACCAAATTCAATGTTGAGTCTGCTCAGCTAGCTATGCAGACCTTGAAGGGTATCTACACTCAAAAAACATTAAATCCTTTTTACCTGTAATCCTTACATGGTTATCACATATTAGCTAAATAATTGCTTAAACCTGATATAGGACTTGCACTCGAAATCAGCAGCCGGAAAACTCAGACAGGGATGTTGCATTCAAGAGGAATGTTGGAAATATCTGACACAGGTTAGCAACATTATCATGATAGTATGAAATAAGATGAATATCTACACTGTTAAGCACTCTAAACATTAAATACATTTTAGAAAATATTTTGGTCTTTAGTTTGTATTGCAATAAACAGTTACTATTTCACACAGGGTGCAATTGTCCCCACATTTTTTTGCACCTCACACAATGAGGATGCTATTTCTGAAATCAGTATAAAATTTTGGCTCTTACTCTACAATACTCTGTATATACATCCTACTAAAAAAAGAAAGACATAATAGATTTGTTTCATCACAGATTGTAGCTTTTAAAACATGAAAGTATTCTACAAGTTGTACTGTCGATACAAACGCTTGCTGCTTCAGTGGCTCTTTGGCGCAATGGATAGCGCGTTTGACTTCTAGTAAGTTGTAGTTATTTAAAGGTTGTGGGTTCGAGTCCCAGCAGAGTCATTCTTTAGCTTCAAATGCAAACATTTAAAATTTACTTAAAATGATACATAACATAGACATTGTATATGGGAAACCTATATACTATATATACAAAGTAATTATAGGCTGTTGACATAAAAATCATTTAAATGTAAGACCAGTTACAAATCAATTTTAGATACTTTAAATCAATAACTGGTAATAAAAATGTGGATGGTTATTTTTAACCAGCAATCAAAATATTATGTTGAGTCTGCTCACGTAGGAATACAAAGCTTAAAGTGTATCTACAGTACACTCAAAAATCATAAAAAATCCTTAGATGTGTATTACAAATAACCTACACAATTGCTAAAACCTGATATAGGACTTGCACTTGAAAACAGCAAGAGGAAGACTCAGACATAGCTGTTGCATTTGGGAGAAATGTTATAAATATCTGACACTCGATAGCCATGTAATTATTATAATATAAATTAATATAAATATATATACTGGTAAAAATACAAAACCTATATAAATGTTACCAAAATGTTTCTGTCTTCAGTTTCTTTGGAACAAACACTCAATCAGACATGGTGCAATTGTCCCCATATTGATTTGCACCTCACACAAAGTGGGAGCTATTTCTGAAATCATTACAAAAATTTTACTCTCACTCTACGATACTCTCTTTACAGCATACTTAAAAAATAGAAAAATAAAAAGATTAGTTTCATCACAGATTGTGTCATTTAAAACATAAGAGTATTCAACACATTGTACTGTTGATACAAAAGTATGATACATCAGTGGCTCTGTGGCGCAATGGATAGCGCATTGGACTTCTAGTAGGTTGTAGTTATTCAAAGGTTGTGGGTTCGAGTCCCACCAGAGTCGTTCTTTAGTTTCAAATGCAAAGATTTAAAGTTTACTTACAATAATACATAATGTAGACATTGTATACAGGAGACTTATTTACTATATATATATATACAAAGTAATGATCGGCTGGTGACATAAAAATCTTTTCAATGTAAGATCACCAATTACAAATCAATTTTCGATACTTTAAATCAATAACTGCTGATCAAAAATGCTTATTGTTATATTTAACCAGCAACCAAATTCAATGTTGAGTCTGCTCAGCTAGCTATGCAGACCTTGAAGGGTATCTACACTCAAAAAACATTAAATCCTTTTTACCTGTAATCCTTACATGGTTATCACATATTAGCTAAATAATTGCTTAAACCTGATATAGGACTTGCACTCGAAATCAGCAGCCGGAAAACTCAGACAGGGATGTTGCATTCAAGAGGAATGTTGGAAATATCTGACACAGGTTAGCAACATTATCATGATAGTATGAAATAAGATGAATATCTACACTGTTAAGCACTCTAAACATTAAATACATTTTAGAAAATATTTTGGTCTTTAGTTTGTATTGCAATAAACAGTTACTATTTCACACAGGGTGCAATTGTCCCCACATTTTTTTGCACCTCACACAATGAGGATGCTATTTCTGAAATCAGTATAAAATTTTGGCTCTTACTCTACAATACTCTGTATATACATCCTACTAAAAAAAGAAAGACATAATAGATTTGTTTCATCACAGATTGTAGCTTTTAAAACATGAAAGTATTCTACAAGTTGTACTGTCGATACAAACGCTTGCTGCTTCAGTGGCTCTTTGGCGCAATGGATAGCGCGTTTGACTTCTAGTAAGTTGTAGTTATTTAAAGGTTGTGGGTTCGAGTCCCAGCAGAGTCATTCTTTAGCTTCAAATGCAAACATTTAAAATTTACTTAAAATGATACATAACATAGACATTGTATATGGGAAACCTATATACTATATATACAAAGTAATTATAGGCTGTTGACATAAAAATCATTTAAATGTAAGACCAGTTACAAATCAATTTTAGATACTTTAAATCAATAACTGGTAATAAAAATGTGGATGGTTATTTTTAACCAGCAATCAAAATATTATGTTGAGTCTGCTCACGTAGGAATACAAAGCTTAAAGTGTATCTACAGTACACTCAAAAATCATAAAAAATCCTTAGATGTGTATTACAAATAACCTACACAATTGCTAAAACCTGATATAGGACTTGCACTTGAAAACAGCAAGAGGAAGACTCAGACATAGCTGTTGCATTTGGGAGAAATGTTATAAATATCTGACACTCGATAGCCATGTAATTATTATAATATAAATTAATATAAATATATATACTGGTAAAAATACAAAACCTATATAAATGTTACCAAAATGTTTCTGTCTTCAGTTTCTTTGGAACAAACACTCAATCAGACATGGTGCAATTGTCCCCATATTGATTTGCACCTCACACAAAGTGGGAGCTATTTCTGAAATCATTACAAAAATTTTACTCTCACTCTACGATACTCTCTTTACAGCATACTTAAAAAATAGAAAAATAAAAAGATTAGTTTCATCACAGATTGTGTCATTTAAAACATAAGAGTATTCAACACATTGTACTGTTGATACAAAAGTATGATACATCAGTGGCTCTGTGGCGCAATGGATAGCGCATTGGACTTCTAGTAGGTTGTAGTTATTCAAAGGTTGTGGGTTCGAGTCCCACCAGAGTCGTTCTTTAGTTTCAAATGCAAAGATTTAAAGTTTACTTACAATAATACATAACGTAGACATTGTATACAGGAGACTTATTTACTATATATATATATATATATATATATATATATATATACAAAGTAATGATAGGCTGGTAACATAAAAATCTTTTCAATGTAAGATCACCAATTACAAATCAATTTTCGATACTTTAAATCAATAACTGCTGATCAAAAATGCTTATTGTTATATTTAACCAGCAACCAAATTCAATGTTGAGTCTGCTCAGCTAGCTATGCAGACCTTGAAGGGTATCTACACTCAAAAAACATTAAATCCTTTTTACCTGTAATCCTTACATGGTTATCACATATTAGCTAAATAATTGCTTAAACCTGATATAGGACTTGCACTCGAAATCAGCAGCCGGAAAACTCAGACAGGGATGTTGCATTCAAGAGGAATGTTGGAAATATCTGACACAGGTTAGCAACATTATCATGATAGTATGAAATAAGATGAATATCTACACTGTTAAGCACTCTAAACATTAAATACATTTTAGAAAATATTTTGGTCTTTAGTTTGTATTGCAATAAACAGTTACTATTTCACACAGGGTGCAATTGTCCCCACATTTTTTTGCACCTCACACAATGAGGATGCTATTTCTGAAATCAGTATAAAATTTTGGCTCTTACTCTACAATACTCTGTATATACATCCTACTAAAAAAAGAAAGACATAATAGATTTGTTTCATCACAGATTGTAGCTTTTAAAACATGAAAGTATTCTACAAGTTGTACTGTCGATACAAACGCTTGCTGCTTCAGTGGCTCTTTGGCGCAATGGATAGCGCATTTGACTTCTAGTAGGTTGTAGTTATTTAAAGGTTGTGGGTTCGAGTCCCAGCAGAGTCATTCTTTAGCTTCAAATGCAAACATTTAAAATTTACTTAAAATGATACATAACATAGACATTGTATATGGGAAACCTATATACTATATTTACAAAGTAATTATAGGCTGTTGACATAAAAATCATTTAAATGTAAGACCAGTTACAAATCAATTTTAGATACTTTAAATCAATAACTGGTAATAAAAATGTGGATGGTTATTTTTAACCAGCAATCAAAATATTATGTTGAGTCTGCTCACATAGGAATACAAAGCTTGAAGTGTATCTACAGTACACTCAAAAATCATAAAAAATCCTTAGATGTGTATTACAAATAACCTACACAATTGCTAAAACCTGATATAGGACTTGCACTTGAAAACAGCAAGAGGAAGACTCAGACATAGCTGTTGCATTTGGGAGAAATGTTATAAATATCTGACACTCGATAGCCATGTAATTATTATAATATAAATTAATATAAATATATATACTGGTAAAAATACAAAACCTATATAAATGTTACCAAAATGTTTCTGTCTTCAGTTTCTTTGGAACAAACACTCAATCAGACATGGTGCAATTGTCCCCATATTGATTTGCACCTCACACAAAGTGGGAGCTATTTCTGAAATCATTACAAAAATTTTACTCTCACTCTACGATACTCTCTTTACAGCATACTTAAAAAATAGAAAAATAAAAAGATTAGTTTCATCACAGATTGTGTCATTTAAAACATAAGAGTATTCAACACATTGTACTGTTGATACAAAAGTATGACACATCAGTGGCTCTGTGGCGCAATGGATAGCGCATTGGACTTCTAGTAGGTTGTAGTTATTCAAAGGTTGTGGGTTCGAGTCCCACCAGAGTCGTTCTTTAGTTTCAAATGCAAAGATTTAAAGTTTACTTACAATAATACATAACGTAGACATTGTATACAGGAGACTTATTTACTATATATATATATACAAAGTAATGATCGGCTGGTGACATAAAAATCTTTTCAATGTAAGATCACCAATTACAAATCAATTTTCGATACTTTAAATCAATAACTGCTGATCAAAAATGCTTACTGTTATATTTAACCAGCAACCAAATTCAATGTTGAGTCTGCTCAGCTAGCTATGCAGACCTTGAAGGGTATCTACACTCAAAAAACATTAAATCCTTTTTACCTGTAATCCTTACATGGTTATCACATATTAGCTAAATAATTGCTTAAACCTGATATAGGACTTGCACTCGAAATCAGCAGCCGGAAAACTCAGACAGGGATGTTGCATTCAAGAGGAATGTTGGAAATATCTGACACAGGTTAGCAACATTATCATGATAGTATGAAATAAGATGAATATCTACACTGTTAAGCACTCTAAACATTAAATACATTTTAGAAAATATTTTGGTCTTTAGTTTGTATTGCAATAAACAGTTACTATTTCACACAGGGTGCAATTGTCCCCACATTTTTTTGCACCTCACACAATGAGGATGCTATTTCTGAAATCAGTATAAAATTTTGGCTCTTACTCTACAATACTCTGTATATACATCCTACTAAAAAAAGAAAGACATAATAGATTTGTTTCATCACAGATTGTAGCTTTTAAAACATGAAAGTATTCTACAAGTTGTACTGTCGATACAAACGCTTGCTGCTTCAGTGGCTCTTTGGCGCAATGGATAGCGCGTTTGACTTCTAGTAAGTTGTAGTTATTTAAAGGTTGTGGGTTCGAGTCCCAGCAGAGTCATTCTTTAGCTTCAAATGCAAACATTTAAAATTTACTTAAAATGATACATAACATAGACATTGTATATGGGAAACCTATATACTATATATACAAAGTAATTATAGGCTGTTGACATAAAAATCATTTAAATGTAAGACCAGTTACAAATCAATTTTAGATACTTTAAATCAATAACTGGTAATAAAAATGTGGATGGTTATTTTTAACCAGCAATCAAAATATTATGTTGAGTCTGCTCACGTAGGAATACAAAGCTTAAAGTGTATCTACAGTACACTCAAAAATCATAAAAAATCCTTAGATGTGTATTACAAATAAACTACACAATTGCTAAAACCTGATATAGGACTTGCACTTGAAAACAGCAAGAGGAAGACTCAGACATAGCTGTTGCATTTGGGAGAAATGTTATAAATATCTGACACTCGATAGCCATGTAATTATTATAATATAAATTAATATAAATATATATACTGGTAAAAATACAAAACCTATATAAATGTTACCAAAATGTTTCTGTCTTCAGTTTCTTTGGAACAAACACTCAATCAGACATGGTGCAATTGTCCCCATATTGATTTGCACCTCACACAAAGTGGGAGCTATTTCTGAAATCATTACAAAAATTTTACTCTCACTCTACGATACTCTCTTTACAGCATACTTAAAAAATAGAAAAATAAAAAGATTAGTTTCATCACAGATTGTGTCATTTAAAACATAAGAGTATTCAACACATTGTACTGTTGATACAAAAGTATGATACATCAGTGGCTCTGTGGCGCAATGGATAGCGCATTGGACTTCTAGTAGGTTGTAGTTATTCAAAGGTTGTGGGTTCTAGTCCCACCAGAGTCGTTCTTTAGTTTCAAATGCAAAGATTTAAAGTTTACTTACAATAATACATAACGTAGACATTGTATACAGGAGACTTATTTACTATATATATATATACAAAGTAATGATCGGCTGGTGACATAAAAATCTTTTCAATGTAAGATCACCAATTACAAATCAATTTTCGATACTTTAAATCAATAACTGCTGATCAAAAATGCTTACTGTTATATTTAACCAGCAACCAAATTCAATGTTGAGTCTGCTCAGCTAGCTATGCAGACCTTGAAGGGTATCTACACTCAAAAAACATTAAATCCTTTTTACCTGTAATCCTTACATGGTTATCACATATTAGCTAAATAATTGCTTAAACCTGATATAGGACTTGCACTCGAAATCAGCAGCCGGAAAACTCAGACAGGGATGTTGCATTCAAGAGGAATGTTGGAAATATCTGACACAGGTTAGCAACATTATCATGATAGTATGAAATAAGATGAATATCTACACTGTTAAGCACTCTAAACATTAAATACATTTTAGAAAATATTTTGGTCTTTAGTTTGTATTGCAATAAACAGTTACTATTTCACACAGGGTGCAATTGTCCCCACATTTTTTTGCACCTCACACAATGAGGATGCTATTTCTGAAATCAGTATAAAATTTTGGCTCTTACTCTACAATACTCTGTATATACATCCTACTAAAAAAAGAAAGACATAATAGATTTGTTTCATCACAGATTGTAGCTTTTAAAACATGAAAGTATTCTACAAGTTGTACTGTCGATACAAACGCTTGCTGCTTCAGTGGCTCTTTGGCGCAATGGATAGCGCGTTTGACTTCTAGTAAGTTGTAGTTATTTAAAGGTTGTGGGTTCGAGTCCCAGCAGAGTCATTCTTTAGCTTCAAATGCAAACATTTAAAATTTACTTAAAATGATACATAACATAGACATTGTATATGGGAAACCTATATACTATATATACAAAGTAATTATAGGCTGTTGACATAAAAATCATTTAAATGTAAGACCAGTTACAAATCAATTTTAGATACTTTAAATCAATAACTGGTAATAAAAATGTGGATGGTTATTTTTAACCAGCAATCAAAATATTATGTTGAGTCTGCTCACGTAGGAATACAAAGCTTAAAGTGTATCTACAGTACACTCAAAAATCATAAAAAATCCTTAGATGTGTATTACAAATAACCTACACAATTGCTAAAACCTGATATAGGACTTGCACTTGAAAACAGCAAGAGGAAGACTCAGACATAGCTGTTGCATTTGGGAGAAATGTTATAAATATCTGACACTCGATAGCCATGTAATTATTATAATATAAATTAATATAAATATATATACTGGTAAAAATACAAAACCTATATAAATGTTACCAAAATGTTTCTGTCTTCAGTTTCTTTGGAACAAACACTCAATCAGACATGGTGCAATTGTCCCCATATTGATTTGCACCTCACACAAAGTGGGAGCTATTTCTGAAATCATTACAAAAATTTTACTCTCACTCTACGATACTCTCTTTACAGCATACTTAAAAAATAGAAAAATAAAAAGATTAGTTTCATCACAGATTGTGTCATTTAAAACATAAGAGTATTCAACACATTGTACTGTTGATACAAAAGTATGATACATCAGTGGCTCTGTGGCGCAATGGATAGCGCATTGGACTTCTAGTAGGTTGTAGTTATTCAAAGGTTGTGGGTTCGAGTCCCACCAGAGTCGTTCTTTAGTTTCAAATGCAAAGATTTAAAGTTTACTTACAATAATACATAACGTAGACATTGTATACAGGAGACTTATTTACTATATATATATATATACAAAGTAATGATCGGCTGGTGACATAAAAATCTTTTCAATGTAAGATCACCAATTACAAATCAATTTTCGATACTTTAAATCAATAACTGCTGATCAAAAATGCTTATTGTTATATTTAACCAGCAACCAAATTCAATGTTGAGTCTGCTCAGCTAGCTATGCAGACCTTGAAGGGTATCTACACTCAAAAAACATTAAATCCTTTTTACCTGTAATCCTTACATGGTTATCACATATTAGCTAAATAATTGCTTAAACCTGATATAGGACTTGCACTCGAAATCAGCAGCCGGAAAACTCAGACAGGGATGTTGCATTCAAGAGGAATGTTGGAAATATCTGACACAGGTTAGCAACATTATCATGATAGTATGAAATAAGATGAATATCTACACTGTTAAGCACTCTAAACATTAAATACATTTTAGAAAATATTTTGGTCTTTAGTTTGTATTGCAATAAACAGTTACTATTTCACACAGGGTGCAATTGTCCCCACATTTTTTTGCACCTCACACAATGAGGATGCTATTTCTGAAATCAGTATAAAATTTTGGCTCTTACTCTACAATACTCTGTATATACATCCTACTAAAAAAAGAAAGACATAATAGATTTGTTTCATCACAGATTGTAGCTTTTAAAACATGAAAGTATTCTACAAGTTGTACTGTCGATACAAACGCTTGCTGCTTCAGTGGCTCTTTGGCGCAATGGATAGCGCGTTTGACTTCTAGTAAGTTGTAGTTATTTAAAGGTTGTGGGTTCGAGTCCCAGCAGAGTCATTCTTTAGCTTCAAATGCAAACATTTAAAATTTACTTAAAATGATACATAACATAGACATTGTATATGGGAAACCTATATACTATATATACAAAGTAATTATAGGCTGTTGACATAAAAATCATTTAAATGTAAGACCAGTTACAAATCAATTTTAGATACTTTAAATCAATAACTGGTAATAAAAATGTGGATGGTTATTTTTAACCAGCAATCAAAATATTATGTTGAGTCTGCTCACGTAGGAATACAAAGCTTAAAGTGTATCTACAGTACACTCAAAAATCATAAAAAATCCTTAGATGTGTATTACAAATAACCTACACAATTGCTAAAACCTGATATAGGACTTGCACTTGAAAACAGCAAGAGGAAGACTCAGACATAGCTGTTGCATTTGGGAGAAATGTTATAAATATCTGACACTCGATAGCCATGTAATTATTATAATATAAATTAATATAAATATATATACTGGTAAAAATACAAAACCTATATAAATGTTACCAAAATGTTTCTGTCTTCAGTTTCTTTGGAACAAACACTAAATCAGACATGGTGCAATTGTCCCCATATTGATTTGCACCTCACACAAAGTGGGAGCTATTTCTGAAATCATTACAAAAATTTTACTCTCACTCTACGATACTCTCTTTACAGCATACTTAAAAAATAGAAAAATAAAAAGATTAGTTTCATCACAGATTGTGTCATTTAAAACATAAGAGTATTCAACACATTGTACTGTTGATACAAAAGTATGATACATCAGTGGCTCTGTGGCGCAATGGATAGCGCATTGGACTTCTAGTAGGTTGTAGTTATTCAAAGGTTGTGGGTTCGAGTCCCACCAGAGTCGTTCTTTAGTTTCAAATGCAAAGATTTAAAGTTTACTTACAATAATACATAACGTAGACATTGTATACAGGAGACTTATTTACTATATATATATATATATATATATATATATATATATACAAAGTAATGATAGGCTGGTAACATAAAAATCTTTTCAATGTAAGATCACCAATTACAAATCAATTTTCGATACTTTAAATCAATAACTGCTGATCAAAAATGCTTATTGTTATATTTAACCAGCAACCAAATTCAATGTTGAGTCTGCTCAGCTAGCTATGCAGACCTTGAAGGGTATCTACACTCAAAAAACATTAAATCCTTTTTACCTGTAATCCTTACATGGTTATCACATATTAGCTAAATAATTGCTTAAACCTGATATAGGACTTGCACTCGAAATCAGCAGCCGGAAAACTCAGACAGGGATGTTGCATTCAAGAGGAATGTTGGAAATATCTGACACAGGTTAGCAACATTATCATGATAGTATGAAATAAGATGAATATCTACACTGTTAAGCACTCTAAACATTAAATACATTTTAGAAAATATTTTGGTCTTTAGTTTGTATTGCAATAAACAGTTACTATTTCACACAGGGTGCAATTGTCCCCACATTTTTTTGCACCTCACACAATGAGGATGCTATTTCTGAAATCAGTATAAAATTTTGGCTCTTACTCTACAATACTCTGTATATACATCCTACTAAAAAAAGAAAGACATAATAGATTTGTTTCATCACAGATTGTAGCTTTTAAAACATGAAAGTATTCTACAAGTTGTACTGTCGATACAAACGCTTGCTGCTTCAGTGGCTCTTTGGCGCAATGGATAGCGCATTTGACTTCTAGTAGGTTGTAGTTATTTAAAGGTTGTGGGTTCGAGTCCCAGCAGAGTCATTCTTTAGCTTCAAATGCAAACATTTAAAATTTACTTAAAATGATACATAACATAGACATTGTATATGGGAAACCTATATACTATATTTACAAAGTAATTATAGGCTGTTGACATAAAAATCATTTAAATGTAAGACCAGTTACAAATCAATTTTAGATACTTTAAATCAATAACTGGTAATAAAAATGTGGATGGTTATTTTTAACCAGCAATCAAAATATTATGTTGAGTCTGCTCACATAGGAATACAAAGCTTGAAGTGTATCTACAGTACACTCAAAAATCATAAAAAATCCTTAGATGTGTATTACAAATAACCTACACAATTGCTAAAACCTGATATAGGACTTGCACTTGAAAACAGCAAGAGGAAGACTCAGACATAGCTGTTGCATTTGGGAGAAATGTTATAAATATCTGACACTCGATAGCCATGTAATTATTATAATATAAATTAATATAAATATATATACTGGTAAAAATACAAAACCTATATAAATGTTACCAAAATGTTTCTGTCTTCAGTTTCTTTGGAACAAACACTCAATCAGACATGGTGCAATTGTCCCCATATTGATTTGCACCTCACACAAAGTGGGAGCTATTTCTGAAATCATTACAAAAATTTTACTCTCACTCTACGATACTCTCTTTACAGCATACTTAAAAAATAGAAAAATAAAAAGATTAGTTTCATCACAGATTGTGTCATTTAAAACATAAGAGTATTCAACACATTGTACTGTTGATACAAAAGTATGATACATCAGTGGCTCTGTGGCGCAATGGATAGCGCATTGGACTTCTAGTAGGTTGTAGTTATTCAAAGGTTGTGGGTTCGAGTCCCACCAGAGTCGTTCTTCAGTTTCAAATGCAAAGATTTAAAGTTTACTTACAATAATACATAACGTAGACATTGTATACAGGAGACTTATTTACTATATATATATATACAAAGTAATGATAGGCTGGTGACATAAAAATCTTTTCAATGTAAGATCACCAATTACAAATCAATTTTTGATACTTTAAATCAATAACTGCTGATCAAAAATGCTTATTGTTATATTTAACCAGCAACCAAATTCAATGTTGAGTCTGCTCAGCTAGCTATGCAGACCTTGAAGGGTATCTACACTCAAAAAACATTAAATCCTTTTTACCTGTAATCCTTACATGGTTATCACATATTAGCTAAATAATTGCTTAAACCTGATATAGGACTTGCACTCGAAATCAGCAGCCGGAAAACTCAGACAGGGATGTTGCATTCAAGAGGAATGTTGGAAATATCTGACACAGGTTAGCAACATTATCATGATAGTATGAAATAAGATGAATATCTACACTGTTAAGCACTCTAAACATTAAATACATTTTAGAAAATATTTTGGTCTTTAGTTTGTATTGCAATAAACAGTTACTATTTCACACAGGGTGCAATTGTCCCCACATTTTTTTGCACCTCACACAATGAGGATGCTATTTCTGAAATCAGTATAAAATTTTGGCTCTTACTCTACAATACTCTGTATATACATCCTACTAAAAAAAGAAAGACATAATAGATTTGTTTCATCACAGATTGTAGCTTTTAAAACATGAAAGTATTCTACAAGTTGTACTGTCGATACAAACGCTTGCTGCTTCAGTGGCTCTTTGGCGCAATGGATAGCGCATTTGACTTCTAGTAGGTTGTAGTTATTTAAAGGTTGTGGGTTCGAGTCCCAGCAGAGTCATTCTTTAGCTTCAAATGCAAACATTTAAAATTTACTTAAAATGATACATAACATAGACATTGTATATGGGAAACCTATATACTATATATACAAAGTAATTATAGGCTGTTGACATAAAAATCATTTAAATGTAAGACCAGTTACAAATCAATTTTAGATACTTTAAATCAATAACTGGTAATAAAAATGTGGATGGTTATTTTTAACCAGCAATCAAAATATTATGTTGAGTCTGCTCACGTAGGAATACAAAGCTTAAAGTGTATCTACAGTACACTCAAAAATCATAAAAAATCCTTAGATGTGTATTACAAATAACCTACACAATTGCTAAAACCTGATATAGGACTTGCACTTGAAAACAGCAAGAGGAAGACTCAGACATAGCTGTTGCATTTGGGAGAAATGTTATAAATATCTGACACTCGATAGCCATGTAATTATTATAATATAAATTAATATAAATATATATACTGGTAAAAATACAAAACCTATGTAAATGTTACCAAAATGTTTCTGTCTTCAGTTTCTTTGGAACAAACACTCAATCAGACATGGTGCAATTGTCCCCATATTGATTTGCACCTCACACAAAGTGGGAGCTATTTCTGAAATCATTACAAAAATTTTACTCTCACTCTACGATACTCTCTTTACAGCATACTTAAAAAATAGAAAAATAAAAAGATTAGTTTCATCACAGATTGTGTCATTTAAAACATAAGAGTATTCAACACATTGTACTGTTGATACAAAAGTATGATACATCAGTGGCTCTGTGGCGCAATGGATAGCACATTGGACTTCTAGGTTGTGGGTTCGAGTCCCACCAGAGTCGTTCTTTAGTTTCAAATGCAAAGATTTAAAGTTTACTTACAATAATACATAACGTAGACATTGTATACAGGAGACTTATTTACTATATATATATATATACAAAGTAATGATCGGCTAGTGACATAAAAATCTTTTCAATGTAAGATCACCAATTACAAATCAATTTTCGATACTTTAAATCAATAACTGCTGATCAAAAATGCTTATTGTTATATTTAACCAGCAACCAAATTCAATGTTGAGTCTGCTCAGCTAGCTATGCAGACCTTGAAGGGTATCTACACTCAAAAAACATTAAATCCTTTTTACCTGTAATCCTTACATGGTTATCACATATTAGCTAAATAACTGCTTAAACCTGATATAGGACTTGCACTCGAAATCAGCAGCCGGAAAACTCAGACAGGGATGTTGCATTCAAGAGGAATGTTGGAAATATCTGACACAGGTTAGCAACATTATCATGATAGTATGAAATAAGATGAATATCTACACTGTTAAGCACTCTAAACATTAAAAACATTTAAGAAAATATTTTGGTCTTTAGTTTGTATTGCAATAAACAGTTACTATTTCACACAGGGTGCAATTGTCCCCACATTTTTTTGCACCTCTCACAGTGAGGATGCTATTTCTGAAATCAGTATAAAATTTTGGCTCTTACTCTACAATACTCTGTATATACATCCTACTAAAAAAAGAAAGACATAATAGATTTGTTTCATCACAGATTGTAGCTTTTAAAACATGAAAGTATTCTACAAGTTGTACTGTCGATACAAACGCTTGCTGCTTCAGTGGCTCTTTGGCGCAATGGATAGCGCGTTTGACTTCTAGTAGGTTGTAGTTATTTAAAGGTTGTGGGTTCGAGTCCCAGCAGAGTCATTCTTTAGCTTCAAATGCAAACATTTAAAATTTACTTAAAATGATACATAACATAGACATTGTATATGGGAAACCTATATACTATATATACAAAGTAATTGTAGGCTGTTGACATAAAAATCATTTAAATGTAAGACCAGTTACAAATCAATTTTAGATACTTTAAATCAATAACTGGTAATAAAAATGTGGATGGTTATTTTTAACCAGCAATCAAAATATTATGTTGAGTCTGCTCACGTAGGAATATAAAGCTTGAAGTGTATCTACAGTACACTCAAAAATCATAAAAAATCCTTAGATGTGTATTACAAATAACCTACACAATTGCTAAAACCTGATATAGGACTTGCACTTGAAAACAGCAAGAGGAAGACTCAGACATAGCTGTTGCATTTGGGAGAAATGTTATAAATATCTGACACTCGATAGCCATGTAATTATTATAATATAAATTAATATAAATATATATACTGGTAAAAATACAAAACCTATGTAAATGTTACCAAAATGTTTCTGTCTTCAGTTTCTTTGGAAGAAACACTCAATCAGACATGGTGCAATTGTCCCCATATTGATTTCCACCTCACACAAAGTGGGAGCTATTTCTGAAATCATTACAAAAATTTTACTCTCACTCTACGATACTCTCTTTACAGCATACTTAAAAAATAGAAAAATAAAAAGATTAGTTTCATCACAGATTGTGTCATTTAAAACATAAGAGTATTCAACACATTGTACTGTTGATACAAAAGTATGATACATCAGTGGCTCTGTGGCGCAATGGATAGCACATTGGACTTCTAGTAGGTTGTAGTTATTCAAAGTTTGTAAGTTCAAGTCCCACCAGAGTCGTTCTTTAGTTTCAAATGCAAAGATTTAAAGTTTACTTACAATAATACATAACGTAGACATTGTATACAGGAGACTTATTTACTATATATATATATACAAAGTAATGATCGGCTGGTGACATAAAAATCTTTTCAATGTAAGATCACCAATTACAAATCAATTTTCGATACTTTAAATCAATAACTGCTGATCAAAAATGCTTATTGTTATATTTAACCAGCAACCAAATTCAATGTTGAGTCTGCTCAGCTAGCTATGCAGACCTTGAAGGGTATCTACACTCAAAAAACATTAAATCCTTTTTACCTGTAATCCTTACATGGTTATCACATATTAGCTAAATAATTGCTTAAACCTGATATAGGACTTGCACTCGAAATCAGCAGCCGGAAAACTCAGACAGGGATGTTGCATTCAAGAGGAATGTTGGAAATATCTGACACAGGTTAGCAACATTATCATGATAGTATGAAATAAGATGAATATCTACACTGTTAAGCACTCTAAACATTAAATACATTTTAGAAAATATTTTGGTCTTTAGTTTGTATTGCAATAAACAGTTACTATTTCACACAGGGTGCAATTGTCCCCACATTTTTTTGCACCTCACACAATGAGGATGCTATTTCTGAAATCAGTATAAAATGTTGGCTCTTACTCTACAATACTCTGTATATACATCCTACTAAAAAAAGAAAGACATAATAGATTTGTTTCATCACAGATTGTAGCTTTTAAAACATGAAAGTATTCTACAAGTTGTACTGTCGATACAAACGCTTGCTGCTTCAGTGGCTCTGTGGCGCAATGGATAGCGCATTTGACTTCTAGTAGGTTGTAGTTATTTAAAGGTTGTGGGTTCGAGTCCCAGCAGAGTCATTCTTTAGCTTCAAATGCAAACATTTAAAATTTACTTAAAATGATACATAACATAGACATTGTATATGGGAAACCTATATACTATATATACAAAGTAATTATAGGCTGTTGACATAAAAATCATTTAAATGTAAGACCAGTTACAAATCAATTTTAGATACTTTAAATCAATAACTGGTAATAAAAATGTGGATGGTTATTTTTAACCAGCAATCAAAATATTATGTTGAGTCTGCTCACGTAGGAATACAAAGCTTAAAGTGTATCTACAGTACACTCAAAAATCATAAAAAATCCTTAGATGTGTATTACAAATAACCTACACAATTGCTAAAACCTGATATAGGACTTGCACTTGAAAACAGCAAGAGGAAGACTCAGACATAGCTGTTGCATTTGGGAGAAATGTTATAAATATCTGACACTCGATAGCCATGTAATTATTATAATATAAATTAATATAAATATATATACTGGTAAAAATACAAAACCTATGTAAATGTTACCAAAATGTTTCTGTCTTCAGTTTCTTTGGAACAAACACTCAATCAGACATGGTGCAATTGTCCCCATATTGATTTGCACCTCACACAAAGTGGGAGCTATTTCTGAAATCATTACAAAAATTTTACTCTCACTCTACGATACTCTCTTTACAGCATACTTAAAAAATAGAAAAATAAAAAGATTAGTTTCATCACAGATTGTGTCATTTAAAACATAAGAGTATTCAACACATTGTACTGTTGATACAAAAGTATGATACATCAGTGGCTCTGTGGCGCAATGGATAGCACATTGGACTTCTAGGTTGTGGGTTCGAGTCCCACCAGAGTCGTTCTTTAGTTTCAAATGCAAAGATTTAAAGTTTACTTACAATAATACATAACGTAGACATTGTATACAGGAGACTTATTTACTATATATATATATACAAAGTAATGATCGGCTAGTGACATAAAAATCTTTTCAATGTAAGATCACCAATTACAAATCAATTTTCGATACTTTAAATCAATAACTGCTGATCAAAAATGCTTATTGTTATATTTAACCAGCAACCAAATTCAATGTTGAGTCTGCTCAGCTAGCTATGCAGACCTTGAAGGGTATCTACACTCAAAAAACATTAAATCCTTTTTACCTGTAATCCTTACATGGTTATCACATATTAGCTAAATAACTGCTTAAACCTGATATAGGACTTGCACTCGAAATCAGCAGCCGGAAAACTCAGACAGGGATGTTGCATTCAAGAGGAATGTTGGAAATATCTGACACAGGTTAGCAACATTATCATGATAGTATGAAATAAGATGAATATCTACACTGTTAAGCACTCTAAACATTAAAAACATTTAAGAAAATATTTTGGTCTTTAGTTTGTATTGCAATAAACAGTTACTATTTCACACAGGGTGCAATTGTCCCCACATTTTTTTGCACCTCTCACAATGAGGATGCTATTTCTGAAATCAGTATAAAATTTTGGCTCTTACTCTACAATACTCTGTATATACATCCTACTAAAAAAAGAAAGACATAATAGATTTGTTTCATCACAGATTGTAGCTTTTAAAACATGAAAGTATTCTACAAGTTGTACTGTCGATACAAACGCTTGCTGCTTCAGTGGCTCTTTGGCGCAATGGATAGCGCGTTTGACTTCTAGTAGGTTGTAGTTATTTAAAGGTTGTGGGTTCGAGTCCCAGCAGAGTCATTCTTTAGCTTCAAATGCAAACATTTAAAATTTACTTAAAATGATACATAACATAGACATTGTATATGGGAAACCTATATACTATATATACAAAGTAATTGTAGGCTGTTGACATAAAAATCATTTAAATGTAAGACCAGTTACAAATCAATTTTAGATACTTTAAATCAATAACTGGTAATAAAAATGTGGATGGTTATTTTTAACCAGCAATCAAAATATTATGTTGAGTCTGCTCACGTAGGAATATAAAGCTTGAAGTGTATCTACAGTACACTCAAAAATCATAAAAAATCCTTAGATGTGTATTACAAATAACCTACACAATTGCTAAAACCTGATATAGGACTTGCACTTGAAAACAGCAAGAGGAAGACTCAGACATAGCTGTTGCATTTGGGAGAAATGTTATAAATATCTGACACTCGATAGCCATGTAATTATTATAATATAAATTAATATAAATATATATACTGGTAAAAATACAAAACCTATGTAAATGTTACCAAAATGTTTCTGTCTTCAGTTTCTTTGGAAGAAACACTCAATCAGACATGGTGCAATTGTCCCCATATTGATTTCCACCTCACACAAAGTGGGAGCTATTTCTGAAATCATTACAAAAATTTTACTCTCACTCTACGATACTCTCTTTACAGCATACTTAAAAAATAGAAAAATAAAAAGATTAGTTTCATCACAGATTGTGTCATTTAAAACATAAGAGTATTCAACACATTGTACTGTTGATACAAAAGTATGATACATCAGTGGCTCTGTGGCGCAATGGATAGCACATTGGACTTCTAGTAGGTTGTAGTTATTCAAAGTTTGTAAGTTCAAGTCCCACCAGAGTCGTTCTTTAGTTTCAAATGCAAAGATTTAAAGTTTACTTACAATAATACATAACGTAGACATTGTATACAGGAGACTTATTTACTATATATATATATACAAAGTAATGATCGGCTGGTGACATAAAAATCTTTTCAATGTAAGATCACCAATTACAAATCAATTTTCGATACTTTAAATCAATAACTGCTGATCAAAAATGCTTATTGTTATATTTAACCAGCAACCAAATTCAATGTTGAGTCTGCTCAGCTAGCTATGCAGACCTTTAAGGGTATCTACACTCAAAAAACATTAAATCCTTTTTACCTGTAATCCTTACATGGTTATCACATATTAGCTAAATAATTGCTTAAACCTGATATAGGACTTGCACTCGAAATCAGCAGCCGGAAAACTCAGACAGGGATGTTGCATTCAAGAGGAATGTTGGAAATATCTGACACAGGTTAGCAACATTATCATGATAGTATGAAATAAGATGAATATCTACACTGTTAAGCACTCTAAACATTAAATACATTTTAGAAAATATTTTGGTCTTTAGTTTGTATTGCAATAAACAGTTACTATTTCACACAGGGTGCAATTGTCCCCACATTTTTTTGCACCTCACACAATGAGGATGCTATTTCTGAAATCAGTATAAAATGTTGGCTCTTACTCTACAATACTCTGTATATACATCCTACTAAAAAAAGAAAGACATAATAGATTTGTTTCATCACAGATTGTAGCTTTTAAAACATGAAAGTATTCTACAAGTTGTACTGTCGATACAAACGCTTGCTGCTTCAGTGGCTCTGTGGCGCAATGGATAGCGCATTTGACTTCTAGTAGGTTGTAGTTATTCAAAGGTTGTGGGTTCGAGTCCCAGCAGAGTCATTCTTTAGCTTCAAATGCAAACATTTAAAATTTACTTAAAATGATACATAACATAGACATTGTATATGGGAGACCTATATACTATATATACAAAGTAATTATAGGCTGTTGACATAAAAATCATTTAAGTGTAAGACCAGTTACAAATCAATTTTAGATACTTTAAATCAATAACTGGTAATAAAAATGTGGATGGTTATTTTTAACCAGCAATCAAAATATTATGTTGAGTCTGCTCACGTAGGAATACAAAGCTTAAAGTGTATCTATAGTACACTCAAAAATCATAAAAAATCCTTAGATGTGTATTACAAATAACCTACACAATTGCTAAAACCTGATATAGGACTTGCACTTGAAAACAGCAAGAGGAAGACTCAGACATAGCTGTTGCATTTGGGAGAAATGTTATAAATATCTGACACTCGATAGCCATGTAATTATTATAATATAAATTAATATAAATATATATACTGGTAAAAATACAAAACCTATATAAATGTTACCAAAATGTTTCTGTCTTCAGTTTCTTTGGAACAAACACTCAATCAGACATGGTGCAATTGTCCCCATATTGATTTGCACCTCACACAAAGTGGGAGCTATTTCTGAAATCATTACAAAAATTTTACTCTCACTCTACGATACTCTCTTTACAGCATACTTAAAAAATAGAAAAATAAAAAGATTAGTTTCATCACAGATTGTGTCATTTAAAACATAAGAGTATTCAACACATTGTACTGTTGATACAAAAGTATGATACATCAGTGGCTCTGTGGCGCAATGGATAGTGCATTGGACTTCTAGTAGGTTGTAGTTATTCAAAGGTTGTGGGTTCGAGTCCCACCAGAGTCGTTCTTCAGTTTCAAATGCAAAGATTTAAAGTTTACTTACAATAATACATAACGTAGACATTGTATACAGGAGACTTATTTACTATATATATATATACAAAGTAATGATCGGCTGGTGACATAAAAATCTTTTCAATGTAAGATCACCAATTACAAATCAATTTTCGATACTTTAAATCAATAACTGCTGATCAAAAATGCTTATTGTTATATTTAACCAGCAACCAAATTCAATGTTGAGTCTGCTCAGCTAGCTATGCAGACCTTGAAGGGTATCTACACTCAAAAAACATTAAATCCTTTTTACCTGTAATCCTTACATGGTTATCACATATTAGCTAAATAATTGCTTAAACCTGATATAGGACTTGCACTCGAAATCAGCAGCCGGAAAACTCAGACAGGGATGTTGCATTCAAGAGGAATGTTGGAAATATCTGACACAGGTTAGCAACATTATCATGATAGTATGAAATAAGATGAATATCTACACTGTTAAGCACTCTAAACATTAAATACATTTTAGAAAATATTTTGGTCTTTAGTTTGTATTGCAATAAACAGTTACTATTTCACACAGGGTGCAATTGTCCCCACATTTTTTTGCACCTCACACAATGAGGATGCTATTTCTGAAATCAGTATAAAATTTTGGCTCTTACTCTACAATACTCTGTATATACATCCTACTAAAAAAAGAAAGACATAATAGATTTGTTTCATCACAGATTGTAGCTTTTAAAACATGAAAGTATTCTACAAGTTGTACTGTCGATACAAACGCTTGCTGCTTCAGTGGCTCTTTGGCGCAATGGATAGCGCATTTGACTTCTAGTAGGTTGTAGTTATTTAAAGGTTGTGGGTTCGAGTCCCAGCAGAGTCATTCTTTAGCTTCAAATGCAAACATTTAAAATTTACTTAAAATGATACATAACATAGACATTGTATATGGGAAACCTATATACTATATATACAAAGTAATTATAGGCTGTTGACATAAAAATCATTTAAATGTAAGACCAGTTACAAATCAATTTTAGATACTTTAAATCAATAACTGGTAATAAAAATGTGGATGGTTATTTTTAACCAGCAATCAAAATATTATGTTGAGTCTGCTCACGTAGGAATACAAAGCTTAAAGTGTATCTACAGTACACTCAAAAATCATAAAAAATCCTTAGATGTGTATTACAAATAACCTACACAATTGCTAAAACCTGATATAGGACTTGCACTTGAAAACAGCAAGAGGAAGACTCAGACATAGCTGTTGCATTTGGGAGAAATGTTATAAATATCTGACACTCGATAGCCATGTAATTATTATAATATAAATTAATATAAATATATATACTGGTAAAAATACAAAACCTATGTAAATGTTACCAAAATGTTTCTGTCTTCAGTTTCTTTGGAACAAACACTCAATCAGACATGGTGCAATTGTCCCCATATTGATTTGCACCTCACACAAAGTGGGAGCTATTTCTGAAATCATTACAAAAATTTTACTCTCACTCTACGATACTCTCTTTACAGCATACTTAAAAAATAGAAAAATAAAAAGATTAGTTTCATCACAGATTGTGTCATTTAAAACATAAGAGTATTCAACACATTGTACTGTTGATACAAAAGTATGATACATCAGTGGCTCTGTGGCGCAATGGATAGCACATTGGACTTCTAGGTTGTGGGTTCGAGTCCCACCAGAGTCGTTCTTTAGTTTCAAATGCAAAGATTTAAAGTTTACTTACAATAATACATAACGTAGACATTGTATACAGGAGACTTATTTACTATATATATATATACAAAGTAATGATCGGCTAGTGACATAAAAATCTTTTCAATGTAAGATCACCAATTACAAATCAATTTTCGATACTTTAAATCAATAACTGCTGATCAAAAATGCTTATTGTTATATTTAACCAGCAACCAAATTCAATGTTGAGTCTGCTCAGCTAGCTATGCAGACCTTGAAGGGTATCTACACTCAAAAAACATTAAATCCTTTTTACCTGTAATCCTTACATGGTTATCACATATTAGCTAAATAACTGCTTAAACCTGATATAGGACTTGCACTCGAAATCAGCAGCCGGAAAACTCAGACAGGGATGTTGCATTCAAGAGGAATGTTGGAAATATCTGACACAGGTTAGCAACATTATCATGATAGTATGAAATAAGATGAATATCTACACTGTTAAGCACTCTAAACATTAAAAACATTTAAGAAAATATTTTGGTCTTTAGTTTGTATTGCAATAAACAGTTACTATTTCACACAGGGTGCAATTGTCCCCACATTTTTTTGCACCTCACACAATGAGGATGCTATTTCTGAAATCAGTATAAAATTTTGGCTCTTACTCTACAATACTCTGTATATACATCCTACTAAAAAAAGAAAGACATAATAGATTTGTTTCATCACAGATTGTAGCTTTTAAAACATGAAAGTATTCTACAAGTTGTACTGTCGATACAAACGCTTGCTGCTTCAGTGGCTCTTTGGCGCAATGGATAGCGCGTTTGACTTCTAGTAGGTTGTAGTTATTTAAAGGTTGTGGGTTCGAGTCCCAGCAGAGTCATTCTTTAGCTTCAAATGCAAACATTTAAAATTTACTTAAAATGATACATAACATAGACATTGTATATGGGAAACCTATATACTATATATACAAAGTAATTGTAGGCTGTTGACATAAAAATCATTTAAATGTAAGACCAGTTACAAATCAATTTTAGATACTTTAAATCAATAACTGGTAATAAAAATGTGGATGGTTATTTTTAACCAGCAATCAAAATATTATGTTGAGTCTGCTCACGTAGGAATATAAAGCTTGAAGTGTATCTACAGTACACTCAAAAATCATAAAAAATCCTTAGATGTGTATTACAAATAACCTACACAATTGCTAAAACCTGATATAGGACTTGCACTTGAAAACAGCAAGAGGAAGACTCAGACATAGCTGTTGCATTTGGGAGAAATGTTATAAATATCTGACACTCGATAGCCATGTAATTATTATAATATAAATTAATATAAATATATATACTGGTAAAAATACAAAACCTATGTAAATGTTACCAAAATGTTTCTGTCTTCAGTTTCTTTGGAAGAAACACTCAATCAGACATGGTGCAATTGTCCCCATATTGATTTCCACCTCACACAAAGTGGGAGCTATTTCTGAAATCATTACAAAAATTTTACTCTCACTCTACGATACTCTCTTTACAGCATACTTAAAAAATAGAAAAATAAAAAGATTAGTTTCATCACAGATTGTGTCATTTAAAACATAAGAGTATTCAACACATTGTACTGTTGATACAAAAGTATGATACATCAGTGGCTCTGTGGCGCAATGGATAGCACATTGGACTTCTAGTAGGTTGTAGTTATTCAAAGTTTGTAAGTTCAAGTCCCACCAGAGTCGTTCTTTAGTTTCAAATGCAAAGATTTAAAGTTTACTTACAATAATACATAACGTAGACATTGTATACAGGAGACTTATTTACTATATATATATATACAAAGTAATGATCGGCTGGTGACATAAAAATCTTTTCAATGTAAGATCACCAATTACAAATCAATTTTCGATACTTTAAATCAATAACTGCTGATCAAAAATGCTTATTGTTATATTTAACCAGCAACCAAATTCAATGTTGAGTCTGCTCAGCTAGCTATGCAGACCTTTAAGGGTATCTAAACTCAAAAAACATTAAATCCTTTTTACCTGTAATCCTTACATGGTTATCACATATTAGCTAAATAATTGCTTAAACCTGATATAGGACTTGCACTCGAAATCAGCAGCCGGAAAACTCAGACAGGGATGTTGCATTCAAGAGGAATGTTGGAAATATCTGACACAGGTTAGCAACATTATCATGATAGTATGAAATAAGATGAATATCTACACTGTTAAGCACTCTAAACATTAAATACATTTTAGAAAATATTTTGGTCTTTAGTTTGTATTGCAATAAACAGTTACTATTTCACACAGGGTGCAATTGTCCCCACATTTTTTTGCACCTCACACAATGAGGATGCTATTTCTGAAATCAGTATAAAATGTTGGCTCTTACTCTACAATACTCTGTATATACATCCTACTAAAAAAAGAAAGACATAATAGATTTGTTTCATCACAGATTGTAGCTTTTAAAACATGAAAGTATTCTACAAGTTGTACTGTCGATACAAACGCTTGCTGCTTCAGTGGCTCTGTGGCGCAATGGATAGCGCATTTGACTTCTAGTAGGTTGTAGTTATTCAAAGGTTGTGGGTTCGAGTCCCAGCAGAGTCATTCTTTAGCTTCAAATGCAAACATTTAAAATTTACTTAAAATGATACATAACATAGACATTGTATATGGGAGACCTATATACTATATATACAAAGTAATTATAGGCTGTTGACATAAAAATCATTTAAGTGTAAGACCAGTTACAAATCAATTTTAGATACTTTAAATCAATAACTGGTAATAAAAATGTGGATGGTTATTTTTAACCAGCAATCAAAATATTATGTTGAGTCTGCTCACGTAGGAATACAAAGCTTAAAGTGTATCTATAGTACACTCAAAAATCATAAAAAATCCTTAGATGTGTATTACAAATAACCTACACAATTGCTAAAACCTGATATAGGACTTGCACTTGAAAACAGCAAGAGGAAGACTCAGACATAGCTGTTGCATTTGGGAGAAATGTTATAAATATCTGACACTCGATAGCCATGTAATTATTATAATATAAATTAATATAAATATATATACTGGTAAAAATACAAAACCTATATAAATGTTACCAAAATGTTTCTGTCTTCAGTTTCTTTGGAACAAACACTCAATCAGACATGGTGCAATTGTCCCCATATTGATTTGCACCTCACACAAAGTGGGAGCTATTTCTGAAATCATTACAAAAATTTTACTCTCACTCTACGATACTCTCTTTACAGCATACTTAAAAAATAGAAAAATAAAAAGATTAGTTTCATCACAGATTGTGTCATTTAAAACATAAGAGTATTCAACACATTGTACTGTTGATACAAAAGTATGATACATCAGTGGCTCTGTGGCGCAATGGATAGTGCATTGGACTTCTAGTAGGTTGTAGTTATTCAAAGGTTGTGGGTTCGAGTCCCACCAGAGTCGTTCTTCAGTTTCAAATGCAAAGATTTAAAGTTTACTTACAATAATACATAACGTAGACATTGTATACAGGAGACTTATTTACTATATATATATATACAAAGTAATGATCGGCTGGTGACATAAAAATCTTTTCAATGTAAGATCACCAATTACAAATCAATTTTCGATACTTTAAATCAATAACTGCTGATCAAAAATGCTTATTGTTATATTTAACCAGCAACCAAATTCAATGTTGAGTCTGCTCAGCTAGCTATGCAGACCTTGAAGGGTATCTACACTCAAAAAACATTAAATCCTTTTTACCTGTAATCCTTACATGGTTATCACATATTAGCTAAATAATTGCTTAAACCTGATATAGGACTTGCACTCGAAATCAGCAGCCGGAAAACTCAGACAGGGATGTTGCATTCAAGAGGAATGTTGGAAATATCTGACACAGGTTAGCAACATTATCATGATAGTATGAAATAAGATGAATATCTACACTGTTAAGCACTCTAAACATTAAATACATTTTAGAAAATATTTTGGTCTTTAGTTTGTATTGCAATAAACAGTTACTATTTCACACAGGGTGCAATTGTCCCCACATTTTTTTGCACCTCACACAATGAGGATGCTATTTCTGAAATCAGTATAAAATTTTGGCTCTTACTCAACAATACTCTGTATATACATCCTACTAAAAAAAGAAAGACATAATAGATTTGTTTCATCACAGATTGTAGCTTTTAAAACATGAAAGTATTCTACAAGTTGTACTGTCGATACAAACGCTTGCTGCTTCAGTGGCTCTTTGGCGCAATGGATAGCGCATTTGACTTCTAGTAGGTTGTAGTTATTTAAAGGTTGTGGGTTCGAGTCCCAGCAGAGTCATTCTTTAGCTTAAAATGCAAACATTTAAAATTTACTTAAAATGATACATAACATAGACATTGTATATGGGAAACCTATATACTATATATACAAAGTAATTATAGGCTGTTGACATAAAAATCATTTAAATGTAAGACCAGTTACAAATCAATTTTAGATACTTTAAATCAATAACTGGTAATAAAAATGTGGATGGTTATTTTTAACCAGCAATCAAAATATTATGTTGAGTCTGCTCACGTAGGAATACAAAGCTTAAAGTGTATCTACAGTACACTCAAAAATCATAAAAAATCCTTAGATGTGTATTACAAATAACCTACACAATTGCTAAAACCTGATATAGGACTTGCACTTGAAAACAGCAAGAGGAAGACTCAGACATAGCTGTTGCATTTGGGAGAAATGTTATAAATATCTGACACTCGATAGCCATGTAATTATTATAATATAAATTAATATAAATATATATACTGGTAAAAATACAAAACCTATGTAAATGTTACCAAAATGTTTCTGTCTTCAGTTTCTTTGGAACAAACACTCAATCAGACATGGTGCAATTGTCCCCATATTGATTTGCACCTCACACAAAGTGGGAGCTATTTCTGAAATCATTACAAAAATTTTACTCTCACTCTACGATACTCTCTTTACAGCATACTTAAAAAATAGAAAAATAAAAAGATTAGTTTCATCACAGATTGTGTCATTTAAAACATAAGAGTATTCAACACATTGTACTGTTGATACAAAAGTATGATACATCAGTGGCTCTGTGGCGCAATGGATAGCACATTGGACTTCTAGGTTGTGGGTTCGAGTCCCACCAGAGTCGTTCTTTAGTTTCAAATGCAAAGATTTAAAGTTTACTTACAATAATACATAACGTAGACATTGTATACAGGAGACTTATTTACTATATATATATATACAAAGTAATGATCGGCTAGTGACATAAAAATCTTTTCAATGTAAGATCACCAATTACAAATCAATTTTCGATACTTTAAATCAATAACTGCTGATCAAAAATGCTTATTGTTATATTTAACCAGCAACCAAATTCAATGTTGAGTCTGCTCAGCTAGCTATGCAGACCTTGAAGGGTATCTACACTCAAAAAACATTAAATCCTTTTTACCTGTAATCCTTACATGGTTATCACATATTAGCTAAATAACTGCTTAAACCTGATATAGGACTTGCACTCGAAATCAGCAGCCGGAAAACTCAGACAGGGATGTTGCATTCAAGAGGAATGTTGGAAATATCTGACACAGGTTAGCAACATTATCATGATAGTATGAAATAAGATGAATATCTACACTGTTAAGCACTCTAAACATTAAAAACATTTAAGAAAATATTTTGGTCTTTAGTTTGTATTGCAATAAACAGTTACTATTTCACACAGGGTGCAATTGTCCCCACATTTTTTTGCACCTCACACAATGAGGATGCTATTTCTGAAATCAGTATAAAATTTTGGCTCTTACTCTACAATACTCTGTATATACATCCTACTAAAAAAAGAAAGACATAATAGATTTGTTTCATCACAGATTGTAGCTTTTAAAACATGAAAGTATTCTACAAGTTGTACTGTCGATACAAACGCTTGCTGCTTCAGTGGCTCTTTGGCGCAATGGATAGCGCGTTTGACTTCTAGTAGGTTGTAGTTATTTAAAGGTTGTGGGTTCGAGTCCCAGCAGAGTCATTCTTTAGCTTCAAATGCAAACATTTAAAATTTACTTAAAATGATACATAACATAGACATTGTATATGGGAAACCTATATACTATATATACAAAGTAATTGTAGGCTGTTGACATAAAAATCATTTAAATGTAAGACCAGTTACAAATCAATTTTAGATACTTTAAATCAATAACTGGTAATAAAAATGTGGATGGTTATTTTTAACCAGCAATCAAAATATTATGTTGAGTCTGCTCACGTAGGAATATAAAGCTTGAAGTGTATCTACAGTACACTCAAAAATCATAAAAAATCCTTAGATGTGTATTACAAATAACCTACACAATTGCTAAAACCTGATATAGGACTTGCACTTGAAAACAGCAAGAGGAAGACTCAGACATAGCTGTTGCATTTGGGAGAAATGTTATAAATATCTGACACTCGATAGCCATGTAATTATTATAATATAAATTAATATAAATATATATACTGGTAAAAATACAAAACCTATGTAAATGTTACCAAAATGTTTCTGTCTTCAGTTTCTTTGGAAGAAACACTCAATCAGACATGGTGCAATTGTCCCCATATTGATTTCCACCTCACACAAAGTGGGAGCTATTTCTGAAATCATTACAAAAATTTTACTCTCACTCTACGATACTCTCTTTACAGCATACTTAAAAAATAGAAAAATAAAAAGATTAGTTTCATCACAGATTGTGTCATTTAAAACATAAGAGTATTCAACACATTGTACTGTTGATACAAAAGTATGATACATCAGTGGCTCTGTGGCGCAATGGATAGCACATTGGACTTCTAGTAGGTTGTAGTTATTCAAAGTTTGTAAGTTCGAGTCCCACCAGAGTCGTTCTTTAGTTTCAAATGCAAAGATTTAAAGTTTACTTACAATAATACATAACGTAGACATTGTATACAGGAGACTTATTTACTATATATATATATATACAAAGTAATGATCCGCTGGTGACATAAAAATCTTTTCAATGTAAGATCACCAATTACAAATCAATTTTCGATACTTTAAATCAATAACTGCTGATCAAAAATGCTTATTGTTATATTTAACCAGCAACCAAATTCAATGTTGAGTCTGCTCAGCTAGCTATGCAGACCTTTAAGGGTATCTACACTCAAAAAACATTAAATCCTTTTTACCTGTAATCCTTACATGGTTATCACATATTAGCTAAATAATTGCTTAAACCTGATATAGGACTTGCACTCGAAATCAGCAGCCGGAAAACTCAGACAGGGATGTTGCATTCAAGAGGAATGTTGGAAATATCTGACACAGGTTAGCAACATTATCATGATAGTATGAAATAAGATGAATATCTACACTGTTAAGCACTCTAAACATTAAATACATTTTAGAAAATATTTTGGTCTTTAGTTTGTATTGCAATAAACAGTTACTATTTCACACAGGGTGCAATTGTCCCCACATTTTTTTGCACCTCACACAATGAGGATGCTATTTCTGAAATCAGTATAAAATGTTGGCTCTTACTCTACAATACTCTGTATATACATCCTACTAAAAAAAGAAAGACATAATAGATTTGTTTCATCACAGATTGTAGCTTTTAAAACATGAAAGTATTCTACAAGTTGTACTGTCGATACAAACGCTTGCTGCTTCAGTGGCTCTGTGGCGCAATGAATAGCGCATTTGACTTCTAGTAGGTTGTAGTTATTCAAAGGTTGTGGGTTCGAGTCCCAGCAGAGTCATTCTTTAGCTTCAAATGCAAACATTTAAAATTTACTTAAAATGATACATAACATAGACATTGTATATGGGAGACCTATATACTATATATACAAAGTAATTATAGGCTGTTGACATAAAAATCATTTAAGTGTAAGACCAGTTACAAATCAATTTTAGATACTTTAAATCAATAACTGGTAATAAAAATGTGGATGGTTATTTTTAACCAGCAATCAAAATATTATGTTGAGTCTGCTCACGTAGGAATACAAAGCTTAAAGTGTATCTATAGTACACTCAAAAATCATAAAAAATCCTTAGATGTGTATTACAAATAACCTACACAATTGCTAAAACCTGATATAGGACTTGCACTTGAAAACAGCAAGAGGAAGACTCAGACATAGCTGTTGCATTTGGGAGAAATGTTATAAATATCTGACACTCGATAGCCATGTAATTATTATAATATAAATTAATATAAATATATATACTGGTAAAAATACAAAACCTATATAAATGTTACCAAAATGTTTCTGTCTTCAGTTTCTTTGGAACAAACACTCAATCAGACATGGTGCAATTGTCCCCATATTGATTTGCACCTCACACAAAGTGGGAGCTATTTCTGAAATCATTACAAAAATTTTACTCTCACTCTACGATACTCTCTTTACAGCATACTTAAAAAATAGAAAAATAAAAAGATTAGTTTCATCACAGATTGTGTCATTTAAAACATAAGAGTATTCAACACATTGTACTGTTGATACAAAAGTATGATACATCAGTGGCTCTGTGGCGCAATGGATAGTGCATTGGACTTCTAGTAGGTTGTAGTTATTCAAAAGTTGTGGGTTCGAGTCCCACCAGAGTCGTTCTTCAGTTTCAAATGCAAAGATTTAAAGTTTACTTACAATAATACATAACGTAGACATTGTATACAGGAGACTTATTTACTATATATATATATATACAAAGTAATGATCGGCTGGTGACATAAAAATCTTTTCAATGTAAGATCACCAATTACAAATCAATTTTCGATACTTTAAATCAATAACTGCTGATCAAAAATGCTTATTGTTATATTTAACCAGCAACCAAATTCAATGTTGAGTCTGCTCAGCTAGCTATGCAGACCTTGAAGGGTATCTACACTCAAAAAACATTAAATCCTTTTTACCTGTAATCCTTACATGGTTATCACATATTAGCTAAATAATTGCTTAAACCTGATATAGGACTTGCACTCGAAATCAGCAGCCGGAAAACTCAGACAGGGATGTTGCATTCAAGAGGAATGTTGGAAATATCTGACACAGGTTAGCAACATTATCATGATAGTATGAAATAAGATGAATATCTACACTGTTAAGCACTCTAAACATTAAATACATTTTAGAAAATATTTTGGTCTTTAGTTTGTATTGCAATAAACAGTTACTATTTCACACAGGGTGCAATTGTCCCCACATTTTTTTGCACCTCACACAATGAGGATGCTATTTCTGAAATCAGTATAAAATGTTGGCTCTTACTCTACAATACTCTGTATATACATCCTACTAAAAAAAGAAAGACATAATAGATTTGTTTCATCACAGATTGTAGCTTTTAAAACATGAAAGTATTCTACAAGTTGTACTGTCGATACAAACGCTTGCTGCTTCAGTGGCTCTGTGGCGCAATGGATAGCGCATTGGACTTCTAGTAGGTTGTAGTTATTCAAAGGTTGTGGGTTCGAGTCCCAGCAGAGTCATTCTTTAGCTTCAAATGCAAACATTTAAAATTTACTTAAAATGATACATAACATAGACATTGTATATGGGAGACCTATATACTATATATACAAAGTAATTATAGGCTGTTGACATAAAAATCATTTAAATGTAAGACCAGTTACAAATCAATTTTAGATACTTTAAATCAATAACTGGTAATAAAAATGTGGATGGTTATTTTTAACCAGCAATCAAAATATTATGTTGAGTCTGCTCACGTAGGAATATAAAGCTTGAAGTGTATCTACAGTACACTCAAAAATCATAAAAAATCCTTAGATGTGTATTACAAATAACCTACACAATTGCTAAAACCTGATATAGGACTTGCACTTGAAAACAGCAAGAGGAAGACTCAGACATAGCTGTTGCATTTGGGAGAAATGTTATAAATATCTGACACTCGATAGCCATGTAATTATTATAATATAAATTAATATAAATATATATACTGGTAAAAATACAAAACCTATGTAAATGTTACCAAAATGTTTCTGTCTTCAGTTTCTTTGGAAGAAACACTCAATCAGACATGGTGCAATTGTCCCCATATTGATTTCCACCTCACACAAAGTGGGAGCTATTTCTGAAATCATTACAAAAATTTTACTCTCACTCTACGATACTCTCTTTACAGCATACTTAAAAAATAGAAAAATAAAAAGATTAGTTTCATCACAGATTGTGTCATTTAAAACATAAGAGTATTCAACACATTGTACTGTTGATACAAAAGTATGATACATCAGTGGCTCTGTGGCGCAATGGATAGCACATTGGACTTCTAGTAGGTTGTAGTTATTCAAAGTTTGTAAGTTCAAGTCCCACCAGAGTCGTTCTTTAGTTTCAAATGCAAAGATTTAAAGTTTACTTACAATAATACATAACGTAGACATTGTATACAGGAGACTTATTTACTATATATATATATATACAAAGTAATGATCCGCTGGTGACATAAAAATCTTTTCAATGTAAGATCACCAATTACAAATCAATTTTCGATACTTTAAATCAATAACTGCTGATCAAAAATGCTTATTGTTATATTTAACCAGCAACCAAATTCAATGTTGAGTCTGCTCAGCTAGCTATGCAGACCTTTAAGGGTATCTACACTCAAAAAACATTAAATCCTTTTTACCTGTAATCCTTACATGGTTATCACATATTAGCTAAATAATTGCTTAAACCTGATATAGGACTTGCACTCGAAATCAGCAGCCGGAAAACTCAGACAGGGATGTTGCATTCAAGAGGAATGTTGGAAATATCTGACACAGGTTAGCAACATTATCATGATAGTATGAAATAAGATGAATATCTACACTGTTAAGCACTCTAAACATTAAATACATTTTAGAAAATATTTTGGTCTTTAGTTTGTATTGCAATAAACAGTTACTATTTCACACAGGGTGCAATTGTCCCCACATTTTTTTGCACCTCACACAATGAGGATGCTATTTCTGAAATCAGTATAAAATGTTGGCTCTTACTCTACAATACTCTGTATATACATCCTACTAAAAAAAGAAAGACATAATAGATTTGTTTCATCACAGATTGTAGCTTTTAAAACATGAAAGTATTCTACAAGTTGTACTGTCGATACAAACGCTTGCTGCTTCAGTGGCTCTGTGGCGCAATGAATAGCGCATTTGACTTCTAGTAGGTTGTAGTTATTCAAAGGTTGTGGGTTCGAGTCCCAGCAGAGTCATTCTTTAGCTTCAAATGCAAACATTTAAAATTTACTTAAAATGATACATAACATAGACATTGTATATGGGAGACCTATATACTATATATACAAAGTAATTATAGGCTGTTGACATAAAAATCATTTAAGTGTAAGACCAGTTACAAATCAATTTTAGATACTTTAAATCAATAACTGGTAATAAAAATGTGGATGGTTATTTTTAACCAGCAATCAAAATATTATGTTGAGTCTGCTCACGTAGGAATACAAAGCTTAAAGTGTATCTATAGTACACTCAAAAATCATAAAAAATCCTTAGATGTGTATTACAAATAACCTACACAATTGCTAAAACCTGATATAGGACTTGCACTTGAAAACAGCAAGAGGAAGACTCAGACATAGCTGTTGCATTTGGGAGAAATGTTATAAATATCTGACACTCGATAGCCATGTAATTATTATAATATAAATTAATATAAATATATATACTGGTAAAAATACAAAACCTATATAAATGTTACCAAAATGTTTCTGTCTTCAGTTTCTTTGGAACAAACACTCAATCAGACATGGTGCAATTGTCCCCATATTGATTTGCACCTCACACAAAGTGGGAGCTATTTCTGAAATCATTACAAAAATTTTACTCTCACTCTACGATACTCTCTTTACAGCATACTTAAAAAATAGAAAAATAAAAAGATTAGTTTCATCACAGATTGTGTCATTTAAAACATAAGAGTATTCAACACATTGTACTGTTGATACAAAAGTATGATACATCAGTGGCTCTGTGGCGCAATGGATAGTGCATTGGACTTCTAGTAGGTTGTAGTTATTCAAAAGTTGTGGGTTCGAGTCCCACCAGAGTCGTTCTTCAGTTTCAAATGCAAAGATTTAAAGTTTACTTACAATTATACATAACGTAGACATTGTATACAGGAGACTTATTTACTATATATATATATACAAAGTAATGATCGGCTGGTGACATAAAAATCTTTTCAATGTAAGATTACAAATCAATTTTCGATACTTTAAATCAATAACTGCTGATCAAAAATGCTTATTGTTATATTTAACCAGCAACCAAATTCAATGTTGAGTCTGCTCAGCTAGCTATGCAGACCTTGAAGGGTATCTACACTCAAAAAACATTAAATCCTTTTTACCTGTAATCCTTACATGGCTATCACATATTAGTTAAATAATTGCTTAAACCTGATATAGGACTTGCACTCGAAATCAGCAGCCGGAAAACTCAGACAGGGATGTTGCATTCAAGAGGAATGTTGGAAATATCTGACACAGGTTAGCAACATTATCATGATAGTATGAAATAAGATGAATATCTACACTGTTAAGCACTCTAAACATTAAATAAATTTTAGAAAATATTTTGGTCTTTAGTTTGTATTGCAATAAACAGTTACTATTTCACACAGGGTGCAATTGCCCCCACATTTTTTTGCACCTCACACAATGAGGATGCTATTTCTGAAATCAGTATAAAATGTTGGCTCTTACTCTACAATACTCTGTATATACATCCTACTAAAAAAAGAAAGACATAATAGATTTGTTTCATCACAGATTGTAGCTTTTAAAACATGAAAGTATTCTACAAGTTGTACTGTCGATACAAACGCTTGCTGCTTCAGTGGCTCTGTGGCGCAATGGATAGCGCATTGGACTTCTAGTAGGTTGTAGTTATTCAAAGGTTGTGGGTTCGAGTCCCAGCAGAGTCATTCTTTAGCTTCAAATGCAAACATTTAAAATTTACTTAAAATGATACATAACATAGACATTGTATATGGGAGACCTATATACTATATATACAAAGTAATTATAGGCTGTTGACATAAAAATCATTTAAGTGTAAGACCAGTTACAAATCAATTTTAGATACTTTAAATCAATAACTGGTAATAAAAATGTGGATGGTTATTTTTAACCAGCAATCAAAATATTATGTTGAGTCTGCTCACGTAGGAATACAAAGCTTAAAGTGTATCTACAGTACACTCAAAAATCATAAAAAATCCTTAGATGTGTATTACAAATAACCTACACAATTGCTAAAACCTGATATAGGACTTGCACTTGAAAACAGCAAGAGGAAGACTCAGACATAGCTGTTGCATTTGGGAGAAATGTTATAAATATCTGACACTCGATAGCCATGTAATTATTATAATATAAATTAATATAAATATATATACTGGTAAAAATACAAAACCTATATAAATGTTACCAAAATGTTTCTGTCTTCAGTTTCTTTGGAACAAACACTCAATCAGACATGGTGCAATTGTCTCCATATTGATTTGCACCTCACACAAAGTGGGAGCTATTTCTGAAATCATTACAAAAATTTTACTCTCACTCTACGATACTCTCTTTACAGCATACTTAAAAAATAGAAAAATAAAAAGATTAGTTTCATCACAGATTGTGTCATTTAAAACATAAGAGTATTCAACACATTGTACTGTTGATACAAAAGTATGATACATCAGTGGCTCTGTGGCGCAATGGATAGCGCATTGGACTTTTAGTAGGTTGTAGTTATTCAAAGGTTGTGGGTTCGAGTCCCACCAGAGTCGTTCTTTAGTTTCAAATGCAAAGATATAAAGTTTACTTACAATAATACATAACGTAGACATTGTATACAGGAGATTTATTTACTATATATATATACAAAGTAATGATAGGCTGGTGACATAAAAATCTTTTCAATCTAAGATCACCAATTACAAATCAATTTTCGATACTTTAAATCAATAACTGCTGATCAAAAATGCTTATTGTTATATTTAACCAGCAACCAAATTTAATGTTGAGTCTGCTCAGCTAGCTATGCAGACCTTGAAGGGTATCTACACTCAAAAAACATTAAATCCTTTTTACCTGTAATCCTTACATGGTTATCACATATTAGCTAAATAATTGCTTAAATCTGATATAGGACTTGCACTCGAAATCAGCAGCCGGAAAACTCAGACAGGGATGTTGCATTCAAGAGGAATGTTGGAAATATCTGACACAGGTTAGCAACATTATCATGATAGTATGAAATAAGATGAATATCTACACTGTTAAGCACTCTAAACATTAAATACATTTTAGAAAATATTTTGGTCTTTAGTTTGTATTGCAATAAACAGTTACTATTTCACACAGGGTGCAATTGTCCCCACATTTTTTTGCACCTCACACAATGAGGATGCTATTTCTGAAATCAGTATAAAATTTTGGCTCTTACTCTACAATACTCTGTATATACATCCTACTAAAAAAAGAAAGACATAATAGATTTGTTTTATCACAGATTGTAGCTTTTAAAACATGAAAGTATTCTACAAGTTGTACTGTCGATACAAACGCTTGATGCTTCAGTGGCTCTGTGGCGCAATGGATAGCGCATTGGACTTCTAGTAGGTTGTAGTTATTCAAAGGTTGTGGGTTCGAGTCCCAGCAGAGTCATTCTTTAGCTTCAAATGCAAACATTTAAAATTTACTTAAAATGATACATAACATAGACATTGTATATGGGAGACCTATATACTATATATACAAAGTAATTATAGGCTGTTGACATAAAAATCATTTAAGTGTAAGACCAGTTACAAATCAATTTTAGATACTTTAAATCAATAACTGGTAATAAAAATGTGGATGGTTATTTTTAACCAGCAATCAAAATATTATGTTGAGTCTGCTCACGTAGGAATACAAAGCTTAAAGTGTATCTATAGTACACTCAAAAATCATAAAAAATCCTTAGATGTGTATTACAAATAACCTACACAATTGCTAAAACCTGATATAGGACTTGCACTTGAAAACAGCAAGAGGAAGACTCAGACATAGCTGTTGCATTTGGGAGAAATGTTATAAATATCTGACACTCGATAGCCATGTAATTATTATAATATAAATTAATATAAATATATATACTGGTAAAAATACAAAACCTATATAAATGTTACCAAAATGTTTCTGTCTTCAGTTTCTTTGGAACAAACACTCAATCAGACATGGTGCAATTGTCCCCATATTGATTTGCACCTCACACAAAGTGGGAGCTATTTCTGAAATCATTACAAAAATTTTACTCTCACTCTACGATACTCTCTTTACAGCATACTTAAAAAATAGAAAAATAAAAAGATTAGTTTCATCACAGATTGTGTCATTTAAAACATAAGAGTATTCAACACATTGTACTGTTGATACAAAAGTATGATACATCAGTGGCTCTGTGGCGCAATGGATAGTGCATTGGACTTCTAGTAGGTTGTAGTTATTCAAAAGTTGTGGGTTCGAGTCCCACCAGAGTCGTTCTTCAGTTTCAAATGCAAAGATTTAAAGTTTACTTACAATTATACATAACGTAGACATTGTATACAGGAGACTTATTTACTATATATATATATACAAAGTAATGATCGGCTGGTGACATAAAAATCTTTTCAATGTAAGATTACAAATCAATTTTCGATACTTTAAATCAATAACTGCTGATCAAAAATGCTTATTGTTATATTTAACCAGCAACCAAATTCAATGTTGAGTCTGCTCAGCTAGCTATGCAGACCTTGAAGGGTATCTACACTCAAAAAACATTAAATCCTTTTTACCTGTAATCCTTACATGGCTATCACATATTAGTTAAATAATTGCTTAAACCTGATATAGGACTTGCACTCGAAATCAGCAGCCGGAAAACTCAGACAGGGATGTTGCATTCAAGAGGAATGTTGGAAATATCTGACACAGGTTAGCAACATTATCATGATAGTATGAAATAAGATGAATATCTACACTGTTAAGCACTCTAAACATTAAATAAATTTTAGAAAATATTTTGGTCTTTAGTTTGTATTGCAATAAACAGTTACTATTTCACACAGGGTGCAATTGCCCCCACATTTTTTTGCACCTCACACAATGAGGATGCTATTTCTGAAATCAGTATAAAATGTTGGCTCTTACTCTACAATACTCTGTATATACATCCTACTAAAAAAAGAAAGACATAATAGATTTGTTTCATCACAGATTGTAGCTTTTAAAACATGAAAGTATTCTACAAGTTGTACTGTCGATACAAACGCTTGCTGCTTCAGTGGCTCTGTGGCGCAATGGATAGCGCATTGGACTTCTAGTAGGTTGTAGTTATTCAAAGGTTGTGGGTTCGAGTCCCAGCAGAGTCATTCTTTAGCTTCAAATGCAAACATTTAAAATTTACTTAAAATGATACATAACATAGACATTGTATATGGGAGACCTATATACTATATATACAAAGTAATTATAGGCTGTTGACATAAAAATCATTTAAGTGTAAGACCAGTTACAAATCAATTTTAGATACTTTAAATCAATAACTGGTAATAAAAATGTGGATGGTTATTTTTAACCAGCAATCAAAATATTATGTTGAGTCTGCTCACGTAGGAATACAAAGCTTAAAGTGTATCTACAGTACACTCAAAAATCATAAAAAATCCTTAGATGTGTATTACAAATAACCTACACAATTGCTAAAACCTGATATAGGACTTGCACTTGAAAACAGCAAGAGGAAGACTCAGACATAGCTGTTGCATTTGGGAGAAATGTTATAAATATCTGACACTCGATAGCCATGTAATTATTATAATATAAATTAATATAAATATATATACTGGTAAAAATACAAAACCTATATAAATGTTACCAAAATGTTTCTGTCTTCAGTTTCTTTGGAACAAACACTCAATCAGACATGGTGCAATTGTCTCCATATTGATTTGCACCTCACACAAAGTGGGAGCTATTTCTGAAATCATTACAAAAATTTTACTCTCACTCTACGATACTCTCTTTACAGCATACTTAAAAAATAGAAAAATAAAAAGATTAGTTTCATCACAGATTGTGTCATTTAAAACATAAGAGTATTCAACACATTGTACTGTTGATACAAAAGTATGATACATCAGTGGCTCTGTGGCGCAATGGATAGCGCATTGGACTTTTAGTAGGTTGTAGTTATTCAAAGGTTGTGGGTTCGAGTCCCACCAGAGTCGTTCTTTAGTTTCAAATGCAAAGATATAAAGTTTACTTACAATAATACATAACGTAGACATTGTATACAGGAGATTTATTTACTATATATATATACAAAGTAATGATAGGCTGGTGACATAAAAATCTTTTCAATCTAAGATCACCAATTACAAATCAATTTTCGATACTTTAAATCAATAACTGCTGATCAAAAATGCTTATTGTTATATTTAACCAGCAACCAAATTTAATGTTGAGTCTGCTCAGCTAGCTATGCAGACCTTGAAGGGTATCTACACTCAAAAAACATTAAATCCTTTTTACCTGTAATCCTTACATGGTTATCACATATTAGCTAAATAATTGCTTAAATCTGATATAGGACTTGCACTCGAAATCAGCAGCCGGAAAACTCAGACAGGGATGTTGCATTCAAGAGGAATGTTGGAAATATCTGACACAGGTTAGCAACATTATCATGATAGTATGAAATAAGATGAATATCTACACTGTTAAGCACTCTAAACATTAAATACATTTTAGAAAATATTTTGGTCTTTAGTTTGTATTGCAATAAACAGTTACTATTTCACACAGGGTGCAATTGTCCCCACATTTTTTTGCACCTCACACAATGAGGATGCTATTTCTGAAATCAGTATAAAATTTTGGCTCTTACTCTACAATACTCTGTATATACATCCTACTAAAAAAAGAAAGACATAATAGATTTGTTTCATCACAGATTGTAGCTTTTAAAACATGAAAGTATTCTACAAGTTGTACTGTCGATACAAACGCTTGATGCTTCAGTGGCTCTGTGGCGCAATGGATAGCGCATTGGACTTCTAGTAGGTTGTAGTTATTCAAAGGTTGTGGGTTCGAGTCCCACCAGAGTCATTCTTTAGCTTCAAATGCAAACATTTAAAATGATACATAACATAGACATTGTATATGGGAGACCTATATACTATATATACAAAGTAATTATAGGCTGTTGACATAAAAATCATTTAAATGTAAGACCAGTTACAAATCAATTTTAGATACTTTAAATCAATAACTGGTAATAAAAATGTGGATGGTTATTTTTAACCAGCAATCAAAATATTATGTTGAGTCTGCTCACGTAGGAATATAAAGCTTAAAGTGTATCTACAGTACACTCAAAAATCATAAAAAATCCGTAGATGTGTATTACAAATAACCTACACAATTGCTAAAACCTGATATAGGACTTGCACTTGAAAACAGCAAGAGGAAGACTCAGACATAGCTGTTGCATTTGGGAGAAATGTTATAAATATCTGACACTCGATAGCCATGTAATTATTATAATATAAATTAATATAAATATATATACTGGTAAAAATACAAAACCTATATAAATGTTACCAAAATGTTTCTGTCTTCAGTTTCTTTGGAACAAACACTCAATCAGACATGGTGCAATTGTCCCCATATTGATTTGCACCTCACTCAAAGTGGGAGCTATTTCTGAAATCATTACAAAAATTTTACTCTCACTCTACGATACTCTCTTTACAGCATACTTAAAAAATAGAAAAATAAAAAGATTAGTTTCATCACAGATTGTGTCATTTAAAACATAAGAGTATTCAACACATTGTACTGTTGATACAAAAGTGTGATACATCAGTGGCTCTGTGGCGCAAAGGATAGCGCATTGGACTTCTAGTAGGTTGTAGTTATTCAAAGGTTGTGGGTTCGAGTCCCACCAGAGTCATTCTTTAGTTTCAAATGCAAAGATTTAAAGTTTACTTACAATAATACATAACGTAGACATTGTATACAGGATACTTATTTACTATATATATATATATATATATACAAAGTAATGATAGGCTGGTGACATAAAAATCTTTTCAATGTAAGATCACCAATTACAAATCAATTTTCGATACTTTAAATCAATAACTGCTGATCAAAAATGCTTATTGTTATATTTAACCAGCAACCAAATTCAATGTTGAGTCTGCTCAGCTAGCTATGCAGACCTTGAAGGGTATCTACACTCAAAAAACATTAAATCCTTTTTACCTGTAATCCTTACATGGTTATCACATATTAGTTAAATAATTGCTTAAACCTGATATAGGACTTGCACTCGAAATCAGCAGCCGGAAAACTCAGACAGGGATGTTGCATTCAAGAGGAATGTTGGAAATATCTGACACAGGTTAGCAACATTATCATGATAGTATGAAATAAGATGAATATCTACACTGTTAAGCACTCTAAACATTAAATACATTTTAGAAAATATTTTGGTCTTTAGTTTGTATTGCAATAAACAGTTACTATTTCACACAGGGTGCAATTGTCCCCACATTTTTTTGCACCTCACACAATGAGGATGCTATTTCTGAAATCAGTATAAAATGTTGGCTCTTACTCTACAATACTCTGTATATACATCCTACTAAAAAAAGAAAGACATAATAGATTTGTTTCATCACAGATTGTAGCTTTTAAAACATGAAAGTATTCTACAAGTTGTACTGTCGATACAAACGCTTGCTGCTTCAGTGGCTCTGTGGCGCAATGGATAGCGCATTGGACTTCTAGTAGGTTGTAGTTATTCAAAGGTTGTGGGTTCGAGTCCCAGCAGAGTCATTCTTTAGCTTCAAATGCAAACATTTAAAATTTACTTAAAATGATACATAACATAGACATTGTATATGGGAGACCTATATACTATATATACAAAGTAATTATAGGCTGTTGACATAAAAATCATTTAAGTGTAAGACCAGTTACAAATCAATTTTAGATACTTTAAATCAATAACTGGTAATAAAAATGTGGATGGTTATTTTTAACCAGCAATCAAAATATTATGTTGAGTCTGCTCACGTAGGAATACAAAGCTTAAAGTGTATCTACAGTACACTCAAAAATCATAAAAAATCCTTAGATGTGTATTACAAATAACCTACACAATTGCTAAAACCTGATATAGGACTTGCACTTGAAAACAGCAAGAGGAAGACTCAGACATAGCTGTTGCATTTGGGAGAAATGTTATAAATATCTGACACTCGATAGCCATGTAATTATTATAATATAAATTAATATAAATATATATACTGGTAAAAATACAAAACCTATATAAATGTTACCAAAATGTTTCTGTCTTCAGTTTCTTTGGAACAAACACTCAATCAGACATGGTGCAATTGTCCCCATATTGATTTGCACCTCACATAAAGTGGGAGCTATTTCTGAAATCATTACAAAAATTTTACTCTCACTCTACGATACTCTCTTTACAGCATACTTAAAAAATAGAAAAATAAAAAGATTAGTTTCATCACAGATTGTGTCATTTAAAACATAAGAGTATTCAACACATTGTACTGTTGATACAAAAGTATGATACATCAGTGGCTCTGTGGCGCAATGGATAGCGCATTGGACTTCTAGTAGGTTGTAGTTATTCAAAGGTTGTGGGTTCGAGTCCCACCAGAGTCGTTCTTTAGTTTCAAATGCAAAGATTTAAAGTTTACTTACAATAATACATAACGTAGACATTGTATACAGGAGATTTATTTACTATATATATATACAAAGTAATGATAGGCTGGTGACATAAAAATCTTTTCAATGTAAGATCACCAATTACAAATCAATTTTCGATACTTTAAATCAATAACTGCTGATCAAAAATGCTTATTGTTATATTTAACCAGCAACCAAATTTAATGTTGAGTCTGCTCAGCTAGCTATGCAGACCTTGAAGGGTATCTACACTCAAAAAACATTAAATCCTTTTTACCTGTAATCCTTACATGGTTATCACATATTAGCTAAATAATTGCTTAAACCTGATATAGGACTTGCACTCGAAATCAGCAGCCGGAAAACTCAGACAGGGATGTTGCATTCAAGAGGAATGTTGGAAATATCTGACACAGGTTAGCAACATTATCATGATAGTATGAAATAAGATGAATATCTACACTGTTAAGCACTCTAAACATTAAATACATTTTAGAAAATATTTTGGTCTTTAGTTTGTATTGCAATAAACAGTTACTATTTCACACAGGGTGCAATTGTCCCCACATTTTTTTGCACCTCACACAATGAGGATGCTATTTCTGAAATCAGTATAAAATTTTGGCTCTTACTCTACAATACTCTGTATATACATCCTACTAAAAAAAGAAAGACATAATAGATTTGTTTCATCACAGATTGTAGCTTTTAAAACATGAAAGTATTCTACAAGTTGTACTGTCGATACAAACGCTTGCTGCTTCAGTGGCTCTGTGGCGCAATGGATAGCGCATTGGACTTCTAGTAGGTTGTAGTTATTCAAAGGTTGTGGGTTCGAGTCCCAGCAGAGTCATTCTTTAGCTTCAAATGCAAACATTTAAAATTTACTTAAAATGATACATAACATAGACATTGTATATGGGAGACCTATATACTATATATACAAAGTAATTATAGGCTGTTGACATAAAAATCATTTAAGTGTAAGACCAGTTACAAATCAATTTTAGATACTTTAAATCAATAACTGGTAATAAAAATGTGGATGGTTATTTTTAACCAGCAATCAAAATATTATGTTGAGTCTGCTCACGTAGGAATACAAAGCTTAAAGTGTATCTACAGTACACTCAAAAATCATAAAAAATCCTTAGATGTGTATTACAAATAACCTACACAATTGCTAAAACCTGATATAGGACTTGCACTTGAAAACAGCAAGAGGAAGACTCAGACATAGCTGTTGCATTTGGGAGAAATGTTATAAATATCTGACACTCGATAGCCATGTAATTATTATAATATAAATTAATATAAATATATATACTGGTAAAAATACAAAACCTATATAAATGTTACCAAAATGTTTCTGTCTTCAGTTTCTTTGGAACAAACACTCAATCAGACATGGTGCAATTGTCCCCATATTGATTTGCACCTCACACAAAGTGGGAGCTATTTCTGAAATCATGACAAAAATTTTACTCTCACTCTACGATACTCTCTTTACAGCATACTTAAAAAATAGAAAAATAAAAAGATTAGTTTCATCACAGATTGTGTCATTTAAAACATAAGAGTATTCAACACATTGTACTGTTGATACAAAAGTATGATACATCAGTGGCTCTGTGGCGCAATGGATAGCGCATTGGACTTCTAGTAGGTTGTAGTTATTCAAAGGTTGTGGGTTCGAGTCGTTCTTTAGTTTCAAATGCAAAGATTTAAAGTTTACTTACAATAATACATAACGTAGACATTGTATACAGGAGATTTATTTACTATATATATATACAAAGTAATGATAGGCTGGTGACATAAAAATCTTTTCAATCTAAGATCACCAATTACAAATCAATTTTCGATACTTTAAATCAATAACTGCTGATCAAAAATGCTTATTGTTATATTTAACCAGCAACCAAATTTAATGTTGAGTCTGCTCAGCTAGCTATGCAGACCTTGAAGGGTATCTACACTCAAAAAACATTAAATCCTTTTTACCTGTAATCCTTACATGGTTATCACATATTAGCTAAATAATTGCTTAAACCTGATATAGGACTTGCACTCGAAATCAGCAGCCGGAAAACTCAGACAGGGATGTTGCATTCAAGAGGAATGTTGGAAATATCTGACACAGGTTAGCAACATTATCATGATAGTATGAAATAAGATGAATATCTACACTGTTAAGCACTCTAAACATTAAATACATTTTAGAAAATATTTTGGTCTTTAGTTTGTATTGCAATAAACAGTTACTATTTCACACAGGGTGCAATTGTCCCCACATTTTTTTGCACCTCACACAATGAGGATGCTATTTCTGAAATCAGTATAAAATTTTGGCTCTTACTCTACAATACTATGTATATACATCCTACTAAAAAAAGAAAGACATAATAGATTTGTTTCATCACAGATTGTAGCTTTTAAAACATGAAAGTATTCTACAAGTTGTACTGTCGATACAAACGCTTGATCCTTCAGTGGCTCTGTGGCGCAATGGATAGCGCATTGGACTTCTAGTAGGTTGTAGTTATTCAAAGGTTGTGGGTTCGAGTCCCACCAGAGTCATTCTTTAGCTTCAAATGCAAACATTTAAAATGATACATAACATAGACATTGTATATGGGAGACCTATATACTATATATACAAAGTAATTATAGGCTGTTGACATAAAAATCATTTAAATGTAAGACCAGTTACAAATCAATTTTAGATACTTTAAATCAATAACTGGTAATAAAAATGTGGATGGTTATTTTTAACCAGCAATCAAAATATTATGTTGAGTCTGCTCACGTAGGAATACAAAGCTTAAAGTGTATCTACAGTACACTCAAAAATCATAAAAAATCCTTAGATGTGTATTACAAATAACCTACACAATTGCTAAAACCTGATATAGGACTTGCACTTGAAAACAGCAAGAGGAAGACTCAGACATAGCTGTTGCATTTGGGAGAAATGTTATAAATATCTGACACTCGATAGCCATGTAATTATTATAATATAAATTAATATAAATATATATACTGGTAAAAATACAAAACCTATATAAATGTTACCAAAATGTTTCTGTCTTCAGTTTCTTTGGAACAAACACTCAATCAGACATGGTGCAATTGTCCCCATATTGATTTGCACCTCACTCAAAGTGGGAGCTATTTCTGAAATCATTACAAAAATTTTACTCTCACTCTACGATACTCTCTTTACAGCATACTTAAAAAATAGAAAAATAAAAAGATTAGTTTCATCACAGATTGTGTCATTTAAAACATAAGAGTATTCAACACATTGTACTGTTGATACAAAAGTGTGATACATCAGTGGCTCTGTGGCGCAATGGATAGCGCATTGGACTTCTAGTAGGTTGTAGTTATTCAAAGGTTGTGGGTTCGAGTCCCACCAGAGTCATTCTTTAGTTTCAAATGCAAAGATTTAAAGTTTACTTACATTAATACATAACGTAGACATTGTATACAGGATACTTATTTACTATATATATATATACAAAGTAATGATCAGCTGGTGACATAAAAATCTTTTCAATGTAAGATCACCAATTACAAATCAATTTTCGATACTTTAAATCAATAACTGCTGATCAAAAATGCTTATTGTTATATTTAACCAGCAACCAAATTCAATGTTGAGTCTGCTCAGCTAGCTATGCAGACCTTGAAGGGTATCTACACTCAAAAAACATTAAATCCTTTTTACCTGTAATCCTTACATGGTTATCACATATTAGCTAAATAATTGCTTAAACCTGATATAGGACTTGCACTCGAAATCAGCAGCCGGAAAACTCAGACAGGGATGTTGCATTCAAGAGGAATGTTGGAAATATCTGACACAGGTTAGCAACATTATCATGATAGTATGAAATAAGATGAATATCTACACTGTTAAGCACTCTAAACATTAAATACATTTTAGAAAATATTTTGGTCTTTAGTTTGTATTGCAATAAACAGTTACTATTTCACACAGGGTGCAATTGTCCCCACATTTTTTTGCACCTCACACAATGAGGATGCTATTTCTGAAATCAGTATAAAATGTTGGCTCTTACTCTACAATACTCTGTATATACATCCTACTAAAAAAAGAAAGACATAATAGATTTGTTTCATCACAGATTGTAGCTTTTAAAACATGAAAGTATTCTACAAGTTGTATTGTCGATACAAACGCTTGCTGCTTCAGTGGCTCTGTGGCGCAATGGATAGCGCATTGGACTTCTAGTAGGTTGTAGTTATTCAAAGGTTGTGGGTTCGAGTCCCAGCAGAGTCATTCTTTAGCTTCAAATGCAAACATTTAAAATTTACTTAAAATGATACATAACATAGACATTGTATATGGGAGACCTATATACTATATATACAAAGTAATTATAGGCTGTTGACATAAAAATCATTTAAGTGTAAGACCAGTTACAAATCAATTTTAGATACTTTAAATCAATAACTGGTAATAAAAATGTGGATGGTTATTTTTAACCAGCAATCAAAATATTATGTTGAGTCTGCTCACGTAGGAATACAAAGCTTAAAGTGTATCTACAGTACACTCAAAAATCATAAAAAATCCTTAGATGTGTATTACAAATAACCTACACAATTGCTAAAACCTGATATAGGACTTGCACTTGAAAACAGCAAGAGGAAGACTCAGACATAGCTGTTGCATTTGGGAGAAATGTTATAAATATCTGACACTCGATAGCCATGTAATTATTATAATATAAATTAATATAAATATATATACTGGTAAAAATACAAAACCTATATAAATGTTACCAAAATGTTTCTGTCTTCAGTTTCTTTGGAACAAACACTCAATCAGACATGGTGCAATTGTCCCCATATTGATTTGCACCTCACACAAAGTGGGAGCTATTTCTGAAATCATTACAAAAATTTTACTCTCACTCTACGATACTCTCTTTACAGCATACTTAAAAAATAGAAAAATAAAAAGATTAGTTTCATCACAGATTGTGTCATTTAAAACATAAGAGTATTCAACACATTGTACTGTTGATACAAAAGTATGATACATAAGTGGCTCTGTGGCGCAATGGATAGCACATTGGACTTCTAGTAGGTTGTAGTTATTCAAAGGTTGTGGGTTCGAGTCCCACCAGAGTCGTTCTTCAGTTTCAAATGCAAAGATTTAAAGTTTACTTACAATAATACATAACGTAGACATTGTATACAGGAGACTTATTTACTATATATATATATACAAAGTAATGATCAGCTGGTGACATAAAAATCTTTTCAATGTAAGATCACCAATTGCAAATCAATTTTCGATACTTTAAATCAAATACTGCTGATCAAAAATGCTTATTGTTATATTTAACCAGCAACCAAATTCAATGTTGAGTCTGCTCAGCTAGCTATGCAGACCTTGAAGGGTATCTACACTCAAAAAACATTAAATCCTTTTTACCTGTAATCCTTACATGGTTATCACATATTAGCTAAATAATTGCTTAAACCTGATATAGGACTTGCACTCGAAATCAGCAGCCGGAAAACTCAGACAGGGATGTTGCATTCAAGAGGAATGTTGGAAATATCTGACACAGGTTAGCAACATTATCATGATAGTATGAAATAAGATGAATATCTACACTGTTAAGCACTCTAAACATTAAATACATTTTAGAAAATATTTTGGTCTTTAGTTTGTATTGCAATAAACAGTTACTATTTCACACAGGGTGCAATTGTCCCCACATTTTTTTGCACCTCACACAATGAGGATGCTATTTCTGAAATCAGTATAAAATGTTGGCTCTTACTCTACAATACTCTGTATATACATCCTACTAAAAAAAGAAAGACATAATAGATTTGTTTCATCACAGATTGTAGCTTTTAAAACATGAAAGTATTCTACAAGTTGTACTGTCGATACAAACGCTTGTTGCTTCAGTGGCTCTGTGGCGCAATGGATAGCGCATTGGACTTCTAGTAGGTTGTAGTTATTCAAAGGTTGTGGGTTCGAGTCCCAGCAGAGTCATTCTTTAGCTTCAAATGCAAACATTTAAAATTTACTTAAAATGATACATAACATAGACATTGTATATGGGAGACCTATATACTATATATACAAAGTAATTATAGGCTGTTGACATAAAAATCATTTAAATGTAAGACCAGTTACAAATCAATTTTAGATACTTTAAATCAATAACTGGTAATAAAAATGTGGATGGTTATTTTTAACCAGCAATCAAAATATTATGTTGAGTCTGCTCACGTAGGAATACAAAGCTTAAAGTGTATCTACAGTACACTCAAAAATCATAAAAAATCCTTAGATGTGTATTACAAATAACCTACACAATTGCTAAAACCTGATATAGGACTTGCACTTGAAAACAGCAAGAGGAAGACTCAGACATAGCTGTTGCATTTGGGAGAAATGTTATAAATATCTGACACTCGATAGCCATGTAATTATTATAATATAAATTAATATAAATATATATACTGGTAAAAATACAAAACCTATATAAATGTTACCAAAATGTTTCTGTCTTCAGTTTCTTTGGAACAAACACTCAATCAGACATGGTGCAATTGTCCCCATATTGATTTGCACCTCACTCAAAGTGGGAGCTATTTCTGAAATCATTACAAAAATTTGACTCTCACTCTACGATACTCTCTTTACAGCATACTTAAAAAATAGAAAAATAAAAAGATTAGTTTCATCACAGATTGTGTCATTTAAAACATAAGAGTATTCAACACATTGTACTGTTGATACAAAAGTATGATACATCAGTGTCTCTGTGGCGCAATGGATAGCGCATTGGACATCTAGTAGGTTGTAGTTATTCAAAGGCTGTGGGTTCGAGTCCCACCAGAGTCGTTCTTTAGTTTCAAATGCAAAGATTTAAAGTTTACTTACAATAATACATAACGTAGACATTGTATACAGGAGACTTATTTACTATATATATATATATATACAAAGTAATGATAGGCTGGTGACATAAAAATCTTTTCAATGTAAGATCACCAATTACAAATCAATTTTCGATACTTTAAATCAATAACTGCTGATCAAAAATGCTTATTGTTATATTTAACCAGCAACCAAATTCAATGTTGAGTCTGCTCAGCTAGCTATGCAGACCTTGAAGGGTATCTACACTCAAAAAACATTAAATCCTTTTTACCTGTAATCCTTACATGGTTATCACATATTAGCTAAATAATTGCTTAAACCTGATATAGGACTTGCACTCGAAATCAGCAGCCGGAAAACTCAGACAGGGATGTTGCATTCAAGAGGAATGTTGGAAATATCTGACACAGGTTAGCAACATTATCATGATAGTATGAAATAAGATGAATATCTACACTGTTAAGCACTCTAAACATTAAATACATTTTAGAAAATATTTTGGTCTTTAGTTTGTATTGCAATAAACAGTTACTATTTCACACAGGGTGCAATTGTCCCCACATTTTTTTGCACCTCACACAATGAGGATGCTATTTCTGAAATCAGTATAAAATTTTGGCTCTTACTCTACAATACTCTGTATATACATCCTACTAAAAAAAGAAAGACATAATAGATTTGTTTCATCACAGATTGTAGCTTTTAAAACATGAAAGTATTCTACAAGTTGTACTGTCGATACAAACGCTTGCTGCTTCAGTGGCTCTTTGGCGCAATGGATAGCGCATTTGACTTCTAGTAGGTTGTAGTTATTTAAAGGTTGTGGGTTCGAGTCCCAGCTAAAGTCATTCTTTAGCTTCAAATGCAAACATTTAAAATTTACTTAAAATGATACATAACATAGACATTGTATATGGGAAACCTATATACTATATATACAAAGTAATTATAGGCTGTTGACATAAAAATCATTTAAATGTAAGACCAGTTACAAATCAATTTTAGATACTTTAAATCAATAACTGGTAATAAAAATGTGGATGGTTATTTTTAACCAGCAATCAAAATATTATGTTGAGTCTGCTCACGTAGGAATACAAAGCTTAAAGTGTATCTACAGTACACTCAAAAATCATAAAAAATCCTTAGATGTGTATTACAAATAACCTACACAATTGCTAAAACCTGATATAGGACTTGCACTTGAAAACAGCAAGAGGAAGACTCAGACATAGCTGTTGCATTTGGGAGAAATGTTATAAATATCTGACACTCGATAGCCATGTAATTATTATAATATAAATTAATATAAATATATATACTGGTAAAAATACAAAACCTATGTAAATGTTACCAAAATGTTTCTGTCTTCAGTTTCTTTGGAACAAACACTCAATCAGACATGGTGCAATTGTCCCCATATTGATTTGCACCTCACACAAAGTGGGAGCTATTTCTGAAATCATTACAAAAATTTTACTCTCACTCTACGATACTCTCTTTACAGCATACTTAAAAAATAGAAAAATAAAAAGATTAGTTTCATCACAGATTGTGTCATTTAAAACATAAGAGTATTCAACACATTGTACTGTTGATACAAAAGTATGATACATCAGTGGCTCTGTGGCGCAATGGATAGTGCATTGGACTTCTAGTAGGTTGTAGTTATTCAAAGGTTGTGGGTTCGAGTCCCACCAGAGTCGTTCTTTAGTTTCAAATGCAAAGATTTAAAGTTTACTTACAATAATACATAACGTAGACATTGTATACAGGAGACTTATTTACTATATATATATATACAAAGTAATGATAGGCTGGTGACATAAAAATCTTTTCAATGTAAGATCACCAATTACAAATCAATTTTCGATACTTTAAATCAATAACTGCTGATCAAAAGTGCTTATTGTTATATTTAACCAGCAACCAAATTCAATGTTGAGTCTGCTCAGCTAGCTATGCAGACCTTGAAGGGTATCTACACTCAAAAAAACATTAAATCCTTTTTACCTGTAATCCTTACATGGTTATCACATATTAGCTAAATAATTGCTTAAACCTGATATAGGACTTGCACTCGAAATCAGCAGCCGGAAAACTCAGACAGGGATGTTGCATTCTAGAGGAATGTTGGAAATATCTGACACAGGTTAGCAACATTATCATGATAGTATGAAATAAGATGAATATCTACACTGTTAAGCACTCTAAACATTAAATACATTTTAGAAAATATTTTGGTCTTTAGTTTGTATTGCAATAAACAGTTACTATTTCACACAGGGTGCAATTGTCCCCACATTTTTTTTGCACCTCACACAATGAGGATGCTATTTCTGAAATCAGTATAAAATTTTGGCTCTTACTCTACAATACTCTGTATATACATCCTACTAAAAAAAGAAAGACATAATAGATTTGTTTCATCACAGATTGTAGCTTTTAAAACATGAAAGTATTCTACAAGCTGTACTGTCGATACAAACGCTTGCTGCTTCAGTGGCTCTGTGGCGCAATGGATAGCGTATTGGACTTCTAGTAGGTTGTAGTTATTCAAAGGTTGTGGGTTTGAGTCCCAGCAGAGTCATTCTTTAGCTTCAAATGCAAACATTTAAAATGATACATAACATAGACATTGTATATGGGAAACTAATTATAGGCTGTTGACATAAAAATCATTTAAATGTAAGACCAGTTACAAATCAATTTTAGATACTTTAAATCAATAACTGGTAATAAAAATGTGGATGGTTATTTTTAACCAGCAATCAAAATATTATGTTGAGTCTGCTCACGTAGGAATACAAAGCTTAAAGTGTATCTACAGTACACTCAAAAATCATAAAAAATCCTTAGATGTGTATTACAAATAACCTACACAATTGCTAAAACCTGATATAGGACTTGCACTTGAAAACAGCAAGAGGAAGACTCAGACATAGCTGTTGCATTTGGGAGAAATGTTATAAATATCTGACACTCGATAGCCATGTAATTATTATAATATAAATTAATATAAATATATATACTGGTAAAAATACAAAACCTATGTAAATGTTACCAAAATGTTTCTGTCTTCAGTTTCTTTGGAACAAACACTCAATCAGACATGGTGCAATTGTCCCCATATTGATTTGCACCTCACACAAAGTGGGAGCTATTTCTGAAATCATTACAAAAATTTTACTCTCACTCTACGATACTCTCTTTACAGCATACTTAAAAAATAGAAAAATAAAAAGATTAGTTTCATCACAGATTGTGTCATTTAAAACATAAGAGTATTCAACACATTGTACTGTTGATACAAAAGTATGATACATCAGTGGCTCTGTGGCGCAATGGATAGTGCATTGGACTTCTAGTAGGTTGTAGTTATTCAAAGGTTGTGGGTTCGAGTCCCACCAGAGTCGTTCTTTAGTTTCAAATGCAAAGATTTAAAGTTTACTTACAATAATACATAACGTAGACATTGTATACAGGAGACTTATTTACTATATATATATATACAAAGTAATGATCGGCTGGTGACATAAAAATCTTTTCAATGTAAGATCACCAATTACAAATCAATTTTCGATACTTTAAATCAATAACTGCTGATCAAAAATGCTTATTGTTATATTTAACCAGCAACCAAATTCAATGTTGAGTCTGCTCAGCTAGCTATGCAGACCTTGAAGGGTATCTACACTCAAAAAACATTAAATCCTTTTTACCTGTAATCCTTACATGGTTATCACATATTAGCTAAATAATTGCTTAAACCTGATATAGGACTTGCACTCGAAATCAGCAGCCGGAAAACTCAGACAGGGATGTTGCATTCAAGAGGAATGTTGGAAATATCTGACACAGGTTAGCAACATTATCATGATAGTATGAAATAAGATGAATATCTACACTGTTAAGCACTCTAAACATTAAATACATTTTAGAAAATATTTTGGTCTTTAGTTTGTATTGCAATAAACAGTTACTATTTCACACAGGGTGCAATTGTCCCCACATTTTTTTGCACCTCACACAATGAGGATGCTATTTCTGAAATCAGTATAAAATGTTGGCTCTTACTCTACAATACTCTGTATATACATCCTACTAAAAAAAGAAAGACATAATAGATTTGTTTCATCACAGATTGTAGCTTTTAAAACATGAAAGTATTCTACAAGTTGTACTGTCGATACAAACGCTTGCTGCTTCAGTGGCTCTGTGGCGCAATGGATAGCGCATTGGACTTCTAGTAGGTTGTAGTTATTCAAAGGTTGTGGGTTCGAGTCCCAGCAGAGTTATTCTTTAGCTTCAAATGCAAACATTTAAAATTTACTTAAAATGATACATAACATAGACATTGTATATGGGAGACCTATATACTATATATACAAAGTAATTATAGGCTGTTGACATAAAAATCATTTAAGTGTAAGACCAGTTACAAATCAATTTTAGATACTTTAAATCAATAACTGGTAATAAAAATGTGGATGGTTATTTTTAACCAGCAATCAAAATATTATGTTGAGTCTGCTCACGTAGGAATACAAAGCTTAAAGTGTATCTACAGTACACTCAAAAATCATAAAAAATCCTTAGATGTGTATTACAAATAACCTACACAATTGCTAAAACCTGATATAGGACTTGCACTTGAAAACAGCAAGAGGAAGACTCAGACATAGCTGTTGCATTTGGGAGAAATGTTATAAATATCTGACACTCGATAGCCATGTAATTATTATAATATAAATTAATATAAATATATATACTGGTAAAAATACAAAACCTATATAAATGTTACCAAAATGTTTCTGTCTTCAGTTTCTTTGGAACAAACACTCAATCAGACATGGTGCAATTGTCCCCATATTGATTTGCACCTCACACAAAGTGGGAGCTATTTCTGAAATCATTACAAAAATTTTACTCTCACTCTACGATACTCTCTTTACAGCATACTTAAAAAATAGAAAAATAAAAAGATTAGTTTCATCACAGATTGTGTCATTTAAAACATAAGAGTATTCAACACATTGTACTGTTGATACAAAAGTAGGATACATCAGTGGCTCTGTGGCGCAATGGATAGCGCATTGGACTTCTAGTAGGTTGTAGTTATTCAAAGGTTGTGGGTTCGAGTCCCACCAGAGTCATTCTTTAGTTTCAAATGCAAAGATTTAAAGTTTACTTACAATAATACATAACGTAGACATTGTATACAGGAGACTTATTTACTATATATATATATACAAAGTAATGATAGGCTGGTGACATAAAAATCTTTTCAATGTAAGATCACCAATTACAAATCAATTTTCGATACTTTAAATCAATAACTGCTGATCAAAAGTGCTTATTGTTATATTTAACCAGCAACCAAATTCAATGTTGAGTCTGCTCAGCTAGCTATGCAGACCTTGAAGGGTATCTACACTCAAAAAAACATTAAATCCTTTTTACCTGTAATCCTTACATGGTTATCACATATTAGCTAAATAATTGCTTAAACCTGATATAGGACTTGCACTCGAAATCAGCAGCCGGAAAACTCAGACAGGGATGTTGCATTCAAGAGGAATGTTGGAAATATCTGACACAGGTTAGCAACATTATCATGATAGTATGAAATAAGATGAATATCTACACTGTTAAGCACTCTAAACATTAAATACATTTTAGAAAATATTTTGGTCTTTAGTTTGTATTGCAATAAACAGTTACTATTTCACACAGGGTGCAATTGTCCCCACATTTTTTTTGCACCTCACACAATGAGGATGCTATTTCTGAAATCAGTATAAAATTTTGGCTCTTACTCTACAATACTCTGTATATACATCCTACTAAAAAAAGAAAGACATAATAGATTTGTTTCATCACAGATTGTAGCTTTTAAAACATGAAAGTATTCTACAAGCTGTACTGTCGATACAAACGCTTGCTGCTTCAGTGGCTCTGTGGCGCAATGGATAGCGTATTGGACTTCTAGTAGGTTGTAGTTATTCAAAGGTTGTGGGTTCGAGTCCCAGCAGAGTCATTCTTTAGCTTCAAATGCAAACATTTAAAATGATACATAACATAGACATTGTATATGGGAAACCTATATACTATATATACAAAGTAATTATAGGCTGTTGACATAAAAATCATTTAAATGTAAGACCAGTTACAAATCAATTTTAGATACTTTAAATCAATAACTGGTAATAAAAATGTGGATGGTTATTTTTAACCAGCAATCAAAATATTATGTTGAGTCTGCTCACGTAGGAATACAAAGCTTAAAGTGTATCTACAGTACACTCAAAAATCATAAAAAATCCTTAGATGTGTATTACAAATAACCTACACAATTGCTAAAACCTGATATAGGACTTGCACTTGAAAACAGCAAGAGGAAGACTCAGACATAGCTGTTGCATTTGGGAGAAATGTTATAAATATCTGACACTCGATAGCCATGTAATTATTATAATATAAATTAATATAAATATATATACTGGTAAAAATACAAAACCTATGTAAATGTTACCAAAATGTTTCTGTCTTCAGTTTCTTTGGAACAAACACTCAATCAGACATGGTGCAATTGTCCCCATATTGATTTGCACCTCACACAAAGTGGGAGCTATTTCTGAAATCATTACAAAAATTTTACTCTCACTCTACGATACTCTCTTTACAGCATACTTAAAAAATAGAAAAATAAAAAGATTAGTTTCATCACAGATTGTGTCATTTAAAACATAAGAGTATTCAACACATTGTACTGTTGATACAAAAGTATGATACATCAGTGGCTCTGTGGCGCAATGGATAGCGCATTGGACTTCTAGTAGGTTGTAGTTATTCAAAGGTTGTGGGTTCGAGTCCCACCAGAGTCGTTCTTTAGTTTCAAATGCAAAGATTTAAAGTTTACTTACAATAATACATAATGTAGACATTGTATATAGGAGACTTATTTACTATATATATATATACAAAGTAATGATAGGCTGGTGACATAAAAATCTTTTCAATGTAAGATCACCAATTACAAATCAATTTTCGATACTTTAAATCAATAACTGCTGATCAAAAATGCTTATTGTTATATTTAACCAGCAACCAAATTCAATGTTGAGTCTGCTCAGCTAGCTATGCAGACCTTGAAGGGTATCTACACTCAAAAAACATTAAATCCTTTTTACCTGTAATCCTTACATGGTTATCACATATTAGCTAAATAATTGCTTAAACCTGATATAGGACTTGCACTCGAAATCAGCAGCCGGAAAACTCAGACAGGGATGTTGCATTCAAGAGGAATGTTGGAAATATCTGACACAGGTTAGCAACATTATCATTATAGTATGAAATAAGATGAATATCTACACTGTTAAGCACTCTAAACATTAAATACATTTTAGAAAATATTTTGGTCTTTAGTTTGTATTGCAATAAACAGTTACTATTTCACACAGGGTGCAATTGTCCCCACATTTTTTTGCACCTCACACAATGAGGATGCTATTTCTGAAATCAGTATAAAATTTTGGCTCTTACTCTACAATACTCTGTATATACATTCTACTAAAAAAAGAAAGACATAATAGATTTGTTTCATCACAGATTGTAGCTTTTAAAACATGAAAGTATTCTACAAGTTGTACTGTCGATACAAAAGCTTGCTGCTTCAGTGGCTCTGTAGCGCAATGGATAGCGCATTGGACTTCTAGTAGGTTGTAGTTATTCAAAGGTTGTGGGTTCGAGTCCCACCAGAGTCATTCTTTAGCTTCAAATGCAAACATTTAAAATTTACTTAAAATGATACATAACATAGACATTGTATATGGGAGACCTATATACTATATATACAAAGTAATTATAGGCTGTTGATATAAAAATCATTTAAATGTAAGACCAGTTACAAATCAATTTTAGATACTTTAAATCAATAACTGGTAATAAAAATGTGGATGGTTATTTTTAACCAGCAATGAAAATATTATGTTGAGTCTGCTCACGTAGGAATACAAAGCTTAAAGGGTATCTACAGTACACTCAAAAATCATAAAAAATCCTTAGATGGGTAATACAAATAACCTACACAATTGCTAAAACATGATATAGAACTTGCACTTGAAAACAGCAAGAGGAAGACTCAGACATAGCTGTTGCATTTGGGAGAAATGTTATAAATATCTGACACTCGATAGCCATGTAATTATTATAATATAAATTAATATAAATATATATACTGGTAAAAATACAAAACCTATATAAATGTTACCAAAATGTTTCTGTCTTCAGTTTCTTTGCAACAAACACTCAATCAGACATGGTGCAATTGTCCCCATATTGATTTGCACCTCACACAAAGTGGGAGCTATTTCTGAAATCATTACAAAAATTTGACTCTCACTCTACGATACTCTCTTTACAGCCTACTTAAAAAATAGAAAAATAAAAAGATTAGTTTCATCACAGATTGTCATTTAAAACATAAGAGTATTCAACACATTGTACTGTTGATACAAAAATGTGGTACATCAGTGGCTCTGTGGTGCAATGGACAGCGCATTGGACTTCTAGTAGGTTGTAGTTATTCAAAGGTCTTGTGTTCGAGTACCACCAGAGTCGTTCCTTAGTTTCAAATGCAAACATTTAAACTTTACTTACAATAATACATAAAATAGACATTGTATATAGGAGACTTATTTACTATATATATATACAAAGTAGTGATAGGCTGGTGACATAAAAATCTTTTCAATGTAAGATCACCAATTACAAATCAATTTTCGATACTTTAAATCAATAACTGCTGATCAAAAATGCTTATTGTTATATTTAACCAGCAACCAAATTCAATGTTGAGTCTGCTCAGCTAGCTATGCAGACCTTGAAGGGTATCTACACTCAAAAAACATTAAATCCTTTTTACCTGTAATCCTTACATGGTTATCACATATTAGCTAAATAATTGCTTAAACCTGATTTAGGACTTGCACTCAAAATCAGCAGCCGGAAAACTCAGACAGGGATGTTGCATTCAAGAGGAATGTTGGAAATATCTGACACAGGTTAGTAACATTATCATTATAGTATGAAATAAGATGAATATCTACACTGTTCAGCACTCTAAACATTAAATACATTTTAGAAAATATTTTGGTCTTTAGTTTGTATTGCAATAAACAGTTACTATTTCACACAGGGTGCAATTGTCCCCACATTTTTTTGCACCTCACACAACGAGGATGCTATTTCTGAAATCAGTATAACATTTTGGCTCTTACTCTACAATACTGTGTATATACATCCTACTAAAAAAAGAAAGACATAATAGATTTGTTTCATCACAGATTGTAGCTTTTAAAACATGAAAGTATTCTACAAGTTGTACTGTCGATACAAAAGCTTGTTGCTTCAGTGGCTCTGTGGCGCTATGGATAGCGCATTGGATTTCTAGTAGGTTGTAGTTATTCAAAGGTTGTGGGTTTGAGTCCCACCAGAGTCGTTCTTTAGCTTCAAATGTAAACATTTAAAATTTACTTAAAATGATACATAACATAGACATTGTATATGGGAGACCTATATACTATATATACAAAGTAATTATAGGCTGTTGACATAAAAATCATTTAAATGTAAGACCAGTTACAAATCAATTTTAGATACTTTAAATCAATAACTGGTAATAAAAATGTGGATGGTTATTTTTAACCAGCAATGAAAATATTATGTTGAGTCTGCTCACGTAGGAATACAAAGCTTAAAGTGTATCTACAGTACACTCAAAAATCATAAAAAATCCTTAGATGGGTATTACAAATAACCTACACAATTGCTAAAACCTGATATAGGACTTGCACTTGAAAACCGCAAGAGGAAGACTCAGACATAGCTGTTGCATTTGGGAGAAATGTTATAAATATCTGACACTCGATAGCCATGTAATTATTATAATATAAATTAATATAAATATCTATACTGGTAAAAATGCAAAACCTATATAAATGTTACCAAAATGTTTCTGTCTTCAGTTTCTTTGCAACAAACACTCAATCAGACATGGTGCAATTGTCCCCATATTGATTTGCACCTCACACAAAGTGGGAGCTATTCCTGAAATCATTACAAAAATTTGAATCTCACTCTACGATACTCTCTTTACAGCCTACTTAAAAAATAGAAAAATAAAAAGATTAGTTTCATCACAGATTGTCATTTAAAACATAAGAGTATTCAACACATTGTACTGTTGATACAAAAACGTGGTACATCAGTGGCTCTGTGGTGCAATGGACAGCGCATTTGACTTCTAGTAGGTTGTAGTTATTCAAAGGTCTTGTGTTCGAGTCCCACCAGAGTCGTTCTTTAGTTTCAAATGCAAACATTTAAACTTTACTTACAATAATACATAACGTAGACACTATATATAGGAGACTTATTTACTATATATATATATATACAAAGTAAAATCTTTTCAATGTAAGATCACCAATTACAAATCAATTTTCGATACTTTAAATCAATAACTGCTGATCAAAAATGCTTATTGTTATATTTAACCAGCAACCAAATTCAATGTTGAGTCTGCTCAGCTAGCTATGCAGACCTTGAAGGGTTTCTACACTCAAAAAACATTAAATCCTTTTTACCTGTAATCCTTACATGGTTATCACATATTAGCTAAATAATTGCTTAAACCTGATATAGGACTTGCACTCGAAATCAGCAGCCGGAAAACTCAGACAGGGATGTTGCATTCAAGAGGAATGTTGGAAATATCTGACACAGGTTAGCAACATTATCATGATAGTATGAAATAAGATGAATATCTACACTGTTAAGCACTCTAAACATTAAATACATTTTAGAAAATATTTTGGTCTTTAGTTTGTATTGCAATAAACAGTTACTATTTCACACAGGGTGCAATTGTCCCCACATTTTTTTGCACCTCACACAATGAGGATGCTATTTCTTAAATCAGTATAAAATGTTGGCTCTTACTCTACAATACTCTGTATATACATCCTACTAAAAAAAGAAAGACATAATAGATTTGTTTCATCACAGATTGTAGCTTTTAAAACATGAAAGTATTCTACAAGTTGTACTGTCGATACAAACGTTTGCTGCTTCAGTGGCTCTGTGGCGCAATGGATAGCGCATTGGACTTGTAGTAGGTTGTAGTTATTCAACGGTTGTGGGTTCGAGTCCCAGCAGAGTCATTCTTTAGCTTCAAATGCAAACATTTAAAATTTACTTAAAATGATACATAACATAGACATTGTATATGGGAGACCTATATACTATATATACAAAGTAATTATAGGCTGTTGACATAAAAATCATTTAAGTGTAAGACCAGTTACAAATCAATTTTAGATACTTTAAATCAATAACTGGTAATAAAAATGTGGATGGTTATTTTTAACCAGCAATCAAAATATTATGTTGAGTCTGCTCACGTAGGAATACAAAGCTTAAAGTGTATCTACAGTACACTCAAAAATCATAAAAAATCCTTAGATGTGTATTACAAATAACCTACACAATTGCTAAAACCTGATATAGGACTTGCACTTGAAAACAGCAAGAGGAAGACTCAGACATAGCTGTTGCATTTGGGAGAAATGTTATAAATATCTGACACTCGATAGCCATGTAATTATTATAATATAAATTAATATAAATATATATACTGGTAAAAATACAAAACCTATATAAATGTTACCAAAATGTTTCTGTCTTCAGTTTCTTTGGAACAAACACTCAATCAGACATGGTGCAATTGTCCCCATATTGATTTGCACCTCACACAAAGTGGGAGCTATTTCTGAAATCATTACAAAAATTTTACTCTCACTCTACGATACTCTCTTTACAGCATACTTAAAAAATAGAAAAATAAAAAGATTAGTTTCATCACAGATTGTGTCATTTAAAACATAAGAGTATTCAACACATTGTACTGTTGATACAAAAGGATGATACATCAGTGGCTCTGTGGCGCAATGGATAGCGCATTGGACTTCTAGTAGGTTGTAGTTATTCAAAGGTTGTGGGTTCGAGTCCCACCAGAGTCGTTCTTTAGTTTCAAATGCAAAGATTTAAAGTTTACTTACAATAATACATAACGTAGACATTGTATACAGGAGACTTATTTACTATATATATATATACAAAGTAATGATCGGCTGGTGACATAAAAATCTTTTCAATGTAAGATCACCAATTACAAATCAATTTTCGATACTTTAAATCAATAACTGCTGATCAAAAATGCTTATTGTTATATTTAACCAGCAACCAAATTCAATGTTGAGTCTGCTCAGCTAGCTATGCAGACCTTGAAGGGTATCTACACTCAAAAAACATTAAATCCTTTTTACCTGTAATCCTTACATGGTTATCACATATTAGCTAAATAATTGCTTAAACCTGATATAGGACTTGCACTCGAAATCAGCAGCCGGAAAACTCAGACAGGGATGTTGCATTCAAGAGGAATGTTGGAAATATCTGACACAGGTTAGCAACATTATCATGATAGTATGAAATAAGATGAATATCTACACTGTTAAGCACTCTAAACATTAAATACATTTTAGAAAATATTTTGGTCTTTAGTTTGTATTGCAATAAACAGTTACTATTTCACACAGGGTGCAATTGTCCCCACATTTTTTTGCACCTCACACAATGAGGATGCTATTTCTGAAATCAGTATAAAATGTTGGCTCTTACTCTACAATACTCTGTATATACATCCTACTAAAAAAAGAAAGACATAATAGATTTGTTTCATCACAGATTGTAGCTTTTAAAACATGAAAGTATTCTACAAGTTGTACTGTCGATACAAACGCTTGCTGATTCAGTGGCTCTGTGGCGCAATGGATAGCGCATTGGACTTCTAGTAGGTTGTAGTTATTCAAAGGTTGTGGGTTCGAGTCCCAGCAGAGTCATTCTTTAGCTTCAAATGCAAACATTTAAAATTTACTTAAAATGATACATAACATAGACATTGTATATGGGAGACCTATATACTATATATACAAAGTAATTATAGGCTGTTGACATAAAAATCATTTAAGTGTAAGACCAGTTACAAATCAATTTTAGATACTTTAAATCAATAACTGGTAATAAAAATGTGGATGGTTATTTTTAACCAGCAATCAAAATATTATGTTGAGTCTGCTCACGTAGGAATACAAAGCTTAAAGTGTATCTACAGTACACTCAAAAATCATAAAAAATCCTTAGATGTGTATTACAAATAACTTACACAATTGCTAAAACCTGATATAGGACTTGCACTTGAAAACAGCAAGAGGAAGACTCAGACATAGCTGTTGCATTTGGGAGAAATGTTATAAATATCTGACACTCGATAGCCATGTAATTATTATAATATAAATTAATATAAATATATATACTGGTAAAAATACAAAACCTATATAAATGTTACCAAAATGTTTCTGTCTTCAGTTTCTTTGGAACAAACACTCAATCAGACATGGTGCAATTGTCCCCATATTGATTTGCACCTCACACAAAGTGGGAGCTATTTCTGAAATCATTACAAAAATTTTACTCTCACTCTACGATACTCTCTTTACAGCATACTTAAAAAATAGAAAAATAAAAAGATTAGTTTCATCACAGATTGTGTCATTTAAAACATAAGAGTATTCAACTCATTGTACTGTTGATACAAAAGTATGATACATCAGTGGCTCTGTGGCGCAATGGATAGCGCATTGGACTTCTAGTAGGTTGTAGTTATTCAAAGGTTGTGGGTTCGAGTCCCACCAGAGTCGTTCTTTAGTTTCAAATGCAAAGATTTAAAGTTTACTTACAATAATACATAACGTAGACAATGTATACAGGAGACTTATTTACTATATATATATATACAAAGTAATGATAGGCTGGTGACATAAAAATCTTTTCAATGTAAGATCACCAATTACAAATCAATTTTCGATACTTTAAATCAATAACTGCTGATCAAAAGTGCTTATTGTTATATTTAACCAGCAACCAAATTCAATGTTGAGTCTGCTCAGCTAGCTATGCAGACCTTGAAGGGTATCTACACTCAAAAAAACATTAAATCCTTTTTACCTGTAATCCTTACATGGTTATCACATATTAGCTAAATAATTGCTTAAACCTGATATAGGACTTGCACTCGAAATCAGCAGCCGGAAAACTCAGACAGGGATGTTGCATTCAAGAGGAATGTTGGAAATATCTGACACAGGTTAGCAACATTATCATGATAGTATGAAATAAGATGAATATCTACACTGTTAAGCACTCTAAACATTAAATACATTTTAGAAAATATTTTGGTCTTTAGTTTGTATTGCAATAAACAGTTACTATTTCACACAGGGTGCAATTGTCCCCACATTTTTTTTGCACCTCACACAATGAGGATGCTATTTCTGAAATCAGTATAAAATTTTGGCTCTTACTCTACAATACTCTGTATATACATCCTACTAAAAAAAGAAAGACATAATAGATTTGTTTCATCACAGATTGTAGCTTTTAAAACATGAAAGTATTCTACAAGCTGTACTGTCGATACAAACGCTTGCTGCTTCAGTGGCTCTTTGGCGCAATGGATAGCGTATTGGACTTCTAGTAGGTTGTAGTTATTCAAAGGTTGTGGGTTCGAGTCCCAGCAGAATCATTCTTTAGCTTCAAATGCAAACATTTAAAATGATACATAACATAGACATTGTATATGGGAAACCTATATACTATATATACAAAGTAATTATAGGCTGTTGACATAAAAATCATTTAAATGTAAGACCAGTTACAAATCAATTTTAGATACTTTAAATCAATAACTGGTAATAAAAATGTGGATGGTTATTTTTAACCAGCAATCAAAATATTATGTTGAGTCTGCTCACGTAGGAATACAAAGCTTAAAGTGTATCTACAGTACACTCAAAAATCATAAAAAATCCTTAGATGTGTATTACAAATAACCTACACAATTGCTAAAACCTGATATAGGACTTGCACTTTAAAACAGCAAGAGGAAGACTCAGACATAGCTGTTGCATTTGGGAGAAATGTTATAAATATCTGACACTCGATAGCCATGTAATTATTATAATATAAATTAATATAAATATATATACTGGTAAAAATACAAAACCTATATAAATATTACCAAAATGTTTCTGTCTTCAGTTTCTTTGCAACAAACACTCAATCAGACATGGTGCAATTGTCCCCATATTGATTTGCACCTCACACAAAGTGGGAGCTATTTCTGAAATCATTACAAAAATTTGACTCTCACTCTACGATACTCTCTTTACAGCCTACTTAAAAAATAGAAAAATAAAAAGATTAGTTTCATCACAGATTGTCATTTAAAACATAAGAGTATTCAACACATTGTACTGTTGATACAAAAATGTGGTACATCAGTGGCTCTGTGGTGCAATGGACAGCGCATTGGACTTCTAGTAGGTTGTAGTTATTCAAAGGTCTTGTGTTCGAGTACCACCAGAGTCGTTCCTTAGTTTCAAATGCAAACATTTAAACTTTACTTACAATAATACATAAAATAGACATTGTATATAGGAGACTTATTTACTATATATATATACAAAGTAGTGATAGGCTGGTGACATAAAAATCTTTTCAATGTAAGATCACCAATTACAAATCAATTTTCGATACTTTAAATCAATAACTGCTGATCAAAAATGCTTATTGTTATATTTAACCAGCAACCAAATTCAATGTTGAGTCTGCTCAGCTAGCTATGCAGACCTTGAAGGGTATCTACACTCAAAAAACATTAAATCCTTTTTACCTGTAATCCTTACATGGTTATCACATATTAGCTAAATAATTGCTTAAACCTGATTTAGGACTTGCACTCAAAATCAGCAGCCGGAAAACTCAGACAGGGATGTTGCATTCAAGAGGAATGTTGGAAATATCTGACACAGGTTAGTAACATTATCATTATAGTATGAAATAAGATGAATATCTACACTGTTCAGCACTCTAAACATTAAATACATTTTAGAAAATATTTTGGTCTTTAGTTTGTATTGCAATAAACAGTTACTATTTCACACAGGGTGCAATTGTCCCCACATTTTTTTGCACCTCACACAACGAGGATGCTATTTCTGAAATCAGTATAACATTTTGGCTCTTACTCTACAATACTGTGTATATACATCCTACTAAAAAAAGAAAGACATAATAGATTTGTTTCATCACAGATTGTAGCTTTTAAAACATGAAAGTATTCTACAAGTTGTACTGTCGATACAAAAGCTTGTTGCTTCAGTGGCTCTGTGGCGCTATGGATAGCGCATTGGATTTCTAGTAGGTTGTAGTTATTCAAAGGTTGTGGGTTTGAGTCCCACCAGAGTCGTTATTTAGCTTCAAATGCAAACATTTAAAATTTACTTAAAATGATACATAACATAGACATTGTATATGGGAGACCTATATACTATATATACAAAGTAATTATAGGCTGTTGACATAAAAATCATTTAAATGTAAGACCAGTTACAAATCAATTTTAGATACTTTAAATCAATAACTGGTAATAAAAATGTGGATGGTTATTTTTAACCAGCAATGAAAATATTATGTTGAGTCTGCTCACGTAGGAATACAAAGCTTAAAGTGTATCTACAGTACACTCAAAAATCATAAAAAATCCTTAGATGGGTATTACAAATAACCTACACAATTGCTAAAACCTGATATAGGACTTGCACTTGAAAACCGCAAGAGGAAGACTCAGACATAGCTGTTGCATTTGGGAGAAATGTTATAAATATCTGACACTCGATAGCCATGTAATTATTATAATATAAATTAATATAAATATCTATACTGGTAAAAATGCAAAACCTATATAAATGTTACCAAAATGTTTCTGTCTTCAGTTTCTTTGCAACAAACACTCAATCAGACATGGTGCAATTGTCCCCATATTGATTTGCACCTCACACAAAGTGGGAGCTATTCCTGAAATCATTACAAAAATTTGAATCTCACTCTACGATACTCTCTTTACAGCCTACTTAAAAAATAGAAAAATAAAAAGATTAGTTTCATCACAGATTGTCATTTAAAACATAAGAGTATTCAACACATTGTACTGTTGATACAAAAACGTGGTACATCAGTGGCTCTGTGGTGCAATGGACAGCGCATTTGACTTCTAGTAGGTTGTAGTTATTCAAAGGTCTTGTGTTCGAGTCCCACCAGAGTCGTTCTTTAGTTTCAAATGCAAACATTTAAACTTTACTTACAATAATACATAACGTAGACATTGTATACAGGAGACTTATTTACTATATATATATATACAAAGTAATGATCGGCTGGTGACATAAAAATCTTTTCAATGTAAGATCACCAATTACAAATCAATTTTCGATACTTTAAATCAATAACTGCTGATCAAAAATGCTTATTGTTATATTTAACCAGCAACCAAATTCAATGTTGAGTCTGCTCAGCTAGCTATGCAGACCTTGAAGGGTATCTACACTCAAAAAACATTAAATCCTTTTTACCTGTAATCCTTACATGGTTATCACATATTAGCTAAATAATTGCTTAAACCTGATATAGGACTTGCACTCGAAATCAGCAGCCGGAAAACTCAGACAGGGATGTTGCATTCAAGAGGAATGTTGGAAATATCTGACACAGGTTAGCAACATTATCATGATAGTATGAAATAAGATGAATATCTACACTGTTAAGCACTCTAAACATTAAATACATTTTAGAAAATATTTTGGTCTTTAGTTTGTATTGCAATAAACAGTTACTATTTCACACAGGGTGCAATTGTCCCCACATTTTTTTGCACCTCACACAATGAGGATGCTATTTCTGAAATCAGTATAAAATGTTGGCTCTTACTCTACAATACTCTGTATATACATCCTACTAAAAAAAGAAAGACATAATAGATTTGTTTCATCACAGATTGTAGCTTTTAAAACATGAAAGTATTCTACAAGTTGTACTGTCGATACAAACGCTTGCTGCTTCAGTGGCTCTGTGGCGCAATGGATAGCGCATTGGACTTCTAGTAGGTTGTAGTTATTCAAAGGTTGTGGGTTCGAGTCCCAGCAGAGTCATTCTTTAGCTTCAAATGCAAACATTTAAAATTTACTTAAAATGATACATAACATAGACATTGTATATGGGAGACCTATATACTATATATACAAAGTAATTATAGGCTGTTGACATAAAAATCATTTAAGTGTAAGACCAGTTACAAATCAATTTTAGATACTTTAAATCAATAACTGGTAATAAAAATGTGGATGGTTATTTTTAACCAGCAATCAAAATATTATGTTGAGTCTGCTCACGTAGGAATACAAAGCTTAAAGTGTATCTACAGTACACTCAAAAATCATAAAAAATCCTTAGATGTGTATTACAAATAACCTACACAATTGCTAAAACCTGATATAGGACTTGCACTTTAAAACAGCAAGAGGAAGACTCAGACATAGCTGTTGCATTTGGGAGAAATGTTATAAATATCTGACACTCGATAGCCATGTAATTATTATAATATAAATTAATATAAATATATATATACTGGTAAAAATACAAAACCTATATAAATGTTACCAAAATGTTTCTGTCTTCAGTTTCTTTGCAACAAACACTCAATCAGACATGGTGCAATTGTCCCCATATTGATTTGCACCTCACACAAAGTGGGAGCTATTTCTGAAATCATTACAAAAATTTGACTCTCACTCTACGATACTCTCTTTACAGCCTACTTAAAAAATAGAAAAATAAAAAGATTAGTTTCATCACAGATTGTCATTTAAAACATAAGAGTATTCAACACATTGTACTGTTGATACAAAAATGTGGTACATCAGTGGCTCTGTGGTGCAATGGACAGCGCATTGGACTTCTAGTAGGTTGTAGTTATTCAAAGGTCTTGTGTTCGAGTACCACCAGAGTCGTTCCTTAGTTTCAAATGCAAACATTTAAACTTTACTTACAATAATACATAAAATAGACATTGTATATAGGAGACTTATTTACTATATATATATATACAAAGTAGTGATAGGCTGGTGACATAAAAATCTTTTCAATGTAAGATCACCAATTACAAATCAATTTTCGATACTTTAAATCAATAACTGCTGATCAAAAATGCTTATTGTTATATTTAACCAGCAACCAAATTCAATGTTGAGTCTGCTCAGCTAGCTAAGCAGACCTTGAAGGGTTTCTACACTCAAAAAACATTAAATCCTTTTTACCTGTAATCCTTACATGGTTATCACATATTAGCTAAATAATTGCTTAAACCTGATATAGGACTTGCACTCGAAATCAGCAGCCGGAAAACTCAGACAGGGATGTTGCATTCAAGAGGAATGTTGGAAATATCTGACACAGGTTAGCAACATTATCATGATAGTATGAAATAAGATGAATATCTACACTGTTAAGCACTCTAAACATTAAATACATTTTAGAAAATATTTTGGTCTTTAGTTTGTATTGCAATAAACAGTTACTATTTCACACAGGGTGCAATTGTCCCCACATTTTTTTGCACCTCACACAATGAGGATGCTATTTCTTAAATCAGTATAAAATGTTGGCTCTTACTCTACAATACTCTGTATATACATCCTACTAAAAAAAGAAAGACATAATAGATTTGTTTCATCACAGATTGTAGCTTTTAAAACATGAAAGTATTCTACAAGTTGTACTGTCGATACAAACGTTTGCTGCTTCAGTGGCTCTGTGGCGCAATGGATAGCGCATTGGACTTCTAGTAGGTTGTAGTTATTCAACGGTTGTGGGTTCGAGTCCCAGCAGAGTCATTCTTTAGCTTCAAATGCAAACATTTAAACTTTACTTACAATAATACATAAAATAGACATTGTATATAGGAGACTTATTTACTATATATATATACAAAGTAGTGATAGGCTGGTGACATAAAAATCTTTTCAATGTAAGATCACCAATTACAAATCAATTTTCGATACTTTAAATCAATAACTGCTGATCAAAAATGCTTATTGTTATATTTAACCAGCAACCAAATTCAATGTTGAGTCTGCTCAGCTAGCTATGCAGACCTTGAAGGGTATCTACACTCAAAAAACATTAAATCCTTTTTACCTGTAATCCTTACATGGTTATCACATATTAGCTAAATAATTGCTTAAACCTGATTTAGGACTTGCACTCAAAATCAGCAGCCGGAAAACTCAGACAGGGATGTTGCATTCAAGAGGAATGTTGGAAATATCTGACACAGGTTAGTAACATTATCATTATAGTATGAAATAAGATGAATATCTACACTGTTCAGCACTCTAAACATTAAATACATTTTAGAAAATATTTTGGTCTTTAGTTTGTATTGCAATAAACAGTTACTATTTCACACAGGGTGCAATTGTCCCCACATTTTTTTGCACCTCACACAACGAGGATGCTATTTCTGAAATCAGTATAACATTTTGGCTCTTACTCTACAATACTGTGTATATACATCCTACTAAAAAAAGAAAGACATAATAGATTTGTTTCATCACAGATTGTAGCTTTTAAAACATGAAAGTATTCTACAAGTTGTACTGTCGATACAAAAGCTTGTTGCTTCAGTGGCTCTGTGGCGCTATGGATAGCGCATTGGATTTCTAGTAGGTTGTAGTTATTCAAAGGTTGTGGGTTTGAGTCCCACCAGAGTCGTTCTTTAGCTTCAAATGCAAACATTTAAAATTTACTTAAAATGATACATAACATAGACATTGTATATGGGAGACCTATATACTATATATACAAAGTAATTATAGGCTGTTGACATAAAAATCATTTAAATGTAAGACCAGTTACAAATCAATTTTAGATACTTTAAATCAATAACTGGTAATAAAAATGTGGATGGTTATTTTTAACCAGCAATGAAAATATTATGTTGAGTCTGCTCACGTAGGAATACAAAGCTTAAAGTGTATCTACAGTACACTCAAAAATCATAAAAAATCCTTAGATGGGTATTACAAATAACCTACACAATTGCTAAAACCTGATATAGGACTTGCACTTGAAAACCGCAAGAGGAAGACTCAGACATAGCTGTTGCATTTGGGAGAAATGTTATAAATATCTGACACTCGATAGCCATGTAATTATTATAATATAAATTAATATAAATATCTATACTGGTAAAAATGCAAAACCTATATAAATGTTACCAAAATGTTTCTGTCTTCAGTTTCTTTGCAACAAACACTCAATCAGACATGGTGCAATTGTCCCCATATTGATTTGCACCTCACACAAAGTGGGAGCTATTCCTGAAATCATTACAAAAATTTGAATCTCACTCTACGATACTCTCTTTACAGCCTACTTAAAAAATAGAAAAATAAAAAGATTAGTTTCATCACAGATTGTCATTTAAAACATAAGAGTATTCAACACATTGTACTGTTGATACAAAAACGTGGTACATCAGTGGCTCTGTGGTGCAATGGACAGCGCATTTGACTTCTAGTAGGTTGTAGTTATTCAAAGGTCTTGTGTTCGAGTCCCACCAGAGTCGTTCTTTAGTTTCAAATGCAAACATTTAAACTTTACTTACAATAATACATAACGTAGACATTGTATACAGGAGACTTATTTACTATATATATATATACAAAGTAATGATCGGCTGGTGACATAAAAATCTTTTCAATGTAAGATCACCAATTACAAATCAATTTTCGATACTTTAAATCAATAACTGCTGATCAAAAATGCTTATTGTTATATTTAACCAGCAACCAAATTCAATGTTGAGTCTGCTCAGCTAGCTATGCAGACCTTGAAGGGTATCTACACTCAAAAAACATTAAATCCTTTTTACCTGTAATCCTTACATGGTTATCACATATTAGCTAAATAATTGCTTAAACCTGATATAGGACTTGCACTCGAAATCAGCAGCCGGAAAACTCAGACAGGGATGTTGCATTCAAGAGGAATGTTGGAAATATCTGACACAGGTTAGCAACATTATCATGATAGTATGAAATAAGATGAATATCTACACTGTTAAGCACTCTAAACATTAAATACATTTTAGAAAATATTTTGGTCTTTAGTTTGTATTGCAATAAACAGTTACTATTTCACACAGGGTGCAATTGTCCCCACATTTTTTTGCACCTCACACAATGAGGATGCTATTTCTGAAATCAGTATAAAATGTTGGCTCTTACTCTACAATACTCTGTATATACATCCTACTAAAAAAAGAAAGACATAATAGATTTGTTTCATCACAGATTGTAGCTTTTAAAACATGAAAGTATTCTACAAGTTGTACTGTCGATACAAACGCTTGCTGCTTCAGTGGCTCTGTGGCGCAATGGATAGCGCATTGGACTTCTAGTAGGTTGTAGTTATTCAAAGGTTGTGGGTTCGAGTCCCAGCAGAGTCATTCTTTAGCTTCAAATGCAAACATTTAAAATTTACTTAAAATGATACATAACATAGACATTGTATATGGGAGACCTATATACTATATATACAAAGTAATTATAGGCTGTTGACATAAAAATCATTTAAGTGTAAGACCAGTTACAAATCAATTTTAGATACTTTAAATCAATAACTGGTAATAAAAATGTGGATGGTTATTTTTAACCAGCAATCAAAATATTATGTTGAGTCTGCTCACGTAGGAATACAAAGCTTAAAGTGTATCTACAGTACACTCAAAAATCATAAAAAATCCTTAGATGTGTATTACAAATAACCTACACAATTGCTAAAACCTGATATAGGACTTGCACTTTAAAACAGCAAGAGGAAGACTCAGACATAGCTGTTGCATTTGGGAGAAATGTTATAAATATCTGACACTCGATAGCCATGTAATTATTATAATATAAATTAATATAAATATATATATACTGGTAAAAATACAAAACCTATATAAATGTTACCAAAATGTTTCTGTCTTCAGTTTCTTTGCAACAAACACTCAATCAGACATGGTGCAATTGTCCCCATATTGATTTGCACCTCACACAAAGTGGGAGCTATTTCTGAAATCATTACAAAAATTTGACTCTCACTCTACGATACTCTCTTTACAGCCTACTTAAAAAATAGAAAAATAAAAAGATTAGTTTCATCACAGATTGTCATTTAAAACATAAGAGTATTCAACACATTGTACTGTTGATACAAAAATGTGGTACATCAGTGGCTCTGTGGTGCAATGGACAGCGCATTGGACTTCTAGTAGGTTGTAGTTATTCAAAGGTCTTGTGTTCGAGTACCACCAGAGTCGTTCCTTAGTTTCAAATGCAAACATTTAAACTTTACTTACAATAATACATAAAATAGACATTGTATATAGGAGACTTATTTACTATATATATATACAAAGTAGTGATAGGCTGGTGACATAAAAATCTTTTCAATGTAAGATCACCAATTACAAATCAATTTTCGATACTTTAAATCAATAACTGCTGATCAAAAATGCTTATTGTTATATTTAACCAGCAACCAAATTCAATGTTGAGTCTGCTCAGCTAGCTAAGCAGACCTTGAAGGGTTTCTACACTCAAAAAACATTAAATCCTTTTTACCTGTAATCCTTACATGGTTATCACATATTAGCTAAATAATTGCTTAAACCTGATATAGGACTTGCACTCGAAATCAGCAGCCGGAAAACTCAGACAGGGATGTTGCATTCAAGAGGAATGTTGGAAATATCTGACACAGGTTAGCAACATTATCATGATAGTATGAAATAAGATGAATATCTACACTGTTAAGCACTCTAAACATTAAATACATTTTAGAAAATATTTTGGTCTTTAGTTTGTATTGCAATAAACAGTTACTATTTCACACAGGGTGCAATTGTCCCCACATTTTTTTGCACCTCACACAATGAGGATGCTATTTCTTAAATCAGTATAAAATGTTGGCTCTTACTCTACAATACTCTGTATATACATCCTACTAAAAAAAGAAAGACATAATAGATTTGTTTCATCACAGATTGTAGCTTTTAAAACATGAAAGTATTCTACAAGTTGTACTGTCGATACAAACGTTTGCTGCTTCAGTGGCTCTGTGGCGCAATGGATAGCGCATTGGACTTCTAGTAGGTTGTAGTTATTCAACGGTTGTGGGTTCGAGTCCCAGCAGAGTCATTCTTTAGCTTCAAATGCAAACATTTAAACTTTACTTACAATAATACATAAAATAGACATTGTATATAGGAGACTTATTTACTATATATATATACAAAGTAGTGATAGGCTGGTGACATAAAAATCTTTTCAATGTAAGATCACCAATTACAAATCAATTTTCGATACTTTAAATCAATAACTGCTGATCAAAAATGCTTATTGTTATATTTAACCAGCAACCAAATTCAATGTTGAGTCTGCTCAGCTAGCTATGCAGACCTTGAAGGGTATCTACACTCAAAAAACATTAAATCCTTTTTACCTGTAATCCTTACATGGTTATCACATATTAGCTAAATAATTGCTTAAACCTGATTTAGGACTTGCACTCAAAATCAGCAGCCGGAAAACTCAGACAGGGATGTTGCATTCAAGAGGAATGTTGGAAATATCTGACACAGGTTAGTAACATTATCATTATAGTATGAAATAAGATGAATATCTACACTGTTCAGCACTCTAAACATTAAATACATTTTAGAAAATATTTTGGTCTTTAGTTTGTATTGCAATAAACAGTTACTATTTCACACAGGGTGCAATTGTCCCCACATTTTTTTGCACCTCACACAACGAGGATGCTATTTCTGAAATCAGTATAACATTTTGGCTCTTACTCTACAATACTGTGTATATACATCCTACTAAAAAAAGAAAGACATAATAGATTTGTTTCATCACAGATTGTAGCTTTTAAAACATGAAAGTATTCTACAAGTTGTACTGTCGATACAAAAGCTTGTTGCTTCAGTGGCTCTGTGGCGCTATGGATAGCGCATTGGATTTCTAGTAGGTTGTAGTTATTCAAAGGTTGTGGGTTTGAGTCCCACCAGAGTCGTTCTTTAGCTTCAAATGCAAACATTTAAAATTTACTTAAAATGATACATAACATAGACATTGTATATGGGAGACCTATATACTATATATACAAAGTAATTATAGGCTGTTGACATAAAAATCATTTAAATGTAAGACCAGTTACAAATCAATTTTAGATACTTTAAATCAATAACTGGTAATAAAAATGTGGATGGTTATTTTTAACCAGCAATGAAAATATTATGTTGAGTCTGCTCACGTAGGAATACAAAGCTTAAAGTGTATCTACAGTACACTCAAAAATCATAAAAAATCCTTAGATGGGTATTACAAATAACCTACACAATTGCTAAAACCTGATATAGGACTTGCACTTGAAAACCGCAAGAGGAAGACTCAGACATAGCTGTTGCATTTGGGAGAAATGTTATAAATATCTGACACTCGATAGCCATGTAATTATTATAATATAAATTAATATAAATATCTATACTGGTAAAAATGCAAAACCTATATAAATGTTACCAAAATGTTTCTGTCTTCAGTTTCTTTGCAACAAACACTCAATCAGACATGGTGCAATTGTCCCCATATTGATTTGCACCTCACACAAAGTGGGAGCTATTCCTGAAATCATTACAAAAATTTGAATCTCACTCTACGATACTCTCTTTACAGCCTACTTAAAAAATAGAAAAATAAAAAGATTAGTTTCATCACAGATTGTCATTTAAAACATAAGAGTATTCAACACATTGTACTGTTGATACAAAAACGTGGTACATCAGTGGCTCTGTGGTGCAATGGACAGCGCATTTGACTTCTAGTAGGTTGTAGTTATTCAAAGGTCTTGTGTTCGAGTCCCACCAGAGTCGTTCTTTAGTTTCAAATGCAAACATTTAAACTTTACTTACAATAATACATAACGTAGACATTGTATACAGGAGACTTATTTACTATATATATATATACAAAGTAATGATCGGCTGGTGACATAAAAATCTTTTCAATGTAAGATCACCAATTACAAATCAATTTTCGATACTTTAAATCAATAACTGCTGATCAAAAATGCTTATTGTTATATTTAACCAGCAACCAAATTCAATGTTGAGTCTGCTCAGCTAGCTATGCAGACCTTGAAGGGTATCTACACTCAAAAAACATTAAATCCTTTTTACCTGTAATCCTTACATGGTTATCACATATTAGCTAAATAATTGCTTAAACCTGATATAGGACTTGCACTCGAAATCAGCAGCCGGAAAACTCAGACAGGGATGTTGCATTCAAGAGGAATGTTGGAAATATCTGACACAGGTTAGCAACATTATCATGATAGTATGAAATAAGATGAATATCTACACTGTTAAGCACTCTAAACATTAAATACATTTTAGAAAATATTTTGGTCTTTAGTTTGTATTGCAATAAACAGTTACTATTTCACACAGGGTGCAATTGTCCCCACATTTTTTTTGCACCTCACACAATGAGGATGCTATTTCTGAAATCAGTATAAAATGTTGGCTCTTACTCTACAATACTCTGTATATACATCCTACTAAAAAAAGAAAGACATAATAGATTTGTTTCATCACAGATTGTAGCTTTTAAAACATGAAAGTATTCTACAAGTTGTACTGTCGATACAAACGCTTGCTGCTTCAGTGGCTCTGTGGCGCAATGGATAGCGCATTGGACTTCTAGTAGGTTGTAGTTATTCAAAGGTTGTGGGTTCGAGTCCCAGCAGAGTCATTCTTTAGCTTCAAATGCAAACATTTAAAATTTACTTAAAATGATACATAACATAGACATTGTATATGGGAGACCTATATACTATATATACAAAGTAATTATAGGCTGTTGACATAAAAATCATTTAAGTGTAAGACCAGTTACAAATCAATTTTAGATACTTTAAATCAATAACTGGTAATAAAAATGTGGATGGTTATTTTTAACCAGCAATCAAAATATTATGTTGAGTCTGCTCACGTAGGAATACAAAGCTTAAAGTGTATCTACAGTACACTCAAAAATCATAAAAAATCCTTAGATGTGTATTACAAATAACCTACACAATTGCTAAAACCTGATATAGGACTTGCACTTTAAAACAGCAAGAGGAAGACTCAGACATAGCTGTTGCATTTGGGAGAAATGTTATAAATATCTGACACTCGATAGCCATGTAATTATTATAATATAAATTAATATAAATATATATATACTGGTAAAAATACAAAACCTATATAAATGTTACCAAAATGTTTCTGTCTTCAGTTTCTTTGCAACAAACACTCAATCAGACATGGTGCAATTGTCCCCATATTGATTTGCACCTCACACAAAGTGGGAGCTATTTCTGAAATCATTACAAAAATTTGACTCTCACTCTACGATACTCTCTTTACAGCCTACTTAAAAAATAGAAAAATAAAAAGATTAGTTTCATCACAGATTGTCATTTAAAACATAAGAGTATTCAACACATTGTACTGTTGATACAAAAATGTGGTACATCAGTGGCTCTGTGGTGCAATGGACAGCGCATTGGACTTCTAGTAGGTTGTAGTTATTCAAAGGTCTTGTGTTCGAGTACCACCAGAGTCGTTCCTTAGTTTCAAATGCAAACATTTAAACTTTACTTACAATAATACATAAAATAGACATTGTATATAGGAGACTTATTTACTATATATATATACAAAGTAGTGATAGGCTGGTGACATAAAAATCTTTTCAATGTAAGATCACCAATTACAAATCAATTTTCGATACTTTAAATCAATAACTGCTGATCAAAAATGCTTATTGTTATATTTAACCAGCAACCAAATTCAATGTTGAGTCTGCTCAGCTAGCTAAGCAGACCTTGAAGGGTTTCTACACTCAAAAAACATTAAATCCTTTTTACCTGTAATCCTTACATGGTTATCACATATTAGCTAAATAATTGCTTAAACCTGATATAGGACTTGCACTCGAAATCAGCAGCCGGAAAACTCAGACAGGGATGTTGCATTCAAGAGGAATGTTGGAAATATCTGACACAGGTTAGCAACATTATCATGATAGTATGAAATAAGATGAATATCTACACTGTTAAGCACTCTAAACATTAAATACATTTTAGAAAATATTTTGGTCTTTAGTTTGTATTGCAATAAACAGTTACTATTTCACACAGGGTGCAATTGTCCCCACATTTTTTTGCACCTCACACAATGAGGATGCTATTTCTTAAATCAGTATAAAATGTTGGCTCTTACTCTACAATACTCTGTATATACATCCTACTAAAAAAAGAAAGACATAATAGATTTGTTTCATCACAGATTGTAGCTTTTAAAACATGAAAGTATTCTACAAGTTGTACTGTCGATACAAACGTTTGCTGCTTCAGTGGCTCTGTGGCGCAATGGATAGCGCATTGGACTTCTAGTAGGTTGTAGTTATTCAACGGTTGTGGGTTCGAGTCCCAGCAGAGTCATTCTTTAGCTTCAAATGCAAACATTTAAACTTTACTTACAATAATACATAAAATAGACATTGTATATAGGAGACTTATTTACTATATATATATACAAAGTAGTGATAGGCTGGTGACATAAAAATCTTTTCAATGTAAGATCACCAATTACAAATCAATTTTCGATACTTTAAATCAATAACTGCTGATCAAAAATGCTTATTGTTATATTTAACCAGCAACCAAATTCAATGTTGAGTCTGCTCAGCTAGCTATGCAGACCTTGAAGGGTATCTACACTCAAAAAACATTAAATCCTTTTTACCTGTAATCCTTACATGGTTATCACATATTAGCTAAATAATTGCTTAAACCTGATTTAGGACTTGCACTCAAAATCAGCAGTCGGAAAACTCAGACAGGGATGTTGCATTCAAGAGGAATGTTGGAAATATCTGACACAGGTTAGTAACATTATCATTATAGTATGAAATAAGATGAATATCTACACTGTTCAGCACTCTAAACATTAAATACATTTTAGAAAATATTTTGGTCTTTAGTTTGTATTGCAATAAACAGTTACTATTTCACACAGGGTGCAATTGTCCCCACATTTTTTTGCACCTCACACAACGAGGATGCTATTTCTGAAATCAGTATAACATTTTGGCTCTTACTCTACAATACTGTGTATATACATCCTACTAAAAAAAGAAAGACATAATAGATTTGTTTCATCACAGATTGTAGCTTTTAAAACATGAAAGTATTCTACAAGTTGTACTGTCGATACAAAAGCTTGTTGCTTCAGTGGCTCTGTGGCGCTATGGATAGCGCATTGGATTTCTAGTAGGTTGTAGTTATTCAAAGGTTGTGGGTTTGAGTCCCACCAGAGTCGTTCTTTAGCTTCAAATGCAAACATTTAAAATTTACTTAAAATGATACATAACATAGACATTGTATATGGGAGACCTATATACTATATATACAAAGTAATTATAGGCTGTTGACATAAAAATCATTTAAATGTAAGACCAGTTACAAATCAATTTTAGATACTTTAAATCAATAACTGGTAATAAAAATGTGGATGGTTATTTTTAACCAGCAATGAAAATATTATGTTGAGTCTGCTCACGTAGGAATACAAAGCTTAAAGTGTATCTACAGTACACTCAAAAATCATAAAAAATCCTTAGATGGGTATTACAAATAACCTACACAATTGCTAAAACCTGATATAGGACTTGCACTTGAAAACCGCAAGAGGAAGACTCAGACATAGCTGTTGCATTTGGGAGAAATGTTATAAATATCTGACACTCGATAGCCATGTAATTATTATAATATAAATTAATATAAATATCTATACTGGTAAAAATGCAAAACCTATATAAATGTTACCAAAATGTTTCTGTCTTCAGTTTCTTTGCAACAAACACTCAATCAGACATGGTGCAATTGTCCCCATATTGATTTGCACCTCACACAAAATGGGAGCTATTTCTGAAATCATTACAAAAATTTTACTCTCACTCTACGATACTCTCTTTACAGCATACTTAAAAAATAGAAAAATAAAAAGATTAGTTTCATCACAGATTGTGTCATTTAAAACATAAGAGTATTCAACACATTGTACAGTTGATACAAAAGTATGATACATCAGTGGCTCTGTGGCGCAATGGATAGCGCATTGGACTTCTAGTAGGTTGTAGTTATTCAAAGGTTGTGGGTTCGAGTCCCACCAGAGTCGTTCTTTAGTTTCAAATGCAAAGATTTAAAGTTTACTTACAATAATACATAACGTAGACATTGTATACAGGAGACTTATTTACTATATATATATATATACAAAGTAATGATAGGCTGGTGACATAAAAATCTTTTCAATGTAAGATCACCAATTACAAATCAATTTTCGATACTTTAAATCAATAACTGCTGATCAAAAGTGCTTATTGTTATATTTAACCAGCAACCAAATTCAATGTTGAGTCTGCTCAGCTAGCTATGCAGACCTTGAAGGGTATCTACACTCAAAAAAACATTAAATCCTTTTTACCTGTAATCCTTACATGGTTATCACATATTAGCTAAATAATTGCTTAAACCTGATATAGGACTTGCACTCGAAATCAGCAGCCGGAAAACTCAGACAGGGATGTTGCATTCAAGAGGAATGTTGGAAATATCTGACACAGGTTAGCAACATTATCATTATAGTATGAAATAAGATGAATATCTACACTGTTAAGCACTCTAAACATTAAATACATTTTAGAAAATATTTTGGTCTTTAGTTTGTATTGCAATAAACAGTTACTATTTCACACAGGGTGCAATTGTCCCCACATTTTTTTTGCACCTCACACAATGAGGATGCTATTTCTGAAATCAGTATAAAATTTTGGCTCTTACTCTACAATACTCTGTATATACATCCTACTAAAAAAAGAAAGACATAATAGATTTGTTTCATCACAGATTGTAGCTTTTAAAACATGAAAGTATTCTACAAGCTGTACTGTCGATACAAACGCTTGCTGTTTCAGTGGCTCTGTGGCGCAATGGATAGCGTATTGGACTTCTAGTAGGTTGTAGTTACTCAAAGGTTGTGGGTTCGAGTCCCAGCAGAGTCATTCTTTAGCTTCAAATGCAAACATTTAAAATGATACATAACATAGACATTGTATATGGGAAACCTATATACTATATATACAAAGTAATTATAGGCTGTTGACATAAAAATCATTTAAATGTAAGACCAGTTACAAATCAATTTTAGATACTTTAAATCAATAACTGGTAATAAAAATGTGGATGGTTATTTTTAACCAGCAATCAAAATATTATGTTGAGTCTGCTCACGTAGGAATACAAAGCTTAAGGTGTATCTACAGTACACTCAAAAATCATAAAAAATCCTTAGATGTGTATTACAAATAACCTACACAATTGCTAAAACCTGATATAGGACTTGCACTTTAAAACAGCAAGAGGAAGACTCAGACATAGCTGTTGCATTTGGGAGAAATGTTATAAATATCTGACACTCGATAGCCATGTAATTATTATAATATAAATTAATATAAATATATATATACTGGTAAAAATACAAAACCTATATAAATGTTACCAAAATGTTTCTGTCTTCAGTTTCTTTGCAACAAACACTCAATCAGACATGGTGCAATTGTCCCCATATTGATTTGCACCTCACACAAAGTGGGAGCTATTTCTGAAATCATTACAAAAATTTGACTCTCACTCTACGATACTCTCTTTACAGCCTACTTAAAAAATAGAAAAATAAAAAGATTAGTTTCATCACAGATTGTCATTTAAAACATAAGAGTATTCAACACATTGTACTGTTGATACAAAAATGTGGTACATCAGTGGCTCTGTGGTGCAATGGACAGCGCATTGGACTTCTAGTAGGTTGTAGTTATTCAAAGGTCTTGTGTTCGAGTACCACCAGAGTCGTTCCTTAGTTTCAAATGCAAACATTTAAACTTTACTTACAATAATACTTAAAATAGACATTGTATATAGGAGACTTATTTACTATATATATATACAAAGTAGTGATAGGCTGGTGACATAAAAATCTTTTCAATGTAAGATCACCAATTTCAAATCAATTTTCGATACTTTAAATCAATAACTGCTGATCAAAAATGCTTATTGTTATATTTAACCAGCAACCAAATTCAATGTTGAGTCTGCTCAGCTAGCTATGCAGACCTTGAAGGGTATCTACACTCAAAAAACATTAAATCCTTTTTACTAGAGATGAGCGCCTGAAATTTTTCGGGTTTTGTGTTTTGGTTTTGGGTTCGGTTCCGCGGCCGTGTTTTGGGTTCGAACGCGTTTTGGCAAAACCTCACCGAATTTTTTTTGTCGGATTCGGGTGTGTTTTGGATTCGGGTGTTTTTTTCAAAAAACACTAAAAAACAGCTTAAATCATAGAATTTGGGGGTCATTTTGATCCCAAAGTATTATTAACCTCAAAAACCATAATTTACACTCATTTTCAGTCTATTCTGAATACCTCACACCTCACAATATTATTTTTAGTCCTAAAATTTGCACCGAGGTCGCTGTGTGAGTAAGATAAGCGACCCTAGTGGCCGACACAAACACCGGGCCCATCTAGGAGTGGCACTGCAGTGTCACGCAGGATGTCCCTTCCAAAAAACCCTCCCCAAACAGCACATGACGCAAAGAAAAAAAGAGGCGCAATGAGGTAGCTGTGTGAGTAAGATTAGCGACCCTAGTGGCCGACACAAACACCGGGCCCATCTAGGAGTGGCACTGCAGTGTCACGCAGGATGGCCCTTCCAAAAAACCCTCCCCAAACACCACATGACGCAAAGAAAAAAAGAGGCGCAATGAGGTAGCTGTGTGAGTAAGATTAGCGACCCTAGTGGCCGACACAAACACCGGGCCCATCTAGGAGTGGCACTGCAGTGTCACGCAGGATGTCCCTTCCAAAAAACCCTCCCCAAACAGCACATGACGCAAAGAAAAAAAGAGGCGCAATGAGGTAGCTGTGTGAGTAAGATTAGCGACCCTAGTGGCCGACACAAACACCGGGCCCATCTAGGAGTGGCACTGCAGTGTCACGCAGGATGTCCCTTCCAAAAAACCCTCCCCAAACAGCACATGACGCAAAGAAAAAAAGAGGCGCAATGAGGTAGCTGACTGTGTGAGTAAGATTAGCGACCCTAGTGGCCGACACAAACACCGGGCCCATTTAGGAGTGGCACTGCAGTGTCACGCAGGATGTCCCTTCCAAAAAACCCTCCCCAATCAGCACATGATGCAAAGAAAAAGAAAAGAAAAAAGAGGTGCAAGATGGAATTGTCCTTGGGCCCTCCCACCCACCCTTATGTTGTATAAACAAAACAGGACATGCACACTTTAACCAACCCATCATTTCAGTGACAGGGTCTGCCACACGACTGTGACTGATATGACGGGTTGGTTTGGACCCCCCCCCCAAAAAAGAAGCAATTAATCTCTCCTTGCACAAACTGGCTCTACAGAGGCAAGATGTCCACCTCATCATCACCCTCCGATATATCACCGTGTACATCCCCCTCCTCACAGATTATCAATTCGTCCCCACTGGAATCCACCATCTCAGCTCCCTGTGTACTTTGTGGAGGCAATTGCTGCTGGTCAATGTCTCCGCGGAGGAATTGATTATAATTCATTTTAATGAACATCATCTTCTCCACATTTTCTGGATGTAACCTCGTACGCCGATTGCTGACAAGGTGAGCGGCGGCACTAAACACTCTTTCGGAGTACACACTTGTGGGAGGGCAACTTAGGTAGAATAAAGCCAGTTTGTGCAAGGGCCTCCAAATTGCCTCTTTTTCCTGCCAGTATAAGTACGGACTGTGTGACGTGCCTACTTGGATGCGGTCACTCATATAATCCTCCACCATTCTACCAATGTTGAGAGAATCATATGCAGTGACAGTAGACGACATGTCCGTAATCGTTGTCAGGTCCTTCAGTCCGGACCAGATGTCAGCATCAGCAGTCGCTCCAGACTGCCCTGCATCACCGCCAGCGGGTGGGCTCGGAATTCTGAGCCTTTTCCTCGCACCCCCAGTTGCGGGAGAATGTGAAGGAGGAGATGTTGACAGGTCGCGTTCCGCTTGACTTGACAATTTTGTCACCAGCAGGTCTTTCAACCCCAGCAGACTTGTGTCTGCCGGAAAGAGAGATCCAAGGTAGGCTTTAAATCTAGGATCGAGCACGGTGGCCAAAATGTAGTGCTCTGATTTCAACAGATTGACCACCCGTGAATCCTTGTTAAGCGAATTAAGGGCTCCATCCACAAGTCCCACATGCCTAGCGGAATCGCTCCGTGTTAGCTCCTCCTTCAATGTCTCCAGCTTCTTCTGCAAAAGCCTGATGAGGGGAATGACCTGACTCAGGCTGGCAGTGTCTGAACTGACTTCACGTGTGGCAAGTTCAAAGGGCATCAGAACCTTGCACAACGTTGAAATCATTCTCCACTGCGCCTGAGACAGGTGCATTCCACCTACTATATCGTGCTCAATTGTATAGGCTTGAATGGCCTTTTGCTGCTCCTCCAACCTCTGAAGCATATAGAGGGTTGAATTCCACCTCGTTACCACTTCTTGCTTCAGATGATGGCAGGGCAGGTTCAGTAGTTTTTGGTGGTGCTCCAGTCTTCTGTACGTGGTGCCTGTACGCCGAAAGTGTCCCGCAATTCTTCTGGCCACCGACAGCATCTCTTGCACGCCCCTGTCGTTTTTTAAAAAATTCTGCACCACCAAATTCAAGGTATGTGCAAAACATGGGACGTACTGGAATTTGCCCATATTTAATGCACACACAATATTGCTGGCGTTGTCCGATGCCACAAATCCACAGGAGAGTCCAATTGGGGTAAGCCATTCCGCGATGATCTTCCTCAGTTGCCGTAAGAGGTTTTCAGCTGTGTGCATATTCTGGAAAGCGGTGATACAAAGCGTAGCCTGCCTAGGAAAGAGTTGGCGTTTGCGAGATGCTGCTACTGGTGCCGCCGCTGCTGTTCTTGCGGCGGGAGTCCATACATCTACCCAGTGGGCTGTCACAGTCATATAGTCCTGACCCTGCCCTGCTCCACTTGTCCACATGTCCGTGGTTAAGTGGACATTGGGTACAACTGCATTTTTTAGGACACTGGTGAGTCTTTTTCTGACGTCCGTGTACATTCTCGGTATCGCCTGCCTAGAGAAGTGGAACCTAGATGGTATTTGGTAACGGGGGCACACTGCCTCAATAAATTGTCTAGTTCCCTGTGAACTAACGGCGGATACCGGACGCACGTCTAACACCAACATAGTTGTCAAGGCCTCAGTTATCCGCTTTGCAGCAGGATGACTGCTGTGATATTTCATCTTCCTCGCAAAGGACTGTTGAACAGTCAATTGCTTACTGGAAGTAGTACAAGTGGGCTTACGACTTCCCCTCTGGGATGACCATCGACTCCCAGCAGCAACAACAGCAGCGCCAGCAGCAGTAGGCGTTACACGCAAGGATGCATCGGAGGAATCCCAGGCATGAGAGGAATCGTCAGAATTGCCAGTGACATGGCCTGCAGGACTATTGGCATTCCTGGGGAAGGAGGAAATTGACACTGAGGGAGTTGGTGGGGTGGTTTGCGTGAGCTTGGTTACAAGAGGAAGGGATTTACTGGTCAGTGGACTGCTTCCGCTGTCACCCAAAGTTTTTGAACTTGTCACTGACTTATTATGAATGCGCTGCAGGTGACGTATAAGGGAGGATGTTCCGAGGTGGTTAACGTCCTTACCCCTACTTATTACAGCTTGACAAAGGGAACACACGGCTTGACACCTGTTGTCAGCATTTCTGGTGAAATACCTCCACACCGAAGAGCTGATTTTTTTGGTATTTTCACCTGGCATGTCAACGGCCATATTCCTCCCACGGACAACAGGTGTCTCCCCGGGTGCCTGACTTAAACAAACCACCTCACCATCAGAATCCTCCTGGTCAATTTCCTCCCCAGCGTCAGCAACACCCATATCCTCCTCATCCTGGTGTACTTCAACACTGACATCTTCAATCTGACTATCAGGAACTGGACTGCGGGTGCTCCTTCCAGCACTTGCAGGGGGCGTGCAAATGGTGGAAGGCGCATGCTCTTCACGTCCAGTGTTGGGAAGGTCAGGCATCGCAACCGACACAATTGGACTCTCCTTGTGGATTTGGGATTTCGAAGAATGCACAGTTCTTTGCTGTGCTGCTTTTGCCAGCTTGAGTCTTTTCATTTTTCTAGCGAGAGGCTGAGTGCTTCCATCCTCATGTGAAGCTGAACCACTAGCCATGAACATAGGCCAGGGCCTCAGCCGTTCCTTGCCACTCCGTGTCGTAAATGGCATATTGGCAAGTTTACGCTTCTCCTCCGACAATTTTATTTTAGGTTTTGGAGTCCTTTTTTTTCTGATATTTGGTGTTTTGGATTTGACATGCTCTGTACTATGACATTGGGCATCGGCCTTGGCAGACGACGTTGCTGGCATTTCATCGTCTCGGCCATGACTAGTGGCAGCAGCTTCAGCACGAGGTGGAAGTGGATCTTGATCTTTCCCTAATTTTGGAACCTCAACATTTTTGTTCTCCATATTTTAATAGGCACAACTAAAAGGCACCTCAGGTAAACAATGGAGATGGATACTAGTATACAATTATGGACTGCCTGCCGAGTGCAGACACAGAGGTAGCCACAGCCGTGAACTACCGTACTGTACTGTGTCTGCTGCTAATATAGACTGGTTGATAAAGAGATGTCTATGTAACTATGTATGTATAAAGAAGAAAGAAAAAAAAACCACGGTTAGGTGGTATACAATTATGGATGGACTGCCTGCCGAGTGCAGACACAGAGGTAGCCACAGCCGTGAACTACCGTACTGTACTGTGTCTGCTGCTAATATAGACTGGTTGATAAAGAGATGTCGTAGTAGTATGTATGTATAAAGAAGAAAAAAAAACCACGGTTAGGTGGTATATACAATTATGGACGGGCTGCCGAGTGCCGACACAGAGGTAGCCACAGCCGTGAACTACCGCACTGTACTGTGTCTGCTGCTAATATATAGACTGGTTGATAAAGAGATAGTATACTCGTAACTAGTATGTATGTATAAAGAAAGAAAAAAAAACCACGGTTAGGTGGTATATACAATTATGGACGGGCTGCCGAGTGCCGACACAGAGGTAGCCACAGCCGTGAACTACCGCACTGTACTGTGTCTGCTGCTAATATAGACTGGTTGATAAAGAGATAGTATACTCGTAACTAGTATGTATGTATAAAGAAAGAAAAAAAAACCACGGTTAGGTGGTATATACAATTATGGACGGGCTGCCGAGTGCCGACACAGAGGTAGCCACAGCCGTGAACTACCGCACTGTACTGTGTCTGCTGCTAATATATAGACTGGTTGATAAAGAGATAGTATACTCGTAACTAGTATGTATGTATAAAGAAAGAAAAAAAAACCACGGTTAGGTGGTATATACAATTATGGACGGGCTGCCGAGTGCCGACACAGAGGTAGCCACAGCCGTGAACTACCGCACTGTACTGTGTCTGCTGCTAATATAGACTGGTTGATAAAGAGATAGTATACTCGTAACTAGTATGTATGTATAAAGAAAGAAAAAAAAACCACGGTTAGGTGGTATATACAATTATGGACGGGCTGCCGAGTGCCGACACAGAGGTAGCCACAGCCGTGAACTACCGCACTGTACTGTGTCTGCTGCTAATATAGACTGGTTGATAAAGAGATAGTATACTCGTAACTAGTATGTATGTAAAAAGAAAGAAAAAAAAACCACGGTTAGGTGGTATATACAATTATGGACGGGCTGCCGAGTGCCGACACAGAGGTAGCCACAGCCGTGAACTACCGCACTGTACTGTGTCTGCTGCTAATATATAGACTGGTTGATAAAGAGATAGTATACTCGTAACTAGTATGTATGTATAAAGAAAGAAAAAAAAACCACGGTTAGGTGGTATATACAATTATGGACGGGCTGCCGAGTGCCGACACAGAGGTAGCCACAGCCGTGAACTACCGCACTGTACTGTGTCTGCTGCTAATATATAGACTGGTTGATAAAGAGATAGTATACTCGTAACTAGTATGTATGTATAAAGAAAGAAAAAAAAACCACGGTTAGGTGGTATATACAATTATGGACGGGCTGCCGAGTGCCGACACAGAGGTAGCCACAGCCGTGAACTACCGCACTGTACTGTGTCTGCTGCTAATATAGACTGGTTGATAAAGAGATGTCGTAGTAGTATGTATGTATAAAGAAGAAGAAAAAACCGCGGTTAGGTGGTATATACAATTATGGACGGGCTGCCGAGTGCCGACACAGAGGTAGCCACAGCCGTGAACTACCGCACTGTACTGTGTCTGCTGCTAATATATAGACTGGTTGATAAAGAGATAGTATACTCGTAACTAGTATGTATGTATAAAGAAAGAAAAAAAAACCACGGTTAGGTGGTATATACAATTATGGACGGGCTGCCGAGTGCCGACACAGACGTAGCCACAGCCGTGAACTACCGCACTGTACTGTGTCTGCTGCTAATATAGACTGGTTGATAAAGAGATAGTATACTCGTAACTAGTATGTATGTATAAAGAAAGAAAAAAAAACCACGGTTAGGTGGTATATACAATTATGGACGGGCTGCCGAGTGCCGACACAGAGGTAGCCACAGCCGTGAACTACCGCACTGTACTGTGTCTGCTGCTAATATAGACTGGTTGATAAAGAGATAGTATACTCGTAACTAGTATGACTATAAAGAAAGAAAAAAAAAACCACGGTTAGGTGGTATATACAATTATGGACGGGCTGCCGAGTGCCGACACAGAGGTAGCCACAGCCGTGAACTACCGCACTGTACTGTGTCTGCTGCTAATATATAGACTGGTTGATAAAGAGATAGTATACTCGTAACTAGTATGTATGTATAAAGAAAGAAAAAAAAACCACGGTTAGGTGGTATATACAATTATGGACGGGCTGCAGAGTGCCAACACAGAGGTAGCCACAGCCGTGAACTACCGCACTGTACTGTGTCTGCTGCTAATATATAGACTGGTTGATAAAGAGATAGTATACTCGTAACTAGTATGTATGTATAAAGAAAGAAAAAAAAACCACGGTTAGGTGGTATATACAATTATGGACGGGCTGCCGAGTGCCGACACAGAGGTAGCCACAGCCGTGAACTACCGCACTGTACTGTGTCTGCTGCTAATATAGACTGGTTGATAAAGAGATAGTATACTCGTAACTAGTATGTATGTATAAAGAAAGAAAAAAAAACCACGGTTAGGTGGTATATACAATTATGGACGGGCTGCCGAGTGCCGACACAGAGGTAGCCACAGCCGTGAACTACCGCACTGTACTGTGTCTGCTGCTAATATATAGACTGGTTGATAAAGAGATAGTATACTCGTAACTAGTATGTATGTATAAAGAAAGAAAAAAAAACCACGGTTAGGTGGTATATACAATTATGGATGGGCTGCCGAGTGCCGACACAGAGGTAGCCACAGCCGTGAACTACCGCACTGTACTGTGTCTGCTGCTAATATATAGACTGGTTGATAAAGAGATAGTATACTCGTAACTAGTATGTATGTATAAAGAAAGAAAAAAAAACCACGGTTAGGTGGTATATACAATTATGGACGGGCTGCCGAGTGCCGACACAGAGGTAGCCACAGCCGTGAACTACCGCACTGTACTGTGTCTGCTGCTAATATAGACTGGTTGATAAAGAGATGTCGTAGTAGTATGTATGTATAAAGAAGAAAAAAAAACCGCGGTTAGGTGGTATATACAATTATGGACGGGCTGCCGAGTGCCGACACAGAGGTAGCCACAGCCGTGAACTACCGCACTGTACTGTGTCTGCTGCTAATATATAGACTGGTTGATAAAGAGATAGTATACTCGTAACTAGTATGTATGTATAAAGAAAGAAAAAAAAACCACGGTTAGGTGGTATATACAATTATGGACGGGCTGCCGAGTGCCGACACAGAGGTAGCCACAGCCGTGAACTACCGCACTGTACTGTGTCTGCTGCTAATATAGACTGGTTGATAAAGAGATATTATACTCGTAACTAGTATGTATGTATAAAGAAAGAAAAAAAAACCACGGTTAGGTGGTATATACAATTATGGACGGGCTGCCGAGTGCCGACACAGAGGTAGCCACAGCCGTGAACTACCGCACTGTACTGTGTCTGCTGCTAATATAGACTGGTTGATAAAGAGATAGTATACTCGTAACTAGTATGACTATAAAGAAAGAAAAAAAAAACCACGGTTAGGTGGTATATACAATTATGGACGGGCTGCCGAGTGCCGACACAGAGGTAGCCACAGCCGTGAACTACCGCACTGTACTGTGTCTGCTGCTAATATATAGACTGGTTGATAAAGAGATAGTATACTCGTAACTAGTATGTATGTATAAAGAAAGAAAAAAAAACCACGGTTAGGTGGTATATACAATTATGGACGGGCTGCCGAGTGCCGACACAGAGGTAGCCACAGCCGTGAACTACCGCGCTGTACTGTGTCTGCTGCTAATATAGACTGGTTGATAAAGAGATAGTATACTCGTAACTAGTATGTATGTATAAAGAAAGAAAAAAAAACCACGGTTAGGTGGTATATACAATTATGGACGGGCTGCCGAGTGCCGACACAGAGGTAGCCACAGCCGTGAACTACCGCACTGTACTGTGTCTGCTGCTAATATATAGACTGGTTGATAAAGAGATAGTATACTCGTAACTAGTATGTATGTATAAAGAAAGAAAAAAAAACCACGGTTAGGTGGTATATACAATTATGGACGGGCTGCCGAGTGCCGACACAGAGGTAGCCACAGCCGTGAACTACCGCACTGTACTGTGTCTGCTGCTAATATATAGACTGGTTGATAAAGAGATAGTATACTCGTAACTAGTATGTATGTATAAAGAAAGAAAAAAAAAACACGGTTAGGTGGTATATACAATTATGGACGGGCTGCCGAGTGCCGACACAGAGGTAGCCACAGCCGTGAACTACCGCACTGTACTGTGTCTGCTGCTAATATAGACTGGTTGATAAAGAGATAGTATACTCGTAACTAGTATGTATGTATAAAGAAAGAAAAAAAAACCACGGTTAGGTGGTATATACAATTATGGACGGGCTGCCGAGTGCCGACACAGAGGTAGCCACAGCCGTGAACTACCGCACTGTACTGTGTCTGCTGCTAATATAGACTGGTTGATAAAGAGATAGTATACTCGTAACTAGTATGACTATAAAGAAAGAAAAAAAAAACCACGGTTAGGTGGTATATACAATTATGGACGGGCTGCCGAGTGCCGACACAGAGGTAGCCACAGCCGTGAACTACCGCACTGTACTGTGTCTGCTGCTAATATATAGACTGGTTGATAAAGAGATAGTATACTCGTAACTAGTATGTATGTATAAAGAAAGAAAAAAAAACCACGGTTAGGTGGTATATACAATTATGGACGGGCTGCCGAGTGCCGACACAGAGGTAGCCACAGCCGTGAACTACCGCACTGTACTGTGTCTGCTGCTAATATATAGACTGGTTGATAAAGAGATAGTATACTCGTAACTAGTATGTATGTATAAAGAAAGAAAAAAAAACACGGTTAGGTGGTATATACAATTATGGACGGGCTGCCGAGTGCCGACACAGAGGTAGCCACAGCCGTGAACTACCGCACTGTACTGTGTCTGCTGCTAATATAGACTGGTTGATAAAGAGATAGTATACTCGTAACTAGTATGTATGTATAAAGAAAGAAAAAAAAACCACGGTTAGGTGGTATATACAATTATGGACGGGCTGCCGAGTGCCGACACAGAGGTAGCCACAGCCGTGAACTACCGCACTGTACTGTGTCTGCTGCTAATATAGACTGGTTGATAAAGAGATAGTATACTCGTAACTAGTATGACTATAAAGAAAGAAAAAAAAAACCACGGTTAGGTGGTATATACAATTATGGACGGGCTGCCGAGTGCCGACACAGAGGTAGCCACAGCCGTGAACTACCGCACTGTACTGTGTCTGCTGCTAATATATAGACTGGTTGATAAAGAGATGGTATACTCGTAACTAGTATGTATGTATAAAGAAAGAAAAAAAAACCACGGTTAGGTGGTATATACAATTATGGACGGGCTGCCGAGTGCCGACACAGAGGTAGCCACAGCCGTGAACTACCGCACTGTACTGTGTCTGCTGCTAATATAGACTGGTTGATAAAGAGATAGTATACTCGTAACTAGTATGTATGTATAAAGAAAGAAAAAAAAACCACGGTTAGGTGGTATATACAATTATGGACGGGCTGCCGAGTGCCGACACAGAGGTAGCCACAGCCGTGAACTACCGCACTGTACTGTGTCTGCTGCTAATATAGACTGGTTGATAAAGAGATAGTATACTCGTAACTAGTATGACTATAAAGAAAGAAAAAAAAACCACGGTTAGGTGGTATATACAATTATGGACGGGCTGCCGAGTGCCGACACAGAGGTAGCCACAGCCGTGAACTACCGCACTGTACTGTGTCTGCTGCTAATATGGACTGGTTGATAAAGAGATAGTATACTACTAATATTATATATACTGGTGGTCAGGTCACTGGTCACTAGTCACACTGGCAGTGGCACTCCTGCAGCAAAAGTGTGCACTGTTTAATTTTAATATAATATTATGTACTCCTGGCTCCTGCTATAACCTATAACTGGCACTGCAGTGCTCCCCAGTCTCCCCCACAATTATAAGCTGTGTGAGCTGAGCACAGTCAGATATATATATACATTGATGCAGCACACTGGGCTGAGCAGTGCACACAGATATGGTATGTGACTGAGTCACTGTGTGTATCGTTTTTTTCAGGCAGAGAACGGATATATTAAATAAAACAAACAACTGCACTGTCTGGGGGTCACTGTGGTCGTCAGTCACTAAACTCTGCACTCTCTTCTACAGTATCACAGCCTCAGGTCAATTTCTCTCTCTCTCTCTCAACCCTAATCTAAATGGAGAGGACGCCAGCCACGTCCTCTCCCTATCAATCTCAATGCACGTGTGAAAATGGCGGCGACGCGCGGCTCCTTATATAGAATCCGAGTCTCGCGAGAATCCGACAGCGTCATGATGACGTTCGGGCGCGCTCGGGTTAACCGAGCAAGGCGGGAGGATCCGAGTCTGCTCGGACCCGTGAAAAAAACATGAAGTTCGTGCGGGTTCGGATTCAGAGAAACCGAACCCACTCATCTCTACTTTTTACCTGTCATCCTTACATGGTTATCACATATTAGCTAAATAATTGCTTAAACCTGATTTAGGACTTGCACTCAAAATCAGCAGCCGGAAAACTCAGACAGGGATGTTGCATTCAAGAGGAATGTTGGAAATATCTGACACAGGTTAGTAACATTATCATTATAGTATGAAATAAGATGAATATCTACACTGTTCAGCACTCTAAACATTAAATACATTTTAGAAAATATTTTGGTCTTTAGTTTGTATTGCAATAAACAGTTACTATTTCACACAGGGTGCAATTGTCCCCACATTTTTTTGCACCTCACACAACGAGGATGCTATTTCTGAAATCAGTATAACATTTTGGCTCTTACTCTACAATACTGTGTATATACATCCTACTAAAAAAAGAAAGACATAATAGATTTGTTTCATCACAGATTGTAGCTTTTAAAACATGAAAGTATTCTACAAGTTGTACTGTCGATACAAAAGCTTGTTGCTTCAGTGGCTCTGTGGCGCTATGGATAGCGCATTGGACTTCTAGTAGGTTGTAGTTATTCAAAGGTTGTGGGTTTGAGTTCCACCAGAGTCGTTCTTTAGCTTCAAATGCAAACATTTAAAATTTACTTAAAATGATACATAACATAGACATTGTATATGGAAGACCTATATACTATATATACAAAGTAATTATAGGCTGTTGACATAAAAATCATTTAAATGTAAGACCAGTTACAAATCAATTTTAGATACTTTAAATCAATAACTGGTAATAAAAATGTGGATGGTTATTTTTAACCAGCAATGAAAATATTATGTTGAGTCTGCTCACGTAGGAATACAAAGCTTAAAGTGTATCTACAGTACACTCAAAAATCATAAAAAATCCTTAGATGGGTATTACAAATAACCTACACAATTGCTAAAATCTGATATAGGACTTGCACTTGAAAACCGCAAGAGGAAGACTCAGACATAGCTGTTGCATTTGGGAGAAATGTTATAAATATCTGACACTCGATAGCCATGTAATTATTATAATATAAATTAATATAAATATCTATACTGGTAAAAATGCAAAACCTATATAAATGTTACCAAAATGTTTCTGTCTTCAGTTTCTTTGCAACAAACACTCAATCAGAAATGGTGCAATTGTCCCCATATTGATTTGCACCTCACACAAAGTGGGAGCTATTCCTGAAATCATTACAAAAATTTGAATCTCACTCTAAGATACTCTCTTTACAGCCTACTTAAAAAATAGAAAAATAAAAAGATTAGTTTCATCACAGATTGTCATTTAAAACATAAGAGTATTCAACACATTGTACTGTTGATACAAAAACGTGGTACATCAGTGGCTCTGTGGTGCAATGGACAGCGCATTTGACTTCTAGTAGGTTGTAGTTATTCAAAGGTCTTGTGTTCGAGTCCCACCAGAGTCGTTCTTTAGTTTCAAATGCAAACATTTAAACTTTACTTACAATAATACATAACGTAGACACTGTATATAGGAGACTTATTTACTATATATATATATACAAAGTAAAATCTTTTCAATGTAAGATCACCAATTACAAATCAATTTTCGATACTTTAAATCAATAACTGCTGATCAAAAATGCTTATTGTTATATTTAACCAGCAACCAAATTCAATGTTGAGTCTGCTCAGCTAGCTATGCAGACCTGGAAGGGTTTCTACACTCAAAAAACATTAAATCCTTTTTACCTGTAATCCTTACATGGTTATCACATATTAGCTAAATAATTGCTTAAACCTGATATAGGACTTGCACTCGAAATCAGCAGCCGGAAAACTCAGACAGGGATGTTGCATTCAAGAGGAATGTTGGAAATATCTGACACAGGTTAGCAACATTATCATGATAGTATGAAATAAGATGAATATCTACACTGTTAAGCACTCTAAACATTAAATACATTTTAGAAAATATTTTGGTCTTTAGTTTGTATTGCAATAAACAGTTACTATTTCACACAGGGTGCAATTGTCCCCACATTTTTTTGCACCTCACACAATGAGGATGCTATTTCTGAAATCAGTATAAAATGTTGGCTCTTACTCTACAATACTCTGTATATACATCCTACTAAAAAAAGAAAGACATAATAGATTTGTTTCATCACAGATTGTAGCTTTTAAAACATGAAAGTATTCTACAAGTTGTACTGTCGATACAAACGTTTGCTGCTTCAGTGGCTCTGTGGCGCAATGGATAGCGCATTGGACTTCTAGTAGATTGTAGTCATTCAACGGTTGTGGGTTCGAGTCCCAGCAGAGTCATTCTTTAGCTTCAAATGCAAACATTTAAAATTTACTTAAAATGATACATAACATAGACATTGTATATGGGAGACCTATATACTATATATTAGAGATGAGCGCCGGAAATTTTTCGGGTTTTGTGTTTTGGTTTTGGGTTCGGTTCCGCGGCCGTGTTTTGGGTTCGACCGCGTTTTGGCAAAACCTCACCGAATTTTTTTTGTCGGATTCGGGTGTGTTTTGGATTCGGGTGTTTTTTTAAAAAAAACCTAAAAAACAGCTTAAATCATAGAATTTGGGGGTAATTTTGATCCCAAAGTATTATTAACCTCAAAAAACATAATTTACACTCATTTTCAGCCTATTCTGAACACATCACACCTCACAATATTATTTTTAGTCCTAAAATTTGCACCGAGGTCGCTGTGTGAGTAAGATAAGCGACCCTAGTGGCCGACACAAACACCGGGCCCATCTAGGAGTGGCACTGCAGTGTCACGCAGGATGGCCCTTCCAAAAAACCCTCCCCAAACAGCACATGACGCAAAGAAAAAAAGAGGCGCAATGAGGTAGCTGACTGTGTGAGTAAGATTAGCGACCCTAGTGGCCGACACAAACACCGGGCACATCTAGGAGTGGCACTGCAGTGTCACGCAGGATGTCCCTTCCAAAAAACCCTCCCCAAACAGCACATGACGCAAAGAAAAAAAGAGGCGCAATGAGGTAGCTGTGTGAGTAAGATTAGCGACCCTAGTGGCCGACACAAACACCGGGCCCATCTAGGAGTGGCACTGCAGTGTCACGCAGGATGTCCCTTCCAAAAAACCCTCCCCAATCAGCACATGATGCAAAGAAAAAGAAAAGAAAAAAGAGGTGCAAGATGGAATTATCCTTGGGCCCTCCCACCCACCCTTATGTTGTATAAACAAAACAGGACATGCACACTTTAACCAACCCATCATTTCAGTGACAGGGTCTGCCACACGACTGTGACTGATATGACGGGTTGGTTTGGACCCCCCCCAAAAAAGAAGCAATTAATCTCTCCTTGCACAAACTGGCTCTACAGAGGCAAGATGTCCACCTCATCTTCACCCTCCGATATATCACCGTGTACATCCCCCTCCTCACAGATTATCAATTCGTCCCCACTGGAATCCACCATCTCAGCTCCCTGTGTACTTTGTGGAGGCAATTGCTGCTGGTCAATGTCTCCGCGGAGGAATTGATTATAATTCATTTTAATGAACATCATCTTCTCCACATTTTCTGGATGTAACCTCGTACGCCGATTGCTGACAAGGTGAGCGGCGGCACTAAACACTCTTTCGGAGTACACACTTGTGGGAGGGCAACTTAGGTAGAATAAAGCCAGTTTGTGCAAGGGCCTCCAAATTGCCTCTTTTTCCTGCCAGTATAAGTACGGACTGTGTGACGTGCCTACTTGGATGCGGTCACTCATATAATCCTCCACCATTCTATCAATGTTGAGAGAATCATATGCAGTGACAGTAGACGACATGTCCGTAATCGTTGTCAGGTCCTTCAGTCCGGACCAGATGTCAGCATCAGCAGTCGCTCCAGACTGCCCTGCATCACCGCCAGCGGGTGGGCTCGGAATTCTGAGCCTTTTCCTCGCACCCCCAGTTGCGGGAGAATGTGAAGGAGGAGATGTTGACAGGTCGCGTTCCGCTTGACTTGACAATTTTGTCACCAGCAGGTCTTTCAACCCCAGCAGACCTGTGTCTGCCGGAAAGAGAGATCCAAGGTAGGCTTTAAATCTAGGATCGAGCACGGTGGCCAAAATGTAGTGCTCTGATTTCAACAGATTGACCACCCGTGAATCCTTGTTAAGCGAATTAAGGGCTGCATCCACAAGTCCCACATGCCTAGCGGAATCGCTCCGTGTTAGCTCCTTCTTCAATGCCTCCAGCTTCTTCTGCAAAAGCCTGATGAGGGGAATGACCTGACTCAGGCTGGCAGTGTCTGAACTGACTTCACGTGTGGCAAGTTCAAAGGGCATCAGAACCTTGCACAACGTTGAAATCATTCTCCACTGCACTTGAGACAGGTGCATTCCATCTCCTATATCGTGCTCAATTGTATAGGCTTGAATGGCCTTTTGCTGCTCCTCCAACCTCTGAAGCATATAGAGGGTTGAATTCCACCTCGTTACCACTTCTTGCTTCAGATGATGGCAGGGCAGGTTCAGTAGTTTTTGGTGGTGCTCCAGTCTTCTGTACGTGGTGCCTGTACGCCGAAAGTGTCCCGCAATTTTTCTGGCCACCGACAGCATCTCTTGCACGCCCCTGTCGTTTTTTAAAAAATTCTGCACCACCAAATTCAAGGTATGTGCAAAACATGGGACGTGCTGGAATTTGCCCATATTTAATGCACACACAATATTGCTGGCGTTGTCCGATGCCACAAATCCACAGGAGAGTCCAATTGGGGTAAGCCATTCCGCGATGATCTTCCTCAGTTGCCGTAAGAGGTTTTCAGCTGTGTGCGTATTCTGGAAAGCGGTGATACAAAGCGTAGCCTGCCTAGGAAAGAGTTGGCGTTTGCGAGATGCTGCTACTGGTGCCGCCGCTGCTGTTCTTGCGGCGGGAGTCCATACATCTACCCAGTGGGCTGTCACAGTCATATAGTCCTGACCCTGCCCTGCTCCACTTGTCCACATGTCCGTGGTTAAGTGGACATTGGGTACAACTGCATTTTTTAGGACACTGGTGAGTCTTTTTCTGACGTCCGTGTACATTCTCGGTATCGCCTGCCTAGAGAAGTGGAACCTAGATGGTATTTGGTAACGGGGGCACACTGCCTCAATAAATTGTCTAGTTCCCTGTGAACTAACGGCGGATACCGGACGCACGTCTAACACCAACATAGTTGTCAAGGACTCAGTTATCCGCTTTGCAGTAGGATGACTGCTGTGATATTTCATCTTCCTCGCAAAGGACTGTTGAACAGTCAATTGCTTACTGGAAGTAGTACAAGTGGGCTTACGACTTCCCCTCTGGGATGACCATCGACTCCCAGCGGCAACAACAGCAGCGCCAGCAGCAGTAGGCGTTACACGCAAGGATGCATCGGAGGAATCCCAGGCAGGAGAGGACTCGTCAGACTTGCCAGTGACATGGCCTGCAGGACTATTGGCATTCCTGGGGAAGGAGGAAATTGACACTGAGGGAGTTGGTGGGGTGGTTTGCGTGAGCTTGGTTACAAGAGGAAGGGATTTACTGGTCAGTGGACTGCTTCCGCTGTCACCCAAAGTTTTTGAACTTGTCACTGACTTATTATGAATGCGCTGCAGGTGACGTATAAGGGAGGATGTTCCGAGGTGGTTAACGTCCTTACCCCTACTTATTACAGCTTGACAAAGGGAACACACGGCTTGACACCTGTTGTCCGCATTTCTGGTGAAATACCTCCACACCGAAGAGCTGATTTTTTTGGTATTTTCACCTGGCATATCAACGGCCATATTCCTCCCACGGACAACAGGTGTCTCCCCGGGTGCCTGACTTAAACAAACCACCTCACCATCAGAATCCTCCTGGTCAATTTCCTCCCCAGCGCCAGCAACACCCATATCCTCCTCATCCTGGTGTACTTCAACACTGACATCTTCAATCTGACTATCAGGAACTGGACTGCGGGTGCTCCTTCCAGCACTTGCAGGGGGCATGCAAATAGTGGAAGGCGCATGCTCTTCACGTCCAGTGTTGGGAAGGTCAGGCATCGCAAACGACACAATTGGACTCTCCTTGTGGATTTGGGATTTCAAAGAACGCACAGTTCTTTGCGGTGCTTTTGCCAGCTTGAGTCTTTTCAGTTTTCTAGCGAGAGGCTGAGTGCTTCCATCCTCATGTGAAGCTGAACCACTAGCCATGAACATAGGCCAGGGCCTCAGCCGTTCCTTGCCACTCCGTGTGGTAAATGGCATATTGGCAAGTTTACGCTTCTCCTCCGACAATTTTATTTTAGGTTTTGGAGTCCTTTTTTTTCTGATATTTGGTGTTTTGGATTTGACATGCTCTGTACTATGACATTGGGCATCGGCCTTGGCAGACGACGTTGCTGGCATTTCATCGTCTCGGCCATGACTAGTGGCAGCAGCTTCAGCACGAGGTGGAAGTGGATCTTGATCTTTCCCTAATTTTGGAACCTCAACTTTTTTGTTCTCCATATTTTATAGGCAGAACTAAAAGGCACCTCAGGTAAACAATGGAGATGGATGGATTGGATACTAGTATACAATTATGGACGGACTGCCACGGTTAGGTGGTATAAAAAAACCACGGTTAGGTGGTATATATTATAATAATAATACAATTATGGATGGACGGACTGCCTGCCGACTGCCGACACAGAGGTAGCCACAGCCGTGAACTACCGCACTGTACACTGGTTGATAAAGAGATAGTAGTATACTCGTAACAACTAGTATGACACTATGACGACGGTATAAAGAATGAAAAAAAAACCACGGTTAGGTGGTATATATTATAATAATAATACAATTATGGATGGACGGACTGCCTGCCGACTGCCGACACAGAGGTAGCCACAGCCGTGAACTACCGCACTGTACACTGGTTGATAAAGAGATAGTAGTATACTCGTAACAACTAGTATGACACTATGACGACGGTATAAAGAATGAAAAAAAAACCACGGTTAGGTGGTATATATTATAATAATAATACAATTATGGATGGACGGACTGCCTGCCGACTGCCGACACAGAGGTAGCCACAGCCGTGAACTACCGCACTGTACACTGGTTGATAAAGAGATAGTAGTATACTCGTAACAACTAGTATGACACTATGACGACGGTATAAAGAATGAAAAAAAAACCACGGTTAGGTGGTATATATTATAATAATAATACAATTATGGATGGACGGACTGCCTGCCGACTGCCGACACAGAGGTAGCCACAGCCGTGAACTACCGCACTGTACACTGGTTGATAAAGAGATAGTAGTATACTCGTAACAATTAGGATGACACTATGACGGTATAAAGAATGAAAAAAAAACCACGGTTAGGTGGTAGGTATATAATAATAAATAATACAATTCTGGTCGGACGGACTGCCTGCCGTGTGCCGACACAGAGGTAGCCACAGCCGTGAACTACCGCACTGTACACTGGTTGATAAAGAGATAGTAGTATACTCGTAACAATTAGGATGACACTATGACGGTATAAAGAATGAAAAAAAAACCACGGTTAGGTGGTAGGTATATAATAATAAATAATACAATTCTGGTCGGACGGACTGCCTGCCGTGTGCCGACACAGAGGTAGCCACAGCCGTGAACTACCGCACTGTACACTGGTTGATAAAGAGATAGTAGTATACTCGTAACAATTAGGATGACACTATGACGGTATAAAGAATGAAAAAAAAACCACGGTTAGGTGGTAGGTATATAATAATAAATAATACAATTCTGGTCGGACGGACTGCCTGCCGTGTGCCGACACAGAGGTAGCCACAGCCGTGAACTACCGCACTGTACTGTGTCTGCTGCTAATATAGACTGGTTGATATTTAAAGAGATATTAGTAGTATACAACAATACTATACTGGTGGTCAGGCACTGGTCACCACTCCTGCAGCAAAAGTGTGCACTGTTAATTAATATAATTGTACTCCTGGCTCCTGCTAACAACCTGCAGTGCTCCCCAGTCTCCCCCACAATTAATTATAAGCTTTTAATTTATACATTGATGACTGTGCAGCACACTGGGCTGAGCTGAGTGCACACAGACTGAGTCACACTGTGTGACTGACTGTGCTGTGTATCGTTTTTTTTTTCAGGCAGAGAACGGATATAGCAGAGAGAAGTGAACGGATATATTATATTAAATAAAAGTTAACTAGCAACTGCACTGGTCACTGACTGTGGTAAACTAACTCTGTCTGCGACTCTGCACAATCTCTCTCTATCTAATCTATCTATCTCTATTCTAATGGAGAGGACGCCAGACACGTCCTCTCCCTATCAATCTCAATGCACGAGTGAAAATGGCGGCGACGCGCGGCTCCTTATATAGAATCCGAGTCTCGCGATAGAATCCGAGCCTCGCGAGAATCCGACAGCGTCATGATGACGTTCGGGCGCGCTCGGGTTAACCGAGCAAGGCGGGAAGATCCGAGTCGCTCGGACCCGTGGAAAAAAAAGTGAAGTTCGTGCGGGTTCGGATTCAAAGAAACCGAACCCGCTCATCTCTACTATATATACAAAGTAATTATAGGCTGTTGACATAAAAATCATTTAAGTGTAAGACCAGTTACAAATCAATTTTAGATACTTTAAATCAATAACTGGTAATAAAAATGTGGATGGTTATTTTTAACCAGCAATCAAAATATTATGTTGAGTCTGCTCACGTAGGAATACAAAGCTTAAAGTGTATCTACAGTACACTCAAAAATCATAAAAAATCCTTAGATGTGTATTACAAATAACCTACACAATTGCTAAAACCTGATATAGGACTTGCACTTGAAAACAGCAAGAGGAAGACTCAGACATAGCTGTTGCATTTGGGAGAAATGTTATAAATATCTGACACTCGATAGCCATGTAATTATTATAATATAAATTAATATAAATATATATACTGGTAAAAATACAAAACCTATATAAATGTTACCAAAATGTTTCTGTCTTCAGTTTCTTTGGAACAAACACTCAATCAGACATGGTGCAATTGTCCCCATATTGATTTGCACCTCACACAAAGTGGGAGCTATTTCTGAAATCATTACAAAAATTTTACTCTCACTCTACGATACTCTCTTTACAGCATACTTAAAAAATAGAAAAATAAAAAGATTAGTTTCATCACAGATTGTGTCATTTAAAACATAAGAGTATTCAACACATTGTACTGTTGATACAAAAGTATGATACATCAGTGGCTCTGTGGTGCAATGGATAGCGCATTGGACTTCTAGTAGGTTGTAGTTATTCAAAGGTTGTGGGTTCGAGTCCCACCAGAGTCGTTCTTTAGTTTCAAATGCAAAGATTTAAAGTTTACTTACAATAATACATAACGTAGACATTGTATACAGGAGACTTATTTACTATATATATATATACAAAGTAATGATAGGCTGGTGACATAAAAATCTTTTCAATGTAAGATCACCAATTACAAATCAATTTTCGATACTTTAAATCAATAACTGCTGATCAAAAGTGCTTATTGTTATATTTAACCAGCAACCAAATTCAATGTTGAGTCTGCTCAGCTAGCTATGCAGACCTTGAAGGGTATCTACACTCAAAAAAACATTAAATCCTTTTTACCTGTAATCCTTACATGGTTATCACATATTAGCTAAATAATTGCTTAAACCTGATATAGGACTTGCACTCGAAATCAGCAGCCGGAAAACTCAGACAGGGATGTTGCATTCAAGAGGAATGTTGGAAATATCTGACACAGGTTAGCAACATTATCATGATAGTATGAAATAAGATGAATATCTACACTGTTAAGCACTCTAAACATTAAATACATTTTAGAAAATATTTTGGTCTTTAGTTTGTATTGCAATAAACAGTTACTATTTCACACAGGGTGCAATTGTCCCCACATTTTTTTTGCACCTCACACAATGAGGATGCTATTTCTGAAATCAGTATAAAATTTTGGCTCTTACTCTACAATACTCTGTATATACATCCTACTAAAAAAAGAAAGACATAATAGATTTGTTTCATCACAGATTGTAGCTTTTAAAACATGAAAGTATTCTACAAGCTGTACTGTCGATACAAACGCTTGCTGCTTCAGTGGCTCTGTGGCGCAATGGATAGCATATTGGACTTCTAGTAGGTTGTAGTTATTCAAAGGTTGTGGGTTCGAGTCCCAGCAGAGTCATTCTTTAGCTTCAAATGCAAACATTTAAAACGATACATAACATAGACATTGTATATGGGAAACCTATATACTATATATACAAAGTAATTATAGGCTGTTGACATAAAAATCATTTAAATGTAAGACCAGTTACAAATCAATTTTAGATACTTTAAATCAATAACTGGTAATAAAAATGTGGATGGTTATTTTTAACCAGCAATCAAAATATTATGTTGAGTCTGCTCACGTAGGAATACAAAGCTTAAAGTGTATCTACAGTACACTCAAAAATCATAAAAAATCCTTAGATGTGTATTACAAATAACCTACACAATTGCTAAAACCTGATATAGGACTTGCACTTTAAAACAGCAAGAGGAAGACTCAGACATAGCTGTTGCATTTGGGAGAAATGTTATAAATATCTGACACTCGATAGCCATGTAATTATTATAATATAAATTAATATAAATATATATACTGGTAAAAATACAAAACCTATATAAATGTTACCAAAATGTTTCTGTCTTCAGTTTCTTTGGAACAAACACTCAATCAGACATGGTGCAATTGTCCCCATATTGATTTGCACCTCACACAAAGTGGGAGCTATTTCTGAAATCATTACAAAAATTTTACTCTCACTCTACGATACTCTCTTTACAGCATACTTAAAAAATAGAAAAATAAAAAGATTAGTTTAATCACAGATTGTGTCATTTAAAACATAAGAGTATTCAACACATTGTACTGTTGATACAAAAGTATGATACATCAGTGGCTCTGTGGCGCAATGGATAGCGCATTGGACTTCTAGTAGGTTGTAGTTATTCAAAGGTTGTGGGTTCGAGTCCCACCAGAGTCTTTCTTTAGTTTCAAATGCAAAGATTTAAAGTTTACTTACAATAATACATAACGTAGACATTGTATACAGGAGACTTATTTACTATATATATATATATATATACAAAGTAATGATAGGCTGGTGACATAAAAATCATTTAAATGTAAGACCAGTTACAAATCAATTTTAGATACTTTAAATCAATAACTGGTAATAAAAATGTGGATGGTTATTTTTAACCAGCAATCAAAATATTATGTTGAGTCTGCTCACGTAGGAATACAAAGCTTAAAGTGTATCTACAGTACACTCAAAAATCATAAAAAATCCTTAGATGTGTATTACAAATAACCTACACAATTGCTAAAACCTGATATAGGACTTGCACTTGAAAACAGCAAGAGGAAGACTCAGACATAGCTGTTGCATTTGGGAGAAATGTTATAAATATCTGCCACTCGATAGCCATGTAATTATTATAATATAAATTAATATAAATATATATACTGGTAAAAATACAAAACCTATATAAATGTTACCAAAATGTTTCTGTCTTCAGTTTCTTTGGAACAAACACTCAATCAGACATGGTGCAATTGTCCCCATATTGATTTGCACCTCACACAAAGTGGGAGCTATTTCTGAAATCATTACAAAAATTTTACTCTCACTCTACGATACTCTCTTTACAGCATACTTAAAAAATAGAAAAATAAAAAGATTAGTTTCATCACAGATTGTGTCATTTAAAACATAAGAGTATTCAACACATTGTACTGTTGATACAAAAGTATGATACATCAGTGGCTCTGTGGCGCAATGGATAGCGCATTGGACTTCTAGTAGGTTGTAGTTATTCAAAGGTTGTGGGTTTGAGTCCCACCAGAGTCGTTCTTTAGTTTCAAATGCAAAGATTTAAAGTTTACTTACAATAATACATAACGTAGACATTGTATACAGGAGATTTATTTACTATATATATATATACAAAGTAATGATAGGCTGGTGACATAAAAATATTTTCAATGTAAGATCACCAATTACAAATCAATTTTCGATACTTTAAATCAATAACTGCTGATCAAAAATGCTTATTGTTATATTTAACCAGCAACCAAATTTAATGTTGAGTCTGCTCAGCTAGCTATGCAGACCTTGAAGGGTATCTACACTCAAAAAACATTAAATCCTTTTTACCTGTAATCCTTACATGGTTATCACATATTAGCTAAATAATTGCTTAAACCTGATATAGGACTTGCACTCGAAATCAGCAGCCGGAAAACTCAGACAGGGATGTTGCATTCAAGAGGAATGTTGGAAATATCTGACACAGGTTAGCAACCTTATCATTATAGTATGAAATAAGATGAATATCTACACGGTTAAGCACTCTAAATATTAAATACATTTTAGAAAATATTTTGGTCTTTAGTTTGTATTGCAATAAACAGTTACTATTTCACACAGGGTGCAATTGTCCCCACATTTTTTTGCACCTCACACAATGAGGATGCTATTTCTGAAATCAGTATAACATTTTGGCTCTTACTCTACAATACTCTGTATATACATCCTACTAAAAAAAGAAAGACATAATAGATTTGTTTCATCACAGATTGTAGCTTTTAAAACATGAAAGTATTCTACAAGTTGTACTGTCGATACAAACGCTTGATGCTTCAGAGGCTCTGTGGCGCAATGGATAGCGCATTGGACTTCTAGTAGGTTGTAGTTATTCAAAGGTTGTGGGTTCTAGTCCCACCAGAGTCATTCTTTAGCTTCAAATGCAAACATTTAAAATGATACATAACATAGACATTGTATATGGGAGACCTATATACTATATATACAAAGTAATTATAGGCTGTTGACATAAAAATCATTTAAATGTAAGACCAGTTACAAATCAATTTTAGATACTTTAAATCAATAACTGGTAATAAAAATGTGGATGGTTATTTTTAACCAGCAATCAAAATATTATGTTGAGTCTGCTCACGTAGGAATACAAAGCTTAAAGTGTATCTACAGTACACTCAAAAATCATAAAAAATCCTTAGATGTGTATTACAAATAACCTACACAATTGCTAAAACCTGATATAGGACTTGCACTTGAAAACAGCAAGAGGAAGACTCAGACATAGCTGTTGCATTTGGGAGAAATGTTATAAATATCTGACACTCGATAGCCATGTAATTATTATAATATAAATTAATATAAATATATATACTGGTAAAAATACAAAACCTATATAAATGCTACCAAAATGTTTCTGTCTTCAGTTTCTTTGGAACAAACACTCAATCAGACATGGTGCAATTGTCCCCATATTGATTTGCACCTCACTCAAAGTGGGAGCTATTTCTGAAATCATTACAAAAATTTTACTCTCACTCTACGATACTCTCTTTACAGCATACTTAAAAAATAGAAAAATAAAAAGATTAGTTTCATCACAGATTGTGTCATTTAAAACATAAGAGTATTCAACACATTGTACTGTTGATACAAAAGTATGATACATCAGTGGCTCTGTGGCGCAATGGATAGCGCATTGGACTTCTAGTAGGTTGTAGTTATTCAAAGGTTGTGGGTTCGAGTCCCACCAGAGTCGTTCTTTAGTTTCAAATGCAAAGATTTAAAGTTTACTTACAATAATACATAACGTAGACATTGTATACAGGAGACTTATTTACTATATATATATATATATACAAAGTAATGATAGGCTGGTGACATAAAAATCTTTTCAATGTAAGATCACCAATTACAAATCAATTTTCGATACTTTAAATCAATAACTGCTGATCAAAAGTGCTTATTGTTATATTTAACCAGCAACCAAATTCAATGTTGAGTCTGCTCAGCTAGCTATGCAGACCTTGAAGGGTATCTACACTCAAAAAAACATTAAATCCTTTTTACCTGTAATCCTTACATGGTTATCACATATTAGCTAAATAATTGCTTAAACCTGATATAGGACTTGCACTCGAAATCAGCAGCCGGAAAACTCAGACAGGGATGTTGCATTCAAGAGGAATGTTGGAAATATCTGACACAGGTTAGCAACCTTATCATTATAGTATGAAATAAGATGAATATCTACACTGTTAAGCACTCTAAACATTAGATAAGCTGAAGGCTGCATAAGCCTGAGGCCATATAAGCGATCAACTTTTTGTGATTGGTTGTTTAAATGACTAAGCAGTTGCTAGGCAGATCAGTGTTCCCGGTTGGTTTTTTCCTATTGGATTAGAAGGTTGTGCATCAAGATGAAGAGGAGGGTCTTAGGTTAGTATATAGGTGGTGGCCATTTTGCTAAACTTCCTCTTGCCATTCATTTTATGACCAGGAAGGATAAGTAGATCATTGCTTATTTGAATTGCTGGTTATTGTTGTCCTTCATTGCTCTGCATTTGTACCCCCTTTCTTGTTCCCCCTCTCACCTGTTGTTGTTGCAGTTTCATACTGGGTGCCAGTGTTTTGTGCTCCAGTGTCTCCCTTCTCCAGCATGCCGCGGCCCAGACGTTCCGCCCCTCCTCCCCGCCGCCTCGTGGAGGCTGGGAGCACCCCCCGCTCGCGTTCCCCCAGTGCAGGGCCCCAGAGAAGGTTTTCCCCTGCTACGGACAGGCGGCGGGGGCGGGCAGTGGAAGCCCGCTTCCTAGCCGGACGTAGGCAGGCAGCTAGCGGCCGCTCGTCACGTGGCGTCGGGCCGCGTGGCCCGACAGGGCCGCGGGCACCGACGCTCGCAGCAACACAGCCCCCTTCACCCTCTCCTTCCTCCGGCGCGGTTATCAGCTCCGGCCCTCCTCCTCCTTCCCCGCGGGCGGCTCTCGGCGGCGGCCCGGCGGCGCACGTGGTGCCGGGCGGCCGCGACGGCGCTGCGGGGGGTGAGGGGGGGGCCACTGCACAGCCAGGGAACATGAGCCCGGGACAGCGGGGGGAGGCCCCCGCTGTCCTCAGAGCAGCGCAGGGCCCCAATTTAATCCTCCACAACGCGGGTCCTTCCACACCCCAGTACTTAAGGGGGAATGAGGGTTGGGTTAGGCCTGAGGTTGCTGGGGCAGGGGACGTGGCAGTGACTGCCGCTGCGCCCGCCCCAGCTGGCAGGGTTTCACGGAGGTGGCCCCTACGTCGGGGGCCTGCGTCGGCGGCCCCTGGTCATCAGCTCCCCCGCCGGCTTTCGCGGCGTCCCCGTTTGCAGGGTTTCAAACCCCTGCCCTCGCCCTTCCCGGGTCATTTCAGTTTGGGTCCACGCAGTCGGCCGTCTCAGCGGCTTACGTGACACCCGGCGCGTCCCTGTCGGTGGCAGCGCAACAGGGCTTCACGGGTAGCCAGCTCTTCCCTGGGGGTTTTCCGTGGCCTCTTGCACCGACATTCCCCTTAGCCGCCAGCATGCCCTCCATGGGTTTCACGACTGCGTCCAGTACACAATTTTCCCCGCACGTAACCGGCGCGGGCGCCGGCGTGCAGCCCACGTGGTCGGTCGGCGGACCTCGGGTCGCGGTGCCCTTTACGGCCTTTGCGGGCCTGCAGGCGGGACAGTCACTGGTCGGGGGGAGTCAGGTGGCACAGGGTTGGCCTCCTCTCCCGGCGCCCCCTCAGTTCCTTCCGGTGTCCGCCGGATGGGCGGGGACGAGCGGCTGCCCGCCGCATACTGCGTGGCGGCCGTCTTACCCCGCGAGTGTCGGTGCAGTGAGCGGGGCTGCCTTTACGCAGTCGGTCGGGTACGCCTCGGTGGGGGTTCCCCCCCTGCAGCTTCCAGGCTGCCATCCGACGCGGAGCGGCGGGGCGGGGACTCCTCCTCCGCAGGTTCAACCACTTGCTAATGATGTTTTGGTCCCCCCTACGCCTGTTGTCCCCTCTGTTTCTCCCTCACAGGTTCCGTTCAATGCAGGTGCTACGCCCGGCAGGAGGCGAGGGTCACGGACGAACGCAACAGCAACCGGTGAAGTGCGGACATCAGCGGAGGCGGTAGCAGCGGACGACGCGGTTCCGGGTCCTTCTAATACCGGTGAGCTAAACCTTCCTTTGCACATTACAACATGTAGTTCCTCATCTTCCAGCAGTGTGTCGTCAGGTTCTCCGCTGCGCCCGCGGAAATTAGCTAGACTCATAGCGCGGCGAATGGCGAAGGAGGCGCATAGAGTAGCCGCTCCTGCGCCGGTGGTCCCTCCTGACCCCCCCCCCCCGTTATGGGGAGATGGTACACTGCGCCAACACTGCAGTCGCACGGGGGGTTCGTAAGCGCATGCGGGGGAAAATCCGGAAGGGGAAGTACGTGGACGTATTCACCCTCACGGAGGAAATGCGGCAGGGCTTTGACGCAGCCAAGAAGCCGGGTGGTATTGGGGAAAATGCGTTTCGCAATTTTCACCAGTGGCTGCGTGGTTTTTTGGTTTTCATGGCTTGCTACACGGAATCACGTCCCTCGGAGTATGCCAACTTGGTTAAATATTTGTTTTTAGTACACGATATGTACTTAAAATCAAAGGGGTCCGCGTGGCGGGATTACGACGAGAAGTTTCGTCGCAATCAGGATGGCAACCCCATCCTGCCCGCTGGTTTTAAGGATGTTGAGGTGTGGTTGGAGGTCACGCAGCAGGTCAAACCCACCCCGGACGTCACGGCCAAGAAGCCCGGGGCGGCCGGGGCGGCGGGTTCCCGATTGACGGGAAAAGGCAAGTGCTTTGCCTACAACGACGGCAAGTGCGTCAAAGGAGCGAGTTGTCGTTTTCGCCACTCATGTAAGCTGTGTGGAGCAAGTCACCCGGCCAAGGATTGCACCTCGGCGACAGGCGGTAAGCCCGCCGCTTCCACCGAGGCCGGGGGAATTGGCAAGTAAGGCTTTCTCCCCGATTCTAGTTCCTGAGTTGCAGCGCTGGCTTAGTTTGTACCCCGATGAGGCGGCGTCATCTTTTCTCTTGGAGGGTTTTCGGCACGGTTTTCGTTTGCCCATTTCGGATTCGGTCCAGGTGGTGGCGCGCCGGAATTTGAGATCGGCTCGCGAATTCCCGCAGGAGGTCCGGCGGAAAGTGGACGGGGAGATTGGCCTGGGGCGCATGGCCGGGCCCTACGCCTTTCCCCCTCTGCCCTCCTTGTGCATTTCCCCAGTAGGGGTGGTGCCCAAGAAGGCCGCAGGCAAGTTTCGCTTGATACAGCACTTGTCGCACCCTCCGGGATTGTCGGTCAACGACGCCATTCCGGACGACAAGTGCAGGGTACGTTACCAGTCTTTTGACGACGCGCTGCGCTTAGTGCGGGATTGTGGTCCGGGGGGTCTTTTGGCAAAATTGGACGTAGAATCGGCTTTTCGCCTACTCCCCCTGCACCCAGCTTCCCTTCGGTTTCTGGGTTTCAAACTAGGGGGCGAATTTTACGTGGATCGGTGTCTCCCCATGGGTTGCTCTGTCTCCTGCGCCTACTTTGAGTGCTTTAGCACATTTTTGCACTGGTGCGTCCAGACCGCCTCCGGACAAATGGGGGTGGCTCACTACCTGGACGATTTTCTCTTTGTTGGGCCCGGGGACAGTTCGGTCTGTGGGGACATTCTTTCGGTGGCCAGGTCGTTATTCTGCGCTTTAGGGGTGCCGGTCGCGCTAGATAAATGCGAGGGCCCTTGCACTTGTCTTAGCTATTTAGGTATCGAAATTGACACGGTGGGGGGTTGCTGTCGCTTGCCCGAGGATTAGGTGCGGAAGCTATTAGGTTTAATTACAGACTGTTTAGGCAAACGCAGGGTTCGGCTTAAGCAGGTGCAGTCCTTGCTTGGTTCTCTCAATTTTGCGTGTCTGATTATCCCCATGGGTAGGATTTTCTGGCGCAATCTCGAGCGGGCCACGGCGGGTACGGTACGGCAGAATCATTCCGTGTACCTTTCCCGCGAGATCAGAGATGATTTGCGGATTTGGGTCTCTTTCCTGGTGTCCTTCAACAAGGAAGTTTTGTGGCCCGCCCCTTGTTGTTCTAGTAAGCAGCTGAAATTGTTCACGGATGCTTCAGGCAGCCGAGGGTTCGGCGCGTTCTTCGCTGGTGCATGGTGCGCTGCGGCTTGGCCGGCATCTTGGGTAACGCGCGGCTTTACCAAGAACCTTCTGTTGCTGGAATTGTTCCCGATCATAGTGGCGCTTGAGTTATGGGCCGGACGGTTCGCAAATAGGGACATCTTGTTTCTTTGCGACAACTTGGGGGTAGTACATGCGATTAATAATCAGCGTTCCTCCTCACCGCAGGCACTGAGACTGCTAAGGCATTTAGTTTTAGTTTGTTTGCAGCGCAATATTAATTTTAGGGCTCGCCACGTTCCTGGAGTTGACAATGGAATTGCGGATGCATTGTCCCGGTTCCAATTTGACAAATTCAGGACGTTGGTTCCGGGAGCGGAGGCGGAGGGGTTACAGTGCCCACCTTCTGTCTGGCAGATGGTCGAATCGGGTTAACTGCTTTAGCCAGATGTGCTCTGGCTCCCTCCACTCTACGAGCGTATGATGCAGCATGGCGGGATTGGTCGGCCTTTCAGAGTAGGTACGGGGTGGCAGGTGAGTCCTCGGCCGACGCCCTGTTGACCTTTGTTTGGGAACATTACCAAAACGGTAGGTCAAAAGCGGCCATGGCTACTGCCCTTGCGGGCATCGCCTTCCACTCGCGGCTCCACGGGATGACGGACCCCACGGGGTCGTTTGTCCTTTCCAGAGCGCTGAAAGGTTGGGCTAGGTTGCACTTAGCGCCTGCGGATTCACGTAGGCCAATAACATTGCAGCTACTAGCAGAATTGCTGCACGTGCTACCTCGGATTGCGTCCTCGGAATTTGAGGTGGCATTGTTTAGTTGTGCGTATACCCTGGCCTTTTTCGGGGCTTTCCGGGTGAGCGAATTAGTGGCGAGCAGCAAGGCGTCCCGGGAATCAGGTCTGCTCTACGAGAACGTGCGCTTGCAGGAGGGCCTTTTGCTCTGTCGGATTGTGCGATCCAAGACAGATCAAACTGGTCGGGGTCGCTGGTTGTCATTGGAGGCTCAGGAGGAACCGGGCGTTTGCCCACTGCGTTTGACGCAAGAGTATGTGCGGTTAAGACCTCAGGGGGGCAACCAGTTGCTGGTACACGTGCAGGCTGACCCTCTGACAAAGTTTCAGTTTGCGTCTGTGTTCAAGAAATGTTTGATGGCGCTGGGCTTGCAGGAGGCGGACTTCGGTACTCATTCCTTTCGGATTGGGGCGGCTACCCATGCGGCGGCTGCCGGTTCATCACCTGCGGCTATTCGGGAGTTGGGTCGCTGGAAGTCGGCCTCCTATAAGTCCTATGTCCGTATAGATAAATTATAAGTGCGCCTGTTGCGCTAACCCAAAAACGTGTTTACTCGTCGGTTTTTGAACGCTTACCGTTCAGGAATCGAGGGTGTGAAGTGAATTTGTAAAATTTTTCCTCCGAGGGGGCCTAATTTCAATTGGCTGTTCTATCAAGGTCCACGGGAGGTTTTTTGAGTTTTCTCCTTCACTTGGGTTTTTAATTCTGTTACGTTGTGTTTAAGTTACGGATTATGTGCATAATCTGATGTTAGGATATTTTCTTTTGCAGCTGTCATCAATTTTGGAGACCACATATGGATGGTTGGTCATTCCTATATTTTTTGGGCGGAAAAACATCCCATGGCATCTAGGGCGACTGAGATTTTTGGGTCCAGGCAATTGAGATGGTTAGGTGTTAGGGGTATGTTATGGGGTGATCTGTTGCGGGTTCTTTTTTCTCGGGAGCGCCGCTGGGGTCGCCCCAGTTGTATTATCATTCACTTGAGTGGCAATGATCTAGGCCGAGTTAAAGGCATAGATTTGATTTTGTCTATAAAGGCAGATGTGGTGGCGATCCGTTGTCATTGGCCGGGGGTCTGCATCGTCTGGTCGGAAATGGTGCCCCGTTTCCATTGGCGTGGTGCGGTGCGTTTCTCGGCGCTGGAGAAAGCACGCAAAAAGGTGAATTCTACGGTGTCTCTTTTTGTCAGGGCCATAGGCGGAGTCGCAATCAAGCATCCTCTGCTGGTGCTGCGGAACAGGCAGTTCTACAGAGACGATGGGGTCCACCTTTCTCCGGAAGGAGTGCAGTTTTTTCTGGAGGATATTTTCGGTCTTTTTCGGTAGAGCTAGTTAGTTACTTGTTTGGTTATTTTTGTGGTTGCGGATGGCGGTGGCGGTTTTGGTAAACCTTGGTGGCGGGAAGTCGCTGCCAACCAGCTGTCACACAGGCATAAGTGGTCATTGTGGGGCTCCCTCTTTAGAAGGACGGCAGGTGTGTCCTTTTCTTGCGGTTGGACATTTAGACGTTCCCCTGCGGGAACCGAACGTTTGCCAGAGAGAGAGGGGTAAGGCCAGCACAATGCGGGTTATGCGGGAAGGAGGCGGGGTATGTGTACTCCCCTCCTTGGTTTGGTGGTTTTTCATCTAGGTGACTGGTGCTGGTGTTTGGCAGCGATTTTCTGTTTGCCATCCTCCAAACTAAAGTTAAATATATATTCAAATCAATTCTAATTCGGCCTCAATTATTAGTTTAAAGAGTTGGTCAGCGATTAATAAACATCGTCTGACCTTTAACTCCAGCTACTGTGTCCGTGTCTTTATTTCAGTGTGTTGTGTGGTTTATTTAGTGATAAGCTAGCGTAAAGAAAAGGTTTATGTAATCACAATAAAGTTATGAACGGCTTAGATAAGCTGAAGGCTGCATAAGCCTGAGGCCATATAAGCGATCAACTTTTTGTGATTGGTTGTTTAAATGACTAAGCAGTTGCTAGGCAGATCAGTGTTCCCGGTTGGTTTTTTCCTATTGGATTAGAAGGTTGTGCATCAAGATGAAGAGGAGGGTCTTAGGTTAGTATATAGGTGGTGGCCATTTTGCTAAACTTCCTCTTGCCATTCATTTTATGCCCGCCCGCCCTCCCAGAATGCGGCTATGTTTTTTGTTCTTGCTGTGGGCTATTGAAAACAAGATTGGCGGGAAGTCGCTGCCAACCAGCTGTCACACAGGCATAAGTGGTAATTGTGGGGCTCCCTCTTTAGAAGGACGGCAGGTGTGTCCTTTTCTTGCGGTTGGACATTTAGACGTTCCCCTGCGGGAACCGAACGTTTGCCAGAGAGAGAGGGGTAAGGCCAGCACAATGCGGGTTATGCGGGAAGGAGGCGGGGTATGTGTACTCCCCTCCTTGGTTTGGTGGTTTTTCATCTAGGTGACTGGTGCTGGTGTTTGGCAGCGATTTTCTGTTTGCCATCCTCCAAACTAAAGTTAAATATATATTCAAATCAATTCTAATTCGGCCTCAATTATTAGTTTAAAGAGTTGGTCAGCGATTAATAAACATCGTCTGACCTTTAACTCCAGCTACTGTGTCCGTGTCTTTATTTCAGTGTGTTGTGTGGTTTATTTAGTGATAAGCTAGCGTAAAGAAAAGGTTTATGTAATCACAATAAAGTTATGAACGGCTTAAATACATTTTAGAAAATATTTTGGTCTTTAGTTTGTATTGCAATAAACAGTTACTATTTCACACAGGGTGCAATTGTCCCCACATTTTTTTTGCACCTCACACAATGAGGATGCTATTTCTGAAATCAGTATAAAATTTTGGCTCTTACTCTACAATACTCTGTAAATACATCCTACTAAAAATAGAAAGACATAATAGATTTGTTTCATCACAGATTGTAGCTTTTAAAACATGAAAGTATTCTACAAGCTGTACTGTCGATACAAACGCTTGCTGCTTCAGTGGCTCTGTGGCGCAATGGATAGCGTATTGGACTTCTAGTAGGTTGTAGTTATTCAAAGGTTGTGGGTTCGAGTCCCAGCAGAGTCATTCTTTAGCTTCAAATGCAAACATTTAAAATGATACATAACATAGACATTGTATATGGGAAACCTATATACTATATATACAAAGTAATTATAGGCTGTTGACATAAAAATCATTTAAATGTAAGACCAGTTACAAATCAATTTTAGATACTTTAAATCAATAACTGGTAATAAAAATGTGGATGGTTATTTTTAACCAGCAATCAAAATATTATGTTGAGTCTGCTCACGTAGGAATACAAAGCTTAAAGTGTATCTACAGTACACTCAAAAATCATAAAAAATCCTTAGATGTGTATTACAAATAACCTACACAATTGCTAAAACCTGATATAGGACTTGCACTTGAAAACAGCAAGAGGAAGACTCAGACATAGCTGTTGCATTTGGGAGAAATGTTATAAATATCTGACACTCGATAGCCATGTAATTATTATAATATAAATTAATATAAATATATATACTGGTAAAAATACAAAACCTATATAAATATTACCAAAATGTTTCTGTCTTCAGTTTCTTTGGAACAAACACTCAATCAGACATGGTGCAATTGTCCCCATATTGATTTGCACCTCACACACAGTGGGAGCTATTTCTGAAATCATTACAAAAATTTTACTCTCACTCTACGATACTCTCTTTACAGCATACTTAAAAAATAGAAAAATAAAAAGATTAGTTTCATCAAAGATTGTGTCATTTAAAACATAAGAGTATTCAACACATTGTACTGTTGATACAAAAGTATGATACATCAGTGGCACTGTGGCGCAATGGATAGCGCATTGGACTTCTAGTAGGTTGTAGTTATTCAAAGGTTGTGGGTTCGAGTCCCACCAGAGTCTTTCTTTAGTTTCAAATGCAAAGATTTAAAGTTTACTTACAATAATACATAACGTAGACATTGTATACAGGAGACTTATTTACTATATATATATATATACAAAGTAATGATAGGCTGGTGACATAAAAATCATTTAAATGTAAGACCAGTTACAAATCAATTTTAGATACTTTAAATCAATAACTGTTAATAAAAATGTGGATGGTTATTTTTAACCAGCAATCAAAATATTATGTTGAGTCTGCTCACGTAGGAATACAAAGCTTGAAGTGTATCTACAGTACACTCAAAAATCATAAAAAATCCTTAGATGGGTATTACAAATAACCTACACAATTGCTAAAACCTGATATAGGACTTGCAATTGAAAACAGCAAGAGGAAGACTCAGACATAGCTGTTGCATTTGGGAGATATGTTATAAATATCTGACACTCGATAGCCATGTAATTATTATAATATAAATTAATATAAATATCTATACTGGTAAAAATACAAAACCTATATAAATGTTACCAAAATGTTTCTGTCTTCAGTTTCTTTGCAACAAACACTCAATCAGACATGGTGCATTTGTCCCTATATTGATTTGCACCTCACACAAAGTGGGAGCTATTTCTATCATTACAAAAATTTTACTCTCACTCTACGATACTCTCTTTACAGCATACTTAAAATAGAAAAATAAAAAGATTAGTTTCATCACAGATTGTGTCATTTAAAACATAAGAGTATTCAACACATTGTACTGTTGATACAAAAAAAAAGATACGTCAGTGGCTCTGTGGTGCAATGGATAGCGCATTGGACTTCTAGTAGGTTGTAGCTTTTCAAAGGTTGTGGGTTCGAGTCCCACCAGAGTCGTTCTTTAGTTTCAAATGCAAAGATTTAAAGTTTACTTACAATAATACATAACGTAGACATTGTATACAGGAGACTTATTTACTATATATATATATATATGTATATATATATACAAAGTAATGATAGGCTGGTGACATACAAATCTTTTCAATGTAAGATCACCAATTACAAATCAATTTTCGATACTTTAAATCAATAACTGCTGATCAAAAATGCTTATTGTTATATTTAACCAGCAACCAAATTCAATGTTGAGTCTGCTCAGCTAGCTATGCATACCTTGAAGGGTATCTACACTCAAAAAACATTAAATCCTTTTTACCTGTAATCCTTACATGGTTATCACATATTAGCTAAATAATTGCTTAAACCTGATATAGGACTTGCACTCGAAATCAGCAGCCGGAAAACTCAGACAGGGATGTTGCATTCAAGAGGAATGTTGGAAATATCTGACACAGGTTAGCAACATTATCATTATAGTATGAAATAAGATGAATATCTACACTGTTAAGCACTCTAAACATTAAATACATTTTAGAAAATATTTTGGTCTTTAGTTTGTATTGCAATAAACAGTTACTATTTCACACAGGGTGCAATTGTCCCCACATTTTTTTGCACCTCACACAATGAGGATGCTATTTCTGAAATCAGTATAAAATTTTGGCTCTTACTCTACAATACTCTGTATATACATTCTTCTAAAAAAAGAAAGACATAATAGATTTGTTTCATCACAGATTGTAGCTTTTAAAACATGAAAGTATTCTACAAGTTGTACTGTCGATACAAACGCTTGCTGCTTCAGTGGCTCTGTAGCGCAATGGATAGCGCATTGGACTTCTAGTAGGTTTTAGTTATTCAAAGGTTGTGGGTTCGAGTCCCACCAGAGTCATTCTTTAGCTTCAAATGCAAACATTTAAAATTTACTTAAAATGATACATAACATAGACATTGTATATGGGAGACCTATATACTATATATACAAAGTAATTACGGGCTGTTGATATAAAAATCATTTAAATGTAAGACCAGTTACAAATCAATTTTAGATACTTTAAATCAATAACTGGTAATAAAAATGTGGATGGTTATTTTTAACCAGCAATGAAAATATTATGTTGAGTCTGCTCACGTAGGAATACAAAGCTTAAAGGGTATCTACAGTACACTCAAAAATCATAAAAAAATCCTTAGATGGGTAATACAAATAACCTACACAATTGCTAAAACATGATATAGAACTTGCACTTGAAAACAGCAAGAGGAAGACTCAGACATAGCTGTTGCATTTGGGAGAAATGTTATAAATATCTGACACTCGATAGCCATGTAATTATTATAATATAAATTAATATAAATATCTATACTGGTAAAAATACAAAACCTATATAAATGTTACCAAAATGTTTCTGTCTTCAGTTTCTTTGCAACAAACACTCAATCAGACATGGTGCAATTGTCCCCATATTGATTTGCACCTCACACAAAGTGGGAGCTATTTCTGAAATCATTACAAAAATTTGACTCTCACTCTACGATACTCTCTTTACAGCCTACTTAAAAAATAGAAAAATAAAAAGATTAGTTTCATCACAGATTGTCATTTAAAACATAAGAGTATTCAACACATTGTACTGTTGATACAAAAATGTGGTACATCAGTGGCTCTGTGGTGCAATGGACAGCGCATTGGACTTCTAGTAGGTTGTAGCTATTCAAAGGTCTTGTGTTCGAGTACCACCAGAGTCGTTCTTTAGTTTCAAATGCAAACATTTAAACTTTACTTACAATAATACATAAAATAGACATTGTATATAGGAGACTAAGTAGTGATAGGCTGGTGACATAAAAATCTTTTCAATGTAAGATCACCAATTACAAATCAATTTTCGATACTTTAAATCAATAACTGCTGATCAAAAATGCTTATTGTTATATTTAACCAGCAACCAAATTCAATGTTGAGTCTGCTCAGCTAGCTATGCAGACCTTGAAGGGTATCTACACTCAAAAAACATTAAATCCTTTTTACCTGTAATCTTTATATGGTTATCACATATTAGCTAAATAATTGCTAAAACCTGATATAGGACTTGCACTTGAAAACAGCAAGAGGAAGACTCAGACATAGCTGTTGCATTTGGGAGCAATGTTATAAATATCTGACACTCGATAGCCATGTAATTATTATAATATAAATTAATATAAATATCTATACTGGTAAAAATACAAAACCTATATAAATGTTACCAAAATGTTTCTGTCTTCAGTTTTTTTGCAACAAACACTCAATCAGACATGGTGCAATTGTCCACATATTGATTTGCACCTCACACAAAGTGGGAGCTATTTCTGAAATCATTACAAAAATTTGAATCTCACTCTACGATACTCTCTTTACAGCCTACTTAAAAAATAGAAAAATAAAAAGATTAGTTTCATCACAGATTGTCATTTAAAACAAGAGTATTCAACACATTGTACTGTTGATATAAAAATGTGGTACATCAGTGGCTCTGTGGTGCAATGGACAGCGCATTTGACTTCTAGTAGGTTGTAGTTATTCAAAGGTCTTGTGTTCGAGTCACAACAGAGTCGTTCTTTAGTTTCAAATGCAAACATTTAAACTTTACTTACAATAATACATAACGTAGACATTGTATATAGGAGACTTATTTACTATATATATATATATACAAAGTAAAATCTTTTCAATGTAAGATCACCAATTACAAATCAATTTTCGATACTTTAAATCAATAACTGCTGATCAAAAATGCTTATTGTTATATTTAACCAGCAACCAAATTCAATGTTGAGTCTGCTCAGATAGCTATGCAGACCTTGAAGGGTATCTACACTCAAAAAACATTAAATCCTTTTTACCTGTAATCCTTACATGGTTATCACATATTAGCTAAATAATTGCTTAAACCTGATATAGGACTTGCACTCGAAATCAGCAGCCTGAAAACTCAAACAGGGATGTTGCATTCAAGAGGAATGTTGGAAATATCTGACACAGGTTAGCAACATTATCATTATAGTATGAAATAATGTTTAAGCACTCTAAACATTAAATACATTTTAGAAAATATTTTGGTCTTTAGTTTGTATTGCAATAAACAGTTACTATTTGACACAGGGTGCAATTGTCCCCACATTTTTTGCACCTCACACAATGAGGATGCTATTTCTGAAATCAGTATAAAATTTTGGCTCTTACTCTACAATACTCTGTATATACATCCTACTAAAAAAAGAAAGACATAAAAGATTTGTTTCATCACAGATTGTAGCTTTTAAAACATGAAAGTATTCTACAAGTTGTACTGTCGATACAAAACGCTTGTTGCTTCAGTGGCACTGTGGCGCAATGGATAGCGCATTGGACTTCTAGTAGGTTGTAGTTATTCAAAGGTTGTGGGTTCGAGTCCCACCAGAGTCGTTCTTTAGTTTCAAATGCAAAGATTTAAAGTTTACTTACAATAATACATAACGTAGACATTGTATACTGGAGACTTATTTACTATATATATATATATACAAAGTAATGATAGGCTGGTGACATAAAAATCTTTTCAATGTAAGATCACCAATTACAAATCAATTTTCGATACTTTAAATCAATAACTGCTGATCAAAAATGCTTATTGTTATATTTAACCAGCAACCAAATTCAATGTTGAGTCTGCTCAGCTAGCTATGCAGACCTTGAAGGGTATCTACACTCAAAAAACATTAAATCCTTTTTACCTGTAATCCTTACATGGTTATCACATATTAGCTAAATAATTGCTTAAACCTGATTTAGGACTTGCACTCAAAATCAGCAGCCGGAAAACTCAGACAGGGATGTTGCATTCAAGAGGAATGTTGGAAATATCTGACACAGGTTAGCAACATTATCATTATAGTATGAAATAAGATGAATATCTACACTGTTCAGCACTCTAAACATTAAATACATTTTAGAAAATATTTTGGTCTTTAGTTTGTATTGCAATAAACAGTTACTATTTCACACAGGGTGCAATTGTCCCCACATTTTTTTGCACCTCACACAATGAGGATGCTATTTCTGAAATCAGTATAACATTTTGGCTCTTACTCTACAATACTCTGTATATATATCCTACTAAAAAAAGAAAGACATAATAGATTTGTTTCATCACAGATTGTAGCTTTTAAAACATGAAAGTATTCTACAAGTTGTACTGTCGATACAAATGCTTGCTGCTTCAGTGGCTCTGTGGCGCATTGGATAGCGCATTGGACTTCTAGTAGGTTGTAATTATTTAAAGGTTGTAGGTTAGAGTCCCATCAGAGTCATTCTTTAGCTTCAAATGCAAACATTTAAAATTTACTTAAAATGATACATAACATAGACATTGTATATGGGAGACCTATATACTGTATATACAAAGTAATTATAGGCTGTTGACATAAAAATCATTTAAATGTAACACCAGTTACAAATCAATTTTAGATACTTTAAATCAATAACTGGTAATAAAAATGTGGATGGTTATTTTTAACCAGCAATGAAAATATTATGTTGAGTCTGCTCACGTAGGAATACAAAGCTTAAAGTGTATCTACAGTACACTCAAAAATCATAAAAAATCCTTAGATGGGTATTACAAATAACCTACACAATTGCTAAAACCTGATATAGGACTTGCACTTGAAAACAGCAAGAGGAAGACTCAGACATAGCTGTTGCATTTGGGAGAAATGTTATAAATATCTGACACTCGATAGCCATGTAATTATTATAATATAAATTAATATAAATATCTATACTGGTAAAATACAAAACCTATATAAATGTTACCAAAATGTTTCTGTCTTCAGTTTCTTTGCAACAAACACTCAATCAGACATGGTGCAATTGTCCCCATATTGATTTGCACCTCACACAAAGTGGGAGCTATTTCTGATATCATTACAAAAATTTTACTCTCACTCTACGATACTCTCTTTACAGCATACTTAAAAAATAGAAAAATAAAAAGATTAGTTTCATCACAGATTGTGTCATTTAAATCATAAGAGTATTCAACACATTGTACTGTTGATACAAAAATATGATACATCAGTGGCTCTGTGGCGCAATGGATAGCTCCTTGGACTTCTAGTAGGTTGTAGTTATTCAAAGGTTGTGGGTTCGAGTCCCACCAGAGTCGTTATTTAGTTTCAAATGCAAAGATTTAAAGTTTACTTACAATAATACATAACGTAGACATTGTATACAGGAGACTTATTTACTATATATATATATATATATATACAAAGTAATGATAGGCTGGTGACATAAAAATCTTTTCAATGTAAGATCACCAATTACAAATCAATTTTCGATACTTTAAATCAATAACTGCTGATCAAAAATGCTTATTGAAATATTTAACCAGCAACCAAATTCAATGTTGAGTCTGCTCAGCTAGCTATGCAGACCTTGAAGGGTATCTACACTCAAAAAACATTAAATCCTTTTTACCTGTAATTCTTACATGGTTATCACATATTAGCTAAATAATTGCTTAAACCTGATATAGGACTTGCACTCGAAATCAGCAGCCGGAAAACTCAGACAGGGATGTTGCATTCAAGAGGAATGTTGGAAATATCTGACACAGGTTAGCAACATTATCATGATAGTATGAAATAAGATGAATATCTACACTGTTCAGCACTCTAAACATTAAATACATTTTAGAAAATATTTTGGTCTTTAGTTTGTATTGCAATAAACAGTTACTATTTCACACAGGGTGCAATTGTCCCCACATTTTTTTGCACCTCACACAATGAGGATTCTATTTCTGAAATCAGTATAACATTTTGGCTCTTACTCTACAATACTCTGTATATACATCCTACTAAAAAAAGAAAGACATAATAGATTTGTTTCATCACAGATTGTAGCTTTTAAAACATGAAAGTATTCTACAAGTTGTACTGTCGATACAAAAGCTTGCTGCTTCAGTGGCTCTGTGGCGCAATGGATAGCGCATTGGACTTCTAGTAGGTTGTAGTTATTCAAAGGTTGTGGGTTTGAGTCCCACCAGAGTCATTCTTTAGCTTCAAATGCAAACATTTAAAATTTACTTAAAATGATACATAACATAGACATTGTATATGGGAGACCTATATACTATATATACAAAGTAATTATAGGCTGTTGACATAAAAATCATTTAAATGTAACACCAGTTACAAATCAATTTTAGATACTTTAAATCAATAACTGGTAATAAAAATGTGGATGGTTATTTTTAACCAGCAATGAAAATATTATGTTGAGTCTGCTCACGTAGGAATACAAAGCTTAAAGTGTATCTACAGTACACTCAAAAATCATAAAAAATCCTTAGATGGGTATTACAAATAGCCTACACAATTGCTAAAACCTGATATAGGACTTGCACTTGAAAACCGCAAGAGGAAGACTCAGACATAGCTGTTGCATTTGGGAGAAATGTTATAAATATCTGACACTCGATAGCCATGTAATTATTATAATATAAATTAATATAAATATCTATACTGGTAAAAATGCAAAACCTATATAAATGTTACCAAAATGTTTCTGTCTTCAGTTTCTTTGCAACAAACACTCAATCAGACATGCTGCAATTGTCCCCATATTGATTTGCACCTCACACAAAGTGGGAGCTATTCCTGAAATCATTACAAAAATTTGAATCTCACTCTACGATACTCTCTTTACAGCCTACTTAAAAAATAGAAAAATAAAAAGATTAGTTTCATCACAGATTGTCATTTAAAACATAAGAGTATTCAACACATTGTACTGTTGATACAAAAACGTGGTACATCAGTGGCTCTGTGGTGCAATGGACAGCGCATTTGACTTCTAGTAGGTTGTAGTTATTCACAGGTCTTGTGTTCGAGTCCCACCAGAGTCGTTCTTTAGTTCTAAATGCAAACATTTAAACTTTACTTACAATAATACATAACGTAGACACTGTATATAGGAGACTTATTTACTATATATATATATACAAAGTAAAATCTTTTCAATGTAAGATCACCAATTACAAATCAATTTTCGATACTTTAAATCAATAACTGCTGATCAAAAATGCTTATTGTTATATTTAACCAGCAACCAAATTCAATGTTGAGTCTGCTCAGCTAGCTATGCAGACCTTGAAGGGTATCTACACTCAAAAAACATTTAATCCTTTTTACCTGTAATCCTTACATGGTTATCACATATTAGCTAAATAATTGCTTAAACCTGATATAGGACTTGCACTCGAAATCAGCAGCCGGAAAACTCAGACAGGGATGTTGCATTCAAGAGGAATGTTGGAAATATCTGACACAGGTTAGCAACATTATCATGATAGTATGAAATAAGATGAATATCTACACTGTTAAGCACTCTAAACATTAAATACATTTTAGAAAATATTTTGGTCTTTAGTTTGTATTGCAATAAACAGTTACTATTTCACACAGGGTGCAATTGTCCCCACATTTTTTTGCACCTCACACAATGAGGATGCTATTTCTGAAATCAGTATAAAATTTTGGCTCTTACTCTACAATACTCTGTATATACATCCTACTAAAAAAAAGAAAGACATAATAGATTTGTTTCATCACAGATTGTAGCTTTTAAAACATGAAAGTATTCTACAAGCTGTACTGTCGATACAAACGCTTGCTGCTTCAGTGGCTCTGTGGCGCAATGGATAGCGTATTTGACTTCTAGTAGGTTGTAGTTATTCAAAGGTTGTGGGTTCAAGTCCCAGCAGAGTCATTCTTTAGCTTCAAATGCAAACATTTAAAATTTACTTAAAATGATACATAACATAGACATTGTATATGGGAAACCTATATACTATATATACAAAGTAATTATAGGCTGTTGACATAAAAATCATTTAAATGTAAGACCAGTTACAAATCAATTTTAGATACTTTAAATCAATAACTGGTAATAAAAATGTGGATGGTTATTTTTAACCAGCAATCAAAATATTATGTTGAGTCTGCTCACGTAGGAATACAAAGCTTAAAGTGTATCTACAGTACACTCAAAAATCATAAAAAATCCTTAGATGTGTATTACAAATAACCTACACAATTGCTAAAACCTGATATAGGACTTGCACTTGAAAACAGCAAGAGGAAGACTCAGACATAGCTGTTGCATTTGGGAGAAATGTTATAAATATCTGACACTCGATAGCCATGTAATTATTATAATATAAATTAATATAAATATATATACTGGTAAAAATACAAAACCTATATAAATGTTACCAAAATGTTTCTGTCTTCAGTTTCTTTGGAACAAACACTCAATCAGACATGGTGCAATTGTCCCCATATTGATTTGCACCTCACACAAAGTGGGAGCTATTTCTGAAATCATTACAAAAATTTTACTCTCACTCTACGATACTCTCTTTACAGCATACTTAAAAAATAGAAAAATAAAAAGATTAGTTTCATCACAGATTGTGTCATTTAAAACATAAGAGTATTCAACACATTGTACTGTTGATACAAAAGTATGATACATCAGTGGCTCTGTGGCGCAATGGATAGCGCATTGGACTTCTAGTAGGTTGTAGTTATTCAAAGGTTGTGGGTTCGAGTCCCACCAGAGTCATTCTTTAGTTTCAAATGACAAGATTTAAAGTTTACTTACAATAATACATAACGTAGACATTGTATACAGGAGACTTATTTACTATATATATTTATACAAAGTAATGATAGGCTGGTGACATAAAAATCTTTTCAATGTAAGATCACCAATTACAAATCAATTTTCGATACTTTAAATCAATAACTGCTGATCAAAAATGCTTATTGTTATATTTAACCAGCAACCAAATTCAATGTTGAGTCTGCTCAGCTAGCTATGCAGACCTTGAAGGGTATCTACACTCAAAAAACATTAAATCCTTTTTACCTGTAATCCTTACATGGTTATCACATATTAGCTAAATAATTGCTTAAACCTGATATAGGACTTGCACTCGAAATCAGCAGCCGGAAAACTCAGACAGGGATGTTGCATTCAAGAGGAATGTTGGAAATATCTGACACAGGTTAGCAACATTATCATGATAGTATGAAATAAGATGAATATCTACACTGTTAAGCACTCTAAACATTAAATACATTTTAGAAAATATTTTGGTATTTAGTTTGTATTGCAATAAACAGTTACTATTTCACACAGGGTGCAATTGTCCCCACATTTTTTTGCACCTCACACAATGAGGATGCTATTTCTGAAATCAGTATAAAATTTTGGCTCTTACTCTACAATACTCTGTATATACATCCTACTAAAAAAAGAAAGACATAATAGATTTGTTTCATCACAGATTGTAGCTTTTAAAACATGAAAGTATTCTACAAGTTGTACTGTCGATACAAACGCTTGCTGCTTCAGTGGCTCTGTGGCGCAATGGATAGCGCATTGGGCTTCTAGTAGGTTGTAGTTATTCAAAGGTTGTGGGTTTGAGTCCCACCAGAGTCATTCTTTAGCTTCAAATGCAAACATTTAAAATTTACTTAAAATGATACATAACATAGACATTGTATATGGGAGACCTATATACTATATATACAAAGTAATTATAGGCTGTTGACATAAAAATCATTTAAATGTAACACCAGTTACAAATCAATTTTAGATACTTTAAATCAATAACTGGTAATAAAAATGTGGATGGTTATTTTTAACCAGCAATGAAAATATTATGTTGAGTCTGCTCACGTAGGAATACAAAGCTTAAAGTGTATCTACAGTACACTCAAAAATCATAAAAAATCCTTAGATGGGTATTACAAATAACCTACACAATTGCTAAAACCTGATATAGGACTTGCACTTGAAAACCGCAAGAGGAAGACTCAGACATAGCTGTTGCATTTGGGAGAAATGTTATAAATATCTGACACTCGATAGCCATGTAATTATTATAATATAAATTAATATAAATATCTATACTGGTAAAAATGCAAAACCTATATAAATGTTACCAAAATGTTTCTGTCTTCAGTTTCTTTGCAACAAACACTCAATCAGACATGCTGCAATTGTCCCCATATTGATTTGCACCTCACACAAAGTGGGAGCTATTCCTGAAATCATTACAAAAATTTGAATCTCACTCTACGATACTCTCTTTACAGCCTACTTAAAAAATAGAAAAATAAAAAGATTAGTTTCATCACAGATTGTCATTTAAAACATAAGAGTATTCAACACATTGTACTGTTGATACAAAAACGTGGTACATCAGTGGCTCTGTGGTGCAATGGACAGCGCATTTGACTTCTAGTAGGTTGTAGTTATTCAAAGGTCTTGTGTTTGAGTCACACCAGAGTCGTTCTTTAGTTTCAAATGCAAACATTTAAACTTTACTTACAATAATACATAACGTAGACATTGTATATAGGAGACTTATTTACTATATATATATATATATATATATACAAAGTAAAATCTTTTCAATGTAAGATCACCAATTACAAATCAATTTTCGATACTTTAAATCAATAACTGCTGATCAAAAATGCTTATTGTTATATTTAACCAGCAACCAAATTCAATGTTGAGTCTGCTCAGCTAGCTATGCAGACCTTGAAGGGTATCTACACTCAAAAAACATTAAATCCTTTTTACCTGTAATCCTTACATGGTTATCACATATTAGCTAAATAATTGCTTAAACCTGATATAGGACTTGCACTCGAAATCAGCAGCCTGAAAACTTAGACAGGGATGTTGCATTCAAGAGGAATGTTGGAAATATCTGACACAGGTTAGCAACATTATCATTATAGTATGAAATAATGTTTAAGCACTCTAAACATTAAATACATTTTAGAAAATATTTTGGTCTTTAGTTTGTATTGCAATAAACAGTTACTATTTCACACAGGGTGCAATTGTCCCCACATTTTTTTGCACCTCACACAATAAGGATGCTATTTCTGAAATCAGTATAAAATTTTGGCTCTTACTCTACAATACTCTGTATATACATCCTACTAAAAAAAGAAAGACATAATAGATTTGTTTCATCACAGATTGTAGCTTTTAAAACATGAAAGTATTCTACAAGTTGTACTGTCGATACAAAAGCTTGCTGCTTCATTGGCTCTGTGGCGCAATGGATAGCGCATTGGACTTCTAGTAGGTTGTAGTTATTCAAAGGTTGTGGGTTTGAGTCCCACCAGAGTCATTCTTTAGCTTCAAATGCAAACATTTAAAATTTACTTAAAATGATACATAACATAGACATTGTATATGGGAGACCTATATACTATATATACAAAGTAATTATAGGCTGTTGACATAAAAATCATTTAAATGTAACACCAGTTACAAATCAATTTTAGATACTTTAAATCAATAACTGGTAATAAAAATGTGGATGGTTATTTTTAACCAGCAATGAAAATATTATGTTGAGTCTGCTCACGTAGGAATACAAAGCTTAAAGTGTATCTACAGTACACTCAAAAATCATAAAAAATCCTTAGATGGGTATTACAAATAACCTACACAATTGCTAAAACCTGATATAGGACTAGCACTTGAAAACCGCAAGAGGAAGACTCAGACATAGCTGTTGCATTTGGGAGAAATGTTATAAATATCTGACACTCGATAGCCATGTAATTATTATAATATAAATTAATATAAATATCTATACTGGTAAAAATGCAAAACCTATATAAATGTTACCAAAATGTTTCTGTCTTCAGTTTCTTTGCAACAAACACTCAATCAGACATGGTGCAATTGTCCCCATATTGATTTGCACCTCACACAAAGTGGGAGCTATTCCTGAAATCATTACAAAAATTTGAATCTCACTCTACGATACTCTCTTTACAGCCTACTTAAAAAATAGAAAAATAAAAAGATTAGTTTCATCACAGATTGTCATTTAAAACATAAGAGTATTCAACACATTGTACTGTTGATACAAAAACGTGGTACATCAGTGGCTCTGTGGTGCAATGGACAGCGCATTTGACTTCTAATAGGTTGTAGTTATTCACAGGTCTTGTGTTCGAGTCCCACCAGAGTCGTTCTTTAGTTCTAAATGCAAACATTTAAACTTTACTTACAATAATACATAACGTAGACACTGTATATAGGAGACTTATTTACTATATATATATATACAAAGTAAAATCTTTTCAATGTAAGATCACCAATTACAAATCAATTTTCGATACTTTAAATCAATAACTGCTGATCAAAAATGCTTATTGTTATATTTAACCAGCAACCAAATTCAATGTTGAGTCTGCTCAGCTAGCTATGCAGACCTTGAAGGGTATCTACACTCAAAAAACATTAAATCCTTTTTACCTGTAATCCTTACATGGTTATCACATATTAGCTAAATAATTGCTTAAACCTGATATAGGACTTGCACTCGAAATCAGCAGCCGGAAAACTCAGACAGGGATGTTGCATTCAAGAGGAATGTTGGAAATATCTGACACAGGTTAGCAACATTATCATGATAGTATGAAATAAGATGAATATCTACACTGTTAAGCACTCTAAACATTAAATACATTTTAGAAAATATTTTGGTCTTTAGTTTGTATTGCAATAAACAGTTACTATTTCACACAGGGTGCAATTGTCCCCACATTTTTTTGCACCTCACACAATGAGGATGCTATTTCTGAAATCAGTATAAAATTTTGGCTCTTACTCTACAATACTCTGTATATACATCCTACTAAAAAAAAGAAAGACATAATAGATTTGTTTCATCACAGATTGTAGCTTTTAAAACATGAAAGTATTCTACAAGCTGTACTGTCGATACAAACGCTTGCTGCTTCAGTGGCTCTGTGGCGCAATGGATAGCGTATTTGACTTCTAGTAGGTTGTAGTTATTCAAAGGTTGTGGGTTCAAGTCCCAGCAGAGTCATTCTTTAGCTTCAAATGCAAACATTTAAAATTTACTTAAAATGATACATAACATAGACATTGTATATGGGAAACCTATATACTATATATACAAAGTAATTATAGGCTGTTGACATAAAAATCATTTAAATGTAAGACCAGTTACAAATCAATTTTAGATACTTTAAATCAATAACTGGTAATAAAAATGTGGATGGTTATTTTTAACCAGCAATCAAAATATTATGTTGAGTCTGCTCACGTAGGAATACAAAGCTTAAAGTGTATCTACAGTACACTCAAAAATCATAAAAAATCCTTAGATGTGTATTACAAATAACCTACACAATTGCTAAAACCTGATATAGCACTTGCACTTGAAAACAGCAAGAGGAAGACTCAGACATAGCTGTTGCATTTGGGAGAAATGTTATAAATATCTGACACTCGATAGCCATGTAATTATTATAATATAAATTAATATAAATATATATACTGGTAAAAATACAAAACCTATATAAATGTTACCAAAATGTTTCTGTCTTCAGTTTCTTTGGAACAAACACTCAATCAGACATGGTGCAATTGTCCCCATATTGATTTGCACCTCACACAAAGTGGGAGCTATTTCTGAAATCATTACAAAAATTTTACTCTCACTCTACGATACTCTCTTTACAGCATACTTAAAAAATAGAAAAATAAAAAGATTAGTTTCATCACAGATTGTGTCATTTAAAACATAAGAGTATTCAACACATTGTACTGTTGATACAAAAGTATGATACATCAGTGGCTCTGTGGCGCAATGGATAGCGCATTGGACTTCTAGTAGGTTGTAGTTATTCAAAGGTTGTGGGTTCGAGTCCCACCAGAGTCATTCTTTAGTTTCAAATGACAAGATTTAAAGTTTACTTACAATAATACATAACGTAGACATTGTATACAGGAGACTTATTTACTATATATATTTATACAAAGTAATGATAGGCTGGTGACATAAAAATCTTTTCAATGTAAGATCACCAATTACAAATCAATTTTCGATACTTTAAATCAATAACTGCTGATCAAAAATGCTTATTGTTATATTTAACCAGCAACCAAATTCAATGTTGAGTCTGCTCAGCTAGCTATGCAGACCTTGAAGGGTATCTACACTCAAAAAACATTAAATCCTTTTTACCTGTAATCCTTACATGGTTATCACATATTAGCTAAATAATTGCTTAAACCTGATATAGGACTTGCACTCGAAATCAGCAGCCGGAAAACTCAGACAGGGATGTTGCATTCAAGAGGAATGTTGGAAATATCTGACACAGGTTAGCAACATTATCATGATAGTATGAAATAAGATGAATATCTACACTGTTAAGCACTCTAAACATTAAATACATTTTAGAAAATATTTTGGTCTTTAGTTTGTATTGCAATAAACAGTTACTATTTCACACAGGGTGCAATTGTCCCCACATTTTTTTGCACCTCACACAATGAGGATGCTATTTCTGAAATCAGTATAAAATTTTGGCTCTTACTCTACAATACTCTGTATATACATCCTACTAAAAAAAGAAAGACATAATAGATTTGTTTCATCACAGATTGTAGCTTTTAAAACATGAAAGTATTCTACAAGTTGTACTGTCGATACAAACGCTTGCTGCTTCAGTGGCTCTGTGGCGCAATGGATAGCGCATTGGACTTCTAGTAGGTTGTAGTTATTCAAAGGTTGTGGGTTTGAGTCCCACCAGAGTCATTCTTTAGCTTCAAATGCAAACATTTAAAATTTACTTAAAATGATACATAACATAGACATTGTATATGGGAGACCTATATACTATATATACAAAGTAATTATAGGCTGTTGACATAAAAATCATTTAAATGTAACACCAGTTACAAATCAATTTTAGATACTTTAAATCAATAACTGGTAATAAAAATGTGGATGGTTATTTTTAACCAGCAATGAAAATATTATGTTGAGTCTGCTCACGTAGGAATACAAAGCTTAAAGTGTATCTACAGTACACTCAAAAATCATAAAAAATCCTTAGATGGGTATTACAAATAACCTACACAATTGCTAAAACCTGATATAGGACTTGCACTTGAAAACCGCAAGAGGAAGACTCAGACATAGCTGTTGCATTTGGGAGAAATGTTATAAATATCTGACACTCGATAGCCATGTAATTATTATAATATAAATTAATATAAATATCTATACTGGTAAAAATGCAAAACCTATATAAATGTTACCAAAATGTTTCTGTCTTCAGTTTCTTTGCAACAAACACTCAATCAGACATGCTGCAATTGTCCCCATATTGATTTGCACCTCACACAAAGTGGGAGCTATTCCTGAAATCATTACAAAAATTTGAATCTCACTCTACGATACTCTCTTTACAGCCTACTTAAAAAATAGAAAAATAAAAAGATTAGTTTCATCACAGATTGTCATTTAAAACATAAGAGTATTCAACACATTGTACTGTTGATACAAAAACGTGGTACATCAGTGGCTCTGTGGTGCAATGGACAGCGCATTTGACTTCTAGTAGGTTGTAGTTATTCAAAGGTCTTGTGTTTGAGTCACACCAGAGTCGTTCTTTAGTTTCAAATGCAAACATTTAAACTTTACTTACAATAATACATAACGTAGACATTGTATATAGGAGACTTATTTACTATATATATATATATATATATATATATACAAAGTAAAATCTTTTCAATGTAAGATCACCAATTACAAATCAATTTTCGATACTTTAAATCAATAACTGCTGATCAAAAATGCTTATTGTTATATTTAACCAGCAACCAAATTCAATGTTGAGTCTGCTCAGCTAGCTATGCAGACCTTGAAGGGTATCTACACTCAAAAAACATTAAATCCTTTTTACCTGTAATCCTTACATGGTTATCACATATTAGCTAAATAATTGCTTAAACCTGATATAGGACTTGCACTCGAAATCAGCAGCCTGAAAACTTAGACAGGGATGTTGCATTCAAGAGGAATGTTGGAAATATCTGACACAGGTTAGCAACATTATCATTATAGTATGAAATAATGTTTAAGCACTCTAAACATTAAATACATTTTAGAAAATATTTTGGTCTTTAGTTTGTATTGCAATAAACAGTTACTATTTCACACAGGGTGCAATTGTCCCCACATTTTTTTGCACCTCACACAATAAGGATGCTATTTCTGAAATCAGTATAAAATTTTGGCTCTTACTCTACAATACTCTGTATATACATCCTACTAAAAAAAGAAAGACATAATAGATTTGTTTCATCACAGATTGTAGCTTTTAAAACATGAAAGTATTCTACAAGTTGTACTGTCGATACAAAAGCTTGCTGCTTCATTGGCTCTGTGGCGCAATGGATAGCGCATTGGACTTCTAGTAGGTTGTAGTTATTCAAAGGTTGTGGGTTTGAGTCCCACCAGAGTCATTCTTTAGCTTCAAATGCAAACATTTAAAATTTACTTAAAATGATACATAACATAGACATTGTATATGGGAGACCTATATACTATATATACAAAGTAATTATAGGCTGTTGACATAAAAATCATTTAAATGTAACACCAGTTACAAATCAATTTTAGATACTTTAAATCAATAACTGGTAATAAAAATGTGGATGGTTATTTTTAACCAGCAATGAAAATATTATGTTGAGTCTGCTCACGTAGGAATACAAAGCTTAAAGTGTATCTACAGTACACTCAAAAATCATAAAAAATCCTTAGATGGGTATTACAAATAACCTACACAATTGCTAAAACCTGATATAGGACTTGCACTTGAAAACCGCAAGAGGAAGACTCAGACATAGCTGTTGCATTTGGGAGAAATGTTATAAATATCTGACACTCGATAGCCATGTAATTATTATAATATAAATTAATATAAATATCTATACTGGTAAAAATGCAAAACCTATATAAATGTTACCAAAATGTTTCTGTCTTCAGTTTCTTTGCAACAAACACTCAATCAGACATGGTGCAATTGTCCCCATATTGATTTGCACCTCACACAAAGTGGGAGCTATTCCTGAAATCATTACAAAAATTTGAATCTCACTCTACGATACTCTCTTTACAGCCTACTTAAAAAATAGAAAAATAAAAAGATTAGTTTCATCACAGATTGTCATTTAAAACATAAGAGTATTCAACACATTGTACTGTTGATACAAAAACGTGGTACATCAGTGGCTCTGTGGTGCAATGGACAGCGCATTTGACTTCTAGTAGGTTGTAGTTATTCACAGGTCTTGTGTTCGAGTCCCACCAGAGTCGTTCTTTAGTTCTAAATGCAAACATTTAAACTTTACTTACAATAATACATAACGTAGACACTGTATATAGGAGACTTATTTACTATATATATATATACAAAGTAAAATCTTTTCAATGTAAGATCACCAATTACAAATCAATTTTCGATACTTTAAATCAATAACTGCTGATCAAAAATGCTTATTGTTATATTTAACCAGCAACCAAATTCAATGTTGAGTCTGCTCAGCTAGCTATGCAGACCTTGAAGGGTATCTACACTCAAAAAACATTTAATCCTTTTTACCTGTAATCCTTACATGGTTATCACATATTAGCTAAATAATTGCTTAAACCTGATATAGGACTTGCACTCGAAATCAGCAGCCGGAAAACTCAGACAGGGATGTTGCATTCAAGAGGAATGTTGGAAATATCTGACACAGGTTAGCAACATTATCATGATAGTATGAAATAAGATGAATATCTACACTGTTAAGCACTCTAAACATTAAATACATTTTAGAAAATATTTTGGTCTTTAGTTTGTATTGCAATAAACAGTTACTATTTCACACAGGGTGCAATTGTCCCCACATTTTTTTGCACCTCACACAATGAGGATGCTATTTCTGAAATCAGTATAAAATTTTGGCTCTTACTCTACAATACTCTGTATATACATCCTACTAAAAAAAAGAAAGACATAATAGATTTGTTTCATCACAGATTGTAGCTTTTAAAACATGAAAGTATTCTACAAGCTGTACTGTCGATACAAACGCTTGCTGCTTCAGTGGCTCTGTGGCGCAATGGATAGCGTATTTGACTTCTAGTAGGTTGTAGTTATTCAAAGGTTGTGGGTTCAAGTCCCAGCAGAGTCATTCTTTAGCTTCAAATGCAAACATTTAAAATTTACTTAAAATGATACATAACATAGACATTGTATATGGGAAACCTATATACTATATATACAAAGTAATTATAGGCTGTTGACATAAAAATCATTTAAATGTAAGACCAGTTACAAATCAATTTTAGATACTTTAAATCAATAACTGGTAATAAAAATGTGGATGGTTATTTTTAACCAGCAATCAAAATATTATGTTGAGTCTGCTCACGTAGGAATACAAAGCTTAAAGTGTATCTACAGTACACTCAAAAATCATAAAAAATCCTTAGATGTGTATTACAAATAACCTACACAATTGCTAAAACCTGATATAGGACTTGCACTTGAAAACAGCAAGAGGAAGACTCAGACATAGCTGTTGCATTTGGGAGAAATGTTATAAATATCTGACACTCGATAGCCATGTAATTATTATAATATAAATTAATATAAATATATATACTGGTAAAAATACAAAACCTATATAAATGTTACCAAAATGTTTCTGTCTTCAGTTTCTTTGGAACAAACACTCAATCAGACATGGTGCAATTGTCCCCATATTGATTTGCACCTCACACAAAGTGGGAGCTATTTCTGAAATCATTACAAAAATTTTACTCTCACTCTACGATACTCTCTTTACAGCATACTTAAAAAATAGAAAAATAAAAAGATTAGTTTCATCACAGATTGTGTCATTTAAAACATAAGAGTATTCAACACATTGTACTGTTGATACAAAAGTATGATACATCAGTGGCTCTGTGGCGCAATGGATAGCGCATTGGACTTCTAGTAGGTTGTAGTTATTCAAAGGTTGTGGGTTCGAGTCCCACCAGAGTCATTCTTTAGTTTCAAATGACAAGATTTAAAGTTTACTTACAATAATACATAACGTAGACATTGTATACAGGAGACTTATTTACTATATATATTTATACAAAGTAATGATAGGCTGGTGACATAAAAATCTTTTCAATGTAAGATCACCAATTACAAATCAATTTTCGATACTTTAAATCAATAACTGCTGATCAAAAATGCTTATTGTTATATTTAACCAGCAACCAAATTCAATGTTGAGTCTGCTCAGCTAGCTATGCAGACCTTGAAGGGTATCTACACTCAAAAAACATTAAATCCTTTTTACCTGTAATCCTTACATGGTTATCACATATTAGCTAAATAATTGCTTAAACCTGATATAGGACTTGCACTCGAAATCAGCAGCCGGAAAACTCAGACAGGGATGTTGCATTCAAGAGGAATGTTGGAAATATCTGACACAGGTTAGCAACATTATCATGATAGTATGAAATAAGATGAATATCTACACTGTTAAGCACTCTAAACATTAAATACATTTTAGAAAATATTTTGGTCTTTAGTTTGTATTGCAATAAACAGTTACTATTTCACACAGGGTGCAATTGTCCCCACATTTTTTTGCACCTCACACAATGAGGATGCTATTTCTGAAATCAGTATAAAATTTTGGCTCTTACTCTACAATACTCTGTATATACATCCTACTAAAAAAAGAAAGACATAATAGATTTGTTTCATCACAGATTGTAGCTTTTAAAACATGAAAGTATTCTACAAGTTGTACTGTCGATACAAACGCTTGCTGCTTCAGTGGCTCTGTGGCGCAATGGATAGCGCATTGGACTTCTAGTAGGTTGTAGTTATTCAAAGGTTGTGGGTTTGAGTCCCACCAGAGTCATTCTTTAGCTTCAAATGCAAACATTTAAAATTTACTTAAAATGATACATAACATAGACATTGTATATGGGAGACCTATATACTATATATACAAAGTAATTATAGGCTGTTGACATAAAAATCATTTAAATGTAACACCAGTTACAAATCAATTTTAGATACTTTAAATCAATAACTGGTATAAAAATGTGGATGGTTATTTTTAACCAGCAATGAAAATATTATGTTGAGTCTGCTCACGTAGGAATACAAAGCTTAAAGTGTATCTACAGTACACTCAAAAATCATAAAAAATCCTTAGATGGGTATTACAAATAACCTACACAATTGCTAAAACCTGATATAGGACTTGCACTTGAAAACCGCAAGAGGAAGACTCAGACATAGCTGTTGCATTTGGGAGAAATGTTATAAATATCTGACACTCGATAGCCATGTAATTATTATAATATAAATTAATATAAATATCTATACTGGTAAAAATGCAAAACCTATATAAATGTTACCAAAATGTTTCTGTCTTCAGTTTCTTTGCAACAAACACTCAATCAGACATGCTGCAATTGTCCCCATATTGATTTGCACCTCACACAAAGTGGGAGCTATTCCTGAAATCATTACAAAAATTTGAATCTCACTCTACGATACTCTCTTTACAGCCTACTTAAAAAATAGAAAAATAAAAAGATTAGTTTCATCACAGATTGTCATTTAAAACATAAGAGTATTCAACACATTGTACTGTTGATACAAAAACGTGGTACATCAGTGGCTCTGTGGTGCAATGGACAGCGCATTTGACTTCTAGTAGGTTGTAGTTATTCAAAGGTCTTGTGTTTGAGTCACACCAGAGTCGTTCTTTAGTTTCAAATGCAAACATTTAAACTTTACTTACAATAATACATAACGTAGACATTGTATATAGGAGACTTATTTACTATATATATATATATATATATATATACAAAGTAAAATCTTTTCAATGTAAGATCACCAATTACAAATCAATTTTCGATACTTTAAATCAATAACTGCTGATCAAAAATGCTTATTGTTATATTTAACCAGCAACCAAATTCAATGTTGAGTCTGCTCAGCTAGCTATGCAGACCTTGAAGGGTATCTACACTCAAAAAACATTAAATCCTTTTTACCTGTAATCCTTACATGGTTATCACATATTAGCTAAATAATTGCTTAAACCTGATATAGGACTTGCACTCGAAATCAGCAGCCTGAAAACTTAGACAGGGATGTTGCATTCAAGAGGAATGTTGGAAATATCTGACACAGGTTAGCAACATTATCATTATAGTATGAAATAATGTTTAAGCACTCTAAACATTAAATACATTTTAGAAAATATTTTGGTCTTTAGTTTGTATTGCAATAAACAGTTACTATTTCACACAGGGTGCAATTGTCCCCACATTTTTTTGCACCTCACACAATAAGGATGCTATTTCTGAAATCAGTATAAAATTTTGGCTCTTACTCTACAATACTCTGTATATACATCCTACTAAAAAAAGAAAGACATAATAGATTTGTTTCATCACAGATTGTAGCTTTTAAAACATGAAAGTATTCTACAAGTTGTACTGTCGATACAAAAGCTTGCTGCTTCATTGGCTCTGTGGCGCAATGGATAGCGCATTGGACTTCTAGTAGGTTGTAGTTATTCAAAGGTTGTGGGTTTGAGTCCCACCAGAGTCATTCTTTAGCTTCAAATGCAAACATTTAAAATTTACTTAAAATGATACATAACATAGACATTGTATATGGGAGACCTATATACTATATATACAAAGTAATTATAGGCTGTTGACATAAAAATCATTTAAATGTAACACCAGTTACAAATCAATTTTAGATACTTTAAATCAATAACTGGTAATAAAAATGTGGATGGTTATTTTTAACCAGCAATGAAAATATTATGTTGAGTCTGCTCACGTAGGAATACAAAGCTTAAAGTGTATCTACAGTACACTCAAAAATCATAAAAAATCCTTAGATGGGTATTACAAATAACCTACACAATTGCTAAAACCTGATATAGGACTTGCACTTGAAAACCGCAAGAGGAAGACTCAGACATAGCTGTTGCATTTGGGAGAAATGTTATAAATATCTGACACTCGATAGCCATGTAATTATTATAATATAAATTAATATAAATATCTATACTGGTAAAAATGCAAAACCTATATAAATGTTACCAAAATGTTTCTGTCTTCAGTTTCTTTGCAACAAACACTCAATCAGACATGGTGCAATTGTCCCCATATTGATTTGCACCTCACACAAAGTGGGAGCTATTCCTGAAATCATTACAAAAATTTGAATCTCACTCTACGATACTCTCTTTACAGCCTACTTAAAAAATAGAAAAATAAAAAGATTAGTTTCATCACAGATTGTCATTTAAAACATAAGAGTATTCAACACATTGTACTGTTGATACAAAAACGTGGTACATCAGTGGCTCTGTGGTGCAATGGACAGCGCATTTGACTTCTAGTAGGTTGTAGTTATTCACAGGTCTTGTGTTCGAGTCCCACCAGAGTCGTTCTTTAGTTCTAAATGCAAACATTTAAACTTTACTTACAATAATACATAACGTAGACACTGTATATAGGAGACTTATTTACTATATATATATATACAAAGTAAAATCTTTTCAATGTAAGATCACCAATTACAAATCAATTTTCGATACTTTAAATCAATAACTGCTGATCAAAAATGCTTATTGTTATATTTAACCAGCAACCAAATTCAATGTTGAGTCTGCTCAGCTAGCTATGCAGACCTTGAAGGGTATCTACACTCAAAAAACATTTAATCCTTTTTACCTGTAATCCTTACATGGTTATCACATATTAGCTAAATAATTGCTTAAACCTGATATAGGACTTGCACTCGAAATCAGCAGCCGGAAAACTCAGACAGGGATGTTGCATTCAAGAGGAATGTTGGAAATATCTGACACAGGTTAGCAACATTATCATGATAGTATGAAATAAGATGAATATCTACACTGTTAAGCACTCTAAACATTAAATACATTTTAGAAAATATTTTGGTCTTTAGTTTGTATTGCAATAAACAGTTACTATTTCACACAGGGTGCAATTGTCCCCACATTTTTTTGCACCTCACACAATGAGGATGCTATTTCTGAAATCAGTATAAAATTTTGGCTCTTACTCTACAATACTCTGTATATACATCCTACTAAAAAAAAGAAAGACATAATAGATTTGTTTCATCACAGATTGTAGCTTTTAAAACATGAAAGTATTCTACAAGCTGTACTGTCGATACAAACGCTTGCTGCTTCAGTGGCTCTGTGGCGCAATGGATAGCGTATTTGACTTCTAGTAGGTTGTAGTTATTCAAAGGTTGTGGGTTCAAGTCCCAGCAGAGTCATTCTTTAGCTTCAAATGCAAACATTTAAAATTTACTTAAAATGATACATAACATAGACATTGTATATGGGAAACCTATATACTATATATACAAAGTAATTATAGGCTGTTGACATAAAAATCATTTAAATGTAAGACCAGTTACAAATCAATTTTAGATACTTTAAATCAATAACTGGTAATAAAAATGTGGATGGTTATTTTTAACCAGCAATCAAAATATTATGTTGAGTCTGCTCACGTAGGAATACAAAGCTTAAAGTGTATCTACAGTACACTCAAAAATCATAAAAAATCCTTAGATGTGTATTACAAATAACCTACACAATTGCTAAAACCTGATATAGGACTTGCACTTGAAAACAGCAAGAGGAAGACTCAGACATAGCTGTTGCATTTGGGAGAAATGTTATAAATATCTGACACTCGATAGCCATGTAATTATTATAATATAAATTAATATAAATATATATACTGGTAAAAATACAAAACCTATATAAATGTTACCAAAATGTTTCTGTCTTCAGTTTCTTTGGAACAAACACTCAATCAGACATGGTGCAATTGTCCCCATATTGATTTGCACCTCACACAAAGTGGGAGCTATTTCTGAAATCATTACAAAAATTTTACTCTCACTCTACGATACTCTCTTTACAGCATACTTAAAAAATAGAAAAATAAAAAGATTAGTTTCATCACAGATTGTGTCATTTAAAACATAAGAGTATTCAACACATTGTACTGTTGATACAAAAGTATGATACATCAGTGGCTCTGTGGCGCAATGGATAGCGCATTGGACTTCTAGTAGGTTGTAGTTATTCAAAGGTTGTGGGTTCGAGTCCCACCAGAGTCATTCTTTAGTTTCAAATGACAAGATTTAAAGTTTACTTACAATAATACATAACGTAGACATTGTATACAGGAGACTTATTTACTATATATATTTATACAAAGTAATGATAGGCTGGTGACATAAAAATCTTTTCAATGTAAGATCACCAATTACAAATCAATTTTCGATACTTTAAATCAATAACTGCTGATCAAAAATGCTTATTGTTATATTTAACCAGCAACCAAATTCAATGTTGAGTCTGCTCAGCTAGCTATGCAGACCTTGAAGGGTATCTACACTCAAAAAACATTAAATCCTTTTTACCTGTAATCCTTACATGGTTATCACATATTAGCTAAATAATTGCTTAAACCTGATATAGGACTTGCACTCGAAATCAGCAGCCGGAAAACTCAGACAGGGATGTTGCATTCAAGAGGAATGTTGGAAATATCTGACACAGGTTAGCAACATTATCATGATAGTATGAAATAAGATGAATATCTACACTGTTAAGCACTCTAAACATTAAATACATTTTAGAAAATATTTTGGTCTTTAGTTTGTATTGCAATAAACAGTTACTATTTCACACAGGGTGCAATTGTCCCCACATTTTTTTGCACCTCACACAATGAGGATGCTATTTCTGAAATCAGTATAAAATTTTGGCTCTTACTCTACAATACTCTGTATATACATCCTACTAAAAAAAGAAAGACATAATAGATTTGTTTCATCACAGATTGTAGCTTTTAAAACATGAAAGTATTCTACAAGTTGTACTGTCGATACAAACGCTTGCTGCTTCAGTGGCTCTGTGGCGCAATGGATAGCGCATTGGACTTCTAGTAGGTTGTAGTTATTCAAAGGTTGTGGGTTTGAGTCCCACCAGAGTCATTCTTTAGCTTCAAATGCAAACATTTAAAATTTACTTAAAATGATACATAACATAGACATTGTATATGGGAGACCTATATACTATATATACAAAGTAATTATAGGCTGTTGACATAAAAATCATTTAAATGTAACACCAGTTACAAATCAATTTTAGATACTTTAAATCAATAACTGGTATAAAAATGTGGATGGTTATTTTTAACCAGCAATGAAAATATTATGTTGAGTCTGCTCACGTAGGAATACAAAGCTTAAAGTGTATCTACAGTACACTCAAAAATCATAAAAAATCCTTAGATGGGTATTACAAATAACCTACACAATTGCTAAAACCTGATATAGGACTTGCACTTGAAAACCGCAAGAGGAAGACTCAGACATAGCTGTTGCATTTGGGAGAAATGTTATAAATATCTGACACTCGATAGCCATGTAATTATTATAATATAAATTAATATAAATATCTATACTGGTAAAAATGCAAAACCTATATAAATGTTACCAAAATGTTTCTGTCTTCAGTTTCTTTGCAACAAACACTCAATCAGACATGCTGCAATTGTCCCCATATTGATTTGCACCTCACACAAAGTGGGAGCTATTCCTGAAATCATTACAAAAATTTGAATCTCACTCTACGATACTCTCTTTACAGCCTACTTAAAAAATAGAAAAATAAAAAGATTAGTTTCATCACAGATTGTCATTTAAAACATAAGAGTATTCAACACATTGTACTGTTGATACAAAAACGTGGTACATCAGTGGCTCTGTGGTGCAATGGACAGCGCATTTGACTTCTAGTAGGTTGTAGTTATTCAAAGGTCTTGTGTTTGAGTCACACCAGAGTCGTTCTTTAGTTTCAAATGCAAACATTTAAACTTTACTTACAATAATACATAACGTAGACATTGTATATAGGAGACTTATTTACTATATATATATATATATATATATATATACAAAGTAAAATCTTTTCAATGTAAGATCACCAATTACAAATCAATTTTCGATACTTTAAATCAATAACTGCTGATCAAAAATGCTTATTGTTATATTTAACCAGCAACCAAATTCAATGTTGAGTCTGCTCAGCTAGCTATGCAGACCTTGAAGGGTATCTACACTCAAAAAACATTAAATCCTTTTTACCTGTAATCCTTACATGGTTATCACATATTAGCTAAATAATTGCTTAAACCTGATATAGGACTTGCACTCGAAATCAGCAGCCTGAAAACTTAGACAGGGATGTTGCATTCAAGAGGAATGTTGGAAATATCTGACACAGGTTAGCAACATTATCATTATAGTATGAAATAATGTTTAAGCACTCTAAACATTAAATACATTTTAGAAAATATTTTGGTCTTTAGTTTGTATTGCAATAAACAGTTACTATTTCACACAGGGTGCAATTGTCCCCACATTTTTTTGCACCTCACACAATAAGGATGCTATTTCTGAAATCAGTATAAAATTTTGGCTCTTACTCTACAATACTCTGTATATACATCCTACTAAAAAAAGAAAGACATAATAGATTTGTTTCATCACAGATTGTAGCTTTTAAAACATGAAAGTATTCTACAAGTTGTACTGTCGATACAAAAGCTTGCTGCTTCATTGGCTCTGTGGCGCAATGGATAGCGTATTGGACTTCTAGTAGGTTGTAGTTATTCAAAGGTTGTGGGTTTGAGTCCCACCAGAGTCATTCTTTAGCTTCAAATGCAAACATTTAAAATTTACTTAAAATGATACATAACATAGACATTGTATATGGGAGACCTATATACTATATATACAAAGTAATTATAGGCTGTTGACATAAAAATCATTTAAATGTAAGACCAGTTACAAATCAATTTTAGATACTTTAAATCAATAACTGGTAATAAAAATGTGGATGGTTATTTTTAACCAGCAATGAAAATATTATGTTGAGTCTGCTCATGTAGGAATACAAAGCTTAAAGTGTATCTACAGTACACTCAAAAATCATAAAAAATCCTTAGATGGGTATTACAAATAACCTACACAATTGCTAAAACCTGATATAGGACTTGCACTTGAAAACCGCAAGAGGAAGACTCAGACATAGCTGTTGCATTTGGGAGAAATGTTATAAATATCTGACACTCGATAGCCATGTAATTATTATAATATAAATTAATATAAATATCTATACTGGTAAAAATGCAAAACCTATATAAATGTTACCAAAATGTTTCTGTCTTCAGTTTCTTTGCAACAAACACTCAATCAGACATGGTGCAATTGTCCCCATATTGATTTGCACCTCACACAAAGTGGGAGCTATTCCTGAAATCATTACAAAAATTTGAATCTCACTCTACGATACTCTCTTTACAGCCTACTTAAAAAATAGAAAAATAAAAAGATTAGTTTCATCACAGATTGTCATTTAAAACATAAGAGTATTCAACACATTGTACTGTTGATACAAAAACATGGTACATCAGTGGCTCTGTGGTGCAATGGACAGCGCATTTGACTTCTAGTAGGTTGTAGTTATTCACAGGTCTTGTGTTCGAGTCCCACCAGAGTCGTTCTTTAGTTCTAAATGCAAACATTTAAACTTTACTTACAATAATACATAACGTAGACACTGTATATAGGAGACTTATTTACTATATATATATATACAAAGTAAAATCTTTTCAATGTAAGATCACCAATTACAAATCAATTTTCGATACTTTAAATCAATAACTGCTGATCAAAAATGCTTATTGTTATATTTAACCAGCAACCAAATTCAATGTTGAGTCTGCTCAGCTAGCTATGCAGACCTTGAAGGGTATCTACACTCAAAAAACATTAAATCCTTTTTACCTGTAATCCTTACATGGTTATCACATATTAGCTAAATAATTGCTTAAACCTGATATAGGACTTGCACTCGAAATCAGCAGCCGGAAAACTCAGACAGGGATGTTGCATTCAAGAGGAATGTTGGAAATATCTGACACAGGTTAGCAACATTATCATGATAGTATGAAATAAGATGAATATCTACACTGTTAAGCACTCTAAACATTAAATACATTTTAGAAAATATTTTGGTCTTTAGTTTGTATTGCAATAAACAGTTACTATTTCACACAGGGTGCAATTGTCCCCACATTTTTTTGCACCTCACACAATGAGGATGCTATTTCTGAAATCAGTATAAAATTTTGGCTCTTACTCTACAATACTCTGTATATACATCCTACTAAAAAAAAGAAAGACATAATAGATTTGTTTCATCACAGATTGTAGCTTTTAAAACATGAAAGTATTCTACAAGCTGTACTGTCGATACAAACGCTTGCTGCTTCAGTGGCTCTGTGGCGCAATGGATAGCGTATTTGACTTCTAGTAGGTTGTAGTTATTCAAAGGTTGTGGGTTCAAGTCCCAGCAGAGTCATTCTTTAGCTTCAAATGCAAACATTTAAAATTTACTTAAAATGATACATAACATAGACATTGTATATGGGAAACCTATATACTATATATACAAAGTAATTATAGGCTGTTGACATAAAAATCATTTAAATGTAAGACCAGTTACAAATCAATTTTAGATACTTTAAATCAATAACTGGTAATAAAAATGTGGATGGTTATTTTTAACCAGCAATCAAAATATTATGTTGAGTCTGCTCACGTAGGAATACAAAGCTTAAAGTGTATCTACAGTACACTCAAAAATCATAAAAAATCCTTAGATGTGTATTACAAATAACCTACACAATTGCTAAAACCTGATATAGGACTTGCACTTGAAAACAGCAAGAGGAAGACTCAGACATAGCTGTTGCATTTGGGAGAAATGTTATAAATATCTGACACTCGATAGCCATGTAATTATTATAATATAAATTAATATAAATATATATACTGGTAAAAATACAAAACCTATATAAATGTTACCAAAATGTTTCTGTCTTCAGTTTCTTTGGAACAAACACTCAATCAGACATGGTGCAATTGTCCCCATATTGATTTGCACCTCACACAAAGTGGGAGCTATTTCTGAAATCATTACAAAAATTTTACTCTCACTCTACGATACTCTCTTTACAGCATACTTAAAAAATAGAAAAATAAAAAGATTAGTTTCATCACAGATTGTGTCATTTAAAACATAAGAGTATTCAACACATTGTACTGTTGATACAAAAGTATGATACTTCAGTGGCTCTGTGGCGCAATGGATAGCGCATTGGACTTCTAGTAGGTTGTAGTTATTCAAAGGTTGTGGGTTCGAGTCCCACCAGAGTCATTCTTTAGTTTCAAATGACAAGATTTAAAGTTTACTTACAATAATACATAACGTAGACATTGTATACAGGAGACTTATTTACTATATATATTTATACAAAGTAATGATAGGCTGGTGACATAAAAATCTTTTCAATGTAAGATCACCAATTACAAATCAATTTTCGATACTTTAAATCAATAACTGCTGATCAAAAATGCTTATTGTTATATTTAACCAGCAACCAAATTCAATGTTGAGTCTGCTCAGCTAGCTATGCAGACCTTGAAGGGTATCTACACTCAAAAAACATTAAATCCTTTTTACCTGTAATCCTTACATGGTTATCACATATTAGCTAAATAATTGCTTAAACCTGATATAGGACTTGCACTCGAAATCAGCAGCCGGAAAACTCAGACAGGGATGTTGCATTCAAGAGGAATGTTGGAAATATCTGACACAGGTTAGCAACATTATCATGATAGTATGAAATAAGATGAATATCTACACTGTTAAGCACTCTAAACATTAAATACATTTTAGAAAATATTTTGGTCTTTAGTTTGTATTGCAATAAACAGTTACTATTTCACACAGGGTGCAATTGTCCCCACATTTTTTTGCACCTCACACAATGAGGATGCTATTTCTGAAATCAGTATAAAATTTTGGCTCTTACTCTACAATACTCTGTATATACATCCTACTAAAAAAAGAAAGACATAATAGATTTGTTTCATCACAGATTGTAGCTTTTAAAACATGAAAGTATTCTACAAGTTGTACTGTCGATACAAACGCTTGCTGCTTCAGTGGCTCTGTGGCGCAATGGATAGCGCATTGGACTTCTAGTAGGTTGTAGTTATTCAAAGGTTGTGGGTTTGAGTCCCACCAGAGTCATTCTTTAGCTTCAAATGCAAACATTTAAAATTTACTTAAAATGATACATAACATAGACATTGTATATGGGAGACCTATATACTATATATACAAAGTAATTATAGGCTGTTGACATAAAAATCATTTAAATGTAACACCAGTTACAAATCAATTTTAGATACTTTAAATCAATAACTGGTATAAAAATGTGGATGGTTATTTTTAACCAGCAATGAAAATATTATGTTGAGTCTGCTCACGTAGGAATACAAAGCTTAAAGTGTATCTACAGTACACTCAAAAATCATAAAAAATCCTTAGATGGGTATTACAAATAACCTACACAATTGCTAAAACCTGATATAGGACTTGCACTTGAAAACCGCAAGAGGAAGACTCAGACATAGCTGTTGCATTTGGGAGAAATGTTATAAATATCTGACACTCGATAGCCATGTAATTATTATAATATAAATTAATATAAATATCTATACTGGTAAAAATGCAAAACCTATATAAATGTTACCAAAATGTTTCTGTCTTCAGTTTCTTTGCAACAAACACTCAATCAGACATGCTGCAATTGTCCCCATATTGATTTGCACCTCACACAAAGTGGGAGCTATTCCTGAAATCATTACAAAAATTTGAATCTCACTCTACGATACTCTCTTTACAGCCTACTTAAAAAATAGAAAAATAAAAAGATTAGTTTCATCACAGATTGTCATTTAAAACATAAGAGTATTCAACACATTGTACTGTTGATACAAAAACGTGGTACATCAGTGGCTCTGTGGTGCAATGGACAGCGCATTTGACTTCTAGTAGGTTGTAGTTATTCAAAGGTCTTGTGTTTGAGTCACACCAGAGTCGTTCTTTAGTTTCAAATGCAAACATTTAAACTTTACTTACAATAATACATAACGTAGACATTGTATATAGGAGACTTATTTACTATATATATATATATATATATATATACAAAGTAAAATCTTTTCAATGTAAGATCACCAATTACAAATCAATTTTCGATACTTTAAATCAATAACTGCTGATCAAAAATGCTTATTGTTATATTTAACCAGCAACCAAATTCAATGTTGAGTCTGCTCAGCTAGCTATGCAGACCTTGAAGGGTATCTACACTCAAAAAACATTAAATCCTTTTTACCTGTAATCCTTACATGGTTATCACATATTAGCTAAATAATTGCTTAAACCTGATATAGGACTTGCACTCGAAATCAGCAGCCTGAAAACTTAGACAGGGATGTTGCATTCAAGAGGAATGTTGGAAATATCTGACACAGGTTAGCAACATTATCATTATAGTATGAAATAATGTTTAAGCACTCTAAACATTAAATACATTTTAGAAAATATTTTGGTCTTTAGTTTGTATTGCAATAAACAGTTACTATTTCACACAGGGTGCAATTGTCCCCACATTTTTTTGCACCTCACACAATAAGGATGCTATTTCTGAAATCAGTATAAAATTTTGGCTCTTACTCTACAATACTCTGTATATACATCCTACTAAAAAAAGAAAGACATAATAGATTTGTTTCATCACAGATTGTAGCTTTTAAAACATGAAAGTATTCTACAAGTTGTACTGTCGATACAAAAGCTTGCTGCTTCATTGGCTCTGTGGCGCAATGGATAGCGCATTGGACTTCTAGTAGGTTGTAGTTATTCAAAGGTTGTGGGTTTGAGTCCCACCAGAGTCATTCTTTAGCTTCAAATGCAAACATTTAAAATTTACTTAAAATGATACATAACATAGACATTGTATATGGGAGACCTATATACTATATATACAAAGTAATTATAGGCTGTTGACATAAAAATCATTTAAATGTAACACCAGTTACAAATCAATTTTAGATACTTTAAATCAATAACTGGTAATAAAAATGTGGATGGTTATTTTTAACCAGCAATGAAAATATTATGTTGAGTCTGCTCACGTAGGAATACAAAGCTTAAAGTGTATCTACAGTACACTCAAAAATCATAAAAAATCCTTAGATGGGTATTACAAATAACCTACACAATTGCTAAAACCTGATATAGGACTTGCACTTGAAAACCGCAAGAGGAAGACTCAGACATAGCTGTTGCATTTGGGAGAAATGTTATAAATATCTGACACTCGATAGCCATGTAATTATTATAATATAAATTAATATAAATATCTACACTGGTAAAAATGCAAAACCTATATAAATGTTACCAAAATGTTTCTGTCTTCAGTTTCTTTGCAACAAACACTCAATCAGACATGGTGCAATTGTCCCCATATTGATTTGCACCTCACACAAAGTGGGAGCTATTCCTGAAATCATTACAAAAATTTGAATCTCACTCTACGATACTCTCTTTACAGCCTACTTAAAAAATAGAAAAATAAAAAGATTAGTTTCATCACAGATTGTCATTTAAAACATAAGAGTATTCAACACATTGTACTGTTGATACAAAAACGTGGTACATCAGTGGCTCTGTGGTGCAATGGACAGCGCATTTGACTTCTAGTAGGTTGTAGTTATTCACAGGTCTTGTGTTCGAGTCCCACCAGAGTCGTTCTTTAGTTCTAAATGCAAACATTTAAACTTTACTTACAATAATACATAACGTAGACACTGTATATAGGAGACTTATTTACTATATATATATATACAAAGTAAAATCTTTTCAATGTAAGATCACCAATTACAAATCAATTTTCGATACTTTAAATCAATAACTGCTGATCAAAAATGCTTATTGTTATATTTAACCAGCAACCAAATTCAATGTTGAGTCTGCTCAGCTAGCTATGCAGACCTTGAAGGGTATCTACACTCAAAAAACATTTAATCCTTTTTACCTGTAATCCTTACATGGTTATCACATATTAGCTAAATAATTGCTTAAACCTGATATAGGACTTGCACTCGAAATCAGCAGCCGGAAAACTCAGACAGGGATGTTGCATTCAAGAGGAATGTTGGAAATATCTGACACAGGTTAGCAACATTATCATGATAGTATGAAATAAGATGAATATCTACACTGTTAAGCACTCTAAACATTAAATACATTTTAGAAAATATTTTGGTCTTTAGTTTGTATTGCAATAAACAGTTACTATTTCACACAGGGTGCAATTGTCCCCACATTTTTTTGCACCTCACACAATGAGGATGCTATTTCTGAAATCAGTATAAAATTTTGGCTCTTACTCTACAATACTCTGTATATACATCCTACTAAAAAAAAGAAAGACATAATAGATTTGTTTCATCACAGATTGTAGCTTTTAAAACATGAAAGTATTCTACAAGCTGTACTGTCGATACAAACGCTTGCTGCTTCAGTGGCTCTGTGGCGCAATGGATAGCGTATTTGACTTCTAGTAGGTTGTAGTTATTCAAAGGTTGTGGGTTCAAGTCCCAGCAGAGTCATTCTTTAGCTTCAAATGCAAACATTTAAAATTTACTTAAAATGATACATAACATAGACATTGTATATGGGAAACCTATATACTATATATACAAAGTAATTATAGGCTGTTGACATAAAAATCATTTAAATGTAAGACCAGTTACAAATCAATTTTAGATACTTTAAATCAATAACTGGTAATAAAAATGTGGATGGTTATTTTTAACCAGCAATCAAAATATTATGTTGAGTCTGCTCACGTAGGAATACAAAGCTTAAAGTGTATCTACAGTACACTCAAAAATCATAAAAAATCCTTAGATGTGTATTACAAATAACCTACACAATTGCTAAAACCTGATATAGGACTTGCACTTGAAAACAGCAAGAGGAAGACTCAGACATAGCTGTTGCATTTGGGAGAAATGTTATAAATATCTGACACTCGATAGCCATGTAATTATTATAATATAAATTAATATAAATATATATACTGGTAAAAATACAAAACCTATATAAATGTTACCAAAATGTTTCTGTCTTCAGTTTCTTTGGAACAAACACTCAATCAGACATGGTGCAATTGTCCCCATATTGATTTGCACCTCACACAAAGTGGGAGCTATTTCTGAAATCATTACAAAAATTTTACTCTCACTCTACGATACTCTCTTTACAGCATACTTAAAAAATAGAAAAATAAAAAGATTAGTTTCATCACAGATTGTGTCATTTAAAACATAAGAGTATTCAACACATTGTACTGTTGATACAAAAGTATGATACATCAGTGGCTCTGTGGCGCAATGGATAGCGCATTGGACTTCTAGTAGGTTGTAGTTATTCAAAGGTTGTGGGTTCGAGTCCCACCAGAGTCATTCTTTAGTTTCAAATGACAAGATTTAAAGTTTACTTACAATAATACATAACGTAGACATTGTATACAGGAGACTTATTTACTATATATATTTATACAAAGTAATGATAGGCTGGTGACATAAAAATCTTTTCAATGTAAGATCACCAATTACAAATCAATTTTCGATACTTTAAATCAATAACTGCTGATCAAAAATGCTTATTGTTATATTTAACCAGCAACCAAATTCAATGTTGAGTCTGCTCAGCTAGCTATGCAGACCTTGAAGGGTATCTACACTCAAAAAACATTAAATCCTTTTTACCTGTAATCCTTACATGGTTATCACATATTAGCTAAATAATTGCTTAAACCTGATATAGGACTTGCACTCGAAATCAGCAGCCGGAAAACTCAGACAGGGATGTTGCATTCAAGAGGAATGTTGGAAATATCTGACACAGGTTAGCAACATTATCATGATAGTATGAAATAAGATGAATATCTACACTGTTAAGCACTCTAAACATTAAATACATTTTAGAAAATATTTTGGTCTTTAGTTTGTATTGCAATAAACAGTTACTATTTCACACAGGGTGCAATTGTCCCCACATTTTTTTGCACCTCACACAATGAGGATGCTATTTCTGAAATCAGTATAAAATTTTGGCTCTTACTCTACAATACTCTGTATATACATCCTACTAAAAAAAGAAAGACATAATAGATTTGTTTCATCACAGATTGTAGCTTTTAAAACATGAAAGTATTCTACAAGTTGTACTGTCGATACAAACGCTTGCTGCTTCAGTGGTTCTGTGGCGCAATGGATAGCGCATTGGACTTCTAGTAGGTTGTAGTTATTCAAAGGTTGTGGGTTTGAGTCCCACCAGAGTCATTCTTTAGCTTCAAATGCAAACATTTAAAATTTACTTAAAATGATACATAACATAGACATTGTATATGGGAGACCTATATACTATATATACAAAGTAATTATAGGCTGTTGACATAAAAATCATTTAAATGTAACACCAGTTACAAATCAATTTTAGATACTTTAAATCAATAACTGGTAATAAAAATGTGGATGGTTATTTTTAACCAGCAATGAAAATATTATGTTGAGTCTGCTCACGTAGGAATACAAAGCTTAAAGTGTATCTACAGTACACTCAAAAATCATAAAAAATCCTTAGATGGGTATTACAAATAACCTACACAATTGCTAAAACCTGATATAGGACTTGCACTTGAAAACCGCAAGAGGAAGACTCAGACATAGCTGTTGCATTTGGGAGAAATGTTATAAATATCTGACACTCGATAGCCATGTAATTATTATAATATAAATTAATATAAATATCTATACTGGTAAAAATGCAAAACCTATATAAATGTTACCAAAATGTTTCTGTCTTCAGTTTCTTTGCAACAAACACTCAATCAGACATGCTGCAATTGTCCCCATATTGATTTGCACCTCACACAAAGTGGGAGCTATTCCTGAAATCATTACAAAAATTTGAATCTCACTCTACGATACTCTCTTTACAGCCTACTTAAAAAATAGAAAAATAAAAAGATTAGTTTCATCACAGATTGTCATTTAAAACATAAGAGTATTCAACACATTGTACTGTTGATACAAAAACGTGGTACATCAGTGGCTCTGTGGTGCAATGGACAGCGCATTTGACTTCTAGTAGGTTGTAGTTATTCAAAGGTCTTGTGTTTGAGTCACACCAGAGTCGTTCTTTAGTTTCAAATGCAAACATTTAAACTTTACTTACAATAATACATAACGTAGACATTGTATATAGGAGACTTATTTACTATATATATATATATATATATATATACAAAGTAAAATCTTTTCAATGTAAGATCACCAATTACAAATCAATTTTCGATACTTTAAATCAATAACTGCTGATCAAAAATGCTTATTGTTATATTTAACCAGCAACCAAATTCAATGTTGAGTCTGCTCAGCTAGCTATGCAGACCTTGAAGGGTATCTACACTCAAAAAACATTACATCCTTTTTACCTGTAATCCTTACATGGTTATCACATATTAGCTAAATAATTGCTTAAACCTGATATAGGACTTGCACTCGAAATCAGCAGCCTGAAAACTTAGACAGGGATGTTGCATTCAAGAGGAATGTTGGAAATATCTGACACAGGTTAGCAACATTATCATTATAGTATGAAATAATGTTTAAGCACTCTAAACATTAAATACATTTTAGAAAATATTTTGGTCTTTAGTTTGTATTGCAATAAACAGTTACTATTTCACACAGGGTGCAATTGTCCCCACATTTTTTTGCACCTCACACAATAAGGATGCTATTTCTGAAATCAGTATAAAATTTTGGCTCTTACTCTACAATACTCTGTATATACATCCTACTAAAAAAAGAAAGACATAATAGATTTGTTTCATCACAGATTGTAGCTTTTAAAACATGAAAGTATTCTACAAGTTGTACTGTCGATACAAACGCTTGCTGCTTCAGTGGCTCTGTGGCGCAATGGATAGCGCATTGGACTTCTAGTAGGTTGTAATTATTCAAAGGTTGTGGGTTAGAGTCCCATCAGAGTCATTCTTTAGCTTCAAATGCAAACATTTAAAATTTACTTAAAATGATACATAACATAGACATTGTATATGGGAGACCTATATACTATATATACAAAGTAATTATAGGCTGTTGACATAAAAATCATTTAAATGTAACACCAGTTACAAATCAATTTTAGATACTTTAAATCAATAACTGGTAATAAAAATGTGGATGGTTATTTTTAACCAGCAATGAAAATATTATGTTGAGTCTGCTCACGTAGGAATACAAAGCTTAAAGGGTATCTACAGTACACTCAAAATCATAAAAAATCCATAGATGGGTATTACAAATAACCTACACAATTGCTAAAACCTGATATAGGACTTGCACTTGAAAACAGCAAGAGGAAGACTCAGACATAGCTGTTGCATTTGGGAGAAATGTTATAAATATCTGACACTCGATAGCCATGTAATTATTATAATATAAATTAATATAAATATCTATACTGGTAAAATACAAAACCTATATAAATGTTACCAAAATGTTTCTGTCTTCAGTTTCTTTGCAACAAACACTCAATCAGACATGGTGCAATTGTCCCCATATTGATATGCACCTCACACAAAGTGGGAGCTATTTCTGATATCATTACAAAAATTTTACTCTCACTCTACGATACTCTCTTTACAGCATACTTAAAAAATAGAAAAATAAAAAGATTAGTTTCATCACAGATTGTGTCATTTAAATCATAAGAGTATTCAACACATTGTACTGTTGATACAAAAATATGATACATCAGTGGCTCTGTGGCGCGATGGATAGCTCATTGGACTTCTAGTAGATTGTAGTTATTCAAAGGTTGTGGGTTCGAGTCCCACCAGAGTCGTTATTTAGTTTCAAATGCAAAGATTTAAAGTTTACTTACAATAATACATAACGTAGACATTGTATACAGGAGACTTATTTACTATATATATATATATATATATACAAAGTAATGATAGGCTGGTGACATAAAAATCTTTTCAATGTAAGGTCACCAATTACAAATCAATTTTCGATACTTTAAATCAATAACTGCTGATCAAAAATGCTTATTGAAATATTTAACCAGCAACCAAATTCAATGTTGAGTCTGCTCAGCTAGCTATGCAGACCTTGAAGGGTATCTACACTCAAAAAACATTAAATCCTTTTTACCTGTAATCCTTACATGGTTATCACATATTAGCTAAATAATTGCTTAAACCTGATATAGGACTTGCACTCGAAATCAGCAGCCGGAAAACTCAGACAGGGATGTTGCATTCAAGAGGAATGTTGGAAATATCTGACACAGGTTAGCAACATTATCATGATAGTATGAAATAAGATGAATATCTACACTGTTCAGCACTCTAAACATTAAATACATTTTAGAAAATATTTTGGTCTTTAGTTTGTATTGCAATAAACAGTTACTATTTCACACAGGGTGCAATTGTCCCCACATTTTTTTGCACCTCACACAATGAGGATGCTATTTCTGAAATCAGTATAACATTTTGGCTCTTACTCTACAATACTGTGTATATACATTAGAGATGAGCGGGTTCGGTTTCTCTGAATCCGAACCCGCACGAACTTTATGTTTTTTTTCACGGGTCCGAGCGACTCGGATCTTCCCGCCTTGCTCGGTTAACCCGAGCGCGCCCGAACGTCATCATGACGCTGTCGGATTCTCGCGAGACTCGGATTCTATATAAGGAGCCGCGCGTCGCCGCCATTTTCACACGTGCATTGAGATTGATAGGGAGAGGACGTGGCTGGCGTCCTCTCCATTTAGATTAGAAGAGAGAGAGAGATTGACCTGATTTACTGGAGCTTAGGAGTACTGTAGAAGTGTAGAGAGTGCAGAGTTTACTAGTGACTGACCACAGTGACCACCAGACAGTGCAGTTTTATTTAATATATCCGTTCTCTGCCTGAAAAAAACGATACACACAGTGACTCAGTCACATACCATATCTGTGTGCACTGCTCAGCCCAGTGTGCTGCATCATCTATGTATATATATCTGACTGTGCTCAGCTCACACAGCTTATAATTGTGGGGGAGACTGGGGAGCACTGCAGTGCCAGTTATAGGTTATAGCAGGAGCCAGGAGTACATATTATATTAAAATTAAACAGTGCACACTTTTGCTGCAGGAGTGCCACTGCCAGTGTGACTGACCAGTGACCTGACCACACTGACCACCAGTATAGTTAGTAGTATACTATATTGTGTGATTGCCTGAAAAAGTTAAACACTCGTCGTGTGACTTCACTTGTGTGGTGTTTTTTTTTTTATTCTATAAAAAACTCATTCTGCTGACAGACAGTGTCCAGCAGGTCCGTCATTATATAATATATATACCTGTCCGGCTGCAGTAGTGATATATATATATTTTTTATATCATTATTTATCATCCAGTCGCAGCAGACACAGTACGGTAGTTCACGGCTGTAGCTACCTCTGTGTCGGCACTCGGCAGTCCGTCCATAATTGTATACCACCTACCCGAGGTTTTTTTTTCTTTCTTCTTTATACATACATACTACTACATCTCTTTATCAACCAGTCTATATTAGCAGCAGACACAGTACGGTAGTTCACGGCTGTAGCTACCTCTGTGTCGGCACTCGGCAGTCCGTCCATAATTGTATACCACCTACCCGTGGTTTTTTTTTCCTTCTTCTTTATACATACATACTACTACATCTCTTTATCAACCAGTCTATATTAGCAGCAGACACAGTACAGTACGGTAGTTCACGGCTGTAGCTACCTCTGTGTCGGCACTCGGCAGTCCGTCCATAATTGTATACCACCTACCCGTGGTTTTTTTTTCTTTCTTCTTTATACATACATACTACTACATCTCTTTATCAACCAGTCTATATTAGCAGCAGACACAGTACGGTAGTTCACGGCTGTAGCTACCTCTGTGTCGGCACTCGGCAGTCCGTCCATAATTGTATACCACCTACCCGTGGTTTTTTTTTCTTTCTTCTTTATACATACATACTACTACATCTCTTTATCAACCAGTCTATATTAGCAGCAGACACAGTACAGTACGGTAGTTCACGGCTGTAGCTACCTCTGTGTCGGCACTCGGCAGTCCGTCCATAATTGTATACCACCTACCCGTGGTTTTTTTTTCTTTCTTCTTTATACATACATACTACTACATCTCTTTATCAACCAGTCTATATTAGCAGCAGACACAGTACAGTACGGTAGTTCACGGCTGTAGCTACCTCTGTGTCGGCACTCGGCAGTCCGTCCATAATTGTATACCACCTACCCGTGGTTTTTTTTTCTTTCTTCTTTATACATACATACTACTACATCTCTTTATCAACCAGTCTATATTAGCAGCAGACACAGTACAGTACGGTAGTTCACGGCTGTAGCTACCTCTGTGTCGGCACTCGGCAGTCCGTCCATAATTGTATACCACCTACCCGTGGTTTTTTTTTCTTTCTTCTTTATACATACATACTACTACATCTCTTTATCAACCAGTCTATATTAGCAGCAGACACAGTACAGTACGGTAGTTCACGGCTGTAGCTACCTCTGTGTCGGCACTCGGCAGTCCGTCCATAATTGTATACTAGTATCCATCCATCTCCATTGTTTACCTGAGGTGCCTTTTAGTTGTGCCTATTAAAATATGGAGAACAAAAATGTTGAGGTTCCAAAATTAGGGAAAGATCAAGATCCACTTCCACCTCGTGCTGAAGCTGCTGCCACTAGTCATGGCCGAGACGATGAAATGCCAGCAACGTCGTCTGCCAAGGCCGATGCCCAATGTCATAGTACAGAGCATGTCAAATCCAAAACACCAAATATCAGTAAAAAAAGGACTCCAAAACCTAAAATAAAATTGTCGGAGGAGAAGCGTAAACTTGCCAATATGCCATTTACCACACGGAGTGGCAAGGAACGGCTGAGGCCCTGGCCTATGTTCATGGCTAGTGGTTCAGCTTCACATGAGGATGGAGGCACTCAGCCTCTCGCTAGAAAAATGAAAAGACTCAAGCTGGCAAAAGCAGTAGCACCGCAAAGAACTGTGCGTTCTTCGAAATCCCAAATCCACAAGGAGAGTCCAATTGTGTCGGTTGCGATGCCTGACCTTCCCAACACTGGATGTGAAGAGCATGCGCCTTCCACCATTTGCACGCCCCCTGCAAGTGCTGGAAGGAGCACCCGCAGTCCAGTTCCTGATAGTCAGATTGAAGATGTCAGTGTTGAAGTACACCAGGATGAGGAGGATATGGGTGTTGCTGGCGCTGGGGAGGAAATTGACCAGGAGGATTCTGATGGTGAGGTGGTTTGTTTAAGTCAGGCACCCGGGGAGACACCTGTTGTCCGTGGGAGGAATATGGCCGTTGACATGCCTGGTGAAAATACCAAAAAAATCAGCTCTTCGGTGTGGAACTATTTCAACAGAAATGCGGACAACAGGTGTCAAGCCGTGTGTTCCCTTTGTCAAGCTGTAATAAGTAGGGGTAAGGACGTTAACCACCTCGGAACATCCTCCCTTATACGTCACCTGCAGCGCATTCATAATAAGTCAGTGACAAGTTCAAAAACTTTGTGTGACAGCGGAAGCAGTCCACTGACCAGTAAATCCCTTCCTCTTGTAACCAAGCTCACGCAAACCACCCCACCAACTCCCTCAGTGTCAATTTCCTCCTTCCCCAGGAATGCCAATAGTCCTGCAGGCCATGTCACTGGCAATTCTGACGAGTCCTCTCCTGCCTGGGATTCCTCCGATGCATCCTTGCGTGTAACGCCTACTGCTGCTGGCGCTGCTGTTGTTGCTGCTGGGAGTCGATGGTCATCCCAGAGGGGAAGTCGTAAGACCACTTTTACTACTTCCACCAAGCAATTGACTGTCCAACAGTCCTTTGCGAGGAAGATGAAATATCACAGCAGTCATCCTACTGCAAAGCGGATAACTGAGGCCTTGGCATCCTGGGTGGTGAGAACCGTGGTTCCGGTATCCATCATTACTGCAGAGCCAACTAGAGACTTGTTGGAGGTACTGTGTCCCCGGTACCAAATACCATCTAGGTTCCATTTCTCTAGGCAGGCGATACCGAAAATTTACACAGACCTCAGAAAAAGAGTCACCAGTGTCCTAAAAAATGCAGCTGTACCCAATGTCCACTTAACCACGGACATGTGGACAAGTGGAGCAGGGCAGGGTCAGGACTATATGACTGTGACAGCCCACTGGGTAGATGTATGGACTCCCACCGCAAGAACAGCAGCGGCGGCACCAGTAGCAGCATCTCGCAAACGCCAACTCTTTCCTAGGCAGGCTACGCTTTGTATCACCGCTTTCCAGAATACGCACACAGCTGAAAACCTCTTACGGCAACTGAGGAAGATCATCGCAGAATGGCTTACCCCAATTGGACTCTCCTGTGGATTTGTGGCATCGGACAACGCCAGCAATATTGTGTGTGCATTAAATATGGGCAAATTCCAGCACGTCCCATGTTTTGCACATACCTTGAATTTGGTGGTGCAGAATTTTTAAAAAAACGACAGGGGCGTGCAAGAGATGCTGTCGGTGGCCAGAAGAATTGCGGGACACTTTCGGCGTACAGGCACCACGTACAGAAGACTGGAGCACCACCAAAAACTACTGAACCTACCCTGCCATCATCTGAAGCAAGAAGTGGTAACGAGGTGGAATTCAACCCTCTATATGCTTCAGAGGTTGGAGGAGCAGCAAAAGGCCATTCAAGCCTATACAATTGAGCACGATATAAGAGGTGGAATGCACCTGTCTCAAGTGCAGTGGAGAATGATTTCAACGTTGTGCAAGGTTCTGATGCCCTTTGAACTTGCCACACGTGAAGTCAGTTCAGACACTGCCTGCCTGAGTCAGGTCATTCCCCTCATCAGGCTTTTGCAGAAGAAGCTGGAGGCATTGAAGAAGGAGCTAAAAGGGAGCGATTCCGCTAGGCATGTGGGACTTGTGGATGCAGCCCTTAATTCGCTTAACAAGGATTCACGGGTGGTCAATCTGTTGAAATCAGAGCACTACATTTTGGCCACCGTGCTCGATCCTAGATTTAAAACCTACCTTGGATCTCTCTTTCCGGCAGACACAAGTCTGCTGGGGTGCAAAGACCTGCTGGTGACAAAATTGTCAAGTCAAGCGGAACGCGACCTGTCAACATCTCCTCCTTCACATTCTCCCGCAACTGGGGGTGCGAGGAAAAGGCTCAGAATTCCGAGCCCACCCGCTGGCGGTGATGCAGGGCAGTCTGGAGCGACTGCTGATGCTGACATCTGGTCCGGACTGAAGGACCTGACAACGATTACGGACATGTCGTCTACTGTCACTGCATATGATTCTCTCAACATTGAAAGAATGGTGGAGGATTATATGAGTGACCGCATCCAAGTAGGCACGTCACACAGTCCGTACTTATACTGGCAGGAAAAAGAGGCAATTTGGAGGCCCTTGCACAAACTGGCTTTATTCTACCTAAGTTGCCCTCCCACAAGTGTGTACTCCGAAAGAGTGTTTAGTGCCGCCGCTCACCTTGTCAGCAATCGGCGTACGAGGTTACATCCAGAAAATGTGGAGAAGATGATGTTCATTAAAATGAATTATAATCAATTCCTCCGCGGAGACATTGACCAGCAGCAATTGCCTCCACAAAGTACACAGGGAGCTGAGATGGTGGATTCCAGTGGGGACGAATTGATAATCTGTGAGGAGGGGGATGTACACGGTGATATATCGGAGGATGATGATGAGGTGGACATCTTGCCTCTGTAGAGCCAGTTTGTGCAAGGAGAGATTAATTGCTTCTTTTTTGGTGGGGGTCCAAACCAACCCGTCATATCAGTCACAGTCGTGTGGCAGACCCTGTCACTGAAATGATGGGTTGGTTAAAGTGTGCATGTCCTGTTTATACAACATAAGGGTGGGTGGGAGGGCCCAAGGACAATTCCATCTTGCACCTCTTTTTTCTTTTATTTTTCTTTGCGTCATGTGCTGTTTGGGGAGGGTTTTTTGGAAGGGACATCCTGCGTGACACTGCAGTGCCACTCCTAGATGGGCCCGGTGTTTGTGTCGGCCACTAGGGTCGCTAATCTTACTCACACAGCTACCTCATTGCGCCTCTTTTTTTCTTTGCGTCATGTGCTGTTTGGGGAGGGTTTTTTGGAAGGGACATCCTGCGTGACACTGCAGTGCCACTCCTAGATGGGCCAGGTGTTTGTGTCGGGCACTTGGGTCGCTGAGCTTAGTCACACAGCTATCTCATTGCACCTCTTTTTTTCTTTGCGTCATGTGCTGTTTGGGGAGTGTTTTTTGGAAGGGCCATCCTGCGTGACACTGCAGTGACACTCCTAGATGGGCCAGGTGTTTGTGTCGGCCACTAGGGTCGCTTAGCTTAGTCATCCAGCGACCTCGGTGCAAATTTTAGGACTAAAAATAATATTGTGAGGTGTGAGGTATTCAGAATAGACTGAAAATGAGTGGAAATTATGGTTTTTGAGGTTAATAATAATATGGGATCAAAATGACCCCCAAATTCTATGATTTAAGCTGTTTTTTAGGGTTTTTTGAAAAAAACACCCGAATCCAAAACACACCCGAATCCGACAAAAAAAATTCGGTGAGGTTTTGCCAAAACGCGGTCGAACCCAAAACACGGCCGCGGAACCGAACCCAAAACCAAAACACAAAACCCGAAAAATTTCAGGCGCTCATCTCTAATATACATCCTACTAAAAAAAGAAAGACATAATAGATTTGTTTCATCACAGATTGTAGCTTTTAAAACATGAAAGTATTCTACAAGTTGTACTGTCGATACAAAAGCTTGTTGTTTCAGTGGCTCTGTGGCGCAATGGATAGCGCATTGGACTTCTAGTAGGTTGTAGTTATTCAAAGGTTGTGGGTTTGAGTCCCACCAGCGTCATTCTTTAGCTTCAAATGCAAACATTTAAAATGTACTTAAAATGATACATAACATAGACATTGTATATGGGAGACCTATATACTATATATACAAAGTAATTATAGGCTGTTGACATAAAAATCATTTAAATGTAACACCAGTTACAAATCAATTTTAGATACTTTAAATCAATAACTGGTAATAAAAATGTGGATGGTTATTTTTAACCAGCAATGAAAATATTATGTTGAGTCTGCTCACGTAGGAATACAAAGCTTAAAGTGTATCTACAGTACACTCAAAAATCATAAAAAATCCTTAGATGGGTATTACAAATAACCTACACAATTGCTAAAACCTGATATAGGACTTGCACTTGAAAACCGCAAGAGGAAGACTCAGACATAGCTGTTGCATTTGGGAGAAATGTTATAAATATCTGACACTCGATAGCCATGTAATTATTATAATATAAATTAATATAAATATCTATACTGGTAAAAATGCAAAACCTATATAAATGTTACCAAAATGTTTCTGTCTTCAGTTTCTTTGCAACAAACACTCAATCAGACATGGTGCAATTGTCCCCATATTGATTTGCACCTCACACAAAGTGGGAGCTATTCCTGAAATCATTACAAAAATTTGAATCTCACTCTACGATACTCTCTTTACAGCCTACTTAAAAAATAGAAAAATAAAAATATTAGTTTCATCACAGATTGTCATTTAAAACATAAGAGTATTCAACACATTGTACTGTTGATACAAAAACGTGGTACATCAGTGGCTCTGTGGTGCAATGGACAGCGCATTTGACTTCTAGTAGGTTGTAGTTATTCAAAGGTCTTGTGTTCGAGTCCCACCAGAGTCGTTCTTTAGTTTCAAATGCAAACATTTAAACTTTACTTACAATAATACATAACGTAGACACTGTATATAGGAGACTTATTTACTATATATATATATACAAAGTAAAATCTTTTCAATGTAAGATCACCAATTACAAATCAATTTTCGATACTTTAAATCAATAACTGCTGATCAAAAATGCTTATTGTTATATTTAACCAGCAACCAAATTCAATGTTAAGTCTGCTCAGCTAGCTATGCAGACCTTGAAGGGTATCTACACTCAAAAAACATTAAATCCTTTTTACCTGTAATCCTTACATGGTTATCACATATTAGCTAAATAATTGCTTAAACCTGATATAGGACTTGCACTCGAAATCAGCAGCCGGAAAACTCAGACAGGGATGTTGCATTCAAGAGGAATGTTGGAAATATCTGACACAGGTTAGCAACATTATCATGATAGTATGAAATAAGATGAATATCTACACTGTTAAGCACTCTAAACATTAAATACATTTTAGAAAATATTTTGGTCTTTAGTTTGTATTGCAATAAACAGTTACTATTTCACACAGGGTGCAATTGTCCCCACATTTTTTTGCACCTCACACAATGAGGATGCTATTTCTGAAATCAGTATAACATTTTGGCTCTTACTCTACAATACTCTGTATATACATCCTACTAAAAAAAGAAAGACATAATAGATTTGTTTCATCACAGATTGTAGCTTTTAAAACATGAAAGTATTCTACAAGCTGTACTGTCGATACAAACGCTTGCTGCTTCAGTGGCTCTGTGGCGCAATGGATAGCGTATTGGACTTCTAGTAGGTTGTAGTTATTCAAAGGTTGTGGGTTCGAGTCCCAGCAGAGTTATTCTTTAGCTTCAAATGCAAACATTTAAAATTTACTTAAAATGATACATAACATAGACATTGTATATGGGAAACCTATATACTATATATACAAAGTAATTATAGGCTGTTGACATAAAAATCATTTAAATGTAAGACCAGTTACAAATCAATTTTAGATACTTTAAATCAATAACTGGTAATAAAAATGTGGATGGTTATTTTTAACCAGCAATGAAAATATTATGTTGAGTCTGCTCACGTAGGAATACAAAGCTTAAAGTGTATCTACAGTACACTCAAAAATCATAAAAAATCCTTAGATGGGTATTACAAATAACCTACACAATTGCTAAAACCTGATATAGGACTTGCACTTGAAAACCGCAAGAGGAAGACTCAGACATAGCTGTTGCATTTGGGAGAAATGTTATAAATATCTGACACTCGATAGCCATGTAATTATTATAATATAAATTAATATAAATATCTATACTGGTAAAAATGCAAAACCTATATAAATGTTACCAAAATGTTTCTGTCTTCAGTTTCTTTGCAACAAACACTCAATCAGACATGGTGCAATTGTCCCCATATTGATTTGCACCTCACACAAAGTGGGAGCTATTCCTGAAATCATTACAAAAATTTGAATCTCACTCTACGATACTCTCTTTACAGCCTACTTAAAAAATAGAAAAATAAAAAGATTAGTTTCATCACAGATTGTCATTTAAAACATAAGAGTATTCAACACATTGTACTGTTGATACAAAAACGTGGTACATCAGTGGCTCTGTGGTGCAATGGACAGCGCATTTGACTTCTAGTAGGTTGTAGTTATTCAAAGGTCTTGTGTTCGAGTCCCACCAGAGTCGTTCTTTAGTTCTAAATGCAAACATTTAAACTTTACTTACAATAATACATAACGTAGACACTGTATATAGGAGACTTATTTACTATATATATATATACAAAGTAAAATCTTTTCAATGTAAGATCACCAATTACAAATCAATTTTCGATACTTTAAATCAATAACTGCTGATCAAAAATGCTTATTGTTATATTTAACCAGCAACCAAATTCAATGTTGAGTCTGCTCAGCTAGCTATGCAGACCTTGAAGGGTATCTACACTCAAAAAACATTTAATCCTTTTTACCTGTAATCCTTACATGGTTATCACATATTAGCTAAATAATTGCTTAAACCTGATATAGGACTTGCACTCGAAATCAGCAGCCGGAAAACTCAGACAGGGATGTTGCATTCAAGAGGAATGTTGGAAATATCTGACACAGGTTAGCAACATTATCATGATAGTATGAAATAAGATGAATATCTACACTGTTAAGCACTCTAAACATTAAATACATTTTAGAAAATATTTTGGTCTTTAGTTTGTATTGCAATAAACAGTTACTATTTCACACAGGGTGCAATTGTCCCCACATTTTTTTGCACCTCACACAATGAGGATGCTATTTCTGAAATCAGTATAAAATTTTGGCTCTTACTCTACAATACTCTGTATATACATCCTACTAAAAAAAGAAAGACATAATAGATTTGTTTCATCACAGATTGTAGCTTTTAAAACATGAAAGTATTCTACAAGCTGTACTGTCGATACAAACGCTTGCTGCTTCAGTGGCTCTGTGGCGCAATGGATAGCGTATTGGACTTCTAGTAGGTTGTAGTTATTCAAAGGTTGTGGGTTCAAGTCCCAGCAGAGTCATTCTTTAGCTTCAAATGCAAACATTTAAAATTTACTTAAAATGATACATAACATAGACATTGTATATGGGAGACCTATATACTATATATACAAAGTAATTATAGGCTGTTGACATAAAAATCATTTAAATGTAAGACCAGTTACAAATCAATTTTAGATACTTTAAATCAATAACTGGTAATAAAAATGTGGATGGTTATTTTTAACCAGCAATCAAAATATTATGTTGAGTCTGCTCACGTAGGAATACAAAGCTTAAAGTGTATCTACAGTACACTCAAAAATCATAAACAATCCTTAGATGTGTATTACAAATAACCTACACAATTGCTAAAACCTGATATAGGACTTGCACTTGAAAACAGCAAGAGGAAGACTCAGACATAGCTGTTGCATTTGGGAGAAATGTTATAAATATCTGACACTCGATAGCCATGTAATTATTATAATATAAATTAATATAAATATATATACTGGTAAAAATACAAAACCTATATAAATGTTACCAAAATGTTTCTGTCTTCAGTTTCTTTGGAACAAACACTCAATCAGACATGGTGCAATTGTCCCCATATTGATTTGCACCTCACACAAAGTGGGAGCTATTTCTGAAATCATTACAAAAATTTTACTCTCACTCTACGATACTCTCTTTACAGCATACTTAAAAAATAGAAAAATAAAAAGATTAGTTTCATCACAGATTGTGTCATTTAAAACATAAGAGTATTCAACACATTGTACTGTTGATACAAAAGTATGATACATCAGTGGCTCTGTGGCGCAATGGATAGCGCATTGGACTTCTAGTAGGTTGTAGTTATTCAAAGGTTGTGGGTTCGAGTCCCACCAGAGTCATTCTTTAGTTTCAAATGACAAGATTTAAAGTTTACTTACAATAATACATAACGTAGACATTGTATACAGGAGACTTATTTACTATATATATTTATACAAAGTAATGATAGGCTGGTGACATAAAAATCTTTTCAATGTAAGATCACCAATTACAAATCAATTTTCGATACTTTAAATCAATAACTGCTGATCAAAAATGCTTATTGTTATATTTAACCAGCAACCAAATTCAATGTTGAGTCTGCTCAGCTAGCTATGCAGACCTTGAAGGGTATCTACACTCAAAAAACATTAAATCCTTTTTACCTGTAATCCTTACATGGTTATCACATATTAGCTAAATACCGTATATACTCGAGTATAAGCCGACTTTTTCAGCACTTTTTTTTGTGCTGAAAAAGCCACCTCGGCTTATACTCGAGTCAGTGCAGGCAGAGGCAGAGCAGTGTGATGGAGGGACATGGAGCGCACAGCGCGCGGCGCTCCTGTGTCCCTCCTGCATCTCCGGCGGCAGCAGCGGCGGTTCTATTACAGGAAATACCCGTTCGTGACCTCTGATCACGAACCGGCACTTCCTATAATAGACCCGCCGCAGCCGCCGAAGATGCAGGAGGGACACAGGAGAGCCGCGCACGCTGTGTGCTTCGTGTCCCTCCAGAAGACAGCGCGGGATCGACGGAGGGGTAAGTAACAGCACTGTGGGGCATACCTGGCACTTGGGGAGGGAACGTATCTGGCAGCACTGTGGGGGCATATCTGGCAGCACTGTGGGGGCATATCTGGCAGCACTGTGGGGGCATATCTGGCAGCACTGTGGGGGCATATCTGGCAGCACTGTGGGGGCATATCTGGCAGCACTGTGGGGGCATATCTGGCAGCACTGTGGGGGCATATCTGGCAGCACTGTGGGGGCATATCTGGCAGCACTGTGGGGGCATAACTGGCAGCACTGTGGGGGCATAACTGGCAGCACTGTGGGGGCATATCTGGCAGCACTGTGGGGGCATATCTGGCAGCACTGTGGGGGCATATCTGGCAGCACTGTGGGGGCATATCTGGCAGCACTGTGGGGGCATATCTGGCAGCACTGTGGGGGCATATCTGGCAGCACTGTGGGGGCATATCTGGCAGCACTGTGGGGGCATATCTGGCAGCACTGTGGGGGCATATCTGGCAGCACTGTGGGGGCATATCTGGCAGCACTGTGGGGGCATATCTGGCAGCACTGTGGGGGCATATCTGGCACTATGAGGGCATATCTGGCACTGAGGGCTGTGTACGGCTAGAGCTGCATTTCCCACCCTAGGCTTATACTCGAGTCAATAAGTTTTCCCAGGTTTTTGTGGTAGAATTAGGTGCCTCGGCTTATATTCGGGTCGACTTATACTCGAGTATATACGGTAATTGCTTAAACCTGATATAGGACTTGCACTCGAAATCAGCAGCCGGAAAACTCAGACAGGGATGTTGCATTCAAGAGGAATGTTGGAAATATCTGACACAGGTTAGCAACATTATCATGATAGTATGAAATAAGATGAATATCTACACTGTTAAGCACTCTAAACATTAAATACATTTTAGAAAATATTTTGGTCTTTAGTTTGTATTGCAATAAACAGTTACTATTTCACACAGGGTGCAATTGTCCCCACATTTTTTTGCACCTCACACAATGAGGATGCTATTTCTGAAATCAGTATAAAATTTTGGCTCTTACTCTACAATACTCTGTATATACATCCTACTAAAAAAAGAAAGACATAATAGATTTGTTTCATCACAGATTGTAGCTTTTAAAACATGAAAGTATTCTACAAGTTGTACTGTCGATACAAACGCTTGCTGCTTCAGTGGCTCTGTGGCGCAATGGATAGCGCATTGGACTTCTAGTAGGTTGTAGTTATTCAAAGGTTGTGGGTTTGAGTCCCACCAGAGTCATTCTTTAGCTTCAAATGCAAACATTTAAAATTTACTTAAAATGATACATAACATAGACATTGTATATGGGAGACCTATATACTATATATACAAAGTAATTATAGGCTGTTGACATAAAAATCATTTAAATGTAAGACCAGTTACAAATCAATTTTAGATACTTTAAATCAATAACTGGTAATAAAAATGTGGATGGTTATTTTTAACCAGCATTGAAAATATTATGTTGAGTCTGCTCACGTAGGAATACAAAGCTTAAAGTGTATCTACAGTACACTCAAAAATCATAAAAAATCCTTAGATGGGTATTACAAATAACCTACACAATTGCTAAAACCTGATATAGGACTTGCACTTGAAAACCGCAAGAGGAAGACTCAGACATAGCTGTTGCATTTGGGAGAAATGTTATAAATATCTGACACTCGATAGCCATGTAATTATTATAATATAAATTAATATAAATATCTATACTGGTAAAAATGCAAAACCTATATAAATGTTACCAAAATGTTTCTGTCTTCAGTTTCTTTGCAACAAACACTCAATCAGACATGCTGCAATTGTCCCCATATTGATTTGCACCTCACACAAAGTGGGAGCTATTCCTGAAATCATTACAAAAATTTGAATCTCACTCTACGATACTCTCTTTACAGCCTACTTAAAAAATAGAAAAATAAAAAGATTAGTTTCATCACAGATTGTCATTTAAAACATAAGAGTATTCAACACATTGTACTGTTGATACAAAAACGTGGTACATCAGTGGCTCTGTGGTGCAATGGACAGCGCATTTGACTTCTAGTAGGTTGTAGTTATTCAAAGGTCTTGTGTTTGAGTCACACCAGAGTCGTTCTTTAGTTTCAAATGCAAACCTTTAAACTTTACTTACAATAATACATAACGTAGACATTGTATATAGGAGACTTATTTACTATATATATATATATATATATATATATACAAAGTAAAATATTTTCAATGTAAGATCACCAATTACAAATCAATTTTCGATACTTTAAATCAATAACTGCTGATCAAAAATGCTTATTGTTATATTTAACCAGCAACCAAATTCAATGTTGAGTCTGCTCAGCTAGCTATGCAGACCTTGAAGGGTATCTACACTCAAAAAACATTAAATCCTTTTTACCTGTAATCCTTACATGGTTATCACATATTAGCTAAATAATTGCTTAAACCTGATATAGGACTTGCACTCGAAATCAGCAGCCTGAAAACTTAGACAGGGATGTTGCATTCAAGAGGAATGTTGGAAATATCTGACACAGGTTAGCAACATTATCATTATAGTATGAAATAATGTTTAAGCACTCTAAACATTAAATATATTTTAGAAAATATTTTGGTCTTTAGTTTGTATTGCAATAAACAGTTACTATTTCACACAGGGTGCAATTGTCCCCACATTTTTTTGCACCTCACACAATAAGGATGCTATTTCTGAAATCAGTATAAAATTTTGGCTCTTACTCTACAATACTCTGTATATACATCCTACTAAAAAAAGAAAGACATAATAGATTTGTTTCATCACAGATTGTAGCTTTTAAAACATGAAAGTATTCTACAAGTTGTACTGTCGATACAAACGCTTGCTGTTTCAGTGGCTCTGTGGCGCAATGGATAGCGCATTTGACTTTTAGTAGGTTGTAGTTATTCAAAGGTTGTGGGTTCGAGTCCCACCAGAGTCGTTCTTTAGCTTCAAATGCAAACATTTAAAATGTACTTAAAATGATACATAACATAGACATTGTATATGGGAGACCTATATACTATATATACAAAGTAATTATAGGCTGTTGACATAAAAATCATTTAAATGTAAGACCAGTTACAAATCAATTTTAGATACTCTAAATCAATAACTGGTAATAAAAATGTGGATGGTTATTTTTAACCAGCAATGAAAATATTATGTTGAGTCTGCTCACGTAGGAATACAAAGCTTAAAGTGTATCTAAAGTACACTCAAAAATCATAAAAAATCCTTAGATGGGTATTACAAATAACCTACACAATTGCTAAAACCTGATATAGGACTTGCACTTGAAAACAGCAAGAGGAAGACTCAGACATAGCTGTTGCATTTGGGAGAAATGTTATAAATATCTGACACTCGATAGCCATGTAATTATTATAATATAAATTAATATAAATATCTATACTGGTAAAATACAAAACCTATATAAATGTTACCAAAATGTTTCTGTCTTCAGTTTCTTTGCAACAAACACTCAATCAGACATGATGCAATTGTCCCCATATTGATTTGCACCTCACACAAAGTGGGAGCTATTTCTGATATCATTACAAAACTTTTACTCTCACTCTACGATACTCTCTTTACAGCATACTTAAAAAATAGAAAAATAAAAAGATTAGTTTCATCACAGATTGTGTCATTTAAATCATAAGAGTATTCAACACATTGTACTGTTGATACAAAAATATGATACATCAGTGGCTCTGTGGCGCAATGGATAGCGCATTGGACTTCTAGTAGGTTGTAGTTATTCAAAGGTTGAGGGTTCAAGTCCCACCAGAGTCGTTCTTTAGTTTCAAATGCAAAGATTTAAAGTTTACTTACAATAATACATAACGTAGACATTGTATACAGGAGACTTATTTACTATATATATATATACAAAGTAATGATAGGCTGGTGACATAAAAATCTTTTCAATTTAAGATCAACAATTACAAATCAATTTTCGATACTTTAAATCAATAACTGCTGATCAAAAATGCTTATTGTTATATTTAACCAGCAACCAAATTCAATGTTGAGTCTGCTCAGCTAGCTATGCAGACCTTGAAGGGTATCTACACTCAAAAAACATTAAATCCTTTTTACCTGTAATCCTTACATGGTTATCACATATTAGCTAAATAATTGCTTAAACCTGATATAGGACTTGCACTCAAAATCAGCAGCCGGAAAACTCAGACAGGGATGTTGCATTCAAGAGGAATGTTGGAAATATCTGACACAGGTTAGCAACATTATCATTATAGTATGAAATAAGATGAATATCTACACTGTTCAGCACTCTAAACATTAAATACATTTTAGAAAATATTTTGGTCTTTAGTTTGTATTGCAATAAACAGTTACTATTTCACACAGGGTGCAATTGTCCCCACATTTTTTTGCACCTCACACAATGAGGATGCTATTTCTGAAATCAGTATAACATTTTGGCTCTTACGCTACAATACTCTGTATATACATCCTACTAAAAAAAGAAAGACATAATAGATTTGTTTCATCACAGATTGTAGCTTTTAAAACATGAAAGTATTCTACAAGTTGTACTGTCGATACAAACGCATGCTGCTTCAGTGGCTCTGTGGCGCAATGGATAGCGCATTGGACTTCTAGTAGGTTGTAGTTATTCAAAGGTTGTGGGTTAGAGTCCCATCAGAGTCATTCTTTAGCTTCAAATGCAAACATTTAAAATGTACTTAAAATGATACATAACATAGACATTGTATATGGGAGACCTATATACTATATATACAAAGTAATTATAGGCTGTTGACATAAAAATCATTTAAATGTAAGACCAGTTACAAATCAATTTTAGATACTTTAAATCAATAACTGGTAATAAAAATGTGGATGGTTATTTTTAACCAGCAATGAAAATATTATGTTGAGTCTGCTCACGTAGGAATACAAAGCTTAAAGTGTATCTACAGTACACTCAAAAATCATAAAAAATCCTTAGATGGGTATTACAAATAACCTACACAATTGCTAAAACCTGATATAGGACTTGCACTTGAAAACAGCAAGAGGAAGACTCAGACATAGCTGTTGCATTTGGGAGAAATGTTATAATTATCTGACACTCGATAGCCATGTAATTATTATAATATAAATTAATATAAATATCTATACTGGTAAAATACAAAACCTATATAAATGTTACCAAAATGTTTCTGTCTTCAGTTTCTTTGCAACAAACACTCAATCAGACATGATGCAATTGTCCCCATATTGATTTGCACCTCACACAAAGTGGGAGCTATTTCTGATATCATTACAAAAATTTTACTCTCACTCTACGATACTCTCTTTACAGCATACTTAAAAAATAGAAAAATAAAAAGATTAGTTTCATCACAGATTGTGTCATTTAAATCATAAGAGTATTCAACACATTGTACTGTTGATACAAAAATATGATACATCAGTGGCTCTGTGGCGCAATGGATAGCGCATTGGACTTCTAGTAGGTTGTAGTTATTTAAAGGTTGTGGGTTCGAGTCCCACCAGAGTCGTTCTTTCGTTTCAAATGCAAAGATTTAAAGTTTACTTACAATAATACATAACGTAGACATTGTAAACAGGAGACTTATTTACTATATATATATATATACAAAGTAATGATAGGCTGGTGACATAAAAATCTTTTCAATGTAAGATCACCAATTACAAATCAATTTTCGATACTTTAAATCAATAACTGCTGAATAAAAATGCTTATTGAAATATTTAACCAGCAACCAAATTCAATGTTGAGTCTGCTCAGCTAGCTATGCAGACCTTGAAGGGTATCTACACTCAAAAAACATTAAATCCTTTTTACCTGTAATCCTTACATGGTTATCACATATTAGCTAAATAATTGCTTAAACCTGATATAGGACTTGCACTCGAAATCAGCAGCCGGAAAACTCAGACAGGGATGTTGCATTCAAGAGGAATGTTGGAAATATCTGACACAGGTTAGCAACATTATCATGATAGTATGAAATAAGATGAATATCTACACTGTTCAGCACTCTAAACATTAAATACATTTTAGAAAATATTTTGGTCTTTAGTTTGTATTGCAATAAACAGTTACTATTTCACACAGGGTGCAATTGTCCCCACATTTTTTTGCACCTCACACAATGAGGATGCTATTTCTGAAATCAGTATAACATTTTGGCTCTTACTCTACAATACTGTGTATATACATCCTACTAAAAAAAGAAAGACATAATAGATTTGTTTCATCACAGATTGTAGCTTTTAAAACATGAAAGTATTCTACAAGTTGTACTGTTTTTAACCAGCAATGAAAATATTATGTTGAGTCTGCTCACGTAGGAATACAAAGCTTAAAGTGTATCTAAAGTACACTCAAAAATCATAAAAAATCCTTACATGGGTATTACAAATAACCTACACAATTGCTAAAACCTGATATAGGACTTGCACTTGAAAACAGCAAGAGGAAGACTCAGACATAGCTGTTGCATTTGGGAGAAATGTTATAAATATCTGACACTCGATAGCCATGTAATTATTATAATATAAATTAATATAAATATCTATACTGGTAAAAATGCAAAACCTATATAAATGTTACCAAAATGTTTCTGTCTTCAGTTTCTTTGCAACAAACACTCAATCAGACATGGTGCAATTGTCCCCATATTGATTTGCACCTCACACAAAGTGGGAGCTATTTCTGAAATCATTACAAAAATTTGAATCTCACTCTACGATACTCTCTTTACAGCCTACTTAAAAAATAGAAAAATAAAAAGATTAGTTTCATCACAGATTGTCATTTAAAACAAGAGTATTCAACATATTGTACTGTTGATACAAAAACGTGGTACATCAGTGGCTCTGTGGTGCAATGGACAGCGCATTTGACTTCTAGTAGGTTGTAGTTATTCAAAGGTCTTGTGTTTGAGTCACACCAGAGTCGTTCTTTAGTTTCAAATGCAAACATTTAAACTTTACTTACAATAATACATAACGTAGACATTGTATATAGGAGACTTATTTACTATATATATATATATATATATATATACAAAGTAAAATCTTTTCAATGTAAGATCACCAATTACAAATCAATTTTCGATACTTTAAATCAATAACTGCTGATCAAAAATGCTTATTGTTATATTTAACCAGCAACCAAATTCAATGTTGAGTCTGCTCAGATAGCTATGCAGACCTTGAAGGGTATCTACACTCAAAAAACATTAAATCCTTTTTACCTGTAATCCTTACATGGTTATCACATATTAGCTAAATAATTGCTTAAACCTGATATAGGACTTGCACTCGAAATCAGCAGCCTGAAAACTTAGACAGGGATGTTGCATTCAAGAGGAATGTTGGAAATATCTGACACAGGTTAGCAACATTATCATTATAGTATGAAATAATGTTTAAGCACTCTAAACATTAAATACATTTTAGAAAATATTTTGGTCTTTAGTTTGTATTGCAATAAACAGTTACTATTTCACACAGGGTGCAATTGTCCCCACATTTTTTTGCACCTCACACAATGAGGATGCTATTTCTGAAATCAGTATAAAATTTTGGCTCTTACTCTACAATACTCTGTATATACATCCTACTAAAAAAAGAAAGACATAATAGATTTGTTTCATCACAGATTGTAGCTTTTAAAACATGAAAGTATTCTACAAGTTGTACTGTCGATACAAACGCTTGCTGCTTCAGTGGCTCTGTGGCGCAATGGATAGCGCATTGGACTTCTAGTAGGTTGTAGTTATTCAAAGGTTGTGGGTTAGAGTCCCATCAGAGTCATTCTTTAGCTTCAAATGCAAACATCTAAAATTTACTTAAAATGATACATAACAGACATTGTATATGGAAGACCTATATACTATATATACAAAGTAATTATAGGCTGTTGACATAAAAATCATTTAAATGTAAGACCAGTTACAAATCAATTTTAGATACTTTAAATCAATAACTGGTAATAAAAATGTGGATGGTTATTTTTAACCAGCAATGAAAATATTATGTTGAGTCTGCTCACGTAGGAATACAAAGCTTAAAGTGTATCTACAGTACACTCAAAAATCATAAAAAATCCTTAGATGGGTATTACAAATAACCTACACAATTGCTAAAACCTGATATAGGACTTGCACTTGAAAACAGCAAGAGGAAGACTCAGACATAGCTGTTGCATTTGGGAGAAATGTTATAATTATCTGACACTCGATAGCCATGTAATTATTATAATATAAATTAATATAAATATCTATACTGGTAAAATACAAAACCTATATAAATGTTACCAAAATGTTTCTGTCTTCAGTTTCTTTGCAACAAACACACAATCAGACATGGTGCAATTGTCCCCATATTGATTTGCACCTCACACAAAGTGGGAGCTATTTCTGATATCATTACAAAAATTTTACTCTCACTCTACGATACTCTCTTTACAGCATACTTAAAAAATAGAAAAATAAAAAGATTAGTTTCATCACAGATTGTGTCATTTAAATCATAAGAGTATTCAACACATTGTACTGTTGATACAAAAATATGATACATCAGTGGCTCTGTGGCACAATGGATAGCGCATTGGACTTCTAGTAGGTTGTAGTTATTCAAAGGTTGTGGATTCGAGTCCCACCAGAGTCGTTCTTTAGTTTCAAATGCAAAGATTTAAAGTTTACTTACAATAATACATAACGTAGACATTGTATACAGGAGACTTATTTACTATATATATATATACAAAGTAATGATAGGCTGGTGACATAAAAATCTTTTCAATGTAAGATCACCAATTACAAATCAATTTTCGATACTTTAAATCAATAACTGCTGATCAAAAATGCTTATTGTTATATTTAACCAGCAACCAAATTCAATGTTGAGTCTGCTCAGCTAGCTATGCAGACCTTGAAGGGTATCTACACTCAAAAAACATTAAATCCTTTTTACCTGTAATCCTTACATGGTTATCACATATTAGCTAAATAATTGCTTAAACCTGATATAGGACTTGCACTCAAAATCAGCAGCCGGAAAACTCAGACAGGGATGTTGCATTCAAGAGGAATGTTGGAAATATCTGACACAGGTTAGCAACATTATCATTATAGTATGAAATAAGATGAATATCTACACTGTTCAGCACTCTAAACATTAAATACATTTTAGAAAATATTTTGGTCTTTAGTTTGTATTGCAATAAACAGTTACTATTTCACACAGGGTGCAATTGTCCCCACATTTTTTTGCACCTCACACAATGAGGATGCTATTTCTGAAATCAGTATAACATTTTGGCTCTTACTCTACAATACTGTGTATATACATCCTACTAAAAAAAGAAAGACATAATAGATTTGTTTCATCACAGATTGTAGCTTTTAAAACATGAAAGTATTCTACAAGTTGTACTGTCGATACAAAAGCTTGCTGCTTCAGTGGCTCTGTGGCGCAATGGATAGCGCTTTGGGCTTCTAGTAGGTTGTAGTTATTCAAAGGTTGTGGGTTTGAGTCCCACCAGAGTCATTCTTTAGCTTCAAATGCAAACATTTAAAATTTACTTAAAATGATACATAACATAGACATTGTATATGGGAGACCTATATACTATATATACAAAGTAATTATAGGCTGTTGACATAAAAATCATTTAAATGTAAGACCAGTTACAAATCAATTTTAGATACTTTAAATCAATAACTGGTAATAAAAATGTGGATGGTTATTTTTAACCAGCAATGAAAATATTATGTTGAGTCTGCTCACGTAGGAATACAAAGCTTAAAGTGTATCTACAGTACACTCAAAAATCATAAAAAATCCTTAGATGGGTATTACAAATAACCTACACAATTGCTAAAACCTGATATAGGACTTGCACTTGAAAACAGCAAGAGGAAGACTCAGACATAGCTGTTGCATTTGGGAGAAATGTTATAATTATCTGACACTCGATTGCCATGTAATTATTATAATATAAATTAATATAAATATCTATACTGGTAAAATACAAAACCTATATAAATGTTACCAAAATGTTTCTGTCTTCAGTTTCTTTGCAACAAACACTCGATCAGACATGGTGCAATTGTCCCCATATTGATTTGCACCTCACACAAAGTGGGAGCTATTTCTGATATCATTAGAAAAATTTTACTCTCACTCTACGATACTCTCTTTACAGCATACTTAAAAAATAGAAAAATAAAAAGATTAGTTTCATCACAGATTGTGTCATTTAAATCATAAGAGTATTCAACACATTGTACAGTTGATACAAAAATATGATACATCAGTGGCTCTGTGGCGCAATGGATAGCTCTTTGGACTTCTAGTAGGTTGTAGTTATTCAAAGGTTGTGGGTTCGAGTCCCACCAGAGTCGTTCTTTAGTTTCAAATGCAAAGATTTAAAGTTTACTTACAATAATACATAACGTAGACATTGTATACAGGAGACTTATTTACTATATATATATATATACAAAGTAATGATAGGCTGGTGACATAAAAATCTTTTCAATGTAAGATCACCAATTACAAATCAATTTTCGATACTTTAAATCAATAACTGCTGATCAAAAATGCTTATTGAAATATTTAACCAGCAACCAAATTCAATGTTGAGTCTGCTCAGCTAGCTATGCAGACCTTGAAGGGTATCTACACTCAAAAAACATTAAATCCTTTTTACCTGTAATCCTTACATGGTTATCACATATTAGCTAAATAATTGCTTAAACCTGATATAGGACTTGCACTCGAAATCAGCAGCCGGAAAACTCAGACAGGGATGTTGCATTCAAGAGGAATGTTGGAAATATCTGACACAGGTTAGCAACATTATCACGATAGTATGAAATAAGATGAATATCTACACTGTTCAGCACTCTAAACATTAAATACATTTTAGAAAATATTTTGGTCTTTAGTTTGTATTGCAATAAACAGTTACTATTTCACACAGGGTGCAATTGTCCCCACATTTTTTTGCACCTCACACAATGAGGATGCTATTTCTGAAATCAGTATAACATTTTGGCTCTTACTCTACAATACTCTGTAAATACATCCTACTAAAAAAAGAAAGACATAATAGATTTGTTTCATCACAGATTGTAGCTTTTAAAACATGAAAGTATTCTACAAGTTGTACTGTCGATACAAACGCTTGCTGCTTCAGTGGCTCTGTGGCGCAATGGATAGCGCATTAGACTTCTAGTAGGTTGTAGTTATTCAAAGGTTGTGGGTTAGAGTCCCATCAGAGTCATTCTTTAGCTTCAAATGCAAACATTTAAAATTTACTTAAAATGATACATAACATAGACATTGTATATGGGAGACCTATATACTATATATACAAAGTAATTATAGGCTGTTGACATAAAAATCATTTAAATGTAAGACCAGTTACAAATCAATTTTAGATACTTTAAATCAATAACTGGTAATAAAAATGTGGATGGTTATTTTTAACCAGCAATGAAAATATTATGTTGAGTCTGCTCACGTAGGAATACAAAGCTTAAAGTGTATCTACAGTACACTCAAAAATCATAAAAAATCCTTAGATGGGTATTACAAATAACCTACACAATTGCTAAAACCTGATATAGGACTTGCACTTGAAAACAGCAAGAGGAAGACTCAGACATAGCTGTTGCATTTGGGAGAAATGTTATAATTATCTGACACTCGATAGCCATGTAATTATTATAATATAAATTAATATAAATATCTATACTGGTAAAATACAAAACCTATATAAATGTTACCAAAATGTTTCTGTCTTCAGTTTCTTTGCAACAAACACTCAATCAGACATGGTGCAATTGTCCCCATATTGATTTGCACCTCACACAAAGTGGGAGCTATTTCTGATATCATTACAAAAATTTTACTCTCACTCTACGATACTCTCTTTACAGCATACTTAAAAAATAGAAAAATAAAAAGATTAGTTTCATCACAGATTGTGTCATTTAAATCATAAGAGTATTCAACACATTGTACTGTTGATACAAAAATATGATACATCAGTGGCTCTGTGGCGCAATGGATAGCTCTTTGGACTTCTAGTAGGTTGTAGTTATTCAAAGGTTGTGGGTTCGAGTCCCACCAGAGTCGTTCTTTAGTTTCAAATGCAAAGATTTAAAGTTTACTTACAATAATACATAACGTAGACATTGTATACAGGAGACTTATTTACTATATATATATATATATACAAAGTAATGATAGGCTGGTGACATAAAAATCTTTTCAATGTAAGATCACCAATTACAAATCAATTTTCGATACTTTAAATCAATAACTGCTGATCAAAAATGCTTATTGAAATATTTAACCAGCAACCAAATTCAATGTTGAGTCTGCTCAGCTAGCTATGCAGACCTTGAAGGGTATCTACACTCAAAAAACATTAAATCCTTTTTACCTGTAATCCTTACATGGTTATCACATATTAGCTAAATAATTGTTTAAACCTGATATAGGACTTGCACTCGAAATCAGCAGCCGGAAAACTCAGACAGGGATGTTGCATTCAAGAGGAATGTTGGAAATATCTGACACAGGTTAGCAACATTATCATGATAGTATGAAATAAGATGAATATCTACACTGTTCAGCACTCTAAACATTAAATACATTTTAGAAAATATTTTGGTCTTTAGTTTGTATTGCAATAAACAGTTACTATTTCACACAGGGTGCAATTGTCCCCACATTTTTTTGCACCTCACACAATGAGGATGCTATTTCTGAAATCAGTATAACATTTTGGCTCTTACTCTACAATACTGTGTATATACATCCTACTAAAAAAAGAAAGACATAATAGATTTGTTTCATCACAGATTGTAGCTTTTAAAACATGAAAGTATTCTACAAGTTGTACTGTCGATACAAAAGCTTGCTGCTTCAGTGGCTCTGGGGCGCAATGGATAGCGCATTGGACTTCTAGTAGGTTGTAGTTATTCAAAGGTTGTGGGTTTGAGTCCCACCAGAGTCATTCTTTAGCTTCAAATGCAAACATTTAAAATGTACTTAAAATGATACATAACATAGACATTGTATATGGGAGACCTATATACTATATATACAAAGTAATTATAGGCTGTTGACATAAAAATCATTTAAATGTAAGACCAGTTACAAATCAATTTTAGATACTTTAAATCAATAACTGGTAATAAAAATGTGGATGGTTATTTTTAACCAGCAATGAAAATATTATGTTGAGTCTGCTCACGTAAGAATACAAAGCTTAAATTGTATCTACAGTACACTCAAAAATCATAAAAAAATCCTTAGATGGGTATTACAAATAACCTACACAATTGCTAAAACCTGATATAGGACTTGCACTTGAAAACCGCAAGAGGAAGACTCAGACATAGCTGTTGCATTTGGGAGAAATGTTATAAATATCTGACACTCGATAGCCATGTAATTATTATAATATAAATTAATATAAATATCTATACTGGTAAAAATGCAAAACCTATATAAATGTTACCAAAATGTTTCTGTCTTCAGTTTCTTTGCAACAAACACTCAATCAAACATGATGCAATTGTCCCCATATTGATTTGCACCTCACACAAAGTGGGAGCTATTTCTGAAATCATTACAAAAATTTGAATCTCACTCTACGATACTCTCTTTACAGCCTACTTAAAAAATAGAAAAATAAAAAGATTAGTTTCATCACAGATTGTCATTTAACTCAAGAGTATTCAACACATTGTACTGTTGATACAAAAACGTGGTACATCAGTGGCTCTGTGGTGCAATGGACAGCGCATTTGACTTCTAGTAGGTTGTAGTTATTCAAAGGTCTTGTGTTTGAGTCACACCAGAGTCGTTCTTTAGTTTCAAATGCAAACATTTAAACTTTACTTACAATAATACATAACGTAGACATTGTATATAGGAGACTTATTTACTATATATATATATATATATACAAAGTAAAATCTTTTCAATGTAAGATCACCAATTACAAATCAATTTTCGATACTTTAAATCAATAACTGCTGATCAAAAATGCTTATTGTTATATTTAACCAGCAACCAAATTCAATGTTGAGTCTGCTCAGATAGCTATGCAGACCTTGAAGAGTATCTACACTCAAAAAACATTAAATCCTTTTTACCTGTAATCCTTACATGGTTATCACATATTAGCTAAATAATTGTTTAAACCTGATATAGGACTTGCACTCAAAATCAGCAGCCTGAAAACTTAGACAGGGATGTTGCATTCAAGAGGAATGTTGGAAATATCTGACACAGGTTAGCAACATTATCATTATAGTATGAAATAATGTTTAAGCACTCTAAACATTAAATACATTTTAGAAAATATTTTGGTCTTTAGTTTGTATTGCAATAAACAGTTACTATTTCACACAGGGTGCAATTGTCCCCACATTTTTTTGCACCTCACACAATGAGGATGCTATTTCTGAAATCAGTATAAAATTTTGGCTCTTACTCTACAATACTCTGTATATACATCCTACTAAAAAAAGAAAGACATAATAGATTTGTTTCATCACAGATTGTAGCTTTTAAAACATGAAAGTATTCTACAAGTTGTACTGTCGATACAAACGCTTGCTGTTTCAGTGGCTCTGTGGCGCAATGGATAGCGCATTCGACTTCTAGTAGGTTGTAGTTATTCAAAGGTTGCGGGTTCGAGTCCCACCAGAGTCGTTCTTTAGCTTCAAATGCAAACATTTAAAATGTACTTAAAATGATACATAACATAGACATTGTATATGGGAGACCTATATACTATATATACAAAGTAATTATAGGCTGTTGACATAAAAATCATTTAAATGTAAGACCAGTTACAAATCAATTTTAGATACTCTAAATCAATAACTGGTAATAAAAATGTGGATGGTTATTTTTAACCAGCAATGAAAATATTATGTTGAGTCTGCTCACGTAGGAATACAAAGCTTAAAGTGTATCTAAAGTACACTCAAAAATCATAAAAAATCCTTAGATGGGTATTACAAATAACCTACACAATTGCTAAAACCTGATATAGGACTTGCACTTGAAAACAGCAAGAGGAAGACTCAGACATAGCTGTTGCATTTGGGAGAAATGTTATAAATATCTGACACTCGATAGCCATGTAATTATTATAATATAAATTAATATAAATATCTATACTGGTAAAATACAAAACCTATATAAATGTTACCAAAATGTTTCTGTCTTCAGTTTCTTTGCAACAAACACTCAATCAGACATGATGCAATTGTCCCCATATTGATTTGCACCTCACACAAAGTGGGAGCTATTTCTGATATCATTACAAAAATTTTACTCTCACTCTACGATACTCTCTTTACAGCATACTTAAAAAATAGAAAAATAAAAAGATTAGTTTCATCACAGATTGTGTCATTTAAATCATAAGAGTATTCAACACATTGTACTGTTGATACAAAAATATGATACATCAGTGGCTCTGTGGCGCAATGGATAGTGCATTGGACTTCTAGTAGGTTGTAGTTATTCAAAGGTTGCGGGTTCGAGTCCCACCAGAGTCGTTCTTTAGTTTCAAATGCAAAGATTTAAAGTTTACTTACAATAATACATAACGTAGACATTGTATACAGGAGACTTATTTACTATATATATATATACAAAGTAATGATAGGCTGGTGACATAAAAATCTTTTCAATGTAAGATCACCAATTACAAATCAATTTTCGATACTTTAAATCAATAACTGCTGATCAAAAATGCTTATTGTTATATTTAACCAGCAACCAAATTCAATGTTGAGTCTGCTCAGCTAGCTATGCAGACCTTGAAGGGTATCTACACTCAAAAAACATTAAATCCTTTTTACCTGTAATCCTTACATGGTTATCACATATTAGCTAAATAATTGCTTAAACCTGATATAGGACTTGCACTCAAAATCAGCAGCCGGAAAACTCAGACAGGGATGTTGCATTCAAGAGGAATGTTGGAAATATCTGACACAGGTTAGCAACATTATCATTATAGTATGAAATAAGATGAATATCTACACTGTTCAGCACTCTAAACATTAAATACATTTTAGAAAATATTTTGGTCTTTAGTTTGTATTGCAATAAACAGTTACTATTTCACACAGGGTGCAATTGTCCCCACATTTTTTTGCACCTCACACAATGAGGATGCTATTTCTGAAATCAGTATAACATTTTGGCTCTTACTCTACAATACTCTGTATATACATCCTACTAAAAAAAGAAAGACATAATAGATTTGTTTCATCACAGATTGTAGCTTTTAAAACATGAAAGTATTCTACAAGTTGTACTGTCGATACAAACGCTTGCTGCTTCAGTGGCTCTGTGGCGCAATGGATAGCGCATTGGACTGCTAGTAGGTTGTAGTTATTCAAAGGTTGTGGGTTAGAGTCCCATCAGAGTCATTCTTTAGCTTCAAATGCAAACATTTAAAATTTACTTAAAATGATACATAACATAGACATTGTATATGGGAGACCTATATACTATATATACAAAGTAATTATAGGCTGTTGACATAAAAATCATTTAAATGTAAGACCAGTTACAAATCAATTTTAGATACTTTAAATCAATAACTGGTAATAAAAATGTGGATGGTTATTTTTAACCAGCAATGAAAATATTATGTTGAGTCTGCTCACGTAGGAATACAAAGCTTAAAGTGTATCTACAGTACACTCAAAAATCATAAAAAATCCTTAGATGGGTATTACAAATAACCTACACAATTGCTAAAACCTGATATAGGACTTGCACTTGAAAACAGCAAGAGGAAGACTCAGACATAGCTGTTGCATTTGGGAGAAATGTTATAATTATCTGACACTCGATAGCCATGTAATTATTATAATATAAATTAATATAAATATCTATACTGGTAAAATACAAAACCTATATAAATGTTACCAAAATGTTTCTGTCTTCAGTTTCTTTGCAACAAACACTCAATCAGACATGGTGCAATTGTCCCCATATTGATTTGCACCTCACACAAAGTGGGAGCTATTTCTGATATCATTACAAAAATTTTACTCTCACTCTACGATACTCTCTTTACAGCATACTTAAAAAATAGAAAAATAAAAAGATTAGTTTCATCACAGATTGTGTCATTTAAATCATAAGAGTATTCAACACATTGTACTGTTGATACAAAAATATGATACATCAGTGGCTCTGTGGCGCAATGGATAGCTCATTGGACTTCTAGTAGGTTGTAGTTATTCAAAGGTTGTGGGTTCGAGTCCCACCAGAGTCGTTATTTAGTTTCAAATGCAAAGATTTAAAGTTTACTTACAATAATACATAACGTAGACATTGTATACAGGAGACTTATTTACTATATATATATATACAAAGTAATGATAGGCTGGTGACATAAAAATCTTTTCAATGTAAGATCACCAATTACAAATCAATTTTCGATACTTTAAATCAATAACTGCTGATCAAAAATGCTTATTGAAATATTTAACCAGCAACCAAATTCAATGTTGAGTCTGCTCAGCTAGCTATGCAGACCTTGAAGGGTATCTACACTCAAAAAACATTAAATCCTTTTTACCTGTAATCCTTACATGGTTATCACATATTAGCTAAATAATTGCTTAAACCTGATATAGGACTTGCACTCGAAATCAGCAGCCGGAAAACTCAGACAGGGATGTTGCATTCAAGAGGAATGTTGGAAATATCTAACACAGGTTAGCAACATTATCATGATAGTATGAAATAAGATGAATATCTACACTGTTCAGCACTCTAAACATTAAATACATTTTAGAAAATATTTTGGTCTTTAGTTTGTATTGCAATAAACAGTTACTATTTCACACAGGGTGCAATTGTCCCCACATTTTTTTGCACCTCACTCAATGAGGATGCTATTTCTGAAATCAGTATAACATTTTGGCTCTTACTCTACAATACTGTGTATATAAATCCTACTAAAAAAAGAAAGACATAATAGATTTGTTTCATCACAGATTGTAGCTTTTAAAACATGAAAGTATTCTACAAGTTGTACTGTCGATACAAAAGCTTGCTGCTTCAGTGGCTCTGTGGCGCAATGGATAGCGCATTGGACTTCTAGTAGGTTGTAGTTATTCAAAGGTTGTGGGTTTGAGTCCCACCAGAGTCATTCTTTAGCTTCAAATGCAAACATTTAAAATTTACTTAAAATGATACATAACATAGACATTGTATATGGGAGACCTATATACTATATATACAAAGTAATTATAGGCTGTTGACATAAAAATCATTTAAATGTAAGACCAGTTACAAATCAATTTTAGATACTTAAATCAATAACTGGTAATAAAAATGTGGATGGTTATTTTTAACCAGCAATGAAAATATTATGTTGAGTCTGCTCACGTAGGAATACAAAGCTTAAATTGTATCTACAGTACACTCAAAAATCATAAAAAAATCCTTAGATGGGTATTACAAATAACCTACACAATTGCTAAAACCTGATATAGGACTTGCACTTGAAAAGCGCAAGAGGAAGACTCAGACATAGCTGTTGCATTTGGGAGAAATGTTATAAATATCTGACACTCGATAGCCATGTAATTATTATAATATAAATTAATATAAATATCTATACTGGTAAAAATGCAAAACCTATATAAATGTTACCAAAATGTTTCTGTCTTCAGTTTCTTTGCAACAAACACTCAATCAGACATGGTGCAATTGTCCCCATATTGATTTGCACCTCACACAAAGTGGGAGCTATTTCTGAAATCATTACAAAAATTTGAATCTCACTCTACGATACTCTCTTTACAGCCTACTTAAAAAATAGAAAAATAAAAAGATTAGTTATATCACAGATTGTCATTTAAAACAAGAGTTTTCAACACATTGTACTGTTGATACAAAAACGTGGTACATCAGTGGCTCTGTGGTGCAATGGACAGCGCATTTGACTTCTAGTAGGTTGTAGTTATTCAAAGGTCTTGTGTTTGAGTCACACCAGAGTCGTTCTTTAGTTTCAAATGCAAAGATTTAAAGTTTACTTACAATAATAGATAACGTAGACATTGTATACAGGAGACTTATTTACTATATATATATATACAAAGTAATGATAGGCTGGTGACATAAAAATCTTTTCAATGTAAGATCACCAATTACAAATCAATTTTCGATACTTTAAATCAATAACTGCTGATCAAAAATGCTTATTGTTATATTTAACCAGCAACCAAATTCAATGTTGAGTCTGCTCAGATAGCAATGCAGACCTTGAAGGGTATCTACACTCAAAAAACATTAAATCCTTTTTACCTGTAATCCTTACATGGTTATCACATATTAGCTAAATAATTGCTTAAACCTGATATAGGACTTGCACTCGAAATCAGCAGCCTGAAAACTTAGACAGGGATGTTGCATTCAAGAGGAATGTTGGAAATATCTGACACAGGTTAGCAACATTATCATTATAGTATGAAATAAGATGAATATCTACACTGTTCAGCACTCTAAACATTAAATACATTTTAGAAAATATTTTGGTCTTTAGTTTGTATTGCAATAAACAGTTACTATTTCACACAGGGTGCAATTGTCCCCACATTTTTTTGCACCTCACACAATGAGGATGCTATTTCTGAAATCAGTATAACATTTTGGCTCTTACTCTACAATACTCTGTATATACATCCTACTAAAAAAAGAAAGACATAATAGATTTGTTTCATCACAGATTGTAGCTTTTAAAACATGAAAGTATTCTACAAGTTGTACTGTCGATACAAACGCTTGCTGCTTCAGTGGCTCTGTGGCGCAATGGATTGCGCATTGGACTTCTAGTAAGTTGTAGTTATTCAAAGGTTGTGGGTTAGAGTCCCATCAGAGTCATTCTTTAGCTTCAAATGCAAACATTTAAAATTTACTTAAAATGATACATAACATAGACATTGTATATGGGAGACCTATATACTATATATACTAAGTAATTATAGGCTGTTGACATAAAAATCATTTAAATGTAAGACCAGTTACAAATCAATTTTAGATACTTTAAATCAATAACTGGTAATAAAAATGTGGATGGTTATTTTTAACCAGCAATGAAAATATTATGTTGAGTCTGCTCACGTAGGAATACAAAGCTTAAAGTGTATCTACAGTACACTCAAAAATCATAAAAAATCCTTAGATGGGTATTACAAATAACCTACACAATTGCTAAAACCTGATATAGGACTTGCACTTGAAAACAGCAAGAGGAAGACTCAGACATAGCTGTTGCATTTGGGAGAAATGTTATAATTATCTGACACTCGATAGCCATGTAATTATTATAATATAAATTAATATAAATATCTATACTGGTAAAATACAAAACCTATATAAATGTTACCAAAATGTTTCTGTCTTCAGTTTCTTTGCAACAAACACTCAATCAGACATGGTGCAATTGTCCCCATATTGATTTGCACCTCACACAAAGTGGGAGCTATTTCTGATATCATTACAAAAATGTTACTCTCACTCTACGATACTCTCTTTACAGCATACTTAAAAAATAGAAAAATAAAAAGATTAGTTTCATCACAGATTGTGTCATTTAAATCATAAGAGTATTCAACACATTGTACTGTTGATACAAAAATATGATACATCAGTGGCTCTGTGGCGCAATGGATAGCTCATTGGACATCTAGTAGGTTGTAGTTATTCAAAGGTTGTGGGTTCGAGTCCCACCAGAGTCGTTATTTAGTTTCAAATGCAAAGATTTAAAGTTTACTTACAATAATACATAACGTAGACATTGTATACAGGAGACTTATTTGCTATATATATATATACAAAGTAATGATAGGCTGGTGACATAAAAATCTTTTCAATGTAAGATCACCAATTACAAATCAATTTTCGATACTTTAAATCAGTAACTGCTGATCAAAAATGCTTATTGAAATATTTAACCAGCAACCAAATTCAATGTTGAGTCTGCTCAGCTAGCTATGCAGACCTTGAAGGGTATCTACACTCAAAAAACATTAAATCCTTTTTACCTGTAATCCTTACATGGTTATCACATATTAGCTAAATAATTGCTTAAACCTGATATAGGACTTGCACTCGAAATCAGCAGCCGGAAAACTCAGACAGGGATGTTGCATTCAAGAGGAATGTTGGAAATATCTGACACAGGTTAGCAACATTATCATGATAGTATGAAATAAGATGAATATCTACACTGTTCAGCACTCTAAACATTAAATACATTTTAGAAAATATTTTGGTCTTTAGTTTGTATTGCAATAAACAGTTACTATTTCACACAGGGTGCAATTGTCCCCACATTTTTTTGCACCTCACACAATGAGGATGCTATTTCTGAAATCAGTATAACATTTTGGCTCTTACTCTACAATACTCTGTATATACATCCTACTAAAAAAAGAAAGACATAATAGATTTGTTTCATCACAGATTGTAGCTTTTAAAACATGAAAGTATTCTACAAGTTGTACTGTCGATACAAAAGCTTGCTGCTTCAGTGGCTCTGTGGCGCAATGGATAGCGCATTGGACTTCTAGTAGGTTGTAATTATTCAAAGGTTGTGGGTTTGAGTCCCACCAGAGTCATTCTTTAGCTTCAAATGCAAACATTTAAAATTTACTTAAAATGATACATAACATAGACATTGTATATGGGAGACCTATATACTATATATACAAAGTAATTATAGGCTGTTGACATAAAAAATCTTTTAAATGTAAGACCAGTTACAAATCAATTTTAGATACTTTAAATCAATAACTGGTAATAAAAATGTGGATGGTTATTTTTAACCAGCAATGAAAATATTATGTTGAGTCTGCTCACGTAGGAATACAAAGCTTAAATTGTATCTACAGTACACTCAAAAATCATAAAAAAAATCCTTATATGGGTATTACAAATAACCTACACAATTGCTAAAACCTGATATAGGACTTGCACTTGAAAACAGCAAGAGGAAGACTCAGACATAGCTGTTGCATTTGGGAGAAATGTTATAAATATCTGACACTCGATAGCCATGTAATTATTATAATATAAATTAATATAAATATCTATACTGGTAAAAATGCAAAACCTATATAAATGTTACCAAAATGTTTCTGTCTTCAGTTTCTTTGCAACAAACACTCAATCAGACATGGTGCAATTGTCCCCATATTGATTTACACCTCACACAAAGTGGGAGCTATTCCTGAAATCATTACAAAAATTTGAATCTCACTCTACGATACTCTCTTTACAGCCTACTTAAAAAATAGAAAAATAAAAAGATTAGTTTCATCACAGATTGTCATTTAAAACATAAGAGTATTCAACACATTGTACTGTTGATACAAAAACGTGGTACATCAGTGGCTCTGTGGTGCAATGGACAGCGCATTTGACTTCTAGTAGGTTGTAGTTATTCAAAGGTCTTGTGTTCGAGTCCCACCAGAGTCGTTCTTTAGTTCCAAATGCAAACATTTAAACTTTACTTACAATAATACATAACGTAGACACTGTATATAGGAGACTTATTTACTATATATATATATATACAAAGTAAAATCTTTTCAATGTAAGATCACCAATTACAAATCAATTTTCGATACTTTAAATCAATAACTGCTGATCAAAAATGCTTATTGTTATATTTAACCAGCAACCAAATTCAATGTTGAGTCTGCTCAGCTAGCTATGCAGACCTTGAAGGGTATCTACACTCAAAAAACATTTAATCCTTTTTACCTGTAATCCTTACATGGTTATCACATATTAGCTAAATAATTGCTTAAACCTGATATAGGACTTGCACTCGAAATCAGCAGCCGGAAAACTCAGACAGGGATGTTGCATTCAAGAGGAATGTTGGAAATATCTGACACAGGTTAGCAACATTATCATGATATTATGAAATAAGATGAATATCTACACTGTTAAGCACTCTAAACATTAAATACATTTTAGAAAATATTTTGGTCTTTAGTTTGTATTGCAATAAACAGTTACTATTTCACACAGGGTGCAATTGTCCCCACATTTTTTTGCACCTCACACAATGAGGATGCTATTTCTGAAATCAGTATAAAATTTTGGCTCTTACTCTACAATACTCTGTATATACATCCTACTAAAAAAAGTAAGACATAATAGATTTGTTTCATCACAGATTGTAGCTTTTAAAACATGAAAGTATTCTACAAGCTGTACTGTCAATACAAACACTTGCTGCTTCAGTGGCTCTGTGGTGCAATGGATAGCGTATTGGACTTCTAGTAGGTTGTAGTTATTCAAAGGTTGTGGGTTCGAGTCCCAGCAGAGTCATTCTTTAGCTTCAAATGCAAACATTTAAAATTTACTTAAAATGATACATAACATAGACATTGTATGTGGGAAACCTATATACTATATATACAAAGTAATTATAGGCTGTTGACATAAAAATCATTTAAATGTAAGACCAGTTACAAATCAATTTTAGATACTTTAAATCAATAACTGGTAATAAAAATGTGGATGGTTATTTTTAACCAGCAATCAAAATATTATGTTGAGTCTGCTCACGTAGGAATACAAAGCTTAAAGTGTATCTACAGTACACTCAAAAATCATAAAAAATCCTTAGATGGGTATTACAAATAACCTACACAATTGCTAAAACCTGATATAGGACTTGCACTTGAAAACAGCAAGAGGAAGACTCAGACATAGCTGTTGCATTTGGGAGAAATGTTATAATTATCTGACACTCGATAGCCATGTAATTATTATAATATAAATTAATATAAATATCTATACTGGTAAAATACAAAACCTATATAAATGTTACCAAAATGTTTCTGTCTTCAGTTTCTTTGCAACAAACACTCAATCAGACATGGTGCAATTGTCCCCATATTGATTTGCACCTCACACAAAGTGGGAGCTATTTCTGATATCATTACAAAAATTTTACTCTCACTCTACGATACTCTCTTTACAGCATACTTAAAAAATAGAAAAATAAAAAGATTAGTTTCATCACAGATTGTGTCATTTAAATCATAAGAGTATTCAACACATTGTACTGTTGATACAAAAATATGATACATCAGTGGCTCTGTGGCGCAATGGATAGCTCATTGGACATCTAGTAGGTTGTAGTTATTCAAAGGTTGTGGGTTCGAGTCCCACCAGAGTCGTTATTTAGTTTCAAATGCAAAGATTTAAAGTTTACTTACAATAATACATAACGTAGACATTGTATACAGGAGACTTATTTGCTATATATATATATACAAAGTAATGATAGGCTGGTGACATAAAAATCTTTTCAATGTAAGATCACCAATTACAAATCAATTTTCGATACTTTAAATCAATAACTGCTGATCAAAAATGCTTATTGAAATATTTAACCAGCAACCAAATTCAATGTTGAGTCTGCTCAGCTAGCTATGCAGACCTTGAAGGGTATCTACACTCAAAAAACATTAAATCCTTTTTACCTGTAATCCTTACATGGTTATCACATATTAGCTAAATAATTGCTTAAACCTGATATAGGACTTGCACTCGAAATCAGCAGCCGGAAAACTCAGACAGGGATGTTGCATTCAAGAGGAATGTTGGAAATATCTGACACAGGTTAGCAACATTATCATGATAGTATGAAATAAGATGAATATCTACACTGTTCAGCACTCTAAACATTAAATACATTTTAGAAAATATTTTGGTCTTTAGTTTGTATTGCAATAAACAGTTACTATTTCACACAGGGTGCAATTGTCCCCACATTTTTTTGCACCTCACACAATGAGGATGCTATTTCTGAAATCAGTATAACATTTTGGCTCTTACTCTACAATACTCTGTATATACATCCTACTAAAAAAAGAAAGACATAATAGATTTGTTTCATCACAGATTGTAGCTTTTAAAACATGAAAGTATTCTACAAGTTGTACTGTCGATACAAAAGCTTGCTGCTTCAGTGGCTCTGTGGCGCAATGGATAGCGCATTGGACTTCTAGTAGGTTGTAGTTATTCAAAGGTTGTGGGTTTGAGTCCCACCAGAGTCATTCTTTAGCTTCAAATGCAAACATTTAAAATTTACTTAAAATGATACATAACATAGACATTGTATATGGGAGACCTATATACTATATATACAAAGTAATTATAGGCTGTTGACATAAAAATCATTTAAATGTAAGACCAGTTACAAATCAATTTTAGATACTTTAAATCAATAACTGGTAATAAAAATGTGGATGGTTATTTTTAACCAGCAATGAAAATATTATGTTGAGTCTGCTCACGTAGGAATACAAAGCTTAAATTGTATCTACAGTACACTCAAAAATCATAAAAAAAATCCTTATATGGGTATTACAAATAACCTACACAATTGCTAAAACCTGATATAGGACTTGCACTTGAAAACAGCAAGAGGAAGACTCAGACATAGCTGTTGCATTTGGGAGAAATGTTATAAATATCTGACACTCGATAGCCATGTAATTATTATAATATAAATTAATATAAATATCTATACTGGTAAAAATGCAAAACCTATATAAATGTTACCAAAATGTTTCTGTCTTCAGTTTCTTTGCAACAAACACTCAATCAGACATGGTGCAATTGTCCCCATATTGATTTACACCTCACACAAAGTGGGAGCTATTCCTGAAATCATTACAAAAATTTGAATCTCACTCTACGATACTCTCTTTACAGCCTACTTAAAAAATAGAAAAATAAAAAGATTAGTTTCATCACAGATTGTCATTTAAAACATAAGAGTATTCAACACATTGTACTGTTGATACAAAAACGTGGTACATCAGTGGCTCTGTGGTGCAATGGACAGCGCATTTGACTTCTAGTAGGTTGTAGTTATTCAAAGGTCTTGTGTTCGAGTCCCACCAGAGTCGTTCTTTAGTTCCAAATGCAAACATTTAAACTTTACTTACAATAATACATAACGTAGACACTGTATATAGGAGACTTATTTACTATATATATATATATATATATACAAAGTAAAATCTTTTCAATGTAAGATCACCAATTACAAATCAATTTTCGATACTTTAAATCAATAACTGCTGATCAAAAATGCTTATTGTTATATTTAACCAGCAACCAAATTCAATGTTGAGTCTGCTCAGCTAGCTATGCAGACCTTGAAGGGTATCTACACTCAAAAAACATTTAATCCTTTTTACCTGTAATCCTTACATGGTTATCACATATTAGCTAAATAATTGCTTAAACCTGATATAGGACTTGCACTCGAAATCAGCAGCCGGAAAACTCAGACAGGGATGTTGCATTCAAGAGGAATGTTGGAAATATCTGACACAGGTTAGCAACATTATCATGATAGTATGAAATAAGATGAATATCTACACTGTTAAGCACTCTAAACATTAAATACATTTTAGAAAATATTTTGGTCTTTAGTTTGTATTGCAATAAACAGTTACTATTTCACACAGGGTGCAATTGTCCCCACATTTTTTTGCACCTCACACAATGAGGATGCTATTTCTGAAATCAGTATAAAATTTTGGCTCTTACTCTACAATACTCTGTATATACATCCTACTAAAAAAAGTAAGACATAATAGATTTGTTTCATCACAGATTGTAGCTTTTAAAACATGAAAGTATTCTACAAGCTGTACTGTCAATACAAACACTTGCTGCTTCAGTGGCTCTGTGGCGCAATGGATAGCGTATTGGACTTCTAGTAGGTTGTAGTTATTCAAAGGTTGTGGGTTCGAGTCCCAGCAGAGTCATTCTTTAGCTTCAAATGCAAACATTTAAAATTTACTTAAAATGATACATAACATAGACATTGTATGTGGGAAACCTATATACTATATATACAAAGTAATTATAGGCTGTTGACATAAAAATCATTTAAATGTAAGACCAGTTACAAATCAATTTTAGATACTTTAAATCAATAACTGGTAATAAAAATGTGGATGGTTATTTTTAACCAGCAATCAAAATATTATGTTGAGTCTGCTCACGTAGGAATACAAAGCTTAAAGTGTATCTACAGTACACTCAAAAATCATAAAAAATCCTTAGATGGGTATTACAAATAACCTACACAATTGCTAAAACCTGATATAGGACTTGCACTTGAAAACAGCAAGAGGAAGACTCAGACATAGCTGTTGCATTTGGGAGAAATGTTATAATTATCTGACACTCGATAGCCATGTAATTATTATAATATAAATTAATATAAATATCTATACTGGTAAAATACAAAACCTATATAAATGTTACCAAAATGTTTCTGTCTTCAGTTTCTTTGCAACAAACACTCAATCAGACATGGTGCAATTGTCCCCATATTGATTTGCACCTCACACAAAGTGGGAGCTATTTCTGATATCATTACAAAAATTTTACTCTCACTCTACGATACTCTCTTTACAGCATACTTAAAAAATAGAAAAATAAAAAGATTAGTTTCATCACAGATTGTGTCATTTAAATCATAAGAGTATTCAACACATTGTACTGTTGATACAAAAATATGATACATCAGTGGCTCTGTGGCGCAATGGATAGCTCATTGGACATCTAGTAGGTTGTAGTTATTCAAAGGTTGTGGGTTCGAGTCCCACCAGAGTTGTTATTTAGTTTCAAATGCAAAGATTTAAAGTTTACTTACAATAATACATAACGTAGACATTGTATACAGGAGACTTATTTGCTATATATATATATACAAAGTAATGATAGGCTGGTGACATAAAAATCTTTTCAATGTAAGATCACCAATTACAAATCAATTTTCGATACTTTAAATCAATAACTGCTGATCAAAAATGCTTATTGAAATATTTAACCAGCAACCAAATTCAATGTTGAGTCTGCTCAGCTAGCTATGCAGACCTTGAAGGGTATCTACACTCAAAAAACATTAAATCCTTTTTACCTGTAATCCTTACATGGTTATCACATATTAGCTAAATAATTGCTTAAACCTGATATAGGACTTGCACTCGAAATCAGCAGCCGGAAAACTCAGACAGGGATGTTGCATTCAAGAGGAATGTTGGAAATATCTGACACAGGTTAGCAACATTATCATGATAGTATGAAATAAGATGAATATCTACTCTGTTCAGCACTCTAAACATTAAATACATTTTAGAAAATATTTTGGTCTTTAGTTTGTATTGCAATAAACAGTTACTATTTCACACAGGGTGCAATTGTCCCCACATTTTTTTGCACCTCACACAATGAGGATGCTATTTCTGAAATCAGTATAACATTTTGGCTCTTACTCTACAATACTCTGTATATACATCCTACTAAAAAAAGAAAGACATAATAGATTTGTTTCATCACAGATTGTAGCTTTTAAAACATGAAAGTATTCTACAAGTTGTACTGTCGATACAAAAGCTTGCTGCTTCAGTGGCTCTGTGGCGCAATGGATAGCGCATTGGACTTCTAGTAGGTTGTAGTTATTCAAAGGTTGTGGGTTTGAGTCCCACCAGAGTCATTCTTTAGCTTCAAATGCAAACATTTAAAATTTACTTAAAATGATACATAACATAGACATTGTATATGGGAGACCTATATACTATATATACAAAGTAATTATAGGCTGTTGACATAAAAATCATTTAAATGTAAGACCAGTTACAAATCAATTTTAGATACTTTAAATCAATAACTGGTAATAAAAATGTGGATGGTTATTTTTAACCAGCAATGAAAATATTATGTTGAGTCTGCTCACGTAGGAATACAAAGCTTAAATTGTATCTACAGTACACTCAAAAATCATAAAAAAAATCCTTATATGGGTATTACAAATAACCTACACAATTGCTAAAACCTGATATAGGACTTGCACTTGAAAACAGCAAGAGGAAGACTCAGACATAGCTGTTGCATTTGGGAGAAATGTTATAAATATCTGACACTCGATAGCCATGTAATTATTATAATATAAATTAATATAAATATCTATACTGGTAAAAATGCAAAACCTATATAAATGTTACCAAAATGTTTCTGTCTTCAGTTTCTTTGCAACAAACACTCAATCAGACATGGTGCAATTGTCCCCATATTGATTTACACCTCACACAAAGTGGGAGCTATTCCTGAAATCATTACAAAAATTTGAATCTCACTCTACGATACTCTCTTTACAGCCTACTTAAAAAATAGAAAAATAAAAAGATTAGTTTCATCACAGATTGTCATTTAAAACATAAGAGTATTCAACACATTGTACTGTTGATACAAAAACGTGGTACATCAGTGGCTCTGTGGTGCAATGGACAGCGCATTTGACTTCTAGTAGGTTGTAGTTATTCAAAGGTCTTGTGTTCGAGTCCCACCAGAGTCATTCTTTAGTTCCAAATGCAAACATTTAAACTTTACTTACAATAATACATAACGTAGACACTGTATATAGGAGACTTATTTACTATATATATATATACAAAGTAAAATCTTTTCAATGTAAGATCACCAATTACAAATCAATTTTCGATACTTTAAATCAATAACTGCTGATCAAAAATGCTTATTGTTATATTTAACCAGCAACCAAATTCAATGTTGAGTCTGCTCAGCTAGCTATGCAGACCTTGAAGGGTATCTACACTCAAAAAACATTTAATCCTTTTTACCTGTAATCCTTACATGGTTATCACATATTAGCTAAATAATTGCTTAAACCTGATATAGGACTTGCACTCGAAATCAGCAGCCGGAAAACTCAGACAGGGATGTTGCATTCAAGAGGAATGTTGGAAATATCTGACACAGGTTAGCAACATTATCATGATATTATGAAATAAGATGAATATCTACACTGTTAAGCACTCTAAACATTAAATACATTTTAGAAAATATTTTGGTCTTTAGTTTGTATTGCAATAAACAGTTACTATTTCACACAGGGTGCAATTGTCCCCACATTTTTTTGCACCTCACACAATGAGGATGCTATTTCTGAAATCAGTATAAAATTTTGGCTCTTACTCTACAATACTCTGTATATACATCCTACTAAAAAAAGTAAGACATAATAGATTTGTTTCATCACAGATTGTAGCTTTTAAAACATGAAAGTATTCTACAAGCTGTACTGTCAATACAAACACTTGCTTCTTCAGTGGCTCTGTGGTGCAATGGATAGCGTATTGGACTTCTAGTAGGTTGTAGTTATTCAAAGGTTGTGGGTTTGAGTCCCAGCAGAGTCATTCTTTAGCTTCAAATGCAAACATTTAAAATTTACTTAAAATGATACATAACATAGACATTGTATGTGGGAAACCTATATACTATATATACAAAGTAATTATAGGCTGTTGACATAAAAATCATTTAAATGTAAGACCAGTTACAAATCAATTTTAGATACTTTAAATCAATAACTGGTAATAAAAATGTGGATGGTTATTTTTAACCAGCAATCAAAATATTATGTTGAGTCTGCTCACGTAGGAATACAAAGCTTAAAGTGTATCTACAGTACACTCAAAAATCATAAAAAATCCTTAGATGGGTATTACAAATAACCTACACAATTGCTAAAACCTGATATAGGACTTGCACTTGAAAACAGCAAGAGGAAGACTCAGACATAGCTGTTGCATTTGGGAGAAATGTTATAATTATCTGACACTCGATAGCCATGTAATTATTATAATATAAATTAATATAAATATCTATACTGGTAAAATACAAAACCTATATAAATGTTACCAAAATGTTTCTGTCTTCAGTTTCTTTGCAACAAACACTCAATCAGACATGGTGCAATTGTCCCCATATTGATTTGCACCTCACACAAAGTGGGAGCTATTTCTGATATCATTACAAAAATTTTACTCTCACTCTACGATACTCTCTTTACAGCATACTTAAAAAATAGAAAAATAAAAAGATTAGTTTCATCACAGATTGTGTCATTTAAATCATAAGAGTATTCAACACATTGTACTGTTGATACAAAAATATGATACATCAGTGGCTCTGTGGCGCAATGGATAGCTCATTGGACATCTAGTAGGTTGTAGTTATTCAAAGGTTGTGGGTTCGAGTCCCACCAGAGTCGTTATTTAGTTTCAAATGCAAAGATTTAAAGTTTACTTACAATAATACATAACGTAGACATTGTATACAGTAGACTTATTTGCTATATATATATATACAAAGTAATGATAGGCTGGTGACATAAAAATCTTTTCAATGTAAGATCACCAATTACAAATCAATTTTCGATACTTTAAATCAATAACTGCTGATCAAAAATGCTTATTGTTATATTTAACCAGCAACCAAATTTAATGTTGAGTCTGCTCAGCTAGCTATGCAGACCTTGAAGGGTATCTACACTCAAAAAACATTAAATCCTTTTTACCTGTAATCCTTACATGGTTATCACATATTAGCTAAATAATTGCTTAAACCTGATATAGGACTTGTACTCGAAATCAGCAGCCGGAAAACTCAGACAGGGATGTTGCATTCAAGAGGAATGTTGGAAATATCTGACACAGGTTAGCAACATTATCATTATAGTATGAAATAAGATGAATATCTACACTGTTAAGCACTCTAAATATTAAATACATTTTAGAAAATATTTTGGTCTTTAGTTTGTATTGCAATAAACAGTTACTATTTCACACAGGGTGCAATTGTCCCCACATTTTTTTGCACCTCACACAATGAGGATGCTATTTCTGAAATCAGTATTAAATTTTGGCTCTTACTCTACAATACTCTGTATATACATCCTACTAAAAAAAGTAAGACATAATAGATTTGTTTCATCACAGATTGTAGCTTTTAAAACATGAAAGTATTCTACAAGTTGTACTGTCGATACAAATACTTGCTGCTTCAGTGGCTCTGTGGCGCAATGGATAGCGCATTGGACTTCTAGTAGGTTGTAGTTATTCAAAGGTTGTGGGTTTGAGTCCCACCAGAGTCATTCTTTAGCTTCAAATGCAAACATTTAAAATTTACTTAAAATGATACATAACATAGACATTGTATATGGGAGACCTATATACTATATATACAAAGTAATTATAGGCTGTTGACATAAAAATCATTTAAATGTAAGACCAGTTACAAATCAATTTTAGATACTTTAAATCAATAACTGGTAATAAAAATGTGGATGGTTATTTTTAACCAGCAATGAAAATATTATGTTGAGTCTGCTCACGTAGGAATACAAAGCTTAAAGTGTATCTACAGTACACTCAAAAATCATAAAAAAATCCTTAGATGTGTATTACAAATAACCTACACAATTGCTAAAACCTGATATAGGACTTGCACTTGAAAACCGCAAGAGGAAGACTCAGACATAGCTGTTGCATTTGGGAGAAATGTTATAAATATCTGACACTCGATAGCCATGTAATTATTATAATATAAATTAATATAAATATCTATACTGGTAAAAATACAAAACCTATATAAATGTTACCAAAATGTTTCTGTCTTCAGTTTCTTTGCAACAAACACTCAATCAGACATGGTGCAATTGTCCCCATATTGATTTGCACCTCACACAAAGTGGGAGCTATTTCTGAAATCATTACAAAAATTTTACTCTCACTCTACGATACTCTCTTTACAGCATACTTAAAAAATAGAAAAATAAAAAGATTAGTTTCATCATAGATTGTGTCATTTAAAACATAAGAGTATTCAACACATTGTACTGTTGATACAAAAATATGATACATCAGTGGATCTGTGGCGCAATGGATAGCGCATTGGACTTCTAGTAGGTTGTAGTTATTCAAAGGTTGTGGGTTCGAGTCCCACCAGAGTAGTTCTTTAGTTTCAAATGCAAAGATTTAAAGTTTACTTACAATAATACATAACGTAGACATTGTATACAGGAGACTTATTTACTATATATATATACAAAGTAATGATAGGCTGGTGACATAAAAATCATTTAAATGTAAGACCAGTTACAAATCAATTTTCGATACTTTAAATCAATAACTGTTAATAAAAATGTGGATGGTTATTTTTAACCAGCAATCAAAATATTATGTTGAGTCTGCTCACGTAGGAATACAAAGCTTGAAGTGTATCTACAGTACACTCAAAAATCATAAAAAATCCTTAGATGGGTATTACAAATAACCTACACAATTGCTAAAACCTGATATAGGACTTGCACTTGAAAACAGCAAGAGGAAGACTCAGACATAGCTTTTGCATTTGGGAGATATGTTATAAATATCTGACACTCGATAGCCATGTCATTATTATAATATAAATTAATATAAATATCTATACTGGTAAAATACAAAACCTATATAAATGTTACCAAAATGTTTCTGTCTTCAGTTTCTTTGCAACAAACACTCAATCAGACATGGTGCATTTGTCCCTATATTGATTTGCACCTCACACAAAGTGGGAGCTATTTCTGAAATCATTACAAAAATTTTACTCTCACTCTACGATACTCTCTTTACAGCATACTTAAAAAATAGAAAAATAAAAAGATTAGTTTCATCACAGATTGTGTCATTTAAATCATAAGAGTATCCAACACATTGTACTGTTGATACAAAAATATGATACATCAGTGGCTCTGTGGCGCAATGGATAGCGCGTTGGACTTCTAGTAGGTTGTAGTTATTCCAAGGTTGTGGGTTCGAGTCCCACCAGAGTCGTTCTTTAGTTTCAAATGCAAACATTTAAACTTTACTTACAATAATACATAACGTAGACATTGTATACAGGAGACTTATTTACTATATAGATATCCAAAGTAATGATAGGCTGGTGACATAAAAATCTTTTCAATGTAAGATCACCAATTACAAATCAATTTTCGATACTTTAAATCAATAACTGCTGATCAAAAATGCTTATTGAAATATTTAACCAGCAACCAAATTCAATGTTGAGTCTGCTCAGCTAGCTATGCAGACCTTGAAGGGTATCTACACTCAAAAAACATTAAATCCTTTTTACCTGTAATCCTTACATGGTTATCACATATTAGCTAAATAATTGCTTAAACCTGATATAGGACTTGCACTCGAAATCAGCAGCCGGAAAACTCAGACAGGGATGTTGCATTCAAGAGGAATGTTGGAAATATCTGACACAGGTTAGCAACATTATCATGATAGTACGAAATAAGATGAATATCTACACTGTTCAGCACTCTAAACATTAAATACATTTTAGAAAATATTTTGGTCTTTAGTTTGTATTGCAATAAACAGTTACTATTTCACACAGGGTCCAATTGTCCCCACATTTTTTTGCACCTCACACAATGAGGATGCTATTTCTGAAATCAGTATAACATTTTGGCTCTTACTCTACAATACTCTGTATATACATCCTACTAAAAAAAGAAAGACATAATAGATTTGTTTCATCACAGATTGTAGCTTTTAAAACATGAAAGTATTCTACAAGTTGTACTGTCAATACAAAAGCTTGCTGCTTCAGTGGCTCTGTGGCGCAATGGATAGCGCATTGGACTTCTAGTAGGTTGTAGTTATTCAAAGGTTGTGGGTTTGAGTCCCACCAGAGTCATTCTTTAGCTTCAAATGCAAACATTTAAAATTTACTTAAAATGATACATAACATAGACATTGTATATGGGAGACCTATATACTATATATACAAAGTAATTATAGGCTGTTGACATAAAAATCATTTAAATGTAAGACCAGTTACAAATCAATTTTAGATACTTTAAATCAATAACTGGTAATAAAAATGTGGATGGTTATTTTTAACCAGTAATCAAAATATTATGTTGAGTCTGCTCACGTAGGAATACAAAGCTTAAAGTCTATCTACAGTACACTCAAAAATCATAAAAAAATCCTTAGATGGGTATTACAAATAACCTACACAATTGCTAAAACCTGATATAGGACTTGCACTTGAAAACCGCAAGAGGAAGACTCAGACATAGCTGTTGCATTTGGGAGAAATGTTATAAATATCTGACACTCGATAGCCATGTAATTATTATAATATAAATTAATATAAATATCTATACTGGTAAAAATGCAAAACCTATATAAATGTTACCAAAATGTTTCTGTCTTCAGTTTCTTTGCAACAAACACTCAATCAGACATGGTGCAATTGTCCCCATATTGATTTGCACCTCACACAAAGTGGGAGCTATTCCTGAAATCATTACAAAAATTTGAATCTCACTCTACGATACTCTCTTTACAGCCTACTTAAAAAATAGAAAAATAAAAAGATTAGTTTCATCACAGATTGTCATTTAAAACATAAGAGTATTCAACACATTGTACTGTTGATACAAAAACGTGGTACATCAGTGGCTCTGTGGTGCAATGGACAGCGCATTTGACTTCTAGTAGGTTGTAGTTATTCAAAGGTCTTGTGTTCGAGTCCCACCAGAGTCGTTCTTTAGTTCCAAATGCAAACATTTAAACTTTACTTACAATAATACATAACGTAGACACTGTATATAGGAGACTTATTTACTATATATATATATACAAAGTAAAATCTTTTCAATGTAAGATCACCAATTACAAATCAATTTTCGATACTTTAAATCAATAACTGCTGATCAAAAATGCTTATTGTTATATTTAACCAGCAACCAAATTCAATGTTGAGTCTGCTCAGTTAGCTATTCAGACCTTGAAGGGTTTCTACACTCAAAAAACATTAAATCCTTTTTACCTGTAATCCTTACATGGTTATCACATATTAGCTAAATAATTGCTTAAACCTGATATAGGACTTGCACTCGAAATCAGCAGCCGGAAAACTCAGACAGGGATGTTGCATTCAAGAGGAATGTTGGAAATATCTGACACAGGTTAGCAACATTATCATTATAGTATGAAATAAGATGAATATCTACACTGTTAAGCACTCTAAACATTAAATACATTTTAGAAAATATTTTGGTCTTTAGTTTGTATTGCAATAAACAGTTACTATTTCACACAGGGTGCAATTGTCCCCACATTTTTTTGCACCTCACACAATGAGGATGTTAGTTCTGAAATCAGTATAAAATTTTGGCTCTTACTCTACAATACTCTGTATATACATCCTACTAAAAAAAGAAAGACATAATAGATTTGTTTCATCACAGATTGTAGCTTTTAAAACATGAAAGTATTCTACAAGTTGTACTGTCGATACAAAACGCTTGTTGCTTCAGTGGCACTGTGTCGCAATGGATAGCGCATTGGACTTCTAGTAGGTTGTAGTTATTCAAAGGTTGTGGGTTCGAGTCCCACCAGAGTCATTCTTTAGCTTCAAATGCAAACATTTAAAATTTACTTAAAATGATACATAACATAGACATTGTATATGGGAGACCTATATACTATACTAGGTGCTTCATCGCGCCCTACGGGCGCTCTTCACACCGTCGCAAGGGGCTACGCCCCCTTAACCCTTGCATGCCTTTCTGGGGTTCAATATTTGTGTTATATGGAGTATCACCTGCATTCCTTTGTTAGTGGTTAAATATTGCACAATGAAAGGGTGTGCGATGGTGAAGGAGGCGCAGCCCCTTGCGACGGCGTGAACCGCACCTGCAGGCCACAATGTACAGAATGTAGCGGGTGCGGGGGGTACTGCGGATGGTGTCTGTAGATGCTGCGGATGGAGGGGGGGTGGAAGTGGGGGTGGGGCCCGGATGGGGAAGGGTTGGGAGGTGCTGCGGATGGGGGAGGGGCAGAGGAGTGGGGGATGCAGATGAGGGAGGGGTCCGGAGGCACTGAAGGTGGGGGAGGGGCAGGGGTGCCAATGGTGGGGGAGGGGCTGGTGTGGGGATGTTGCAGATGGGTGAAGGGTTCCGGAGGTGCTGTGGGATGGGAAGGGGCGGGAGTGCTGCTGGTGGGGTAGGGGTCCGCAGGTGCCATGGGTAGGAGAGGGGCAGGTACGGGTGTTGCGGCGGATGGGGAAGGAGGTCCGGAGGTGCTGCAGGTGGTGGAGGGGCAGGTGCGGGGGTGCCATTGGTGGGGGAGGGGTGGGTGAGGGGGGGACCGCGGATGGAGGAGGGTGTCTGCAGATGCTGCGGGTGGAGGGGGGCAGGTGTGGGGGAGACATATAAGGGGGGTGAACGGATGAGGGGGCCTGGAGATTGCTGGGGGTGGTGAAGGGGCGGAGGAGTGGGAGCCGCGGGTGGTGTAGGGGGTCTGGAAGCACAGCATGTGGGGGAGGGGTGGAGTGCCGCATGTGGTGGAGGGGAAGGTGCAGAGGTGTGGTGCATTGGGGAGAGGTCTGGAGGTGCTGCGGGTACTGTACCTGCCAAAAAGGTAGTTTGAGGGTATGCAGTAACAGGGCCAGGACAGGGGTGACAGGGTCAGAACAGGGTTGACTGGGCCAGGACAGGGGTGACAGGGTCAGAACAGGGGTGACAGGGTCAGAACAGGGGTGACGGGGCCAGGACACGGGCGACGAGGCCAGGACAGAAATGACAGGGACAGGATAGGGGTGACAGGGTCAGTGTAGGGGCGGCAGGACCAGGACAGGGGTGACAGGGCCAGTATAGGGTTGACAGGGCAAGCACAGGGGTGACAGGGCCAGGATAGGGGTAGCAGGGCCAGCATAAGGGTGACAGGGCCAGGATAAGGGTGAAAGGGCCAGGATAAGGGTGAAAGGGCCAGGATAAGGGTGGCAGGTCAAGGCCAGGGTGACAGGGACATGACAGAACACAGGGCACGGGAGAGATTGGTATTAGGGACAGAACAGTGGTGACAGACAGATGTGTCTTACCGGAGTCACTGCTGCTGGCTGCTGCTGGTCCACTCCAACCTGTTGGGATCTGCTGCTGGTGGAGACTTGGCATGGCTGACTCTCTTAGGCTGTAGTACTGCTTCCTCTGCCCGTCCGCATCACTCCCCCCCTCCTCAGTCACACACCGCAGACCTCGCGCAGCTGCCGGGCACTGTGGTAAGGTGAGACTGGGAGTGACTGGTTAGCCCCCAGGAGATGCTGCGGCTGGAGGGAGGAGGGGGTCATAGCATTCACGTGGCGCGGACCTCACGGCTGCTGGGCACTATGGTAAGGGGAGACTGGGAGTAACTGGTTAGCTCCCAGGAGACGCTGCTGCTGGAGGGAGGAGGGGGTCAGAGCCTGCAAGCAGCGCGGACTTCTGCAGCGCTACCCGCCGGCTAAAGTGTGTGAAGGAGCTGGGCGCACCTCACTGTGGGTGGCAGCGCTGCAGCTAGCGGTGGGGTTGCCGGGGCTGGAGATAACAGAGGCAGTACGGAAAGTGCACAGCGGCTGGTGACCCACAAAACTACAGCTAAGAAGCATGGAGTGTGCCAGAAAGTGACGCTCCTCCCCGCCAGAGAGACCCTGCTGAGTATGCTGATGTGGGGGTTAAGTATGGCATACCCCCTCACACACCCCCATACCTCCCAAATGTCCCAATTTTCGCGGGACAGTCCCATTTTTGGGGGTCTGTCCCGCTGTCCCACCCGCGGGTCGCAGTGTCCTGCGGTGGGGGGGGGGGGGGGAGGCAGTTGGAAAGCTCCTGTACTCGCTGTTCTGCTTAGCAGAGCAGCGGTGAATAGTGGAGACAGAGGGGTGTTACGGATTAAGGGGGGGTTCCAGCAGCCGAGCCTGATTAAGGGGGGGGGCAGGCGGTACGTACCGTTGGCCCCACAGTTTTAGGGGTCCCCCCGGCTCGAGTAGCTCTGTCCCAGCTCAGAAGCTCCCCCAGCAACAACGGCAGCATTGTGCTACAGTCAGCACACGCTGCTGCGTGTTGGCAGGTCTGTGGTGTTGCAGGGAGGCAGCAGTCTCCCTGCTTTCTTCTGCCTGTGCGGGTGTGTAGGGGGGAGCGACCACCTCCTCTGGATTTAGCCCTAGCTGAGGGGCCAAAATTCCATAAAAATAAAAAAAAACAAAAAAACCCCGGAATTTGCATAAGGGGGCGTGGCCTCGCGTAGCGCGATTAGGTCACGCCCCCAACCCCACAGCAGGCACAGCAATGAGATAGGGCTCCCCTGTCTCAAGCACCCTGTGCCCCCCGGACTCATAATCAGCCCCTGGGGGCATGCCAGCAGCTCACAGAGCGCTGGGCATGCCCCCTCACTGACGAAAACGGGGCCCTCCCATGAAGCCACGCCCCCTTTTCGCTGTGTGTGTGTGTGTGTGTGTGTGTGTGTGTGTGTGTGTGTGTGTGTGTGTGTGTGTGTGTGTGTGTGTGAGATAGCTGGGAGGTATGCACCCCTGCCTGTGCCATGTCCATACCATCTGCTTGACTGCTTCTGCAGCTGCTCCTAGTGTCCTATAGATTTGGCCAGATCTGTGACTCATTTGACTAACTCCGCCCACTGTTGTGACTCCGCCCAGCGTTAGCAAATGAATCACAAAATCACAGTTCTGGGCTATTATATAGGAGATATACAAAGTAATTATAGGCTGTTGACATAAAAATCATTTAAATGTAAGACCAGTTACAAATCAATTTTAGATACTTTAAATCATTAACTGGTAATAAAAATGTGGATGGTTACTTTTAACCAGCAATCAAAATATTATGTTGCGTCTGCTCACGTAGGAATACAAAGCTTAAAGTGTATCTACAGTACACTCAAAAATCATAAAAAATCCTTAGATGGGTATTACAAATAACCTACACAATTGCTAAAACCTGATATAGGACTTGCACTTGAAAACAGCAAGAGGAAGACTCAGACATAGCTGTTGCATTTGGGAGAAATGTTATAAATATCTGACACTCGATAGCCATGTAATTATTATAATATAAATTAATATAAATATATATACTGGTAAAAATACAAAACCTATATAAATGTTACCAAAATGTTTCTGTCTTCAGTTTCTTTGCAACAAACACTCAATCAGACATGGTGCAATTGTCCCCATATTGATTTGCACCTCACACAAAGTGGGAGCTATTTCTGAAATCATTACAAAAGTTTTACTCTCACTCTACGATACTCTCTTTACAGCATACTTAAAAAATAGAAAAATAAAAAGATTAGTTTCATCACAGATTGTGTCATTTAAAACATAAGAGTATTCAACACATTGTACTGTTGATACAAAAATATGATACATCAGTGGCTCTGTGGCGCAATGGATAGCGCACTGGACTTCTAGTAGGTTGTAGTTATTCAAAAGTTGTGGGTTCGAGTCCCACCAGAGTCATTCTTTAGTTTCAAATGCAAAGATTTAAAGTTTACTTACAATAATACATAACGTAGACAATGTATACAGGAGACTTATTTACTATATATATATATATATATATATATATACAAAGTAATGATAGGCTGGTGACATAAAAATCTTTTCAATGTAAGATCACCAATTACAAATCAATTTTCGATACTTTAAATCAATAACTGCTGATCAAAAATGCTTATTGTTATATTTAACCAGCAACCAAATTCAATGTTGAGTCTGCTCAGCTAGCTATGCAGACCTTGAAGGGTATCTACACTCAAAAAACATTAAATCCTTTTTACCTGTAATCCTTACATGGTTATCACATATTAGCTAAATAATTGCTTAAACCTGATATAGGACTTGTACTCGAAATCAGCAGCCGGAAAACTCAGACAGGGATGTTGCATTCAAGAGGAATGTTGGAAATATCTGACACAGGTTAGCAACATTATCATTATAGTATGAAATAAGATGAATATCTACACTGTTAAGCACTCTAAATATTAAATACATTTTAGAAAATATTTTGGTCTTTAGTTTGTATTCCAATAAACAGTTACTATTTCACACAGGGTGCAATTGTCCCCACATTTTTTTGCACCTCACACAATGAGGATGCTATTTCTGAAATCAGTATAAAATTTTGGCTCTTACTCTACAATACTCTGTATATACATCCTACTAAAAAAAGAAAGACATAATAGATTTGTTTCATCACAGATTGTAGCTTTTAAAACATGAAAGTATTCTACAAGTTGTACTGTCGATACAAACGCTTGCTGCTTCAGTGGCTCTGTGGCGCAATGGATAGCGCATTGGACTTCTAGTAGGTTGTAGTTATTCAAAGGTTGTGGGTTTGAGTCCCACCAGAGTCATTCTTTAGCTTCAAATGCAAACATTTAAAATGTACTTAAAATGATACATAACATAGACATTGTATATGGGAGACCTATATACTATATATACAAAGTAATTATAGGCTGTTGACATAAAAATCATTTAAATGTAAGACCAGTTACAAATCAATTTTAGATACTCTAAATCAATAACTGGTAATAAAAATGTGGATGGTTATTTTTAACCAGCAATGAAAATATTATGTTGAGTCTGCTCACGTAGGAATACAAAGCTTAAAGTGTATCTAAAGTACACTCAAAAATCATAAAAAATCCTTAGATGGGTATTACAAATAACCTACACAATTGCTAAAACCTGATATAGGACTTGCACTTGAAAACAGCAAGAGGAAGAATCAGACATAGCTGTTGCATTTGGGAGAAATGTTATAAATATCTGACACTCGATAGCCATGTAATTATTATAATATAAATTAATATAAATATCTATACTGGTAAAATACAAAACCTATATAAATGTTACTAAAATGTTTCTGTCTTCAGTTTCTTTGCAACAAACACTCAATCAGACATGGTGCAATTGTCCCCATATTGATTTACACCTCACACAAAGTGGGAGCTATTCCTGAAATCATTACAAAAATTTGAATCTCACTCTACGATACTCTCTTTACAGCCTACTTAAAAAATAGAAAAATAAAAAGATTAGTTTCATCACAGATTGTCATTTAAAACATAAGAGTATTCAACACATTGTACTGTTGATACAAAAACGTGGTACATCAGTGGCTCTGTGGTGCAATGGACAGTGCATTTGACTTCTAGTAGGTTGTAGTTATTCAAAGGTCTTGTGTTCGAGTCCCACCAGAGTCGTTCTTTAGTTCCAAATGCAAACATTTAAACTTTACTTACAATAATACATAACGTAGACACTGTATATAGGAGACTTATTTACTATATATATATATATACAAAGTAAAATCTTTTCAATGTAAGATCACCAATTACAAATCAATTTTCGATACTTTAAATCAATAACTGCTGATCAAAAATGCTTATTGTTATATTTAACCAGCAACCAAATTCAATGTTGAGTCTGCTCAGATAGCTATGCAGACCTTGAAGGGTATCTACACTCAAAAAACATTTAATCCTTTTTACCTGTAATCCTTACATGGTTATCACATATTAGCTAAATAATTGCTTAAACCTGATATAGGACTTGCACTCGAAATCAGCAGCCGGAAAACTCAGACAGGGATGTTGCATTCAAGAGGAATGTTGGAAATATCTGACACAGGTTAGCAACATTATCATTATAGTATGAAATAAGATGAATATCTACACTGTTAAGCACTCTAAACATTAAATACATTTTAGAAAATATTTTGGTCTTTAGTTTGTATTGCAATAAACAGTTACTATTTCACACAGGGTGCAATTGTCCCCACATTTTTTTGCACCTCACACAATGAGGATGTTAGTTCTGAAATCAGTATAAAATTTTGGCTCTTACTCTACAATACTCTGTATATACATCCTACTAAAAAAAGAAAGACATAATAGATTTGTTTCATCACAGATTGTAGCTTTTAAAACATGAAAGTATTCTACAAGTTGTACTGTCGATACAAAACGCTTGTTGCTTCAGTGGCACTGTGTCGCAATGGATAGCGCATTGGACTTCTAGTAGGTTGTAGTTATTCAAAGGTTGTGGGTTCGAGTCCCACCAGAGTCATTCTTTAGCTTCAAATGCAAACATTTAAAATTTACTTAAAATGATACATAACATAGACATTGTATATGGGAGACCTATATACTATACTAGGTGCTTCATCGCGCCCTACGGGCGCTCTTCACACCGTCGCAAGGGGCTACGCCCCCTTAACCCTTGCATGCCTTTCTGGGGTTCAATATTTGTGTTATATGGAGTATCACCTGCATTCCTTTGTTAGTGGTTAAATATTGCACAATGAAAGGGTGTGCGATGGTGAAGGAGGCGCAGCCCCTTGCGACGGCGTGAACCGCACCTGCAGGCCACAATGTACAGAATGTAGCGGGTGCGGGGGGTACTGCGGATGGTGTCTGTAGATGCTGCGGATGGAGGGGGGGTGGAAGTGGGGGTGGGGCCCGGATGGGGAAGGGTTGGGAGGTGCTGCGGATGGGGGAGGGGCAGAGGAGTGGGGGATGCAGATGAGGGAGGGGTCCGGAGGCACTGAAGGTGGGGGAGGGGCAGGGGTGCCAATGGTGGGGGAGGGGCTGGTGTGGGGATGTTGCAGATGGGTGAAGGGTTCCGGAGGTGCTGTGGGATGGGAAGGGGCGGGAGTGCTGCTGGTGGGGTAGGGGTCCGCAGGTGCCATGGGTAGGAGAGGGGCAGGTACGGGTGTTGCGGCGGATGGGGAAGGAGGTCCGGAGGTGCTGCAGGTGGTGGAGGGGCAGGTGCGGGGGTGCCATTGGTGGGGGAGGGGTGGGTGAGGGGGGGACCGCGGATGGAGGAGGGTGTCTGCAGATGCTGCGGGTGGAGGGGGGCAGGTGTGGGGGAGACATATAAGGGGGGTGAACGGATGAGGGGGCCTGGAGATTGCTGGGGGTGGTGAAGGGGCGGAGGAGTGGGAGCCGCGGGTGGTGTAGGGGGTCTGGAAGCACAGCATGTGGGGGAGGGGTGGAGTGCCGCATGTGGTGGAGGGGAAGGTGCAGAGGTGTGGTGCATTGGGGAGAGGTCTGGAGGTGCTGCGGGTACTGTACCTGCCAAAAAGGTAGTTTGAGGGTATGCAGTAACAGGGCCAGGACAGGGGTGACAGGGTCAGAACAGGGTTGACTGGGCCAGGACAGGGGTGACAGGGTCAGAACAGGGGTGACAGGGTCAGAACAGGGGTGACGGGGCCAGGACACGGGCGACGAGGCCAGGACAGAAATGACAGGGACAGGATAGGGGTGACAGGGTCAGTGTAGGGGCGGCAGGACCAGGACAGGGGTGACAGGGCCAGTATAGGGTTGACAGGGCAAGCACAGGGGTGACAGGGCCAGGATAGGGGTAGCAGGGCCAGCATAAGGGTGACAGGGCCAGGATAAGGGTGAAAGGGCCAGGATAAGGGTGAAAGGGCCAGGATAAGGGTGGCAGGTCAAGGCCAGGGTGACAGGGACATGACAGAACACAGGGCACGGGAGAGATTGGTATTAGGGACAGAACAGTGGTGACAGACAGATGTGTCTTACCGGAGTCACTGCTGCTGGCTGCTGCTGGTCCACTCCAACCTGTTGGGATCTGCTGCTGGTGGAGACTTGGCATGGCTGACTCTCTTAGGCTGTAGTACTGCTTCCTCTGCCCGTCCGCATCACTCCCCCCCTCCTCAGTCACACACCGCAGACCTCGCGCAGCTGCCGGGCACTGTGGTAAGGTGAGACTGGGAGTGACTGGTTAGCCCCCAGGAGATGCTGCGGCTGGAGGGAGGAGGGGGTCATAGCATTCACGTGGCGCGGACCTCACGGCTGCTGGGCACTATGGTAAGGGGAGACTGGGAGTAACTGGTTAGCTCCCAGGAGACGCTGCTGCTGGAGGGAGGAGGGGGTCAGAGCCTGCAAGCAGCGCGGACTTCTGCAGCGCTACCCGCCGGCTAAAGTGTGTGAAGGAGCTGGGCGCACCTCACTGTGGGTGGCAGCGCTGCAGCTAGCGGTGGGGTTGCCGGGGCTGGAGATAACAGAGGCAGTACGGAAAGTGCACAGCGGCTGGTGACCCACAAAACTACAGCTAAGAAGCATGGAGTGTGCCAGAAAGTGACGCTCCTCCCCGCCAGAGAGACCCTGCTGAGTATGCTGATGTGGGGGTTAAGTATGGCATACCCCCTCACACACCCCCATACCTCCCAAATGTCCCAATTTTCGCGGGACAGTCCCATTTTTGGGGGTCTGTCCCGCTGTCCCACCCGCGGGTCGCAGTGTCCTGCGGTGGGGGGGGGGGGGGAGGCAGTTGGAAAGCTCCTGTACTCGCTGTTCTGCTTAGCAGAGCAGCGGTGAATAGTGGAGACAGAGGGGTGTTACGGATTAAGGGGGGGTTCCAGCAGCCGAGCCTGATTAAGGGGGGGGGCAGGCGGTACGTACCGTTGGCCCCACAGTTTTAGGGGTCCCCCCGGCTCGAGTAGCTCTGTCCCAGCTCAGAAGCTCCCCCAGCAACAACGGCAGCATTGTGCTACAGTCAGCACACGCTGCTGCGTGTTGGCAGGTCTGTGGTGTTGCAGGGAGGCAGCAGTCTCCCTGCTTTCTTCTGCCTGTGCGGGTGTGTAGGGGGGAGCGACCACCTCCTCTGGATTTAGCCCTAGCTGAGGGGCCAAAATTCCATAAAAATAAAAAAAAACAAAAAAACCCCGGAATTTGCATAAGGGGGCGTGGCCTCGCGTAGCGCGATTAGGTCACGCCCCCAACCCCACAGCAGGCACAGCAATGAGATAGGGCTCCCCTGTCTCAAGCACCCTGTGCCCCCCGGACTCATAATCAGCCCCTGGGGGCATGCCAGCAGCTCACAGAGCGCTGGGCATGCCCCCTCACTGACGAAAACGGGGCCCTCCCATGAAGCCACGCCCCCTTTTCGCTGTGTGTGTGTGTGTGTGTGTGTGTGTGTGTGTGTGTGTGTGTGTGTGTGAGATAGCTGGGAGGTATGCACCCCTGCCTGTGCCATGTCCATACCATCTGCTTGACTGCTTCTGCAGCTGCTCCTAGTGTCCTATAGATTTGGCCAGATCTGTGACTCATTTGACTAACTCCGCCCACTGTTGTGACTCCGCCCAGCGTTAGCAAATGAATCACAAAATCACAGTTCTGGGCTATTATATAGGAGATATACAAAGTAATTATAGGCTGTTGACATAAAAATCATTTAAATGTAAGACCAGTTACAAATCAATTTTAGATACTTTAAATCATTAACTGGTAATAAAAATGTGGATGGTTACTTTTAACCAGCAATCAAAATATTATGTTGAGTCTGCTCACGTAGGAATACAAAGCTTAAAGTGTATCTACAGTACACTCAAAAATCATAAAAAATCCTTAGATGGGTATTACAAATAACCTACACAATTGCTAAAACCTGATATAGGACTTGCACTTGAAAACAGCAAGAGGAAGACTCAGACATAGCTGTTGCATTTGGGAGAAATGTTATAAATATCTGACACTCGATAGCCATGTAATTATTATAATATAAATTAATATAAATATATATACTGGTAAAAATACAAAACCTATATAAATGTTACCAAAATGTTTCTGTCTTCAGTTTCTTTGCAACAAACACTCAATCAGACATGGTGCAATTGTCCCCATATTGATTTGCACCTCACACAAAGTGGGAGCTATTTCTGAAATCATTACAAAAGTTTTACTCTCACTCTACGATACTCTCTTTACAGCATACTTAAAAAATAGAAAAATAAAAAGATTAGTTTCATCACAGATTGTGTCATTTAAAACATAAGAGTATTCAACACATTGTACTGTTGATACAAAAATATGATACATCAGTGGCTCTGTGGCGCAATGGATAGCGCACTGGACTTCTAGTAGGTTGTAGTTATTCAAAAGTTGTGGGTTCGAGTCCCCCCAGAGTCATTCTTTAGTTTCAAATGCAAAGATTTAAAGTTTACTTACAATAATACATAACGTAGACAATGTATACAGGAGACTTATTTACTATATATATATATATATATATATATATATACAAAGTAATGATAGGCTGGTGACATAAAAATCTTTTCAATGTAAGATCACCAATTACAAATCAATTTTCGATACTTTAAATCAATAACTGCTGATCAAAAATGCTTATTGTTATATTTAACCAGCAACCAAATTCAATGTTGAGTCTGCTCAGCTAGCTATGCAGACCTTGAAGGGTATCTACACTCAAAAAACATTAAATCCTTTTTACCTGTAATCCTTACATGGTTATCACATATTAGCTAAATAATTGCTTAAACCTGATATAGGACTTGTACTCGAAATCAGCAGCCGGAAAACTCAGACAGGGATGTTGCATTCAAGAGGAATGTTGGAAATATCTGACACAGGTTAGCAACATTATCATTATAGTATGAAATAAGATGAATATCTACACTGTTAAGCACTCTAAATATTAAATACATTTTAGAAAATATTTTGGTCTTTAGTTTGTATTCCAATAAACAGTTACTATTTCACACAGGGTGCAATTGTCCCCACATTTTTTTGCACCTCACACAATGAGGATGCTATTTCTGAAATCAGTATAAAATTTTGGCTCTTACTCTACAATACTCTGTATATACATCCTACTAAAAAAAGAAAGACATAATAGATTTGTTTCATCACAGATTGTAGCTTTTAAAACATGAAAGTATTCTACAAGTTGTACTGTCGATACAAACGCTTGCTGCTTCAGTGGCTCTGTGGCGCAATGGATAGCGCATTGGACTTCTAGTAGGTTGTAGTTATTCAAAGGTTGTGGGTTTGAGTCCCACCAGAGTCATTCTTTAGCTTCAAATGCAAACATTTAAAATGTACTTAAAATGATACATAACATAGACATTGTATATGGGAGACCTATATACTATATATACAAAGTAATTATAGGCTGTTGACATAAAAATCATTTAAATGTAAGACCAGTTACAAATCAATTTTAGATACTCTAAATCAATAACTGGTAATAAAAATGTGGATGGTTATTTTTAACCAGCAATGAAAATATTATGTTGAGTCTGCTCACGTAGGAATACAAAGCTTAAAGTGTATCTAAAGTACACTCAAAAATCATAAAAAATCCTTAGATGGGTATTACAAATAACCTACACAATTGCTAAAACCTGATATAGGACTTGCACTTGAAAACAGCAAGAGGAAGAATCAGACATAGCTGTTGCATTTGGGAGAAATGTTATAAATATCTGACACTCGATAGCCATGTAATTATTATAATATAAATTAATATAAATATCTATACTGGTAAAATACAAAACCTATATAAATGTTACTAAAATGTTTCTGTCTTCAGTTTCTTTGCAACAAACACTCAATCAGACATGGTGCAATTGTCCCCATATTGATTTACACCTCACACAAAGTGGGAGCTATTCCTGAAATCATTACAAAAATTTGAATCTCACTCTACGATACTCTCTTTACAGCCTACTTAAAAAATAGAAAAATAAAAAGATTAGTTTCATCACAGATTGTCATTTAAAACATAAGAGTATTCAACACATTGTACTGTTGATACAAAAACGTGGTACATCAGTGGCTCTGTGGTGCAATGGACAGTGCATTTGACTTCTAGTAGGTTGTAGTTATTCAAAGGTCTTGTGTTCGAGTCCCACCAGAGTCGTTCTTTAGTTCCAAATGCAAACATTTAAACTTTACTTACAATAATACATAACGTAGACACTGTATATAGGAGACTTATTTACTATATATATATATATACAAAGTAAAATCTTTTCAATGTAAGATCACCAATTACAAATCAATTTTCGATACTTTAAATCAATAACTGCTGATCAAAAATGCTTATTGTTATATTTAACCAGCAACCAAATTCAATGTTGAGTCTGCTCAGATAGCTATGCAGACCTTGAAGGGTATCTACACTCAAAAAACATTTAATCCTTTTTACCTGTAATCCTTACATGGTTATCACATATTAGCTAAATAATTGCTTAAACCTGATATAGGACTTGCACTCGAAATCAGCAGCCGGAAAACTCAGACAGGGATGTTGCATTCAAGAGGAATGTTGGAAATATCTGACACAGGTTAGCAACATTATCATGATAGTATGAAATAAGATGAATATCTACACTGTTAAGCACTCTAAACATTAAATACATTTTAGAAAATATTTTGGTCTTTAGTTTGTATTGCAATAAACAGTTACTATTTCACACAGGGTGCAATTGTCCCCACATTTTTTTGCACCTCACACAATGAGGATGCTATTTCTGAAATCAGTATAAAATTTTGGCTCTTACTCTACAATACTCTGTATATACATCCTACTAAAAAAAGTAAGACATAATAGATTTGTTTCATCACAGATTGTAGCTTTTAAAACATGAAAGTATTCTACAAGCTGTACTGTCAATACAAACACTTGCTGCTTCAGTGGCTCTGTGGTGCAATGGATAGCGTATTGGACTTCTAGTAGGTTGTAGTTATTCAAAGGTTGTGGGTTCGAGTCCCAGCAGAGTCATTCTTTAGCTTCAAATGCAAACATTTAAAATTTACTTAAAATGATACATAACATAGACATTGTATGTGGGAAACCTATATACTATATATACAAAGTAATTATAGGCTGTTGACATAAAAATCATTTAAATGTAAGACCAGTTACAAATCAATTTTAGATACTTTAAATCAATAACTGGTAATAAAAATGTGGATGGTTATTTTTAACCAGCAATCAAAATATTATGTTGAGTCTGCTCACGTAGGAATACAAAGCTTAAAGTGTATCTACAGTACACTCAAAAATCATAAAAAATCCTTAGATGGGTATTACAAATAACCTACACAATTGCTAAAACCTGATATAGGACTTGCACTTGAAAACAGCAAGAGGAAGACTCAGACATAGCTGTTGCATTTGGGAGAAATGTTATAATTATCTGACACTCGATAGCCATGTAATTATTATAATATAAATTAATATAAATATCTATACTGGTAAAATACAAAACCTATATAAATGTTACCAAAATGTTTCTGTCTTCAGTTTCTTTGCAACAAACACTCAATCAGACATGGTGCAATTGTCCCCATATTGATTTGCACCTCACACAAAGTGGGAGCTATTTCTGATATCATTACAAAAATTTTACTCTCACTCTACGATACTCTCTTTACAGCATACTTAAAAAATAGAAAAATAAAAAGATTAGTTTCATCACAGATTGTGTCATTTAAATCATAAGAGTATTCAACACATTGTACTGTTGATACAAAAATATGATACATCAGTGGCTCTGTGGCGCAATGGATAGCTCATTGGGCATCTAGTAGGTTGTAGTTATTCAAAGGTTGTGGGTTCGAGTCCCACCAGAGTCGTTATTTAGTTTCAAATGCAAAGATTTAAAGTTTACTTACAATAATACATAACGTAGACATTGTATACAGGAGACTTATTTGCTATATATATATATACAAAGTAATGATAGGCTGGTGACATAAAAATCTTTTCAATGTAAGATCACCAATTACAAATCAATTTTCGATACTTTAAATCAATAACTGCTGATCAAAAATGCTTATTGAAATATTTAACCAGCAACCAAATTCAATGTTGAGTCTGCTCAGCTAGCTATGCAGACCTTGAAGGGTATCTACACTCAAAAAACATTAAATCCTTTTTACCTGTAATCCTTACATGGTTATCACATATTAGCTAAATAATTGCTTAAACCTGATATAGGACTTGCACTCGAAATCAGCAGCCGGAAAACTCAGACAGGGATGTTGCATTCAAGAGGAATGTTGGAAATATCTGACACAGGTTAGCAACATTATCATGATAGTATGAAATAAGATGAATATCTACACTGTTCAGCACTCTAAACATTAAATACATTTTAGAAAATATTTTGGTCTTTAGTTTGTATTGCAATAAACAGTTACTATTTCACACAGGGTGCAATTGTCCCCACATTTTTTTGCACCTCACACAATGAGGATGCTATTTCTGAAATCAGTATAACATTTTGGCTCTTACTCTACAATACTCTGTATATACATCCTACTAAAAAAAGAAAGACATAATAGATTTGTTTCATCACAGATTGTAGCTTTTAAAACATGAAAGTATTCTACAAGTTGTACTGTCGATACAAAAGCTTGCTGCTTCAGTGGCTCTGTGGCGCAATGGATAGCGCATTGGACTTCTAGTAGGTTGTAGTTATTCAAAGGTTGTGGGTTTGAGTCCCACCAGAGTCATTCTTTAGCTTCAAATGCAAACATTTAAAATTTACTTAAAATGATACATAACATAGACATTGTATATGGGAGACCTATATACTATATATACAAAGTAATTATAGGCTGTTGACATAAAAATCATTTAAATGTAAGACCAGTTACAAATCAATTTTAGATACTTTAAATCAATAACTGGTAATAAAAATGTGGATGGTTATTTTTAACCAGCAATGAAAATATTATGTTGAGTCTGCTCACGTAGGAATACAAAGCTTAAATTGTATCTACAGTACACTCAAAAATCATAAAAAAAATCCTTATATGGGTATTACAAATAACCTACACAATTGCTAAAACCTGATATAGGACTTGCACTTGAAAACAGCAAGAGGAAGACTCAGACATAGCTGTTGCATTTGGGAGAAATGTTATAAATATCTGACACTCGATAGCCATGTAATTATTATAATATAAATTAATATAAATATCTATACTGGTAAAAATGCAAAACCTATATAAATGTTACCAAAATGTTTCTGTCTTCAGTTTCTTTGCAACAAACACTCAATCAGACATGGTGCAATTGTCCCCATATTGATTTACACCTCACACAAAGTGGGAGCTATTCCTGAAATCATTACAAAAATTTGAATCTCACTCTACGATACTCTCTTTACAGCCTACTTAAAAAATAGAAAAATAAAAAGATTAGTTTCATCACAGATTGTCATTTAAAACATAAGAGTATTCAACACATTGTACTGTTGATACAAAAATGTGGTACATCAGTGGCTCTGTGGTGCAATGGACAGCGCATTTGACTTCTAGTAGGTTGTAGTTATTCAAAGGTCTTGTGTTCGAGTCCCACCAGAGTCGTTCTTTAGTTCCAAATGCAAACATTTAAACTTTACTTACAATAATACATAACGTAGACACTGTATATAGGAGACTTATTTACTATATATATATATACAAAGTAAAATCTTTTCAATGTAAGATCACCAATTACAAATCAATTTTCGATACTTTAAATCAATAACTGCTGATCAAAAATGCTTATTGTTATATTTAACCAGCAACCAAATTCAATGTTGAGTCTGCTCAGCTAGCTATGCAGACCTTGAAGGGTATCTACACTCAAAAAACATTTAATCCTTTTTACCTGTAATCCTTACATGGTTATCACATATTAGCTAAATAATTGCTTAAACCTGATATAGGACTTGCACTCGAAATCAGCAGCCGGAAAACTCAGACAGGGATGTTGCATTCAAGAGGAATGTTGGAAATATCTGACACAGGTTAGCAACATTATCATGATAGTATGAAATAAGATGAATATCTACACTGTTAAGCACTCTAAACATTAAATACATTTTAGAAAATATTTTGGTCTTTAGTTTGTATTGCAATAAACAGTTACTATTTCACACAGGGTGCAATTGTCCCCACATTTTTTTGCACCTCACACAATGAGGATGCTATTTCTGAAATCAGTATAAAATTTTGGCTCTTACTCTACAATACTCTGTATATACATCCTACTAAAAAAAGTAAGACATAATAGATTTGTTTCATCACAGATTGTAGCTTTTAAAACATGAAAGTATTCTACAAGCTGTACTGTCAATACAAACACTTGCTGCTTCAGTGGCTCTGTGGCGCAATGGATAGCGTATTGGACTTCTAGTAGGTTGTAGTTATTCAAAGGTTGTGGGTTCGAGTCCCAGCAGAGTCATTCTTTAGCTTCAAATGCAAACATTTAAAATTTACTTAAAATGATACATAACGTAGACATTGTATGTGGGAAACCTATATACTATATATACAAAGTAATTATAGGCTGTTGACATAAAAATCATTTAAATGTAAGACCAGTTACAAATCAATTTTAGATACTTTAAATCAATAACTGGTAATAAAAATGTGGATGGTTATTTTTAACCAGCAATCAAAATATTATGTTGAGTCTGCTCACGTAGGAATACAAAGCTTAAAGTGTATCTACAGTACACTCAAAAATCATAAAAAATCCTTAGATGGGTATTACAAATAACCTACACAATTGCTAAAACCTGATATAGGACTTGCACTTGAAAACAGCAAGAGGAAGACTCAGACATAGCTGTTGCATTTGGGAGAAATGTTATAATTATCTGACACTCGATAGCCATGTAATTATTATAATATAAATTAATATAAATATCTATACTGGTAAAATACAAAACCTATATAAATGTTACCAAAATGTTTCTGTCTTCAGTTTCTTTGCAACAAACACTCAATCAGACATGGTGCAATTGTCCCCATATTGATTTGCACCTCACACAAAGTGGGAGCTATTTCTGATATCATTACAAAAATTTTACTATCACTCTACGATACTCTCTTTACAGCATACTTAAAAAATAGAAAAATAAAAAGATTAGTTTCATCACAGATTGTGTCATTTAAATCATAAGAGTATTCAACACATTGTACTGTTGATACAAAAATATGATACATCAGTGGCTCTGTGGCGCAATGGATAGCTCATTGGACATCTAGTAGGTTGTAGTTATTCAAAGGTTGTGGGTTCGAGTCCCACCAGAGTTGTTATTTAGTTTCAAATGCAAAGATTTAAAGTTTACTTACAATAATACATAACGTAGACATTGTATACAGGAGACTTATTTGCTATATATATATATACAAAGTAATGATAGGCTGGTGACATAAAAATCTTTTCAATGTAAGATCACCAATTACAAATCAATTTTCGATACTTTAAATCAATAACTGCTGATCAAAAATGCTTATTGAAATATTTAACCAGCAACCAAATTCAATGTTGAGTCTGCTCAGCTAGCTATGCAGACCTTGAAGGGTATCTACACTCAAAAAACATTAAATCCTTTTTACCTGTAATCCTTACATGGTTATCACATATTAGCTAAATAATTGCTTAAACCTGATATAGGACTTGCACTCGAAATCAGCAGCCGGAAAACTCAGACAGGGATGTTGCATTCAAGAGGAATGTTGGAAATATCTGACACAGGTTAGCAACATTATCATGATAGTATGAAATAAGATGAATATCTACACTGTTCAGCACTCTAAACATTAAATACATTTTAGAAAATATTTTGGTCTTTAGTTTGTATTGCAATAAACAGTTACTATTTCACACAGGGTGCAATTGTCCCCACATTTTTTTGCACCTCACACAATGAGGATGCTATTTCTGAAATCAGTATAACATTTTGGCTCTTACTCTACAATACTCTGTATATACATCCTACTAAAAAAAGAAAGACATAATAGATTTGTTTCATCACAGATTGTAGCTTTTAAAACATGAAAGTATTCTACAAGTTGTACTGTCGATACAAAAGCTTGCTGCTTCAGTGGCTCTGTGGCGCAATGGATAGCGCATTGGACTTCTAGTAGGTTGTAGTTATTCAAAGGTTGTGGGTTTGAGTCCCACCAGAGTCATTCTTTAGCTTCAAATGCAAACATTTAAAATTTACTTAAAATGATACATAACATAGACATTGTATATGGGAGACCTATATACTATATATACAAAGTAATTATAGGCTGTTGACATAAAAATCATTTAAATGTAAGACCAGTTACAAATCAATTTTAGATACTTTAAATCAATAACTGGTAATAAAAATGTGGATGGTTATTTTTAACCAGCAATGAAAATATTATGTTGAGTCTGCTCACGTAGGAATACAAAGCTTAAATTGTATCTACAGTACACTCAAAAATCATAAAAAAATCCTTATATGGGTATTACAAATAACCTACACAATTGCTAAAACCTGATATAGGACTTGCACTTGAAAACAGCAAGAGGAAGACTCAGACATAGCTTTTGCATTTGGGAGAAATGTTATAAATATCTGACACTCGATAGCCATGTAATTATTATAATATAAATTAATATAAATATCTATACTGGTAAAAATGCAAAACCTATATAAATGTTACCAAAATGTTTCTGTCTTCAGTTTCTTTGCAACAAACACTCAATCAGACATGGTGCAATTGTCCCCATATTGATTTACACCTCACACAAAGTGGAAGCTATTCCTGAAATCATTACAAAAATTTGAATCTCACTCTACGATACTCTCTTTACAGCCTACTTAAAAAATAGAAAAATAAAAAGATTAGTTTCATCACAGATTGTCATTTAAAACATAAGAGTATTCAACACATTGTACTGTTGATACAAAAACGTGGTACATCAGTGGCTCTGTGGTGCAATGGACAGCGCATTTGACTTCTAGTAGGTTGTAGTTATTCAAAGGTCTTGTGTTCGAGTCCCACCAGAGTCGTTCTTTAGTTCCAAATGCAAACATTTAAACTTTACTTACAATAATACATAACGTAGACACTGTATATAAGAGGCTTATTTACTATATATATATATACAAAGTAAAATCTTTTCAATGTAAGATCACCAATTACAAATCAATTTTCGATACTTTAAATCAATAACTGCTGATCAAAAATGCTTATTGTTATATTTAACCAGCAACCAAATTCAATGTTGAGTCTGCTCAGCTAGCTATGCAGACCTTGAAGGGTATCTACACTCAAAAAACATTAAATCCTTTTTACCTGTAATCCTTACATGGTTATCACATATTAGCTAAATAATTGCTTAAACCTGATATAGGACTTGCACTCGAAATCAGCAGCCGGAAAACTCAGACAGGGATGTTGCATTCAAGAGGAATGTTGGAAATATCTGACACAGGTTAGCAACATTATCATGATAGTATGAAATAAGATGAATATCTACACTGTTAAGCACTCTAAACATTAAATACATTTTAGAAAATATTTTGGTCTTTAGTTTGTATTGCAATAAACAGTTACTATTTCACACAGGGTGCAATTGTCCCCACATTTTTTTGCACCTCACACAATGAGGATGCTATTTCTGAAATCAGTATAAAATTTTGGCTCTTACTCTACAATACTCTGTATATACATCCTACTAAAAAAAGTAAGACATAATAGATTTGTTTCATCACAGATTGTAGCTTTTAAAACATGAAAGTATTCTACAAGCTGTACTGTCAATACAAACACTTGCTGCTTCAGTGGCTCTGTGGCGCAATGGATAGCGTATTGGACTTCTAGTAGGTTGTAGTTATTCAAAGGTTGTGGGTTCGAGTCCCAGCAGAGTCATTCTTTAGCTTCAAATGCAAACATTTAAAATTTACTTAAAATGATACATAACATAGACATTGTATGTGGGAAACCTATATACTATATATACAAAGTAATTATAGGCTGTTGACATAAAAATCATTTAAATGTAAGACCAGTTACAAATCAATTTTAGATACTTTAAATCAATAACTGGTAATAAAAATGTGGATGGTTATTTTTAACCAGCAATCAAAATATTATGTTGAGTCTGCTCACGTAGGAATACAAAGCTTAAAGTGTATCTACAGTACACTCAAAAATCATAAAAAATCCTTAGATGTGTATTACAAATAACCTACACAATTGCTAAAACCTGATATAGGACTTGCACTTGAAAACAGCAAGAGGTAGACTCAGACATAGCTGTTGCATTTGGGAGAAATGTTATAAATATCTGACACTCGATAGCCATGTAATTATTATAATATAAATTAATATAAATATATATACTGGTAAAAATACAAAACCTATATAAATGTTACCAAAATGTTTCTGTCTTCAGTTTCTTTGGAACAAACACTCAATCAGACATGGTGCAATTGTCCCCATATTGATTTGCACCTCACACAAAGTGGGAGCTATTTCTGAAATCATTACAAAAATTTTACTCTCACTCTACGATACTCTCTTTACAGCATACTTAAAAAATAGAAAAATAAAAAGATTAGTTTCATCACAGATTGTGTCATTTAAAACATAAGAGTATTCAACACATTGTACTGTTGATACAAAAGTATGATACATCAGTGGCTCTGTGGCGCAATGGATAGCGCATTGGACTTCTAGTAGGTTGTAGTTATTCAAAGGTTGTGGGTTCGAGTCCCACCAGAGTCGTACTTTAGTTTCAAATGCAAAGATTTAAAGTTTACTTACAATAATACATAACGTAGACATTGTATACAGGAGACTTATTTACTATATATATATATACAAAGTAATGATAGGCTGGTGACATAAAAATCTTTTCAATGTAAGATCACCAATTACAAATCAATTTTCGATACTTTAAATCAATAACTGCTGATCAAAAATGCTTATTGAAATATTTAACCAGCAACCAAATTCAATGTTGAGTCTGCTCAGCTAGCTATGCAGACCTTGAAGGGTATCTACACTCAAAAAACATTAAATCCTTTTTACCTGTAATCCTTACATGGTTATCACATATTAGCTAAATAATTGCTTAAACCTGATATAGGACTTGCACTCGAAATCAGCAGCCGGAAAACTCAGACAGGAATGTTGCATTCAAGAGGAATGTTGGAAATATCTGACACAGGTTAGCAACATTATCATGATAGTATGAAATAAGATGAATATCTACACTGTTCAGCACTCTAAACATTAAATACATTTTAGAAAATATTTTGGTCTTTAGTTTGTATTGCAATAAACAGTTACTATTTCACACAGGGTGCAATTGTCCCCACATTTTTTTGCACCTCACACAATGAGGATGCTATTTCTGAAATCAGTATAAAATTTTGGCTCTTACTCTACAATACTCTGTATATACATCCTACTAAAAAAAGTAAGACATAATAGATTTGTTTCATCACAGATTGTAGCTTTTAAAACATGAAAGTATTCTACAAGCTGTACTGTCAATACAAACACTTGCTGCTTCAGTGGCTCTGTGGCGCAATGGATAGCGTATTGGACTTCTAGTAGGTTGTAGTTATTCAAAGGTTGTGGGTTCGAGTCCCAGCAGAGTCATTCTTTAGCTTCAAATGCAAACATTTAAAATTTACTTAAAATGATACATAACATAGACATTGTATGTGGGAAACCTATATACTATATATACAAAGTAATTATAGGCTGTTGACATAAAAATCATTTAAATGTAAGACCAGTTACAAATCAATTTTAGATACTTTAAATCAATAACTGGTAATAAAAATGTGGATGGTTATTTTTAACCAGCAATCAAAATATTATGTTGAGTCTGCTCACGTAGGAATACAAAGCTTAAAGTGTATCTACAGTACACTCAAAAATCATAAAAAATCCTTAGATGTGTATTACAAATAACCTACACAATTGCTAAAACCTGATATAGGACTTGCACTTGAAAACAGCAAGAGGTAGACTCAGACATAGCTGTTGCATTTGGGAGAAATGTTATAAATATCTGACACTCGATAGCCATGTAATTATTATAATATAAATTAATATAAATATATATACTGGTAAAAATACAAAACCTATATAAATGTTACCAAAATGTTTCTGTCTTCAGTTTCTTTGGAACAAACACTCAATCAGACATGGTGCAATTGTCCCCATATTGATTTGCACCTCACACAAAGTGGGAGCTATTTCTGAAATCATTACAAAAATTTTACTCTCACTCTACGATACTCTCTTTACAGCATACTTAAAAAATAGAAAAATAAAAAGATTAGTTTCATCACAGATTGTGTCATTTAAAACATAAGAGTATTCAACACATTGTACTGTTGATACAAAAGTATGATACATCAGTGGCTCTGTGGCGCAATGGATAGCGCATTGGACTTCTAGTAGGTTGTAGTTATTCAAAGGTTGTGGGTTCGAGTCCCACCAGAGTCGTACTTTAGTTTCAAATGCAAAGATTTAAAGTTTACTTACAATAATACATAACGTAGACATTGTATACAGGAGACTTATTTACTATATATATATATACAAAGTAATGATAGGCTGGTGACATAAAAATCTTTTCAATGTAAGATCACCAATTACAAATCAATTTTCGATACTTTAAATCAATAACTGCTGATCAAAAATGCTTATTGAAATATTTAACCAGCAACCAAATTCAATGTTGAGTCTGCTCAGCTAGCTATGCAGACCTTGAAGGGTATCTACACTCAAAAAACATTAAATCCTTTTTACCTGTAATCCTTACATGGTTATCACATATTAGCTAAATAATTGCTTAAACCTGATATAGGACTTGCACTCGAAATCAGCAGCCGGAAAACTCAGACAGGAATGTTGCATTCAAGAGGAATGTTGGAAATATCTGACACAGGTTAGCAACATTATCATGATAGTATGAAATAAGATGAATATCTACACTGTTCAGCACTCTAAACATTAAATACATTTTAGAAAATATTTTGGTCTTTAGTTTGTATTGCAATAAACAGTTACTATTTCACACAGGGTGCAATTGTCCCCACATTTTTTTGCACCTCACACAATGAGGATGCTATTTCTGAAATCAGTATAACATTTTGGCTCTTACTCTACAATACTCTGTATATACATCCTACTAAAAAAAGAAAGACATAATAGATGTGTTTCATCACAGATTGTAGCTTTTAAAACATGAAAGTATTCTACAAGTTGTACTGTCGATACAAAAGCTTGCTGCTTCAGTGGCTCTGTGGCGCAATGGATAGCGCATTGGACTTCTAGTAGGTTGTAGTTATTCAAAGGTTGTGGGTTTGAGTCCCACCAGAGTCATTCTTTAGCTTCAAATGCAAACATTTAAAATTTACTTAAAATGATACATAACATAGACATTGTATATGGGAGACCTATATACTATATATACAAAGTAATTATAGGCTGTTGACATAAAAATCATTTAAATGTAAGACCAGTTACAAATCAATTTTAGATACTTTAAATCAATAACTGGTAATAAAAATGTGGATGGTTATTTTTAACCAGCAATGAAAATATTATGTTGAGTCTGCTCACGTAGGAATACAAAGCTTAAATTGTATCTACAGTACACTCAAAAATCATAAAAAAATCCTTATATGGGTATTACAAATAACCTACACAATTGCTAAAACCTGATATAGGACTTGCACTTGAAAACAGCAAGAGGAAGACTCAGACATAGCTTTTGCATTTGGGAGAAATGTTATAAATATCTGACACTCGATAGCCATGTAATTATTATAATATAAATTAATATAAATATCTATACTGGTAAAAATGCAAAACCTATATAAATGTTACCAAAATGTTTCTGTCTTCAGTTTCTTTGCAACAAACACTCAATCAGACATGGTGCAATTGTCCCCATATTGATTTACACCTCACACAAAGTGGGAGCTATTCCTGAAATCATTACAAAAATTTGAATCTCACTCTACGATACTCTCTTTACAGCCTACTTAAAAAATAGAAAAATAAAAAGATTAGTTTCATCACAGATTGTCATTTAAAACATAAGAGTATTCAACACATTGTACTGTTGATACAAAAACGTGGTACATCAGTGGCTCTGTGGTGCAATGAACAGCGCATTTGACTTCTAGTAGGTTGTAGTTATTCAAAGGTCTTGTGTTCGAGTCCCACCAGAGTCGTTCTTTAGTTCCAAATGCAAACATTTAAACTTTACTTACAATAATACATAACGTAGACACTGTATATAGGAGGCTTATTTACTATATATATATATACAAAGTAAAATCTTTTCAATGTAAGATCACCTATTACAAATCAATTTTCGATACTTTAAATCAATAACTGCTGATCAAAAATGCTTATTGTTATATTTAACCAGCAACCAAATTCAATGTTGAGTCTGCTCAGCTAGCTATGCAGACCTTGAAGGGTATCTACACTCAAAAAACATTAAATCCTTTTTACCTGTAATCCTTACATGGTTATCACATATTAGCTAAATAATTGCTTAAACCTGATATAGGACTTGCACTCGAAATCAGCAGCCGGAAAACTCAGACAGGGATGTTGCATTCAAGAGGAATGTTGGAAATATCTGACACAGGTTAGCAACATTATCATGATAGTATGAAATAAGATGAATATCTACACTGTTAAGCACTCTAAACATTAAATACATTTTAGAAAATATTTTGGTCTTTAGTTTGTATTGCAATAAACAGTTACTATTTCACACAGGGTGCAATTGTCCCCACATTTTTTTGCACCTCACACAATGAGGATGCTATTTCTGAAATCAGTATAAAATTTTGGCTCTTACTCTACAATACTCTGTATATACATCCTACTAAAAAAAGTAAGACATAATAGATTTGTTTCATCACAGATTGTAGCTTTTAAAACATGAAAGTATTCTACAAGCTGTACTGTCAATACAAACACTTGCTGCTTCAGTGGCTCTGGGCGCAATGGATAGCGTATTGGACTTCTAGTAGGTTGTAGTTATTCAAAGGTTGTGGGTTCGAGTCCCAGCAGAGTCATTCTTTAGCTTCAAATGCAAACATTTAAAATTTACTTAAAATGATACATAACATAGACATTGTATGTGGGAAACCTATATACTATATATACAAAGTAATTATAGGCTGTTGACATAAAAATCATTTAAATGTAAGACCAGTTACAAATCAATTTTAGATACTTTAAATCAATAACTGGTAATAAAAATGTGGATGGTTATTTTTAACCAGCAATGAAAATATTATGTTGAGTCTGCTCACGTAGGAATACAAAGCTTAAATTGTATCTACAGTACACTCAAAAATCATAAAAAAATCCTTATATGGGTATTACAAATAACCTACACAATTGCTAAAACCTGATATAGGACTTGCACTTGAAAACAGCAAGAGGAAGACTCAGACATAGCTTTTGCATTTGGGAGAAATGTTATAAATATCTGACACTCGATAGCCATGTAATTATTATAATATAAATTAATATAAATATCTATACTGGTAAAAATGCAAAACCTATATAAATGTTACCAAAATGTTTCTGTCTTCAGTTTCTTTGCAACAAACACTCAATCAGACATGGTGCAATTGTCCCCATATTGATTTACACCTCACACAAAGTGGGAGCTATTCCTGAAATCATTACAAAAATTTGAATCTCACTCTACGATACTCTCTTTACAGCCTACTTAAAAAATAGAAAAATAAAAAGATTAGTTTCATCACAGATTGTCATTTAAAACATAAGAGTATTCAACACATTGTACTGTTGATACAAAAACGTGGTACATCAGTGGCTCTGTGGTGCAATGGACAGCGCATTTGACTTCTAGTAGGTTGTAGTTATTCAAAGGTCTTGTGTTCGAGTCCCACCAGAGTCGTTCTTTAGTTCCAAATGCAAACATTTAAACTTTACTTACAATAATACATAACGTAGACACTGTATATAGGAGGCTTATTTACTATATATATATATACAAAGTAAAATCTTTTCAATGTAAGATCACCAATTACAAATCAATTTTCGATACTTTAAATCAATAACTGCTGATCAAAAATGCTTATTGTTATATTTAACCAGCAACCAAATTCAATGTTGAGTCTGCTCAGCTAGCTATGCAGACCTTGAAGGGTATCTACACTCAAAAAACATTAAATCCTTTTTACCTGTAATCCTTACATGGTTATCACATATTAGCTAAATAATTGCTTAAACCTGATATAGGACTTGCACTCGAAATCAGCAGCCGGAAAACTCAGACAGGGATGTTGCATTCAAGAGGAATGTTGGAAATATCTGACACAGGTTAGCAACATTATCATGATAGTATGAAATAAGATGAATATCTACACTGTTAAGCACTCTAAACATTAAATACATTTTAGAAAATATTTTGGTCTTTAGTTTGTATTGCAATAAACAGTTACTATTTCACACAGGGTGCAATTGTCCCCACATTTTTTTGCACCTCACACAATGAGGATGCTATATCTGAAATCAGTATAAAATTTTGGCTCTTACTCTACAATACTCTGTAAATACATCCTACTAAAAAAAGAAAGACATAATAGATTTGTTTCATCACAGATTGTAGCTTTTAAAACATGAAAGTATTCTACAAGTTGTACTGTCGATACAAACGCTTGCTGCTTCAGTGGCTCTGTGGCGCAATGGATAGCGCATTGGACTTCTAGTAGGTTGTAGTTATTCAAAGGTTGTGGGTTCAAGTCCCAGCAGAGTCATTCTTTAGCTTCAAATGCAAACATTTAAAATTTACTTAAAATGATACATAACATAGACATTGTATATGGGAGACCTATATACTATATATACAAAGTAATTATAGGCTGTTGACATAAAAATCATTTAAATGTAAGACCAGTTACAAATCAATTTTAGATACTTTAAATCAATAACTGGTAATAAAAATGTGGATGGTTATTTTTAACCAGCAATCAAAATATTATGTTGAGTCTGCTCACGTAGGAATACAAAGCTTAAAGTGTATCTACAGTACACTCAAAAATCATAAAAAATCCTTATATGTGTATTACAAATAACCTACACAATTGCTAAAACCTGATATAGGACTTGCACTTGAAAACAGCAAGAGGAAGACTCAGACATAGCTGTTGCATTTGGGAGAAATGTTATAAATATCTGACACTCGATAGCCATGTAATTATTATAATATAAATTAATATAAATATATATACTGGTAAAAATACAAAACCTATATAAATGTTACCAAAATGTTTCTGTCTTCAGTTTCTTTGGAACAAACACTCAATCAGACATGGTGCAATTGTCCCCATATTGATTTGCACCTCCCACAAAGTGGGAGCTATTTCTGAAATCATTACAAAAATTTTACTCTCACTCTACGATACTCTCTTTACAGCATACTTAAAAAATAGAAAAATAAAAAGAATAGTTTCATCACAGATTGTGTCATTTAAAACATAAGAGTATTCAACACATTGTACTGATGATACAAAAGTATGATACATCAGTGGCTCTGTGGCGCAATGGATAGCGCATTGGACTTCTAGTGGGTTGTAGTTATTCAAAGGTTGTGGGTTCGAGTCCCACCAGAGTTGTTCTTTAGTTTCAAATGCAAAGATTTAAAGTTTACTTACAATAATACATAACGTAGACATTGTATACAGGAGACTTATTTACTATATATATATATATATATATATATATACAAAGTAATGATAGGCTGGTGACATAAAAATCTTTTCAATGTAAGATCACCAATTACAAATCAATTTTCGATACTTTAAATCAATAACTGCTGATCAAAAATGCTTATTGTTATATTTAACCAGCAACCAAATTCAATGTTGAGTCTGCTCAGCTAGCTATGCAGACCTTGAAGGGTATCTACACTCAAAAAACATTAAATCCTTTTTACCTGTAATCCTTACATGGTTATCACATATTAGCTAAATAATTGCTTAAACCTGATATAGGACTTGTACTCGAAATCAGCAGCCGGAAAACTCAGACAGGGATGTTGCATTCAAGAGGAATGTTGGAAATATCTGACACAGGTTAGCAACATTATCATTATAGTATGAAATAAGATGAATATCTACACTGTTAAGCACTCTAAATATTAAATACATTTTAGAAAATATTTTGGTCTTTAGTTTGTATTGCAATAAACAGTTACTATTTCACACAGGGTGCAATTGTCCCCACATTTTTTTGCACCTCACACAATGAGGATGCTATTTCTGAAATCAGTATAAAATTTTGGCTCTTACTCTACAATACTCTGTATATACATCCTACTAAAAAAAGAAAGACATAATAGATTTGTTTCATCACAGATTGTAGCTTTTAAAACATGAAAGTATTCTACAAGTTGTACTGTCGATACAAACACTTGCTGCTTCAGTGGCTCTGTGGCGCAATGGATAGCGCATTGGACTTCTAGTAGGTTGTAGTTATTCAAAGGTTGTGGGTTTGAGTCCCACCAGAGTCATTCTTTAGCTTCAAATGCAAACATTTAAAATTTACTTAAAATGATACATAACATAGACATTGTATATGGGAGACCTATATACTATATATACAAAGTAATTATAGGCTGTTGACATAAAAATCATTTAAATGTAAGACCAGTTACAAATCAATTTTAGATACTTTAAATCAATAACTGGTAATAAAAATGTGGATGGTTATTTTTAACCAGCAATGAAAATATTATGTTGAGTCTGCTCACGTAGGAATACAAAGCTTAAAGTGTATCTACAGTACACTCAAAAATCATAAAAAAATCCTTAGATGTGTATTACAAATAACCTACACAATTGCTAAAACCTGATATAGGACTTGCACTTGAAAACCGCAAGAGGAAGACTCAGACATAGCTGTTGCATTTGGGAGAAATGTTATAAATATCTGACACTCGATAGCCATGTAATTATTATAATATAAATTAATATAAATATCTATACTGGTAAAAATACAAAACCTATATAAATGTTACCAAAATGTTTCTGTCTTCAGTTTCTTTGCAACAAACACTCAATCAGACATGGTGCAATTGTCCCCATATTGATTTGCACCTCACACAAAGTGGGAGCTATTTCTGAAATCATTACAAAAATTTTACTCTCACTCTACGATACTCTCTTTACAGCATACTTAAAAAATAGAAAAATAAAAAGATTAGTTTCATCATAGATTGTGTCATTTAAAACATAAGAGTATTCAACACATTGTACTGTTGATACAAAAATATGATACATCAGTGGCTCTGTGGCGCAATGGATAGCGCATTGGACTTCTAGTAGGTTGTAGTTATTCAAAGGTTGTGGGTTCGAGTCCCACCAGAGTAGTTCTTTAGTTTCAAATGCAAAGATTTAAAGTTTACTTACAATAATACATAACGTAGACATTGTATACAGGAGACTTATTTACTATATATATATACAAAGTAATGATAGGCTGGTGACATAAAAATCATTTAAATGTAAGACCAGTTACAAATCAATTTTCGATACTTTAAATCAATAACTGTTAATAAAAATGTGGATGGTTATTTTTAACCAGCAATCAAAATATTATGTTGAGTCTGCTCACGTAGGAATACAAAGCTTGAAGTGTATCTACAGTACACTCAAAAATCATAAAAAATCCTTAGATGGGTATTACAAATAACCTACACAATTGCTAAAACCTGATATAGGACTTGCACTTGAAAACAGCAAGAGGAAGACTCAGACATAGCTTTTGCATTTGGGAGATATGTTATAAATATCTGACACTCGATAGCCATGTCATTATTATAATATAAATTAATATAAATATCTATACTGGTAAAATACAAAACCTATATAAATGTTACCAAAATGTTTCTGTCTTCAGTTTCTTTGCAACAAACACTCAATCAGACATGGTGCATTTGTCCCTATATTGATTTGCACCTCACACAAAGTGGGAGCTATTTCTGAAATCATTACAAAAATTTTACTCTCACTCTACGATACTCTCTTTACAGCATACTTAAAAAATAGAAAAATAAAAAGATTAGTTTCATCACAGATTGTGTCATTTAAATCATAAGAGTATCCAACACATTGTACTGTTGATACAAAAATATGATACATCAGTGGCTCTGTGGCGCAATGGATAGCGCGTTGGACTTCTAGTAGGTTGTAGTTATTCAAAGGTTGTGGGTTCGAGTCCCACCAGAGTCGTTCTTTAGTTTCAAATGCAAACATTTAAACTTTACTTACAATAATACATAACGTAGACATTGTATACAGGAGACTTATTTACTATATAGATATCCAAAGTAATGATAGGCTGGTGACATAAAAATCTTTTCAATGTAAGATCACCAATTACAAATCAATTTTCGATACTTTAAATCAATAACTGCTGATCAAAAATGCTTATTGAAATATTTAACCAGCAACCAAATTCAATGTTGAGTCTGCTCAGCTAGCTATGCAGACCTTGAAGGGTATCTACACTCAAAAAACATTAAATCCTTTTTACCTGTAATCCTTACATGGTTATCACATATTAGCTAAATAATTGCTTAAACCTGATATAGGACTTGCACTCGAAATCAGCAGCCGGAAAACTCAGACAGGGATGTTGCATTCAAGAGGAATGTTGGAAATATCTGACACAGGTTAGCAACATTATCATGATAGTACGAAATAAGATGAATATCTACACTGTTCAGCACTCTAAACATTAAATACATTTTAGAAAATATTTTGGTCTTTAGTTTGTATTGCAATAAACAGTTACTATTTCACACAGGGTCCAATTGTCCCCACATTTTTTTGCACCTCACACAATGAGGATGCTATTTCTGAAATCAGTATAACATTTTGGCTCTTACTCTACAATACTCTGTATATACATCCTACTAAAAAAAGAAAGACATAATAGATTTGTTTCATCACAGATTGTAGCTTTTAAAACATGAAAGTATTCTACAAGTTGTACTGTCAATACAAAAGCTTGCTGCTTCAGTGGCTCTGTGGCGCAATGGATAGCGCATTGGACTTCTAGTAGGTTGTAGTTATTCAAAGGTTGTGGGTTTGAGTCCCACCAGAGTCATTCTTTAGCTTCAAATGCAAACATTTAAAATTTACTTAAAATGATACATAACATAGACATTGTATATGGGAGACCTATATACTATATATACAAAGTAATTATAGGCTGTTGACATAAAAATCATTTAAATGTAAGACCAGTTACAAATCAATTTTAGATACTTTAAATCAATAACTGGTAATAAAAATGTGGATGGTTATTTTTAACCAGTAATCAAAATATTATGTTGAGTCTGCTCACGTAGGAATACAAAGCTTAAAGTCTATCTACAGTACACTCAAAAATCATAAAAAAATCCTTAGATGGGTATTACAAATAACCTACACAATTGCTAAAACCTGATATAGGACTTGCACTTGAAAACCGCAAGAGGAAGACTCAGACATAGCTGTTGCATTTGGGAGAAATGTTATAAATATCTGACACTCGATAGCCATGTAATTATTATAATATAAATTAATATAAATATCTATACTGGTAAAAATGCAAAACCTATATAAATGTTACCAAAATGTTTCTGTCTTCAGTTTCTTTGCAACAAACACTCAATCAGACATGGTGCAATTGTCCCCATATTGATTTGCACCTCACACAAAGTGGGAGCTATTCCTGAAATCATTACAAAAATTTGAATCTCACTCTACGATACTCTCTTTACAGCCTACTTAAAAAATAGAAAAATAAAAAGATTAGTTTCATCACAGATTGTCATTTAAAACATAAGAGTATTCAACACATTGTACTGTTGATACAAAAACGTGGTACATCAGTGGCTCTGTGGTGCAATGGACAGCGCATTTGACTTCTAGTAGGTTGTAGTTATTCAAAGGTCTTGTGTTCGAGTCCCACCAGAGTCGTTCTTTAGTTCCAAATGCAAACATTTAAACTTTACTTACAATAATACATAACGTAGACACTGTATATAGGAGACTTATTTACTATATATATATATACAAAGTAAAATCTTTTCAATGTAAGATCACCAATTACAAATCAATTTTCGATACTTTAAATCAATAACTGCTGATCAAAAATGCTTATTGTTATATTTAACCAGCAACCAAATTCAATGTTGAGTCTGCTCAGTTAGCTATTCAGACCTTGAAGGGTTTCTACACTCAAAAAACATTAAATCCTTTTTACCTGTAATCCTTACATGGTTATCACATATTAGCTAAATAATTGCTTAAACCTGATATAGGACTTGCACTCGAAATCAGCAGCCGGAAAACTCAGACAGGGATGTTGCATTCAAGAGGAATGTTGGAAATATCTGACACAGGTTAGCAACATTATCATTATAGTATGAAATAAGATGAATATCTACACTGTTAAGCACTCTAAACATTAAATACATTTTAGAAAATATTTTGGTCTTTAGTTTGTATTGCAATAAACAGTTACTATTTCACACAGGGTGCAATTGTCCCCACATTTTTTTGCACCTCACACAATGAGGATGCTAGTTCTGAAATCAGTATAAAATTTTGGCTCTTACTCTACAATACTCTGTATATACATCCTACTAAAAAAAGAAAGACATAATAGATTTGTTTCATCACAGATTGTAGCTTTTAAAACATGAAAGTATTCTACAAGTTGTACTGTCGATACAAAACGCTTCTTGCTTCAGTGGCACTGTGTCGCAATGGATAGCGCATTGGACTTCTAGTAGGTTGTAGTTATTCAAAGGTTGTGGGTTCGAGTCCCACCAGAGTCATTCTTTAGCTTCAAATGCAAACATTTAAAATTTACTTAAAATGATACATAACATAGACATTGTATATGGGAGACCTATATACTATACTAGGTGCTTCATCGCGCCCTACGGGCGCTCTTCACACCGTCGCAAGGGGCTACGCCCCCTTAACCCTTGCATGCCTTTCTGGGGTTCAATATTTGTGTTATATGGAGTATCACCTGCATTCCTTTGTTAGTGGTTAAATATTGCACAATGAAAGGGTGTGCGATGGTGAAGGAGGCGCAGCCCCTTGCGACGGCGTGAACCGCACCTGCAGGCCACAATGTACAGAATGTAGCGGGTGCGGGGGGTACTGCGGATGGTGTCTGTAGATGCTGCGGATGGAGGGGGGGTGGAAGTGGGGGTGGGGCCCGGATGGGGAAGGGTTGGGAGGTGCTGCGGATGGGGGAGGGGCAGAGGAGTGGGGGATGCAGATGAGGGAGGGGTCCGGAGGCACTGAAGGTGGGGGAGGGGCAGGGGTGCCAAGGGTGGGGGAGGGGCTGGTGTGGGGATGTTGCAGATGGGTGAAGGGTTCCGGAGGTGCTGTGGGATGGGAAGGGGCGGGAGTGCTGCTGGTGGGGTAGGGGTCCGCAGGTGCCATGGGTAGGGGAGGGGCAGGTACGGGTGTTGCGGCGGATGGGGAAGGAGGTCCGGAGGTGCTGCAGGTGGTGGAGGGGCAGGTGCGGGGGTGCCATTGGTGGGGGAGGGGTGGGTGAGGGGGGGACCGCGGATGGAGGAGGGTGTCTGCAGATGCTGCGGGTGGAGGGGGGCAGGTGTGGGGGAGACATATAAGGGGGGTGAACAGATGAGGGGGCCTGGAGATTGCTGGGGGTGGTGAAGGGGCGGAGGAGTGGGAGCCGCGGGTGGTGTAGGGGGTCTGGAAGCACAGCATGTGGGGGAGGGGTGGAGTGCCGCATGTGGTGGAGGGGAAGGTGCAGAGGTGTGGTGCATTGGGGAGAGGTCTGGAGGTGCTGCGGGTACTGTACCTGCCAAAAAGGTAGTTTGAGGGTATGCAGTAACAGGGCCAGGACAGGGGTGACAGGGTCAGAACAGGGTTGACTGGGCCAGGACAGGGGTGACAGGGTCAGAACAGGGGTGACAGGGTCAGAACAGGGGTGACGGGGCCAGGACACGGGCGACGAGGCCAGGACAGAAATGACAGGGACAGGATAGGGGTGACAGGGTCAGTGTAGGGGCGGCAGGACCAGGACAGGGGTGACAGGGCCAGTATAGGGTTGACAGGGCAAGCACAGGGGTGACAGGGCCAGGATAGGGGTAGCAGGGCCAGCATAAGGGTGACAGGGCCAGGATAAGGGTGAAAGGGCCAGGATAAGGGTGAAAGGGCCAGGATAAGGGTGGCAGGTCAAGGCCAGGGTGACAGGGACATGACAGAACACAGGGCACGGGAGAGATTGGTATTAGGGACAGAACAGTGGTGACAGACAGATGTGTCTTACCGGAGTCACTGCTGCTGGCTGCTGCTGGTCCACTCCAACCTGTTGGGATCTGCTGCTGGTGGAGACTTGGCATGGCTGACTCTCTTAGGCTGTAGTACTGCTTCCTCTGCCCGTCCGCATCACTCCCCCCCTCCTCAGTCACACACCGCAGACCTCGCGCAGCTGCCGGGCACTGTGGTAAGGTGAGACTGGGAGTCTGGTTAGCCCCCAGGAGATGCTGCGGCTGGAGGGAGGAGGGGGTCATAGCATTCACGTGGCGCGGACCTCACGGCTGCTGGGCACTATGGTAAGGGGAGACTGGGAGTAACTGGTTAGCTCCCAGGAGACGCTGCTGCTGGAGGGAGGAGGGGGTCAGAGCCTGCAAGCAGCGCGGACTTCTGCAGCGCTACCCGCCGGCTAAAGTGTGTGAAGGAGCTGGGCGCACCTCACTGTGGGTGGCAGCGCTGCAGCTAGCGGTGGGGTTGCCGGGGCTGGAGATAACAGAGGCAGTACGGAAAGTGCACAGCGGCTGGTGACCCACAAAACTACAGCTAAGAAGCATGGAGTGTGCCAGAAAGTGACGCTCCTCCCCGCCAGAGAGACCCTGCTGAGTATGCTGATGTGGGGGTTAAGTATGGCATACCCCCTCACACACCCCCATACCTCCCAAATGTCCCAATTTTCGCGGGACAGTCCCATTTTTGGGGGTCTGTCCCGCTGTCCCACCCGCGGGTCGCAGTGTCCTGCGGTGGGGGGGGGGGGGAGGCAGTTGGAAAGCTCCTGTACTCGCTGTTCTGCTTAGCAGAGCAGCGGTGAATAGTGGAGACAGAGGGGTGTTACGGATTAAGGGGGGGTTCCAGCAGCCGAGCCTGATTAAGGGGGGGGGGCAGGCGGTACGTACCGTTGGCCCCACAGTTTTAGGGGTCCCCCCGGCTCGAGTAGCTCTGTCCCAGCTCAGAAGCTCCCCCAGCAACAACGGCAGCATTGTGCTACAGTCAGCACACGCTGCTGCGTGTTGGCAGGTCTGTGGTGTTGCAGGGAGGCAGCAGTCTCCCTGCTTTCTTCTGCCTGTGCGGGTGTGTAGGGGGGAGCGACCACCTCCTCTGAATTTAGCCCTAGCTGAGGGGCCAAAATTCCATTTAAAAAAAAAAAAAAAAAAAACCCGGAATTTGCATAAGGGGGCGTGGCCTCGCGTAGCGCGATTAGGTCACGCCCCCAACCCCACAGCAGGCACAGCAATGAGATAGGGCTCCCCTGTCTCAAGCACCCTGTGCCCCCCGGACTCATAATCAGCCCCTGGGGGCATGCCAGCAGCTCACAGAGCGCTGGGCATGCCCCCTCACTGACGAAAACGGGGCCCTCCCATGAAGCCACGCCCCCTTTTCGCTGTGTGTGTGTGTGTGTGTGTGTGTGTGTGTGTGTGTGTGTGTGTGTGTGTGTGTGTGTGTGTGTGTGTGTGAGTGAGATAGCTGGGAGGTATGCACCCCTGCCTGTGCCATGTCCATACCATCTGCTTGACTGCTTCTGCAGCTGCTCCTAGTGTCCTATAGATTTGGCCAGATCTGTGACTCATTTGACTAACTCCGCCCACTGTTGTGACTCCGCCCAGCGTTAGCAAATGAATCACAAAATCACAGATCTGGGCTATTATATAGGAGATATACAAAGTAATTATAGGCTGTTGACATAAAAATCATTTAAATGTAAGACAAGTTACAAATCAATTTTAGATACTTTAAATCATTAACTGGTAATAAAAATGTGGATGGTTACTTTTAACCAGCAATCAAAATATTATGTTGAGTCTGCTCACGTAGGAATACAAAGCTTAAAGTGTATCTACAGTACACTCAAAAATCATAAAAAATCCTTAGATGGGTATTACAAATAACCTACACAATTGCTAAAACCTGATATAGGACTTGCACTTGAAAACAGCAAGAGGAAGACTCAGACATAGCTGTTGCATTTGGGAGAAATGTTATAAATATCTGACACTCGATAGCCATGTAATTATTATAATATAAATTAATATAAATATATATACTGGTAAAAATACAAAACCTATATAAATGTTACCAAAATGTTTCTGTCTTCAGTTTCTTTGCAACAAACACTCAATCAGACATGGTGAAATTGTCCCCATATTGATTTGCACCTCACACAAAGTGGGAGCTATTTCTGAAATCATTACAAAAATTTTACTCTCACTCTACGATACTCTCTTTACAGCATACTTAAAAAATAGAAAAATAAAAAGATTAGTTTCATCACACATTGTGTCATTTAAAACATAAGAGTATTCAACACATTGTACTGTTGATACAAAAATATGACACATCAGTGGCTCTGTGGCGCAATGGATAGCGCACTGGACTTCTAGTAGGTTGTAGTTATTCAAAAGTTGTGGGTTCGAGTCCCACCAGAGTCATTCTTTAGTTTCAAATGCAAAGATTTAAAGTTTACTTACAATAATACATAACGTAGACAATGTATACAGGAGACTTATTTACTATATATATATATATATATATATATACAAAGTAATGATAGGCTGGTGACATAAAAATCTTTTCAATGTAAGATCACCAATTACAAATCAATTTTCGATACTTTAAATCAATAACTGCTGATCAAAAATGCTTATTGTTATATTTAACCAGCAACCAAATTCAATGTTGAGTCTGCTCAGCTAGCTATGCAGACCTTGAAGGGTATCTACACTCAAAAAACATTAAATCCTTTTTACCTGTAATCCTTACATGGTTATCACATATTAGCTAAATAATTGCTTAAACCTGATATAGGACTTGCACTCGAAATCAGCAGCCGGAAAACTCAGACAGGGATGTTGCATTCAAGAGGAATGTTGGAAATATCTGACACAGGTTAGCAACATTATCATTATAGTATGAAATAAGATGAATATCTACACTGTTAAGCACTCTAAACATTAAATACATTTTAGAAAATATTTTGGTCTTTAGTTTGTATTGCAATAAACAGTTACTATTTCACACAGGGTGCAATTGTCCCCACATTTTTTTGCACCTCACACAATGAGGATGCTATTTCTGAAATCAGTATAAAATTTTGGCGCTTACTCTACAATACTCTGTATATATATCCTACTAAAAAAAGAAAGACATAATAGATTTGTTTCATCACAGATTGTAGCTTTTAAAACATGAAAGTATTCTACAAGTTGTACTGTCGATACAAACGCTTGCTGTTTCAGTGGCTCTGTGGCGCAATGGATAGCGCATTGGACTTCTAGTAGGTTGTAGTTATTCAAAGGTTGTCGGTTCGAGTTCCACCAGAGTCGTTCTTTAGTTTCAAATGCAAACATTTAAAGTTTACTTACAATAATACATAACGTAGACATTGTATACAGGAGACTTATTTACTATATATATATATACAAAGTAATGATAGGCTGGTGACATAAAAATCATTTAAATGTAAGACCAGTTACAAATCAATTTTAGATACTTTAAATCAATAACTGTTAATAAAATTGTGGATGGTTATTTTTAACCAGCAATGAAAATATTATGTTGAGTCTGCTCACGTAGGAATACAGAGCTAAAAGTGTATCTACAGTACACTCAAAAATCATAAAAAATCCTTAGATGGGTATTACAAATAACCTACACAATTGCTAAAACCTGATATAGGACTTGCACTTGAAAACAGCAAGAGGAAGACTCAGACATAGCTGTTGCATTTGGGAGAAATGTTATAAATATCTGACACTCGATAGCCATGTAATTATTATAATATAAATTAATATAAATATCTATACTGGTAAAAATACAAAACCTATATAAATGTTACCAAAATGTTTCTGTCTTCAGTTTCTTTGCAACAAACACTCAATCAGACATGGTGCAATTGTCCCCATATTGATTTGCACCTCACACAAAGTGGGAGCTATTTCTGAAATCATTACAAAAATTTTACTCTCACTCTACGATACTCTCTTTACAGCATACTTAAAAAATAGAAAAATAAAAAGATTAGTTTCATCACAGATTGTGTCATTTAAAACATAAGAGTATTCAACACATTGTACTGTTGATACAAAAATATGATACATCAGTGGCTCTGTGGCGCAATGGATAGCGCATTGGACTTTTAGTAGGTTGTAGTTATTCAAAGGTTGTGGGTTCGAGTCCCACCAGAGTCGTTCTTTAGTTTCAAATGCTAAGATTTAAAGTTTACTTACAATAATACATAACGTAGACATTGTATACAGGAGACTTATTTACTATATAGATATACAAAGTAATGATAGGCTGGTGACTTAAAAATCTTTTCAATGTAAGATCACCAATTACAAATCAATTTTCGATACTTTAAATCAATAACTGCTGATCAGAAATGCTTATAGTTTTATTTAACCAGCAACCAAATTCAATGTTGTGTCTGCTCAGCTAGCTATGCAGACCTTGAAGGGTATCTACACTCAAAAAAACATTAAATCCTTTTTACCTGTAATCCTTACATGGTTATCACATATTAGCTAAATAATTGCTTAAACCTGATATAGGACTTGCACTCGAAATCAGCAGCCGGAAAACTCAGACAGGGATGTTGCATTCAAGAGGAATGTTGGAAATATCTGACACAGGTTAGCAACATTATCATTATAGTATGAAATAAGATGAATATCTACACTGTTAAGCACTCTAAACATTAAACACATTTTAGAAAATAATTTGGTCTTTAGTTTGTATTGCAATAAACAGTTACTATTTCACACAGGGTGCAATTGTCCCCACATTTTTTTGCACCTCACACAATGAGGATGCTATTTCTGAAATCAGTATAAAATTTTGGCTCTTACTCTACAATACTCTTTATATACATCCTACTAAAAAAAAGAAAGACATAATAGATTTGTTTCATCACAGATTGTAGCTTTTAAAACATGAAAGTATTCTACAAGTTGTACTGTCGATACAAACGCTTGCTAATTCAGTGGCTCTGTGGCGCAATGGATAGCACATTGGACTTCTAGTAGGTTGTAGTTATTCAAAGGTTGTGTGTTCGAGTCCCACCAGAGTCATTCTTTAGCTTCAAATGCAAACATTTAAAATGATACATAACATAGACATTGTATATGGGAGACCTATATACTATATATACAAAGTAATTATAGGCTGTTGACATAAAAATAATTTAAATGTAAGACCAGTTACAAATCAATTTTAGATACTTTAAATCAATAACTGGTAATAAAAATGTGGATGGTTATTTTTAACCAGCAATGAAAATATTATGTTGAGTCTGCTCACGTAGGAATACAAAGCTTAAAGTGTATCTACAGTACACTCAAAAATCATAAAAAAATCCTTAGATGGGTATTACAAATAACCTACACAATTGCTAAAACCTGATATAGGACTTGCACTTTAAAACAGCAAGAGGAAGACTCAGACATAGCTGTTGCATTTGGGAGAAATGTTATAAATATCTGACACTCGATAGCCATGTAATTATTATAATATAAATTAATATAAATATCTATACTGGTAAAAATACAAAACCTATATAAATGTTACCAAAAATGTTTCTGTCTTCAGTTTCTTTGCAACAAACACTCAATCAGACATGGTGCAATTGTCCCCATATTGATTTGCACCTCACACAAAGTGGGAGCTATTTCTGAAATCATTACAAAAATTTTACTCTCACTCTACGATACTCTCTTTACAGCATACTTAAAAAATAGAAAAATAAAAAGATTAGTTTCATCACAGATTGTGTCATTTAAAACATAAGAGTATTCAACACATTGTACTGTTGATACAAAAATATGATACATCAGTGGCTCTGTGGCGCAATGGATAGCGCATTGGACTTTTAGTAGGTTGTAGTTATTCAAAGGTTGTGGGTTCGAGTCCCACCAGAGTCGTTCTTTAGTTTCAAATGCAAAGATTTAAAGTTTACTTACAATAATATATAACGTAGACATTGTATACAGGATACTTATTTACTATATAGATATACAAAGTAATGATAGGCTGGTGACATAAAAATCTTTTCAATGTAAGATCACCAATTACAAATCAATTTTCGATACTTTAAATCAATAACTGCTGATCAGAAATGCTTATAGTTTTATTTAACCAGCAACCAAATTCAATGTTGAGTCTGCTCAGCTAGCTATGCAGACCTTGAAGGGTATCTACAATCAAAAAAACATTAAATCCTTTTTACCTGTAATCCTTACATGGTTATCACATATTAGCTAAATAATTGCTTAAACCTGATATAGGACTTGCACTCGAAATCAGCAGCCGGAAAACTCAGACAGGGATGTTGCATTCAAGAGGAATGTTGGAAATATCTGACACAGGTTAGCAACATTATCATTATAGTATGAAATAAGATGAATATCTACACTGTTAAGCACTCTAAACATTAAATACATTTTAGAAAATATTTTGGTCTTTAGTTTGTATTGCAATAAACAGTTACTATTTCACACAGGGTGCAATTGTCCCCACATTTTTTTGCACCTCACACAATGAGGATGCTATTTCTGAAATCAGTATAAAATTTTGGCTCTTACTCTACAATACTCTGTATATACATCCTACTAAAAAAAGAAAGACATAATAGATTTGTTTCATCACAGATTGTAGCTTTTAAAACATGAAAGTATTCTACAAGTTGTACTGTCGATACAAATGCTTGCTGCTTCAGTGGCTCTGTGGCGTAATGGATAGCGCATTGGACTTCTAGTAGGTTGTAGTTATTCAAAGTGTGGGTTCGAATCCCACCAGAGTCATTCTTTAGCTTCAAATGCAAACGTTTAAAATTTACTTAAAATGATACATAACATAGACATTGTATATGGGAGACCTATATACTATATATACAAAGTAATTATAGGCTGTTGACATAAAAATCATTTAAATGTAAGAACAGTTACAAATCAATTTTAGATACTTTAAATCAATAACTGGTAATAAAAATGTGGATGGTTATTTTTAACCAGCAATGAAAATATTATATTGAGTCTGCTCACGTAGGAATACAAAGCTTAAAGTGTATCTACAGTACACTCAAAAAAAAGAACGAGAGACTGTATAGGATAGAGTGAATATAAGCACCCTGTTTGTTATGTAGCTAAGCTAGTTAGAGCTGGTTTTTGTGTTGATATTTTTTAATATAGTAGGTGTTGATGTATGTCAGTTAAGCATTATCCAATAGGGAGTAGTTAGGTAGGCGGGTTCCCTGTTTGTTAGGTAGCTAAGCTAGTTAGATCTGGTTTTGTGTTGATATTTTCTAATAGGTTGTTAATAGATGTCAATCAAGCATTATCCAATAGGGAGTAGTTAGGTAGGCGGGGTAGATTAGTTTATTTAAGTGCTGGCAGAGGATTCAAATTCCTCTTGCCATTTTGTGATCCCTGGGGCTGGTAAAGTATTTAGTATCACTCCACAGGTGTTTCATATACTGCTAATTGGTTTAAGATAAATTTATTCCTTGATAATATTATTAACACTTACGTAGTAAAGCATATTAAATTTGGTGGCTTGTATATTGGAGGTTTATTTGGTAAAAAGAAAAAATTGTTAGGTAATTTTAAGGGTTAGGCTTAGGTAGGGTTTTTGCTGCCACTTAAGTACTTTAGGTATTATAATGCCTCGCCCCCGCCGCAGTGCGCCCCCTCCCCGCCGCTTGGTTGAGGTATCCAGACCTCTTTCTGCAGCCGCTGCCTCTCCGGCCGTGAGGGGAGCGTGGCGTTTCTCTGTGAGGGGAGCCGGTCACGCGGCTCCCAGCGCTCGCGCGGCTTCCAGCACTTGCGCGGCTCCGTCGGAGGCAGCGGTGACGAGTCACCCGCCTCCCTCTCCGTCTCCCTCAGTGCTGCGGGCCTGGCTGTCGGGAGCGACAGCCAGCCCTGCGAGCACACCCCGCCGGCCATCCCCAGCATTAAGCAGCGGGTCCGGTGCGTCGGCACCCGCTGCTCCAAGCCCCGCCCCCGTTGCCATGACAACGGACCCGGCGGCCGTTAGCCCCTCTCCCACAGCTTTAGGAGCTGGGGAGGGGAGAGCAGTGGCAGGGATAGGCGAGCAGCCATTAGTAACCCAAGGGAGAGGCAATATATTAGCCTCTCCCATTGTGGGTGAAAGTAATAATAATTTAAATGTGGTGTGGGCAACAGGGAATATGAGGAGTTCCCCAGGGCCTGCAGTGGCAGGTTTGGGTACGACATGGGGATTGTTTGCAATCCCCCCCCTCCCCCTTTTTCCCATCAATTTAATGTGCAGACAAGGGGGAATTTTCAACCCCAGCAAGGGTCCTGGTCCCCGTATTTTAGTCAAGGGGCACAAGAAAATGTCGCGCAGCTGCCTTTAACAAGACAGCAGCATTTCTTTAACCCTCAATATACCCAGCAGTTAGGTAATTTATATCAACCGTTTGCTTTTCCACAGTTTATGCATATTCCGAGCCCCCCGCAGGTGGGCCCTCAATATGGGCATTGGTTTCAGCCTGCGCCTAATCAGTTTATGGGTGTTCATCAGATAGGGATGCCGCCTCTGCCACTAGTTCCTCCACCAGCTAGGCCCCCATCACCAGGGCAGTCAGAGAGTCAGACAAACGTGCACTCTCAAGCACATGCATCATCGGTAGCAGCCGATGGGTCAGACGGGGCGGGGCAGGCAGGAAGTAACGCTGTTTTATTGAGTCCGCAGGTGTTAGCGTCTCACGCAGCTTTGTTAGATTCGTCAGCAGACGTTGGGATTTTGCAGGATCAACAATCATCGAGTCAAGTTGCGGCGGGCGCGTCGCACAACGTGGGACAGGAGACCGCAGGAGACGCAGGCGAAGGTCCTTCTACATCAGGAGCTGGTAATATAATTACAGAAATTCAGCTTAGCGCAAAATCTTCGCATTCTGACGAATCGTCGGATACGTCTAGCTCGCTGGAGAATCCGCGTAAATTTATGCGGACATTCGTTCTGCATCTTAGGGGAAAGCGTAAGGTTTCAAAGGTAGGGCGCAGTTTAGCGGGCAGTTCGGCTCCAGATGCGTCAGGCGATAGTGTGCATTGTGCAAATACGGCAATATTGAGGGGAGTAAGGTCTAAGGTGAGGGAGCGTATAAAGAAAGGGCGCTTCGTAGATATGTTCGCGATTACACACGAAGCTAAAAAGGCTCTAGATACAGCAAAGGCCGGGGGGCCGGTGGCGGAAGAGGCAAGGAGGAGTTATCCCAATTGGCTTACGGGGATGTACATTTTTGCGGCTTGTTATATAGAATCTCGTCCATCGGAGTTTCTTAACGTGATTAAATATCTACATCTTATTCATAATATGTTTCTGACGGCTAGGCATAATGTTTGGCGTCAGTACGACAAATTATTTAGGAAGAAGCAAGACGGTCAGAAATTGCTAAGTTTAGGTTTCAAAGATGTAGAGGTTTGGTTGGAGGTAACTCATAGTAATAGGTCTTTTACGGAGTCGATGGGTCGTAAACAGCCCTTTCAGTTTAGACCAGGCTTTAACACAGGGGGAAGAGGAAAATGTTACGCGTTCAATAACGCGCAATGCAGTAGGGGAACAACATGTAGATATAGACATATCTGCATGCTGTGTGGCGGAGGTCACGCAGCAAAGGATTGCAGCAGGTCCGCAACTCAATCAGGGGGTAGAGGGGAGCAGAGGGCCGCTAATAGGTAAAGCCGAGTCCCCAGTAGATGTAGTGGTTTTAGAGCGTTGGTTGGACCGCTGTCCTCTCAGGGAGGAGGCGGCGTTTTTATTGCAAGGTTTTAAGTTCGGTTTTAAATTGCCAATAGTTAGGCCAGTATTAGTTTTAGCCAGGAGGAATCTTAAATCAGCTAGAGATTATCCAGAAATAGTAAACGCCAAAATTGCTGCTGAAGTTAGTTTGGGGCGTATGTGTGGACCTTTTAAAAGTCCGCCTTTAGCTGAATTTTGTGTTTCACCATTGGGGGTAGTTCCAAAAAAGGAGCCGGGTAAATTCCGGATAATTCAGCACCTTTCCTATCCGGAGGGGGGCTCAATAAACGAGGCTCTGGACCCTTCTTTGTGTAGCGTTAAGTATCAGTCTTTTGAGGAAGCCGTTGATATGGTTCAAGGTTTTGGTGTAGGAGCTATGTTAGCAAAAGTGGATATAGAGTCGGCTTTTAGATTGTTGCCGCTGCATCCGGATTCATTTAAATACATGGGTTTCAAGCTTGAGGGCCAATTTTATGTGGACAGGTGTTTGCCGATGGGCTGTTCAATTTCGTGTTCTTACTTTGAATGTTTTAGTTCATTTTTACAGTGGTGTGTGAAGGCTGGCACAGGTCAGACAGGAGTCGCTCATTATTTGGATGATTTCTTGTTGGCAGGCCCTGCGAGCAGCTCGGCATGTAATGAATTGCTGTTTTCGGTTCAAGCTCTTTTTTCAGTAATGGGTGTACCCGTAGCTAAGGAAAAAACAGAGGGGCCTGTTACCCGTTTATCTTATCTGGGTATAGAGATTGATACTGAAGCAGGTCTTTGTAGGTTGCCAGCGGAAAAAGTGAATGGTTTAAGGAGTTTATTGGAGAATTTTATTTCTGCAAAAAAGATGACTCTGAAACAGGTACAATCACTTCTGGGGTTATTAAATTTTTCTTGTAGGGTCATTCCGATGGGAAGGATTTTTAGTCGTAGGCTAGAAAGAGCCACTGCAGGGGTTAAGAAATCGCACCATTTTATTCGCATTTCATCGGAATTGAAAGAAGATTGTAAGGTTTGGTTAGAATTTTTGAGAGAATTTAATGGGGTTTGTATTTGGCTGCAGGAAGAAGTAAGCAACAGAGATTTGCAATTTTTCACAGATGCATCAGGGTCCCTAGGTTTCGGTGCATATTTTGAAGGTGAATGGTGTGCGGAAGCTTGGCCTGAGGAATGGTGTAGGAAAGGGCTTACTAATAACATGCTTCTACTTGAGCTTTTTCCAATCATTGTCGCGGTGGAGATATGGGGCTATAAGCTAGGTAATCAAAGGGTTTTGTTTTGGTGCGACAATCTAGGGGTAGTTCAAGCGATCAACAACCAAAAGTCTTCATGTTATCATGCGTTGAAGTTGTTAAGGCATTTAACTCTTAGATGTATGCAGAAGAATATAGAGTTAAGTGCTAGGCATGTGCCTGGGGTGAGGAACGAGATAGCGGATGCTTTGTCCCGTTTTCATTGGGATAGATTTAGAGCATTAGCTCCAGCGGCTAGATTAGAGGGTTTGTCATGTCCTAAATTTGTATGGCAGATCATCAGTCCGGCATGAAAGCGTTAGCATTGAAGGCATTGGCACCTGGGACGTTGAGATCGTATTCTGCAGCATGGAATGAGTGGCAGGCGTACATGAATTCGGAAGGTGGTGGTAAGAGTGTACAGGATGTTATGTTAGCGTTTGTATGGTTAGAGCATGAAAAGGGTCGTTCTAAAGCGGCTATGTCGGGTGCTTTAGCAGGAATCTCGTATTTTTCACGTTTAGAAGGGTTGATCGACCCAACTAAATCTTTTATGTTATCAAAGGCAATGAAGGGGTGGTCTAAAGAGCAGGCAAATATAAGAGATGAGCGTAGGCCAATTGACATTGAGCTTTTGAGAGATCTAATTATGGCCGTTTCGGGTATTGCGATAGGAGAGTTCGAGGTTAACCTTTTTAGTTTGGCATTTGCAGTTGCCTTTTTTGGTGCATTAAGAGTAGGTGAACTAGTTGCAAAAAACAAGGGTTCAGTTGATACGGGTATATTGTTGAGTAATGTAGTAGTTAGGAGTGATAAGCTTCTTATCAAGATTCACCGGTCCAAAACGGATCAGTTGGGAAGGGGTAAATGGATTTCTGTTCCTATGCATTTGGAGCCGAGCATCTGCCCAGTAAGACTAGCGGAGGCCTTCGGGCGAATTCGTCCGAAAGGGGGGGATCAGTGGTTGGTACATAGGGATCGGAGTCCTTTATCTAAATTTCAATTCACGAGTATTTTTAATAAATGTTTAATAGCATTGGCCTTCCATTAGAGCATTACGGGACGCATTCTTTCAGGATAGGAGCAGCGACTTGTGCAGCAGTGGCAGGCTCTTCCAAGGAAGAGATTAAGAGGTTGGGACGGTGGAAGTCAGATGCTTACAAGCGTTAAGTTAGAGGGGATAAGTTGCATTAATAGAGGCATCCTGCGATTTTGTTATTTAGGAAACCCAGGGCCATAAGCTACCCGCCGTTAAAGGGGGATTGGAGTTCTTTTCACCTTTTCCCTCACAAGAATTTTTGAGGTTTGGTGTCGTTCACCTCCATCTGGGTCGCCAAAATAACTAAGTTTTATCCCTCCCTGTTTTTAAAGGTTTGTTGAATCATAATTTAAATAAAATATTATTTGTTTTGCTGTTTTTTCTGCAGGTTTTTTGACATTGTCAAGCCGGGTGTGGATTGTGGGTCATTCATATGTCTATTGGGCCAGTAGGCACAAGGCATCTAAGTCGTTCCCTTTTAAAGTGAGGTGGATAGGTATAAGGGGAATGAGATGGAGCAATTTATTGAGTGTGCTTTGGGATGGCGAGAAGAATTGGGGTGCCCCTGATTGCTTGTTGATACACTTAGGAGGCAATGATTTAGGTACTTGTAAGGGTATAGAGTTAATTAACAGCATAAAGAAAGATTTTCAAATAATTGCAGAACATTGGCCGGCGGTTAAGGTGGTGTGGTCAGAAGTGGTACCGCGTAGATTTTGGAGGGGCACCCAAGGGGGAGTGGCCTTAGATAAAGTAAGAAGGAAGCTCAATGCCGCAACCTCCAGATTTGTTATTAGTTTAAAAGGGAAAGTGGTTAAGCATCCAGATTTGCGTTACGAGAAGGTAGAATTGTACAGATTAGATGGAGTGCATTTATCTGAAGATGGTTTGGAGTTGTTTGTCACAGCATTGTTGAAAGGCTTAAACGAATTGTGAAGGTAGGCCGTTGGTGGCGGTTTCGCAGTCTGGAGTCTTCTAATGTGGCGGAAAGCAGTGCTATTCGGCGGCTCAATTTAGCACAGCAGAGCTTGGCTAGCATTTCCCCTTTGAGAAAGGCGAGTCGGTCACTACCTCAGGGGAGGACCAGGTCACCATCTTAAGGAGGGACCAGCACTGTGCTAATTAAGGGGAGATGGTTCTACCCAGGACGGACTGCGCAAGGGGCGGAAACTCCGCCCCATTTATTTAACGTTTCAAAAGTTTTAAGCCATGGCCGAGTTGGCACTGCTTTTTTCGCCACCGGTGATTAATAATTCTAATTCCAATTTAATAAATTTGGCTGTGACCTCCAATTTTTCCAATCTATACAGTTGTACGTGTCATTATTTCTAGGTTATTGGTTCTAGTTTGCATAATAATAAAACATATGGGTGACTTAAAAAGAACGAGAGACTGTATAGGATAGAGTGAATATAAGCACCCTGTTTGTTATGTAGCTAAGCTAGTTAGAGCTGGTTTTTGTGTTGATATTTTTTAATAGGTGTTGATGTATGTCAGTTAAGCATTATTCAATAGGGAGTAGTTAGGTAGGCGGGTTCCCTGTTTGTTAGGTAGCTAAGCTAGTTAGATCTGGTTTTGTGTTGATATTTTCTAATAGGTTGTTAATAGATGTCAATAAAGCATTATCCAATAGGGAGTAGTTAGGTAGGCGGGGTAGATTAGTTTATTTAAGTGCTGGCAAAGGATTCAAATTCCTCTTGCCATTTTGTGATCCCACCCACCCACCCAGCAATTTATATTCGTGAATTGTGTTTTTCTTTCAATGTGCTTTGAAAGTTTTTTATCGTTGGAATAATAAGCTATAATTATTCCAGCAAGTGCGAGGTGCAGCGGGCGGAAAGCAGTGCTATTCGGCGGCTCAATTTAGCGCAGCAGAGCTTGGCTAGCATTTCCCCTTTGAGAAAGGCGAGTCGGTCACTACCTCAGGGGAGGACCAGGTCACCATCTTAAGGAGGGACCAGCACTGTGCTAATTAAGGGGAGATGGTACTACCCAGGACGGACTGCACAAGGGGCGGAAACTCCGCCCCATTTATTTAAAGTTTCAAAAGTTTTAAGCCATGGCCGAGTTGGCACTGCTTTTTTCGCCACCGGTGATTAATAATTCTAATTCCAATTTAATAAATTTGGCTGTGACCTCCAATTTTTCCAATCTATACAGTTGTACGTGTCATTATTTCTAGGTTATTGGTTCTAGTTTGCATAATAATAAAACATATGGGTGACTTAATCATAAAAAATCCTTAGATGGGTATTACAAATAACCTACACAATTGCTAAAACCTGATATAGGACTTGCACTTGAAAACAGCAAGAGGAAGACTCAGACATAGCTGTTGCATTTGGGAGAAATGTTATAAATATCTGACACTCGATAGCCATGTAATTATTATAATATAAATTAATATAAATATCTATACTGGTAAAAATACAAAACCTATATAAATGTTACCAAAATGTTTCTGTCTTCAGTTTCTTTACAACAAACACTCAATCAGACATGGTGCAATTGTCCCCATATTGATTTGCACCTCACACAAAGTGGGAGCTATTTCTGAAATCATTACAAAAATTTTACTCTCACTCTACGATACTCTCTTTACAGCCGACTTAAAAAATAGAAAAATAAAAAGATTAGTTTCATCACAGATTGTCATTTAAAACATAAGAGTATTCAACACATTGTACTGTTGATACAAAAATGTGGTACATCAGTGGCTCTGTGGTGCAATGGACAGTGCATTGGACTTCTAGTAGGTTGTAGTTATTCAAAGGTCTTGTGTTCGAGTCCCACCATAGTTGTTCTTTAGTTTCAAATGCAAACATTTAAACTTTACTTACAATAATACATAACGTAGACATTGTATATAGGAGACTTATTTACTATATATATATATATACAAAGTAATGATAGGCTGGTGACATAAAAATCTTTTCAATGTAAGATCACCAATTACAAATCAATTTTCGATACTTTAAATCAATAACTGCTGATCAAAAATGCTTATTGTTATATTTAACCAGCAACCAAATTCAATGTTGAGTCTGCTCAGCTAGCTATGCAGACCTTGAAGGGTATCTTCACTCAAAAAAACATTAAATCCTTTTTACCTGTAATCCTTACATGGTTATCACATATTAGCTAAATAATTGCTTAAACCTGATATAGGACTTGCACTCGAAATCAGCAGCCGGAAAACTCAGACAGGGATGTTGCATTCAAGAGGAATGTTGGAAATATCTGACACAGGTTAGCAACATTATCATTATAGTATGAAATAAGATGAATATCTACACTGTTAAGCACTCTAAACATTAAATACATTTTAGAAAATATTTTGGTCTTTAGTTTGTATTGCAATAAACAGTTACTATTTCACACAGGGTGCAATTGTCCCCACATTTTTTTGCACCTCACACAATGAGGATGCTATTTCTGAAATCAGTATAAAATTTTGGCTCTTACTCTACAATACTCTGTATATACATCCTACTAAAAAAAGAAAGACATAATAGTTTGTTTCAACACAGATTGTAGCTTTTAAAACATGAAAGTATTCTACAAGTTGTACTGTCGATACAAACGCTTGCTGCTTCAGTGGCTCTGTGGCGCAGTGGATAGCACATTAGACTTCTAGTAGGTTGTAGTTATTCAAAGGTTGTGGTTCGAGTCCCACCAGAGTCATTCTTTAGCTTCAAATGCAAACATTTAAAATTTACTTAAAATGATACATAACATAGACATTGTATATGGGAGACCTATATACTATATATACAAAGTAATTATATGCTGTTGACATAAAAATAATTTAAATGTAAGACCAGTTACAAATCAATTTTAGATACTTTAAATCAATAACTGGTAATAAAAATGTGGATGGTTATTTTTAACCAGCAATGAAAATATTATGTTGAGTCTGCTCACGTAGGAATACAAAGCTTAAAGTGTATCTACAGTACACTCACAAATCATAAAAAAATCCTTAGATGGGTATTACAAATAACCTACACAATTGCTAAAACCTGATATAGGACTTGCACTTGAAAATAGCAAGAGCAAGACTCAGACATAGCTGTTGCATTTGGGAGAAATGTTATAAATATCTGACACTCGATAGCCATGTAATTATTATAATATAAATTAATATAAATATCTATACTGGTAAAAATACAAAACCTATATAAATGTTACCAAAATGTTTCTGTCTTCAGTTTCTTTGCAACAAACACTCAATCAGACATGGTGCAATTGTCCCCATATTGATTTGCACCTCACACAAAGTGGGAGCTATTTCTGAAATCATTACAAAAATTTTACTCTCACTCTACGATACTCTCTTTACAGCATACTTAAAAAATAGAAAAATAAAAAGATTAGTTTCATCACAGATTGTGTCATTTAAAACATAAGAGTATTCAACACATTGTACTGTTGATACAAAAATATGATACATCAGTGGCTCTGTGGCGCAATGGATAGCGCATTGGACTTCTAGTAGGTTGTAGTTATTCAAAGGTTGTGGGTTCGAGTCCCACCAGAGTCGTTCTTTAGTTTCAAATGTAAAGATTTAAAGTTTACTTACAATAATACATAACGTAGACATTGTATATAGGAGACTTATTTACTATATATATATATACAAAGTAATGATAGGCTGGTGACATAAAAATCTTTTCAATGTAAGATCACCAATTACAAATCAATTTTCGATACTTTAAATCAATAACTACTGATCAAAAATGCTTATAGTTATATTTAACCAGCAACCAAATTCAATGTTGAGTCTGCTCAGCTAGCTATGCAGACCTTGAAGGGTATCTACACTCAAAAAAACATTAAATCCTTTTTACCTGTAATCCTTACATGGTTATCACATATTAGCTAAATAATTGCTTAAACCTGATATAGGACTTGCACTCGAAATCAGCAGCCGGAAAACTCAGACAGGGATGTTGCATTCAAGAGGAATGTTGGAAATATCTGACACAGGTTAGCAACATTATCATTATAGTATGAAATAAGATGAATATCTACACTGTTAAGCACTCTAAACATTAAATACATTTTAGAAAATATTTTGGTCATTAGTTTGTATTGCAATAAACAGTTACTATTTCACACAGGGTGCAATTGTCCCCACATTTTTTTGCACCTCACACAATGAGGATGCTATTTCTGAAATCAGTATAAAATTTTGGCTCTTACTCTACAATACTCTATATATACATCCTACTAAAAAAAGAAAGACATAATAGATTTGTTTCATCAAAACATGAAAGTATTCTACAAGTTGTACTGTCGATATAAATGCTTGCTGCTTCAGTGGCTCTGTGGCGCAGTGGATAGCACATTAGACTTCTAGTAGGTTGTAGTTATTCAAAGGTTGTGGTTCGAGTCCCACCAGAGTCATTCTTTAGCTTCAAATGCAAACATTTAAAATTTACTTAAAATGATACATAACATAGACATTGTATATGGGAGACCTATATACTATATATACAAAGTAATTATAGGCTGTTGACATAAAATCATTTAAATGTAAGACCAGTTACAAATCAATTTTAGATACTTTAAATCAATAACTGGTAATAAAAATATGGATGGTTATTTTTAACCAGCAATGAAAATATTATGTTGAGTCTGCTCACGTAGGAATACAGAGCTAAAAGTGTATCTACAGTACACTCAAAAATCATAAAAAAATCCTTAGATGGGTATTACAAATAACCTACACAATTGCTAAAACCTGATATAGGACTTGCACTTGAAAACAGCAAGAGGAAGACTCAGACATAGCTGTTGCATTTGGGAGAAATGTTATAAATATCTGACACTCGATAGCCATGTAATTATTATAATATAAATTAATATAAATATCTATACTGGTAAAAATACAAAACCTATATAAATGTTACCAAAATGTTTCTGTCTTCAGTTTCTTTGCAACAAACACTCAATCAGACATGGTGCAATTGTCCCCATATTGATTTGCACCTCACACAAAGTGGGAGCTATTTCTGAAATCATTACAAAAATTTTACTCTCACTCTACGATACTCTCTTTACAGCATACTTAAAAAATAGAAAAATAAAAAGATTAGTTTCATCACAGATTGTGTCATTTAAAACATAAGAGTATTCAACACATTGTACTGTTGATACAAAAATATGATACATCAGTGGCTCTGTGGCGCAATGGATAGCGCATTGGACTTCTAGTAGGTTGTAGTTATTCAAAGGTTGTGGGTTCGAGTCCCACCAGAGTTGCTCTTAAGTTTCAAATGCCAACATTTAAAGTTTACTTACAATAATACATAACGTAGACATTGTATACAGGAGACTTATTTACTATATATATATATACAAAGTAATGATAGGCTGGTGACATAAAAATCTTTTCAATGTAAGATCACCAATTACAAATCAATTTTCGATACTTTAAAAAAATAACTGCTGATCAAAAATGCTTATTGTTATATTTAACCAGCAACCAAATTCAATGTTGAGTCTGCTCAGCTAGCTATGCAGACCTTGAAGGGTATCTACACTCAAAAAACATTAAATCCTTTTTACCTGTAATCCTTACATGGTTATCACATATTAGCTAAATAATTGCTTAAACCTGATATAGGACTTGCACTCGAAATCAGCAGCCGGAAAACTCAGACAGGGATGTTGCATTCAAGAGGAATGTTGGAAATATCTGACACAGGTTAGCAATATTATGATTATAGTATGAAATAAGATGAATATCTACACTGTTAAGCACTCTAAACATTAAATACATTTTAGAAAATATTTTGGTCTTTAGTTTGTATTGCAATAAACAGTTACTATTTCACACAGGGTGCAATTGTCCCCACATTTTTTTGCACCTCACACAATGAGGATGCTATTTCTGAAATCAGTATAAAATTTTGGCTCTTACTCTACAATACTCTGTATATACATTCTACTAAAAAAAGAAAGACATAATAGATTTGTTTCATCACAGATTGTAGCTTTTAAAACATGAAAGTATTCTACAAGTTGTACTGTCGATACAAACACTTGCTGCTTCAGTGGCTCTGTGGCGCAATGGATAGCGCATTGGACTTCTAGTAGGTTGTAGTTATTCAAAGGTTGTGGTTTCGAGTCCCACCAGAGTCATTCTTTAGCTTCAAATGCAAACATTTAAAATTTACTTAAAATGATACATAACATAGACATTGTATATGGGAGACCTATATACTATATATACAAAGTAATTATAGGCTGTTGACATAAAAATAATTTAAATGTAACACCAGTTACAAATCAATTTTAGATACTTTAAATCAATAACTGGTAATAAAAATGTGGATGGTTATTTTTAACCAGCAATGAAAATATTATGTTGAGTCTGCTCACGTAGGAATACAAAGCTTAAAGTGTATCTACAGTACACTCAAAAATCATAAAAAATCCTTAGATGGGTATTACAAATAACCTACACAATTGCTAAAACCTGATATAGGACTTGCACTTGAAAACAGCAAGAGGAAGACTCAGAAATAGCTGTTGCATTTGGGAGAAATGTTATAAATATCTGACACTCGATAGCCATGTAATTATTATAATATAAATTAATATAAATATCTATACTGGTAAAAATACAAAACCTATATAAATGTTACCAAAATGTTTCTGTCTTCAGTTTCTTTGCAACAAACACTCAATCAGACATGGTGCAATTGTCCCCATATTGATTTGCACCTCACACAAAGTGGGAGCTATTTCTGAAATCATTACAAAAATTTTACTCTCACTCTACGATACTCTCTTTACAGCATACTTAAAAAATAGAAAAATAAAAAGATTAGTTTCATCACAGATTGTGTCATTTAAAACATAAGAGTATTCAACACATTGTACTGTTGATACAAAAATATGATACATCAGTGGCTCTGTGGCGCAATGGATAGCGCATTGGACTTCTAGTAGGTTGTAGTTATTCAAAGGTTGTGGGTTCGAGTCCCACCAGAGTCGTTCTTTAGTTTCAAATGCAAAGATTTAAAGTTTACTTACAATAATACATAACGTAGACATTGTATATAGGAGACTTATTTACTATATATATATATACAAAGTAATGATAGGCTGGTGACATAAAAATCTTTTCAATGTAAGATCACCAATTACAAATCAATTTCCGATACTTTAAATCAATAACTGCTGATCAAAAATGCTTATAGTTATATTTAACCAGCAACCAAATTCAATGTTGAGTCTGCTCAGCTAGCTATGCAGACCTTGAAGGGTATCTACACTCAAAAAACATTAAATCCTTTTTACCTGTAATCCTTACATGGTTATCACATATTAGCTAAATAATTGCTTAAACCTGATATAGGACTTGCACTCGAAATCAGCAGCCGGAAAACTCAGACAGGGATGTTGCATTCAAGAGGAATGTTGGAAATATCTGACACAGGTTAGCAACATTAACATTATAGTATGAAATAAGATGAATATCTACACTGTTAAGCACTCTAAACATTAAATACATTTTAGAAAATATTTTGGTCTTTAGTTTGTATTGCAATAAACAGTTACTATTTCACACAGGGTGCAATTGTCCCCACATTTTTTTGCACCTCACACAATGAGGATGCTATTTTTGAAATCAGTATAAAATTTTGGCTCTTACTCTACAATACTCTGTATATACATCCTACTAAAAAAAGAAAGACATAATAGATTTGTTTCATCAAAACATGAAAGTATTCTACAAGTTGTACTGTCGATACAAACGCTTGCTGCTTCAGTGGCTCTGTGGCACAATGGATAGCGCATTGGACTTCTAGTAGGTTGTAGTTATTTTAAGGTTGTGGGTTCGAGTCCCACCAGAGTCATTCTTTAGCTTCAAATGCAAACATTTAAAATGTACTTAAAATGATACATAACATAGACATTGTATATGGGAGACCTATATACTATATATACAAAGTAATTATAGGCTGTTGACATAAAAATCATTTAAATGTAAGACCAGTTACAAATCAATTTTAGATACTTTAAATCAATAACTGGTAATAAAAATGTGGATGGTTATTTTTAACCAGCAATGAAAATATTATGTTGAGTCTGCTCACGTAGGAATACAAAGCTTAAAGTGTATCTACAGTACACTCAAAAATCATAAAAATCCTTCGATGGGTATTACAAATAACCTACACAATTGCTAAAACCTGATATAGGACTTACACTTGAAAACAGCAAGAGGAAGACTCAGACATAGCTGTTGCATTTGGGAGAAATGTTATAAATATCTGACACTCGATAGCCATGTAATTATTATAATATAAATTAATATAAATATCTATACTGGTAAAAATACAAAACCTATATAAATGTTACCAAAATGTTTCTGTCTTCAGTTTCTTTGCAACAAACACTCAATCAGACATGGTGCAATTGTCCCCATATTGATTTGCACCTCACACAAAGTGGGAGCTATTTCTGAAATCATTACAAAAATTTTACTCTCACTCTACGATACTCTCTTTACAGCATACTTAAAAAATAGAAAAATAAAAAGATTAGTTTCATCACAGATTGTATCATTTAAAACATAAGAGTATTCAACACATTGTACTGTTGATACAAAAATATGATACATCAGTGGCTCAGTGGCGCAATGAATAGCGCTTTGGACTTCTAGTAGGTTGTAGTTATTCAAAGGTTGTGGGTTCGAGTCCCACCAGAGTCGTTCTTTAGTTTCAAATGCATAGATTTAAAGTTTACTTACAATAATACATAAAGTAGACATTGTATATAGGAGACTTATTTACTATATATATATATATATATATATATATACAAAGTAATGATAGGCTGGTGACATAAAAATCTTTTCAATGTAAGATCACCAATTACAAATCAATTTTCGATACTTTAAATCAATAACTGCTGATCAAAAATGCTTATAGTTATATTTAACCAGCAACCAAATTCAATGTTGAGTCTGCTCAGCTAGCTATGCAGACCTTGAAGGGTATCTACACTCAAAAAACATTAAATCCTTTTTACCTGTAATCCTTACATGGTTATCACATATTAGCTAAATAATTGCTTAAACCTGATATAGGACTTGCACTCGAAATCAGCAGCCGGAAAACTCAGACAGGGATGTTGCATTCAAGAGGAATGTTGGAAATATCTGACACAGGTTAGCAATATTATGATTATAGTATGAAATAAAATGAATATCTACACTGTTAAGCACTCTAAACATTAAATACATTTTAGAAAATATTTTGGTCTTTAGTTTGTATTGCAATAAACAGTTACTATTTCACACAGGGTGCAATTGTCCCCACATTGTTTTGCACCTCACACAATGAGGATGCTATTTCTGAAATCAGTATAAAATTTTGGCTATTACTCTACAATACTCTGTATATACATCCTACTAAAAAAAGAAAGACATAATAGATTTGTTTCATCACAGATTGTAGCTTTTAAAACATGAAAGTATTCTACAAGTTGTACTGTCGATACAAACGCTTGCTGCTTCAGTGGCTCTGTGGTGCAATGGATAGGGCATTGGACTTCTAGTAGGTTGTAGTTATTCAAAGGTTGTGGGTTCGAGTCCCACCAGAGTCATTCTTTAGCTTCAAATGCAAACATTTAAAATTTACTTAAAATGATACATAACATAGACATTGTATATGGGAGACCTATATACTATATATACAAAGTAATTATAGGCTGTTGACATAAAAATCATTTAAATGTAAGACCAGTTACAAATCAATTTTAGATACTTTAAATCAATAACTGGTAAGAAAAATGTGGATGGTTATTTTTAACCAGCAATGAAAATATTATGTTGAGTCTGCTCACGTAGGAATACAAAGCTTAAAGTGTATCTACAGTACACTCAAAAATCATAAAAAATCCTTAGATGGGTATTACAAATAACCTACACAATTGCTAAAACCTGATATAGGACTTGCACTTGAAAACAGCAAGAGGAAGACTCAGACATAGCTGTTACATTTGGGAGAAATGTTATAAATATCTGACACTCGATAGCCATGTAATTATTATAATATAAATTAATATAAATATCTATACTGGTAAAAATACAAAACCTATATAAATGTTACCAAAATGTTTCTGTCTTCAGTTTCTTTGCAACAAACACTCAATCAGACATGGTGCAATTGTCCCCATATTGATTTGCACCTCACACAAAGTGGGAGCTATTTCTGAAATCATTACAAAAATTTTACTCTCACTCTACGATACTCTCTTTACAGCATACTTAAAAAATAGAAAAATAAAAAGATTAGTTTCATCACAGATTGTGTCATTTAAAACATAAGAGTATTCAACACATTGTACTGTTGATACAAAAACATGATACATCAGTGGCTCTGTGGCGCAATGGATAGCGCATTGGACTTCTAGTAGGTTGTAGTTATTCAAAGGTCTTGTGTTCGAGTCCCACCAGAGTCGTTCTTCAGTTTCAAATGCAAAGATTTAAAGTTTACTTACAATAATACATAACGTAGACATTGTATATGGGAGACCTATATACTATATATACAAAGTAATTATAGGCTGTTGACATAAAAATCATTTAAATGAAAGACCAGTTACAAATCAATTTTAGATACTTTAAATCAATAACTGGTAATAAAAATGTGGATGGTTATTTTTAACCAGCAATCAAAATATTATGTTGAGTCTGCTCACGTAGGAATACAAAGCTTAAAGTGTATCTACAGTACACTCAAAAATCATAAAAAATACTTAGATGGGTATTACAAATAACCTACACAATTGCTAAAACCTGATATAGGACTTGCACTTGAAAACAGCAAGAGGAAGACTCAGACATAGCTGTTGCATTTGGGAGCAATGTTATAAATATCTGACACTCGATAGCCATGTAATTATTATAATATAAATTAATATAAATATCTATACTGGTAAAAATACAAAACCTATATAAATGTTACCAAAATGTTTCTGTCTTCAGTTTCTTTGCAACAAACACTCAATCAGACATGGTGCAATTGTCCCCATATTGATTTGAACCTCACACAAAGTGGGAGCTATTTCTGAAATCATTACAAAAATGTTACTCTCACTCTACGATACTCTCTTTACAGCATACTTAAAAAATAGAAAAATAAAAAGATTAGTTTCATCACAGATTGTGTCATTTAAAACATAAGAGTATTCAACACATTGTACTGTTGATACAAAAATATGATACATCAGTGGCTCTGTGGCGCAATGGATAGCGCATTGGACTTCTAATAGGTTGTAGTTATTCGAAGGTTGTGGGTTCGAGTCCCACTGGAGTCGTTCTTTAGTTTCAAATGCAAAGATTTAAAGTTTACTTACAATAATACATAATGTAGACATTGTATATAGGAGACTTATTTACTATATATATATATATACAAAGTAATGATAGGCTGGTGACATAAAAATCTTTTCAATGTAAGATCACCAATTACAAATCAATTTTCGATACTTTAAATCAATAACTGCTGATCAAAAATGCTTATAGTTATATTTAACCAGCAACCAAATTCAATGTTGAGTCTGCTCAGCTAGCTATGCAGACCTTGAAGGGTATCTACACTCAAAAAACATTAAATCCTTTTTACCTGTAATCCTTACATGGTTATCACATATTAGCTAAATAATTGCTTAAACCTGATATAGGACTTGCACTCGAAATCAGCAGCCGGAAAACTCAGACAGGGATGTTGCATTCAAGAGGAATGTTGGAAATATCTGACACAGGTTAGCAACATTATCATTATAGTATGAAATAAGATGAATATCTACACTGTTAAGCACTCTAAACATTAAATACATTTTAGAAAATATTTTGGTCTTTAGTTTGTATTGCAATAAACAGTTACTATTTCACACAGGGTGCAATTGTCCCCACATTTTTTTGCACCTCACACAATGAGGATGCTATTTCTGAAATCAGTATAAAATTTTGGCTCTTACTCTACAATACTCTGTATATACATCCTACTAAAAAAAAGAAAGACATAATAGATTTGTTTCATCACAGATTGTAGCTTTTAAAACATGAAAGTATTCTACAAGTTGTACTGTCGATACAAACACTTGCTGTTTCAGTGGCTCTGTAGCGCAATGGATAGCACATTGGACTTCTAGTAGGTTGTAGTTATTCAAAGGTTGTGGGTTCGAGTCCCTCCAGAGTCAATCTTTAGCTTCAAATGCAAACATTTAAAATTTACTTAAAATGATACATAACATAGACATTGTATATGGGAGACCTATATACTATATATACAAAGTAATTATATGCTGTTGACATAAAAATAATTTAAATGTAAGACCAGTTACAAATCAATTTTAGATACTTTAAATCAATAACTGGTAATAAAAATGTGGATGGTTATTTTTAACCAGCAATGAAAATATTATGTTGAGTCTGCTCACGTAGGAATACAAAGCTTAAAGTGTATCTACAGTACACTCAAAAATCATAAAAAAATCCTTAGATGGGTATTACAAATAACCTACACAATTGTTTAAACCTGATATAGGACTTGCACTTGAAAATAGCAAGAGCAAGACTCAGACATAGCTGTTGCATTTGGGAGAAATGTTATAAATATCTGACACTCGATAGCCATGTAATTATTATAATATAAATTAATATAAATATCTATACTGGTAAAAATACAAAACCTATATAAATGTTACCAAAATGTTTCTGTCTTCAGTTTCTTTGCAACAAACACTCAATCAGACATGGTGCAATTGTCCCCATATTGATTTGCACCTCACACAAAGTGGGAGCTATTTCTGAAATCATTACAAAAATTTTACTCTCACTCTACGATACTCTCTTTACAGCATACTTAAAAAATAGAAAAATAAAAAGATTAGTTTCATCACAGATTGTGTCATTTAAAACATAAGAGTATTCAACACATTGTACTGTTGATACAAAAATATGATACATCAGTGGCTCTGTGGCGCAATGGATAGCGCATTGGACTTCTAGTAGGTTGTAGTTAGTCAAAGGTTGTGGGTTCGAGTCCCACCAGAGTCGTTCTTTAGTTTCAAATGCAAAGATTTAAAGTTTACTTACAATAATACATAACGTAGACATTGTATATAGGAGACTTATTTACTATATATATATATATACAAAGTAATGATAGGCTGGTGACATAAAAATCTTTTCAATGTAAGATCACCAATTACAAATCAATTTTCGATACTTTAAATCAATAACTACTGATCAAAAATGCTTATAGTTATATTTAACCAGCAACCAAATTCAATGTTGAGTCTGCTCAGCTAGCTATGCAGACCTTGAAGGGTATCTACACTCAAAAAAACATTAAATCCTTTTTACCTGTAATCCTTACATGGTTATCACATATTAGCTAAATAATTGCTTAAACCTGATATAGGACTTGCACTCGAAATCAGCAGCCGGAAAACTCAGACAGGGATGTTGCATTCAAGAGGAATGTTGGAAATATCTGACACAGGTTAGCAACATTATCATTATAGTATGAAATAAGATGAATATCTACACTGTTAAGCACTCTAAACATTAAATACATTTTAGAAAATATTTTGGTCTTTAGTTTGTATTGCAATAAACAGTTACTATTTCACACAGGGTGCAATTGTCCCCACATTTTTTTGCACCTCACACAATGAGGATGCTATTTCTGAAATCAGTATAAAATTTTGGCTCTTACTCTACAATACTCTGTATATACATCCTACTAAAAAAAGAAAGACATAATAGATTTGTTTCATCAAAACATGAAAGTATTCTACAAGTTGTACTGTCGATATAAATGCTTGCTGCTTCAGTGGCTCTGTGGCGCAGTGGATAGCACATTAGACTTCTAGTAGGTTGTAGTTATTCAAAGGTTGTGGTTCGAGTCCCACCAGAGTCATTCTTTAGCTTCAAATGCAAACATTTAAAATTTACTTAAAATGATACATAACATAGACATTGTATATGGGAGACCTATATACTATATATACAAAGTAATTATAGGCTGTTGACATAAAAATCATTTAAATGTAAGACCAGTTACAAATCAATTTTAGATACTTTAAATCAATAACTGGTAATAAAAATATGGATGGTTATTTTTAACCAGCAATGAAAATATTATGTTGAGTCTGCTCACGTAGGAATACAGAGCTAAAAGTGTATCTACAGTACACTCAAAAATCATAAAAAAATCCTTAGATGGGTATTACAAATAACCTACACAATTGCTAAAACCTGATATAGGACTTGCACTTGAAAACAGCAAGAGGAAGACTCAGACATAGCTGTTGCATTTGGGAGAAATGTTATAAATATCTGACACTCGATAGCCATGTAATTATTATAATATAAATTAATATAAATATCTATACTGGTAAAAATACAAAACCTATATAAATGTTACCAAAATGTTTCTGTCTTCAGTTTCTTTGCAACAAACACTCAATCAGACATGGTGCAATTGTCCCCATATTGATTTGCACCTCACACAAAGTGGGAGCTATTTCTGAAATCATTACAAAAATTTTACTCTCACTCTACGATACTCTCTTTACAGCATACTTAAAAAATAGAAAAATAAAAAGATTAGTTTCATCACAGATTGTGTCATTTAAAACATAAGAGTATTCAACACATTGTACTGTTGATACAAAAATATGATACATCAGTGGCTCTGTGGCGCAATGGATAGCGCATTGGACTTCTAGTAGGTTGTAGTTATTCAAAGGTCTTGTGTTCGAGTCCCACCAGAGTCGTTCTTCAGTTTCAAATGCAAAGATTTAAAGTTTACTTACAATAATACATAACGTAGACATTGTATATGGGAGACCTATATACTATATATACAAAGTAATTATAGGCTGTTGACATAAAAATCATTTAAATGAAAGACCAGTTACAAATCAATTTTAGATACTTTAAATCAATAACTGGTAATAAAAATGTGGATGGTTATTTTTAACCAGCAATCAAAATATTATGTTGAGTCTGCTCACGTAGGAATACAAAGCTTAAAGTGTATCTACAGTACACTCAAAAATCATAAAAAATACTTAGATGGGTATTACAAATAACCTACACAATTGCTAAAACCTGATATAGGACTTGCACTTGAAAACAGCAAGAGGAAGACTCAGACATAGCTGTTGCATTTGGGAGCAATGTTATAAATATCTGACACTCGATAGCCATGTAATTATTATAATATAAATTAATATAAATATCTATACTGGTAAAAATACAAAACCTATATAAATGTTACCAAAATGTTTCTGTCTTCAGTTTCTTTGCAACAAACACTCAATCAGACATGGTGCAATTGTCCCCATATTGATTTGAACCTCACACAAAGTGGGAGCTATTTCTGAAATCATTACAAAAATGTTACTCTCACTCTACGATACTCTCTTTACAGCATACTTAAAAAATAGAAAAATAAAAAGATTAGTTTCATCACAGATTGTGTCATTTAAAACATAAGAGTATTCAACACATTGTACTGTTGATACAAAAATATGATACATCAGTGGCTCTGTGGCGCAATGGATAGCGCATTGGACTTCTAGTAGGTTGTAGTTATTCGAAGGTTGTGGGTTCGAGTCCCACTGGAGTCGTTCTTTAGTTTCAAATGCAAAGATTTAAAGTTTACTTACAATAATACATAATGTAGACATTGTATATAGGAGACTTATTTACTATATATATATATATACAAAGTAATGATAGGCTGGTGACATAAAAATCTTTTCAATGTAAGATCACCAATTACAAATCAATTTTCGATACTTTAAATCAATAACTGCTGATCAAAAATGCTTATAGTTATATTTAACCAGCAACCAAATTCAATGTTGAGTCTGCTCAGCTAGCTATGCAGACCTTGAAGGGTATCTACACTCAAAAAACATTAAATCCTTTTTACCTGTAATCCTTACATGGTTATCACATATTAGCTAAATAATTGCTTAAACCTGATATAGGACTTGCACTCGAAATCAGCAGCCGGAAAACTCAGACAGGGATGTTGCATTCAAGAGGAATGTTGGAAATATCTGACACAGGTTAGCAACATTATCATTATAGTATGAAATAAGATGAATATCTACACTGTTAAGCACTCTAAACATTAAATACATTTTAGAAAATATTTTGGTCTTTAGTTTGTATTGCAATAAACAGTTACTATTTCACACAGGGTGCAATTGTCCCCACATTTTTTTGCACCTCACACAATGAGGATGCTATTTCTGAAATCAGTATAAAATTTTGGCTCTTACTCTACAATACTCTGTATATACATCCTACTAAAAAAAAGAAAGACATAATAGATTTGTTTCATCACAGATTGTAGCTTTTAAAACATGAAAGTATTCTACAAGTTGTACTGTCGATACAAACACTTGCTGTTTCAGTGGCTCTGTAGCGCAATGGATAGCACATTGGACTTCTAGTAGGTTGTAGTTATTCAAAGGTTGTGGGTTCGAGTCCCTCCAGAGTCAATCTTTAGCTTCAAATGCAAACATTTAAAATTTACTTAAAATGATACATAACATAGACATTGTATATGGGAGACCTATATACTATATATACAAAGTAATTATATGCTGTTGACATAAAAATAATTTAAATGTAAGACCAGTTACAAATCAATTTTAGATACTTTAAATCAATAACTGGTAATAAAAATGTGGATGGTTATTTTTAACCAGCAATGAAAATATTATGTTGAGTCTGCTCACGTAGGAATACAAAGCTTAAAGTGTATCTACAGTACACTCAAAAATCATAAAAAAATCCTTAGATGGGTATTACAAATAACCTACACAATTGTTTAAACCTGATATAGGACTTGCACTTGAAAATAGCAAGAGCAAGACTCAGACATAGCTGTTGCATTTGGGAGAAATGTTATAAATATCTGACACTCGATAGCCATGTAATTATTATAATATAAATTAATATAAATATCTATACTGGTAAAAATACAAAACCTATATAAATGTTACCAAAATGTTTCTGTCTTCAGTTTCTTTGCAACAAACACTCAATCAGACATGGTGCAATTGTCCCCATATTGATTTGCACCTCACACAAAGTGGGAGCTATTTCTGAAATCATTACAAAAATTTTACTCTCACTCTACGATACTCTCTTTACAGCATACTTAAAAAATAGAAAAATAAAAAGATTAGTTTCATCACAGATTGTGTCATTTAAAACATAAGAGTATTCAACACATTGTACTGTTGATACAAAAATATGATACATCAGTGGCTCTGTGGCGCAATGGATAGCGCATTGGACTTCTAGTAGGTTGTAGTTAGTCAAAGGTTGTGGGTTCGAGTCCCACCAGAGTCGTTCTTTAGTTTCAAATGCAAAGATTTAAAGTTTACTTACAATAATACATAACGTAGACATTGTATATAGGAGACTTATTTACTATATATATATATATACAAAGTAATGATAGGCTGGTGACATAAAAATCTTTTCAATGTAAGATCACCAATTACAAATCAATTTTCGATACTTTAAATCAATAACTACTGATCAAAAATGCTTATAGTTATATTTAACCAGCAACCAAATTCAATGTTGAGTCTGCTCAGCTAGCTATGCAGACCTTGAAGGGTATCTACACTCAAAAAAACATTAAATCCTTTTTACCTGTAATCCTTACATGGTTATCACATATTAGCTAAATAATTGCTTAAACCTGATATAGGACTTGCACTCGAAATCAGCAGCCGGAAAACTCAGACAGGGATGTTGCATTCAAGAGGAATGTTGGAAATATCTGACACAGGTTAGCAACATTATCATTATAGTATGAAATAAGATGAATATCTACACTGTTAAGCACTCTAAACATTAAATACATTTTAGAAAATATTTTGGTCTTTAGTTTGTATTGCAATAAACAGTTACTATTTCACACAGGGTGCAATTGTCCCCACATTTTTTTGCACCTCACACAATGAGGATGCTATTTCTGAAATCAGTATAAAATTTTGGCTCTTACTCTACAATACTCTGTATATACATCCTACTAAAAAAAGAAAGACATAATAGATTTGTTTCATCAAAACATGAAAGTATTCTACAAGTTGTACTGTCGATATAAATGCTTGCTGCTTCAGTGGCTCTGTGGCGCAGTGGATAGCACATTAGACTTCTAGTAGGTTGTAGTTATTCAAAGGTTGTGGTTCGAGTCCCACCAGAGTCATTCTTTAGCTTCAAATGCAAACATTTAAAATTTACTTAAAATGATACATAACATAGACATTGTATATGGGAGACCTATATACTATATATACAAAGTAATTATAGGCTGTTGACATAAAAATCATTTAAATGTAAGACCAGTTACAAATCAATTTTAGATACTTTAAATCAATAACTGGTAATAAAAATATGGATGGTTATTTTTAACCAGCAATGAAAATATTATGTTGAGTCTGCTCACGTAGGAATACAGAGCTAAAAGTGTATCTACAGTACACTCAAAAATCATAAAAAAATCCTTAGATGGGTATTACAAATAACCTACACAATTGCTAAAACCTGATATAGGACTTGCACTTGAAAACAGCAAGAGGAAGACTCAGACATAGCTGTTGCATTTGGGAGAAATGTTATAAATATCTGACACTCGATAGCCATGTAATTATTATAATATAAATTAATATAAATATCTATACTGGTAAAAATACAAAACCTATATAAATGTTACCAAAATGTTTCTGTCTTCAGTTTCTTTGCAACAAACACTCAATCAGACATGGTGCAATTGTCCCCATATTGATTTGCACCTCACACAAAGTGGGAGCTATTTCTGAAATCATTACAAATATTTTACTCTCACTCTACGATACTCTCTTTACAGCATACTTAAAAAATAGAAAAATAAAAAGATTAGTTTCATCACAGATTGTGTCATTTAAAACATAAGAGTATTCAACACATTGTACTGTTGATACAAAAATATGATACATCAGTGGCTCTGTGGCGCAATGGATAGCGCATTGGACTTCTAGTAGGTTGTAGTTATTCAAAGGTTGTGGGTTCGAGTCCCACCAGAGTTGCTCTTTAGTTTCAAATGCCAACATTTAAAGTTTACTTACAATAATACATAACGTAGACATTGTATACAGGAGACTTATTTACTATATATATATATACAAAGTAATGATAGGCTGGTGACATAAAAATCTTTTCAATGTAAGATCACCAATTACAAATCAATTTTCGATACTTTAAAAAAATAACTGCTGATCAAAAATGCTTATTGTTATATTTAACCAGCAACCAAATTCAATGTTGAGTCTGCTCAGCTAGCTATGCAGACCTTGAAGGGTATCTACACTCAAAAAACATTAAATCCTTTTTACCTGTAATCCTTACATGGTTATCACATATTAGCTAAATAATTGCTTAAACCTGATATAGGACTTGCACTCGAAATCAGCAGCCGGAAAACTCAGACAGGGATGTTGCATTCAAGAGGAATGTTGGAAATATCTGACACAGGTTAGCAATATTATGATTATAGTATGAAATAAGATGAATATCTACACTGTTAAGCACTCTAAACATTAAATACATTTTAGAAAATATTTTGGTCTTTAGTTTGTATTGCAATAAACAGTTACTATTTCACACAGGGTGCAATTGTCCCCACATTTTTTTGCACCTCACACAATGAGGATGCTATTTCTGAAATCAGTATAAAATTTTGGCTCTTACTCTACAATACTCTGTATATACATTCTACTAAAAAAAGAAAGACATAATAGATTTGTTTCATCACAGATTGTAGCTTTTAAAACATGAAAGTATTCTACAAGTTGTACTGTCGATACAAACACTTGCTGCTTCAGTGGCTCTGTGGCGCAATGGATAGCGCATTGGACTTCTAGTAGGTTGTAGTTATTCAAAGGTTGTGGTTTCGAGTCCCACCAGAGTCATTCTTTAGCTTCAAATGCAAACATTTAAAATTTACTTAAAATGATACATAACATAGACATTGTATATGGGAGACCTATATACTATATATACAAAGTAATTATAGGCTGTTGACATAAAAATAATTTAAATGTAAGACCAGTTACAAATCAATTTTAGATACTTTAAATCAATAACTGGTAATAAAAATGTGGATGGTTATTTTTAACCAGCAATGAAAATATTATGTTGAGTCTGCTCACGTAGGAATACAAAGCTTAAAGTGTATCTACAGTACACTCAAAAATCATAAAAAATCCTTAGATGGGTATTACAAATAACCTACACAATTGCTAAAACCTGATATAGGACTTGCACTTGAAAACAGCAAGAGGAAGACTCAGAAATAGCTGTTGCATTTGGGAGAAATGTTATAAATATCTGACACTCGATAGCCATGTAATTATTATAATATAAATTAATATAAATATCTATACTGGTAAAAATACAAAACCTATATAAATGTTACCAAAATGTTTCTGTCTTCAGTTTCTTTGCAACAAACACTCAATCAGACATGGTGCAATTGTCCCCATATTGATTTGCACCTCACACAAAGTGGGAGCTATTTCTGAAATCATTACAAAAATTTTACTCTCACTCTACGATACTCTCTTTACAGCATACTTAAAAAATAGAAAAATAAAAAGATTAGTTTCATCACAGATTGTGTCATTTAAAACATAAGAGTATTCAACACATTGTACTGTTGATACAAAAATATGATACATCAGTGTCTCTGTGGCGCAATGGATAGCGCATTGGACTTCTAGTAGGTTGTAGTTATTCAAAGGTTGTGGGTTCGAGTCCCACCAGAATCATTCTTTAGTTTCAAATGCAAAGATTTAAAGTTTACTTACAATAATACATAACGTAGACATTGTATATAGGAGACTTATTTACTATATATATATATACAAAGTAATGATAGGCTGGTGACATAAAAATCTTTTCAATGTAAGATCACCAATTACAAATCAATTTCCGATACTTTAAATCAATAACTGCTGATCAAAAATGCTTATAGTTATATTTAACCAGCAACCAAATTCAATGTTGAGTCTGCTCAGCTAGCTATGCAGACCTTGAAGGGTATCTACACTCAAAAAACATTAAATCCTTTTTACCTGTAATCCTTACATGGTTATCACATATTAGCTAAATAATTGCTTAAACCTGATATAGGACTTGCACTCGAAATCAGCAGCCGGAAAACTCAGACAGGGATGTTGCATTCAAGAGGAATGTTGGAAATATCTGACACAGGTTAGCAACATTAACATTATAGTATGAAATAAGATGAATATCTACACTGTTAAGCACTCTAAACATTAAATACATTTTAGAAAATATTTTGGTTTTTAGTTTGTATTGCAATAAACAGTTACTATTTCACACAGGGTGCAATTGTCCCCACATTTTTTTGCACCTCACACAATGAGGATGCTATTTTTGAAATCAGTATAAAATTTTGGCTCTTACTCTACAATACTCTGTATATACATCCTACTAAAAAAAGAAAGACATAATAGATTTGTTTCATCAAAACATGAAAGTATTCTACAAGTTGTACTGTCGATACAAACGCTTGCTGCTTCAGTGGCTCTGTGGCACAATGGATAGCGCATTGTTCTTCTAGTAGGTTGTAGTTATTTTAAGGTTGTGGGTTCGAGTCCCACCAGAGTCATTCTTTAGCTTCAAATGCAAACATTTAAAATGTACTTAAAATGATACATAACATAGACATTGTATATGGGAGACCTATATACTATATATACAAAGTAATTATAGGCTGTTGACATAAAAATCATTTAAATGTAAGACCAGTTACAAATCAATTTTAGATACTTTAAATCAATAACTGGTAATAAAAATGTGGATGGTTATTTTTAACCAGCAATGAAAATATTATGTTGAGTCTGCTCACGTAGGAATACAAAGCTTAAAGTGTATCTACAGTACACTCAAAAATCATAAAAATCCTTCGATGGGTATTACAAATAACCTACACAATTGCTAAAACCTGATATAGGACTTACACTTGAAAACAGCAAGAGGAAGACTCAGACATAGCTGTTGCATTTGGGAGAAATGTTATAAATATCTGACACTCGATAGCCATGTAATTATTATAATATAAATTAATATAAATATCTATACTGGTAAAAATACAAAACCTATATAAATGTTACCAAAATGTTTCTGTCTTCAGTTTCTTTGCAACAAACACTCAATCAGACATGGTGCAATTGTCCCCATATTGATTTGCACCTCACACAAAGTGGGAGCTATTTCTGAAATCATTACAAAAATTTTACTCTCACTCTACGATACTCTCTTTACAGCATACTTAAAAAATAGAAAAATAAAAAGATTAGTTTCATCACAGATTGTGTCATTTAAAACATAAGAGTATTCAACACATTGTACTGTTGATACAAAAATATGATACATCAGTGGCTCAGTGGCGCAATGAATAGCGCATTGGACTTCTAGTAGGTTGTAGTTATTCAAAGGTTGTGGGTTCGAGTCCCACCAGAGTCGTTCTTAAGTTTCAAATGCATAGATTTAAAGTTTACTTACAATAATACATAAAGTAGACATTGTATATAGGAGACTTATTTACTATATATATATATATATATATATATACAAAGTAATGATAGGCTGGTGACATAAAAATCTTTTCAATGTAAGATCACCAATTACAAATCAATTTTCGATACTTTAAATCAATAACTGCTGATCAAAAATGCTTATAGTTATATTTAACCAGCAACCAAATTCAATGTTGAGTCTGCTCAGCTAGCTATGCAGACCTTGAAGGGTATCTACACTCAAAAAAACATTAAATCCTTTTTACCTGTAATCCTTACATGGTTATCACATATTAGCTAAATAATTGCTTAAACCTGATATAGGACTTGCACTCGAAATCAGCAGCCGGAAAACTCAGACAGGGATGTTGCATTCAAGAGGAATGTTGGAAATATCTGACACAGGTTAGCAACATTATCATTATAGTATGAAATAAGATGAATATCTACACTGTTAAGCACTCTAAACATTAAATACATTTTAGAAAATATTTTGGTCTTTAGTTTGTATTGCAATAAACAGTTACTATTTCACACAGGGTGCAATTGTCCCCACATTTTTTTGCACCTCACACAATGAGGATGCTATTTCTGAAATCAGTATAAAATTTTGGCTCTTACTCTACAATACTCTGTATATACATCCTACTAAAAAAAGAAAGACATAATAGATTTGTTTCATCAAAACATGAAAGTATTCTACAAGTTGTACTGTCGATATAAATGCTTGCTGCTTCAGTGGCTCTGTGGCGCAGTGGATAGCACATTAGACTTCTAGTAGGTTGTAGTTATTCAAAGGTTGTGGTTCGAGTCCCACCAGAGTCATTCTTTAGCTTCAAATGCAAACATTTAAAATTTACTTAAAATGATACATAACATAGACATTGTATATGGGAGACCTATATACTATATATACAAAGTAATTATAGGCTGTTGACATAAAAATCATTTAAATGTAAGACCAGTTACAAATCAATTTTAGATACTTTAAATCAATAACTGGTAATAAAAATATGGATGGTTATTTTTAACCAGCAATGAAAATATTATGTTGAGTCTGCTCACGTAGGAATACAGAGCTAAAAGTGTATCTACAGTACACTCAAAAATCATAAAAAAATCCTTAGATGGGTATTACAAATAACCTACACAATTGCTAAAACCTGATATAGGACTTGCACTTGAAAACAGCAAGAGGAAGACTCAGACATAGCTGTTGCATTTGGGAGAAATGTTATAAATATCTGACACTCGATAGCCATGTAATTATTATAATATAAATTAATATAAATATCTATACTGGTAAAAATACAAAACCTATATAAATGTTACCAAAATGTTTCTGTCTTCAGTTTCTTTGCAACAAACACTCAATCAGACATGGTGCAATTGTCCCCATATTGATTTGCACCTCACACAAAGTGGGAGCTATTTCTGAAATCATTACAAAAATTTTACTCTCACTCTACGATACTCTCTTTACAGCATACTTAAAAAATAGAAAAATAAAAAGATTAGTTTCATCACAGATTGTGTCATTTAAAACATAAGAGTATTCAACACATTGTACTGTTGATACAAAAATATGATACATCAGTGGCTCTGTGGCGCAATGGATAGCGCATTGGACTTCTAGTAGGTTGTAGTTATTCAAAGGTTGTTGGTTCGAGTCCCACCAGAGTTGCTCTTTAGTTTCAAATGCCAACATTTAAAGTTTACTTACAATAATACATAACGTAGACATTGTATACAGGAGACTTATTTACTATATATATATACAAAGTAATGATAGGCTGGTGACATAAAAATCTTTTCAATGTAAGATCACCAATTACAAATCAATTTTCGATACTTTAAAAAAATAACTGCTGATCAAAAATGCTTATTGTTATATTTAACCAGCAACCAAATTCAATGTTGAGTCTGCTCAGCTAGCTATGCAGACCTTGAAGGGTATCTACACTCAAAAAACATTAAATCCTTTTTACCTGTAATCCTTACATGGTTATCACATATTAGCTAAATAATTGCTTAAACCTGATATAGGACTTGCACTCGAAATCAGCAGCCGGAAAACTCAGACAGGGATGTTGCATTCAAGAGGAATGTTGGAAATATCTGACACAGGTTAGCAATATTATGATTATAGTATGAAATAAGATGAATATCTACACTGTTAAGCACTCTAAACATTAAATACATTTTAGAAAATATTTTGGTCTTTAGTTTGTATTGCAATAAACAGTTACTATTTCACACAGGGTGCAATTGTCCCCACATTTTTTTGCACCTCACACAATGAGGATGCTATTTCTGAAATCAGTATAAAATTTTGGCTCTTACTCTACAATACTCTGTATATACATTCTACTAAAAAAAGAAAGACATAATAGATTTGTTTCATCACAGATTGTAGCTTTTAAAACATGAAAGTATTCTACAAGTTGTACTGTCGATACAAACACTTGCTGCTTCAGTGGCTCTGTGGCGCAATGGATAGCGCATTGGACTTCTAGTAGGTTGTAGTTATTCAAAGGTTGTGGTTTCGAGTCCCACCAGAGTCATTCTTTAGCTTCAAATGCAAACATTTAAAATTTACTTAAAATGATACATAACATAGACATTGTATATGGGAGACCTATATACTATATATACAAAGTAATTATAGGCTGTTGACATAAAAATAATTTAAATGTAAGACCAGTTACAAATCAATTTTAGATACTTTAAATCAATAACTGGTAATAAAAATGTGGATGGTTATTTTTAACCAGCAATGAAAATATTATGTTGAGTCTGCTCACGTAGGAATACAAAGCTTAAAGTGTATCTACAGTACACTCAAAAATCATAAAAAATCCTTAGATGGGTATTACAAATAACCTACACAATTGCTAAAACCTGATATAGGACTTGCACTTGAAAACAGCAAGAGGAAGACTCAGAAATAGCTGTTGCATTTGGGAGAAATGTTATAAATATCTGACACTCGATAGCCATGTAATTATTATAATATAAATTAATATAAATATCTATACTGGTAAAAATACAAAACCTATATAAATGTTACCAAAATGTTTCTGTCTTCAGTTTCTTTGCAACAAACACTCAATCAGACATGGTGCAATTGTCCCCATATTGATTTGCACCTCACACAAAGTGGGAGCTATTTCTGAAATCATTACAAAAATTTTACTCTCACTCTACGATACTCTCTTTACAGCATACTTAAAAAATAGAAAAATAAAAAGATTAGTTTCATCACAGATTGTGTCATTTAAAACATAAGAGTATTCAACACATTGTACTGTTGATACAAAAATATGATACATCAGTGGCTCTGTGGCGCAATGGATAGCGCATTGGACTTCTAGTAGGTTGTAGTTATTCAAAGGTTGTGGGTTCGAGTCCCACCAGAGTCGTTCTTTAGTTTCAAATGCAAAGATTTAAAGTTTACTTACAATAATACATAACGTAGACATTGTATATAGGAGACTTATTTACTATATATATATATACAAAGTAATGATAGGCTGGTGACATAAAAATCTTTTCAATGTAAGATCACCAATTACAAATCAATTTCCGATACTTTAAATCAATAACTGCTGATCAAAAATGCTTATAGTTATATTTAACCAGCAACCAAATTCAATGTTGAGTCTGCTCAGCTAGCTATGCAGACCTTGAAGGGTATCTACACTCAAAAAACATTAAATCCTTTTTACCTGTAATCCTTACATGGTTATCACATATTAGCTAAATAATTGCTTAAACCTGATATAGGACTTGCACTCGAAATCAGCAGCCGGAAAACTCAGACAGGGATGTTGCATTCAAGAGGAATGTTGGAAATATCTGACACAGGTTAGCAACATTAACATTATAGTATGAAATAAGATGAATATCTACACTGTTAAGCACTCTAAACATTAAATACATTTTAGAAAATATTTTGGTCTTTAGTTTGTATTGCAATAAACAGTTACTATTTCACACAGGGTGCAATTGTCCCCACATTTTTTTGCACCTCACACAATGAGGATGCTATTTTTGAAATCAGTATAAAATTTTGGCTCTTACTCTACAATACTCTGTATATACATCCTACTAAAAAAAGAAAGACATAATAGATTTGTTTCATCAAAACATGAAAGTATTCTACAAGTTGTACTGTCGATACAAACGCTTGCTGCTTCAGTGGCTCTGTGGCACAATGGATAGCGCATTGGACTTCTAGTAGGCTGTAGTTATTTTAAGGTTGTGGGTTCGAGTCCCACCAGAGTCATTCTTTAGCTTCAAATGCAAACATTTAAAATGTACTTAAAATGATACATAACATAGACATTGTATATGGGAGACCTATATACTATATATACAAAGTAATTATAGGCTGTTGACATAAAAATCATTTAAATGTAAGACCAGTTACAAATCAATTTTAGATACTTTAAATCAATAACTGGTAATAAAAATGTGGATGGTTATTTTTAACCAGCAATGAAAATATTATGTTGAGTCTGCTCACGTAGGAATACAAAGCTTAAAGTGTATCTACAGTACACTCAAAAATCATAAAAATCCTTCGATGGGTATTACAAATAACCTACACAATTGCTAAAACCTGATATAGGACTTACACTTGAAAACAGCAAGAGGAAGACTCAGACATAGCTGTTGCATTTGGGAGAAATGTTATAAATATCTGACACTCGATAGCCATGTAATTATTATAATATAAATTAATATAAATATCTATACTGGTAAAAATACAAAACCTATATAAATGTTACCAAAATGTTTCTGTCTTCAGTTTCTTTGCAACAAACACTCAATCAGACATGGTGCAATTGTCCCCATATTGATTTGCACCTCACACAAAGTGGGAGCTATTTCTGAAATCATTACAAAAATTTTACTCTCACTCTACGATACTCTCTTTACAGCATACTTAAAAAATAGAAAAATAAAAAGATTAGTTTCATCACAGATTGTGTCATTTAAAACATAAGAGTATTCAACACATTGTACTGTTGATACAAAAATATGATACATCAGTGGCTCAGTGGCGCAATGAATAGCGCATTGGACTTCTAGTAGGTTGTAGTTAGTCAAAGGTTGTGGGTTCGAGTCCCACCAGAGTCGTTCTTTAGTTTCAAATGCATAGATTTAAAGTTTACTTACAATAATACATAAAGTAGACATTGTATATAGGAGACTTATTTACTATATATATATATATATATATACAAAGTAATGATAGGCTGGTGACATAAAAATCTTTTCAATGTAAGATCACCAATTACAAATCAATTTTCGATACTTTAAATCAATAACTGCTGATCAAAAATGCTTATAGTTATATTTAACCAGCAACCAAATTCAATGTTGAGTCTGCTCAGCTAGCTATGCAGACCTTGAAGGGTATCTACACTCAAAAAACATTAAATCCTTTTTACCTGTAATCCTTACATGGTTATCACATATTAGCTAAATAATTGCTTAAACCTGATATAGGACTTGCACTCGAAATCAGCAGCCGGAAAACTCAGACAGGGATGCTGCATTCAAGAGGAATGTTGGAAATATCTGACACAGGTTAGCAATATTATGATTATAGTATGAAATAAAATGAATATCTACACTGTTAAGCACTCTAAACATTAAATACATTTTAGAAAATATTTTGGTCTTTAGTTTGTATTGCAATAAACAGTTACTATTTCACACAGGGTGCAATTGTCCCCACATTGTTTTGCACCTCACACAATGAGGATGCTATTTCTGAAATCAGTATAAAATTTTGGCTATTACTCTACAATACTCTGTATATACATCCTACTAAAAAAAGAAAGACATAATAGATTTGTTTCATCACAGATTGTAGCTTTTAAAACATGAAAGTATTCTACAAGTTGTACTGTCGATACAAACGCTTGCTGCTTCAGTGGCTCTGTGGTGCAATGGATAGGGCATTGGACTTCTAGTAGGTTGTAGTTATTCAAAGGTTGTGGGTTCGAGTCCCACCAGAGTCATTCTTTAGCTTCAAATGCAAACATTTAAAATTTACTTAAAATGATACATAACATAGACATTGTATATGGGAGACCTATATACTATATATACAAAGTAATTATAGGCTGTTGACATAAAAATCATTTAAATGTAAGACCAGTTACAAATCAATTTTAGATACTTTAAATCAATAACTGGTAATAAAAATGTGGATGGTTATTTTTAACCAGCAATGAAAATATTATGTTGAGTCTGCTCACGTAGGAATACAAAGCTTAAAGTGCATCTACAGTACACTCAAAAATCATAAAAAATCCTTAGATGGGTATTACAAATAACCTACACAATTGCTAAAACCTGATATAGGACTTGCACTTGAAAACAGCAAGAGGAAGACTCAGACATAGCTGTTACATTTGGGAGAAATGTTATAAATATCTGACACTCGATAGCCATGTAATTATTATAATATAAATTAATATAAATATCTATACTGGTAAAAATACAAAACCTATATAAATGTTACCAAAATGTTTCTGTCTTCAGTTTCTTTGCAACAAACACTCAGACATGGTGCAATTGTCCCCAGATTGATTTGCACCTCACACAAAGTGGGAGCTATTTCTGAAATCATTACAAAAATTTGACTCTCACTCTACGATACTCTCTTTACAGCATACTTAAAAAATAGAAAAATAAAAAGATTAGTTTCATCACAGATTGTGTCATTTAAAACATAAGAGTATTCAACACATTGTACTGTTGATACAAAAATATGATACATCAGTGGCTCTGTGGCGCAATGGATAGCGCATTGGACTTCTAGTAGGTTGTAGTTATTCAAAGGTCTTGTGTTCGAGTCCCACCAGAGTCGTTCTTCAGTTTCAAATGCAAAGATTTAAAGTTTACTTACAATAATACATAACGTAGACATTGTATATGGGAGACCTATATACTATATATACAAAGTAATTATAGGCTGTTGACATAAAAATCATTTAAATGAAAGACCAGTTACAAATCAATTTTAGATACTTTAAATCAATAACTGGTAATAAAAATGTGGATGGTTATTTTTAACCAGCAATCAAAATATTATGTTGAGTCTGCTCACGTAGGAATACAAAGCTTAAAGTGTATCTACAGTACACTAAAAAATCATAAAAAATACTTAGATGGGTATTACAAATAACCTACACAATTGCTAAAACCTGATATAGGACTTGCACTTGAAAACAGCAAGAGGAAGACTCAGACATAGCTGTTGCATTTGGGAGCAATGTTATAAATATCTGACACTCGATAGCCATGTAATTATTATAATATAAATTAATATAAATATCTATACTGGTAAAAATACAAAACCTATATAAATGTTACCAAAATGTTTCTGTCTTCAGTTTCTTTGCAACAAACACTCAATCAGACATGGTGCAATTGTCCCCATATTGATTTGAACCTCACACAAAGTGGGAGCTATTTCTGAAATCATTACAAAAATGTTACTCTCACTCTACGATACTCTCTTTACAGCATACTTAAAAAATAGAAAAATAAAAAGATTAGTTTCATCACAGATTGTGTCATTTAAAACATAAGAGTATTCAACACATTGTACTGTTGATACAAAAATATGATACATCAGTGGCTCTGTGGCGCAATGGATAGCACATTGGACTTCTAGTAGGTTGTAGTTATTCGAAGGTTGTGGGTTCGAGTCTCACCAGAGTCGTTCTTTAGTTTCAAATGCCAACATTTAAAGTTTACTTACAATAATACATAACGTAGACATTGTATACAGGAAACTTATTTACTATATATATATACAAAGTAATGATAGGCTGGTGACATAAAAATCTTTTCAATATAAGATCACCAATTACAAATCAATTTTCGATACTTTAAATCAATAACTGCTGATCAAAAATGCTTATTGTTATATTTAACCAGCAACCAAATTCAATGTTGAGTCTGCTCAGCTAGCTATGCAGACCTTGAAGGGTATCTACACTCAAAAAACATTAAATCCTTTTTACCTGTAATGCTTACATGGTTATCACATATTAGCTAAATAATTGCTTAAACCTGATATAGGACTTGCACTCGAAATCAGCAGCCGGAAAACTCAGACAGGGATGTTGCATTCAAGAGGAATGTTGGAAATATCTGACACAGGTTAGCAACATTATCATTATAGTATGAAATAAGATGAATATCTACACTGTTAAGCACTCTAAACATTAAATACATTTTAGAAAATATTTTGGTCTTTAGTTTGTATTGTAATAAACAGTTACTATTTCACACAGGGTGCAATTGTCCCCACATTTTTTTGCACCTCACACAATGAGAATGCTATTTCTGAAATCAGTATAAAATTTTGGCTCTTACTTTACAATACTCTGTATATACATCCTACTAAAAAAAGCAAGACATAATAGATTTGTTTCATCACAGATTGTAGCTTTTAAAACATGAAAGTATTCTACAAGTTGTACTGTCGATACAAACGTTTACTGCTTCAGTGGCTCTGTGGCACAATGGATAGCGCATTGGACTTCTAGTAGGTTGTAGTTATTCAAAGGTTGTGGGTTTGGGTCCCACCAGAGTCATTCTTTAGCTTCAAATGCAAACATTTAAAATTTACTTAAAATGATACATAACATAGACATTGTATATGGGAGACCTATATACTATATATACAAAGTAATTATAGGCTGTTGACATAAAAATCATTTAAATGTAAGACCAGTTACAAATCAATTTTAGATACTTTAAATCAATAACTGGTAATAAAAATGTGGATGGTTATTTTTAACCAGCAATGAAAATATTATGTTGAGTCTGCTCACGTAGGAATACAAAGCTTAAAGTGTATCTACAGTACACTCAAAAATCATAAAAAATCCTTAGATGGGTATTACAAATAACCTACACAATTGCTAAAACCTGATATAGGACTTGCACTTGAAAACAGCAAGAGGAAGACTCAGACATAGCTGTTGCATTTGGGAGAAATGTTATAAATATCTGACACTCGATAGCCATGTAATTATTATAATATAAATTAATATAAATATCTATACTGGTAAAAATACAAAACCTATATAAATGTTACCAAAATGCTTCTGTCTTCAGTTTCTTTGCAACAAACACTCAATCAGACATGGTGCAATTGTCCCCATATTGATTTGCACCTCACACAAAGTGGGAGCTATTTCTGAAATCATTACAAAAATTTGACTCTCACTCTACGATACTCTCTTTACAGCCTACTTAAAAAATAGAAAAATAAAAAGATTAGTTTCATCACAGATTGTCATTTAAAACATAAGAGTATTCAACACATTGTACTGTTGATACAAAAATGTGGTACATCAGTTGCTCTGTGGTGCAATGGACAGCGCATTGGACTTCTAGTAGGTTGTAGTTATTCAAAGGTCTTGTGTTCGAGTCTCACCAGAGTCGTTCTTTAGTTTCAAATGCAAACATTTAAACTTTACTTACAATAATACATAACGTAAACATTGTATATTGGAGACTTATTTACTATATATATATTTATATATATATATATATATATATATATATATATATATACAAAGTAATGATAGGCTGGTGACATAAAAATCTTTTCAATGTAAGATCACCAATTACAAATCAATTTTCGATACTTTAAATCAATAACTGCTGATCAAAAATGCTTATAGTTATATTTAACCAGCAACCAAATTCAATGTTGAGTCTGCTCAGCTAGCTATGCAGACCTTGAAGGGTATCTACACTCAAAAAACATTAAATCCTTTTTACCTGTAATCCTTACATGGTTATCACATATTAGCTAAATAATTGCTTAAACCTGATATAGGACTTGCACTCGAAATCAGCAGCCGGAAAACTCAGACAGGGATGTTGCATTCAAGAGGAATGTTGGAAATATCTGACACAGGTTAGCAACATTATCATTATAGTATGAAATAAGATGAATATCTACACTGTTAAGCACTCTAAACATTAAATACATTTTAGAAAATATTTTGGTCTTTAGTTTGTATTGCAATAAACAGTTACTATTTCACACAGGGTGCAATTGTCCCCACATTTTTTTGCACCTCACACAATGAGGATGCTATTTCTGAAATCAGTATAAAATTTTGGCTCTTACTCTACAATACTCTGTATATACATCCTACTAAAAAAAGAAAGACATAATAGATTTGTTTCATCAAAACATGAAAGTATTCTACAAGTTGTACTGTCGATATAAATGCTTGCTGCTTCAGTGGCTCTGTGGCGCAGTGGATAGCACATTAGACTTCTAGTAGGTTGTAGTTATTCAAAGGTTGTGGTTCGAGTCCCACCAGAGTCATTCTTTAGCTTCAAATGCAAACATTTAAAATTTACTTAAAATGATACATAACATAGACATTGTATATGGGAGACCTATATACTATATATACAAAGTAATTATAGGCTGTTGACATAAAAATCATTTAAATGTAAGACCAGTTACAAATCAATTTTAGATACTTTAAATCAATAACTGGTAATAAAAATGTGGATGGTTATTTTTAACCAGCAATGAAAATATTATGTTGAGTCTGCTCACGTAGGAATACAAAGCTTAAAGTGTATCTACAGTACACTCAAAAATCATAAAAAATCCTTAGATGGGTATTACAAATAACCTACACAATTGCTAAAACCTGATATAGGACTTGCACTTGAAAACAGCAAGAGGAAGACTCAGACATAGCTGTTGCATTTGGGAGAAATGTTATAAATATCTGACACTCGATAGCCATGTAATTATTATAATATAAATTAATATAAATATCTATACTGGTAAAAATACAAAACCTATATAAATGTTACCAAAATGCTTCTGTCTTCAGTTTCTTTGCAACAAACACTCAATCAGACATGGTGCAATTGTCCCCATATTGATTTGCACCTCACACAAAGTGGGAGCTATTTCTGAAATCATTACAAAAATTTGACTCTCACTCTACGATACTCTCTTTACAGCCTACTTAAAAAATAGAAAAATAAAAAGATTAGTTTCATCACAGATTGTCATTTAAAACATAAGAGTATTCAACACATTGTACTGTTGATACAAAAATGTGGTACATCAGTTGCTCTGTGGTGCAATGGACAGCGCATTGGACTTCTAGTAGGTTGTAGTTATTCAAAGGTCTTGTGTTCGAGTCTCACCAGAGTCGTTCTTTAGTTTCAAATGCAAACATTTAAACTTTACTTACAATAATACATAACGTAAACATTGTATATTGGAGACTTATTTACTATATATATATTTATATATATATATATATATATATATACAAAGTAATGATAGGCTGGTGACATAAAAATCTTTTCAATGTAAGATCACCAATTACAAATCAATTTTCGATACTTTAAATCAATAACTGCTGATCAAAAATGCTTATAGTTATATTTAACCAGCAACCAAATTCAATGTTGAGTCTGCTCAGCTAGCTATGCAGACCTTGAAGGGTATCTACACTCAAAAAACATTAAATCCTTTTTACCTGTAATCCTTACATGGTTATCACATATTAGCTAAATAATTGCTTAAACCTGATATAGGACTTGCACTCGAAATCAGCAGCCGGAAAACTCAGACAGGGATGTTGCATTCAAGAGGAATGTTGGAAATATCTGACACAGGTTAGCAACATTATCATTATAGTATGAAATAAGATGAATATCTACACTGTTAAGCACTCTAAACATTAAATACATTTTAGAAAATATTTTGGTCTTTAGTTTGTATTGCAATAAACAGTTACTATTTCACACAGGGTGCAATTGTCCCCACATTTTTTTGCACCTCACACAATGAGGATGCTATTTCTGAAATCAGTATAAAATTTTGGCTCTTACTCTACAATACTCTGTATATACATCCTACTAAAAAAAGAAAGACATAATAGATTTGTTTCATCAAAACATGAAAGTATTCTACAAGTTGTACTGTCGATATAAATGCTTGCTGCTTCAGTGGCTCTGTGGCGCAGTGGATAGCACATTAGACTTCTAGTAGGTTGTAGTTATTCAAAGGTTGTGGTTCGAGTCCCACCAGAGTCATTCTTTAGCTTCAAATGCAAACATTTAAAATTTACTTAAAATGATACATAACATAGACATTGTATATGGGAGACCTATATACTATATATACAAAGTAATTATAGGCTGTTGACATAAAAATCATTTAAATGTAAGACCAGTTACAAATCAATTTTAGATACTTTAAATCAATAACTGGTAATAAAAATATGGATGGTTATTTTTAACCAGCAATGAAAATATTATGTTGAGTCTGCTCACGTAGGAATACAGAGCTAAAAGTGTATCTACAGTACACTCAAAAATCATAAAAAAATCCTTAGATGGGTATTACAAATAACCTACACAATTGCTAAAACCTGATATAGGACTTGCACTTGAAAACAGCAAGAGGAAGACTCAGACATAGCTGTTGCATTTGGGAGAAATGTTATAAATATCTGACACTCGATAGCCATGTAATTATTATAATATAAATTAATATAAATATCTATACTGGTAAAAATACAAAACCTATATAAATGTTACCAAAATGTTTCTGTCTTCAGTTTCTTTGCAACAAACACTCAATCAGACATGGTGCAATTGTCCCCATATTGATTTGCACCTCACACAAAGTGGGAGCTATTTCTGAAATCATTACAAAAATTTTACTCTCACTCTACGATACTCTCTTTACAGCATACTTAAAAAATAGAAAAATAAAAAGATTAGTTTCATCACAGATTGTGTCATTTAAAACATAAGAGTATTCAACACATTGTACTGTTGATACAAAAATATGATACATCAGTGGCTCTGTGGCGCAATGGATAGCGCATTGGACTTCTAGTAGGTTGTAGTTATTCAAAGGTTGTTGGTTCGAGTCCCACCAGAGTTGCTCTTTAGTTTCAAATGCCAACATTTAAAGTTTACTTACAATAATACATAACGTAGACATTGTATACAGGAGGCTTATTTACTATATATATATATATACAAAGTAATGATAGGCTGGTGACATAAAAATCTTTTCAATGTAAGATCACCAATTACAAATCAATTTTCGATACTTTAAAAAAATAACTGCTGATCAAAAATGCTTATTGTTATATTTAACCAGCAACCAAATTCAATGTTGAGTCTGCTCAGCTAGCTATGCAGACCTTGAAGGGTATCTACACTCAAAAAACATTAAATCCTTTTTACCTGTAATCCTTACATGGTTATCACATATTAGCTAAATAATTGCTTAAACCTGATATAGGACTTGCACTCGAAATCAGCAGCCGGAAAACTCAGACAGGGATGTTGCATTCAAGAGGAATGTTGGAAATATCTGACACAGGTTAGCAATATTATGATTATAGTATGAAATAAGATGAATATCTACACTGTTAAGCACTCTAAACATTAAATACATTTTAGAAAATATTTTGGTCTTTAGTTTGTATTGCAATAAACAGTTACTATTTCACACAGGGTGCAATTGTCCCCACATTTTTTTGCACCTCACACAATGAGGATGCTATTTCTGAAATCAGTATAAAATTTTGGCTCTTACTCTACAATACTCTGTATATACATTCTACTAAAAAAAGAAAGACATAATAGATTTGTTTCATCACAGATTGTAGCTTTTAAAACATGAAAGTATTCTACAAGTTGTACTGTCGATACAAACACTTGCTGCTTCAGTGGCTCTGTGGCGCAATGGATAGCGCATTGGACTTCTAGTAGGTTGTAGTTATTCAAAGGTTGTGGTTTCGAGTCCCACCAGAGTCATTCTTTAGCTTCAAATGCAAACATTTAAAATTTACTTAAAATGATACATAACATAGACATTGTATATGGGAGACCTATATACTATATATACAAAGTAATTATAGGCTGTTGACATAAAAATAATTTAAATGTAAGACCAGTTACAAATCAATTTTAGATACTTTAAATCAATAACTGGTAATAAAAATGTGGATGGTTATTTTTAACCAGCAATGAAAATATTATGTTGAGTCTGCTCACGTAGGAATACAAAGCTTAAAGTGTATCTACAGTACACTAAAAAATCATAAAAAATACTTAGATGGGTATTACAAATAACCTACACAATTGCTAAAACCTGATATAGGACTTGCACTTGAAAACAGCAAGAGGAAGACTCAGACATAGCTGTTGCATTTGGGAGCAATGTTATAAATATCTGACACTCGATAGCCATGTAATTATTATAATATAAATTAATATAAATATCTATACTGGTAAAAATACAAAACCTATATAAATGTTACCAAAATGTTTCTGTCTTCAGTTTCTTTGCAACAAACACTCAATCAGACATGGTGCAATTGTCCCCATATTGATTTGAACCTCACACAAAGTGGGAGCTATTTCTGAAATCATTACAAAAATGTTACTCTCACTCTACGATACTCTCTTTACAGCATACTTAAAAAATAGAAAAATAAAAAGATTAGTTTCATCACAGATTGTGTCATTTAAAACATAAGAGTATTCAACACATTGTACTGTTGATACAAAAATATGATACATCAGTGGCTCTGTGGCGCAATGGATAGCGCATTGGACTTCTAGTAGGTTGTAGTTATTCGAAGGTTGTGGGTTCGAGTCTCACCAGAGTCGTTCTTTAGTTTCAAATGCCAACATTTAAAGTTTACTTACAATAATACATAACGTAGACATTGTATACAGGAAACTTATTTACTATATATATATACAAAGTAATGATAGGCTGGTGACATAAAAATCTTTTCAATGTAAGATCACCAATTACAAATCAATTTTCGATACTTTAAATCAATAACTGCTGATCAAAAATGCTTATTGTTATATTTAACCAGCAACCAAATTCAATGTTGAGTCTGCTCAGCTAGCTATGCAGACCTTGAAGGGTATCTACACTCAAAAAACATTAAATCCTTTTTACCTGTAATCCTTACATGGTTATCACATATTAGCTAAATAATTGCTTAAACCTGATATAGGACTTGCACTCGAAATCAGCAGCCGGAAAACTCAGACAGGGATGTTGCATTCAAGAGGAATGTTGGAAATATCTGACACAGGTTAGCAACATTATCATTATAGTATGAAATAAGATGAATATCTACACTGTTAAGCACTCTAAACATTAAATACATTTTAGAAAATATTTTGGTCTTTAGTTTGTATTGTAATAAACAGTTACTATTTCACACAGGGTGCAATTGTCCCCACATTTTTTTGCACCTCACACAATGAGAATGCTATTTCTGAAATCAGTATAAAATTTTGGCTCTTACTTTACAATACTCTGTATATACATCCTACTAAAAAAAGCAAGACATAATAGATTTGTTTCATCACAGATTGTAGCTTTTAAAACATGAAAGTATTCTACAAGTTGTACTGTCGATACAAACGTTTACTGCTTCAGTGGCTCTGTGGCACAATGGATAGCGCATTGGACTTCTAGTAGGTTGTAGTTATTCAAAGGTTGTGGGTTTGGGTCCCACCAGAGTCATTCTTTAGCTTCAAATGCAAACATTTAAAATTTACTTAAAATGATACATAACATAGACATTGTATATGGGAGACCTATATACTATATATACAAAGTAATTATAGGCTGTTGACATAAAAATCATTTAAATGTAAGACCAGTTACAAATCAATTTTAGATACTTTAAATCAATAACTGGTAATAAAAATGTGGATGGTTATTTTTAACCAGCAATGAAAATATTATGTTGAGTCTGCTCACGTAGGAATACAAAGCTTAAAGTGTATCTACAGTACACTCAAAAATCATAAAAAATCCTTAGATGGGTATTACAAATAACCTACACAATTGCTAAAACCTGATATAGGACTTGCACTTGAAAACAGCAAGAGGAAGACTCAGACATAGCTGTTGCATTTGGGAGAAATGTTATAAATATCTGACACTCGATAGCCATGTAATTATTATAATATAAATTAATATAAATATCTATACTGGTAAAAATACAAAACCTATATAAATGTTACCAAAATGTTTCTGTCTTCAGTTTCTTTGCAACAAACACTCAATCAGACATGGTGCAATTGTCCCCATATTGATTTGCACCTCACACAAAGTGGGAGCTATTTCTGAAATCATTACAAAAATTTGACTCTCACTCTACGATACTCTCTTTACAGCCTACTTAAAAAATAGAAAAATAAAAAGATTAGTTTCATCACAGATTGTCATTTAAAACATAAGAGTATTCAACACATTGTACTGTTGATACAAAAATGTGGTACATCAGTTGCTCTGTGGTGCAATGGACAGCGCATTGGACTTCTAGTAGGTTGTAGTTATTCAAAGGTCTTGTGTTCGAGTCTCACCAGAGTCGTTCTTTAGTTTCAAATGCAAACATTTAAACTTTACTTACAATAATACATAACATAGACATTGTATATTGGAGACTTATTTACTATATATATATATATATATATATATATACAAAGTAATGATAGGCTGGTGACATAAAAATCTTTTCAATGTAAGATCACCAATTACAAATCAATTTTCGATACTTTAAATCAATAACTGCTGATCAAAAATGCTTATTGTTATATTTAACCAGCAACCAAATTCAATGTTGAGTCTGCTCAGCTAGCTATGCAGACCTTGAAGGGTATCTACACTCAAAAAACATTAAATCCTTTTTACCTGTAATCCTTACATGGTTATCACATATTAGCTAAATAATTGCTTAAACCTGATATAGGACTTGCACTCGAAATCAGCAGCCGGAAAACTCAGACAGGGATGTTGCATTCAAGAGGAATGTTGGAAATATCTGACACAGGTTAGCAACATTATCATTATAGTATGAAATAAGATGAATATCTACACTGTTAAGCACTCTAAACATTAAATACATTTTAGAAAATATTTTGGTCCTTAGTTTGTATTGCAATAAACAGTTACTATTTCACACAGGGTGCAATTGTCCCCACATTTTTTTGCACCTCACACAATGAGGATGCTATTTCTGAAATCAGTATAAAATTTGGGCTCTTACTCTACAATACTCTGTATATACATCCTACTAAAAAAAAGAAAGACATAATAGATTTGTTTCATCACAGATTGTAGCTTTTAAAACATGAAAGTATTCTACAAGTTGTACTGTCGATACAAACGCTTGCTGCTTCAGTGGCTCTGTGGCGCAATGGATAGCGCATTGGACTTCTAGTAGGTTGTAGTTATTCAAAGGTTGTGGGTTCGAGTCCCACCAGAGTCATTCTTTAGTTTCAAATGTAAACATTTAAAATGTACTTAAAATGATACATAACATAGACATTGTATATGGGAGACCTATATACTATATATACAAAGTAATTATAGGCTGTTGACATAAAAATAATTTAAATGTAAGACCAGTTACAAATCAATTTTAGATACTTTAAATCAATAACTGGTAATAAAAATGTGGATGGTTATTTTTAACCAGCAATCAAAATATTATGTTGAGTCTGCTCACGTAGGAATACAAAGCTTGAAGTGTATCTACAGTACACTCAAAAATCATAAAAAATACTTAGATGGGTATTACAAATAACCTACACAATTGCTAAAACCTGATATAGGACTTGCACTTGAAAACAGCAAGAGGAAGACTCAGACATAGCTGTTGCATTTGGGAGCAATGTTATAAATATCTGACACTCGATAGCCATGTAATTATTATAATATAAATTAATATAAATATCTATACTGGTAAAAATACAAAACCTATATAAATGTTACCAAAATGTTTCTGTCTTCAGTTTCTTTGCAACAAACACTCAATCAGACATGGTGCAATTGTCCCCGTATTGATTTGCACCTCACACAAAGTGGAAGCTATTTCTGAAATCATTACAAAAATTTGACTCTCACTCTACGATACTCTCTTTACAGCCTACTTAAAAAATAGAAAAATAAAAAGATTAGTTTCATCACAGATTGTCATTTAAAACATAAGAGTATTCAACACATTGTACTGTTGATACAAAAATGTGGTACATCAGTGGCTCTGTGGTGCAATGGACAGCACATTGGTCTTCTAGTAGGTTGTAGTTATTCAAAGGTCTTGTGTTCGAGTCCCACCAGAGTTGTTCTTTAGTTTCAAATGCAAACATTTAAACTTTACTTACAATAATACATAACGTAGACATTGTATACAGGAGACTTATTTACTATATATATATACAAAGTAATGATAGGCTGGTGACATAAAAATCTTTTCAATGTAAGATCACCAATTACAAATCAATTTTAGATACTTTAAATCAATAACTGCTGATCAAAAATGCTTATAGTTATATTTAACCAGCAACCAAATTCAATGTTGAGTCTGCTCAGCTAGCTATGCAGACCTTGAAGGGTATCTACACTCAAAAAACATTAAATCCTTTTTACCTGTAATCCTTACATGGTTATCACATATTAGCTAAATAATTGCTTAAACCTGATATAGGACTTGCACTCGAAATCAGCAGCCGTAAAACTCAGACAGGGATGTTGCATTCAAGAGGAATGTTGGAAATATCTGACACAGGTTAGCAATATTATGATTATAGTATGAAATAAGATGAATATCTACACTGTTAAGCACTCTAAACATTAAATACATTTTAGAAAATATTTTGGTCTTTAGTTTGTATTGCAATAAACAGTTACTATTTCGGGGCGTGGCCTAGCCTGCAAGCTGAGAGGAAGCCTTCTCTATGAGCTCCTGCTGGCCCCGCTCATAAAACCAACATAAAACCTATTTCACGGGTCTCCAAGCACCTCTGTACTGGACCACCTGCTTCCCTGATCACTAAGCACCAGAGGGGCTCGGTTGCAGAGCCGGGGAGCCCTTATCAGGGCTTCTGCAGGTTGCGGCCTTCCCCTCCTCAAGAAGCCGGGGCCTCGATTTGGGAGTGGAGCCGTCGGTCCGCTGGACCTGGTGCGGCGATTCTGCGGACCCCCTCTCCCACCTGAGCGGCGCTCCCTGACACCCAAGAGCTCACCCATCAAGTACTGACCCTCACTGGAGACCGGCGGCCGGACAATCTGCGGGAGGTAAGAGCCGGGACGAGTGTGACTGGCGGCCGGCGGCCATCTTGTGGTTGGCGCCGCCCGGACTTTGAGCTCTACTTTGCCGATCCCCGGCCTCTCCAGGCGCCTGCCCTCCGACCCCCACCTCACACATCCTTGCAAGACAGATCTCCCCCTCACTGGCGGGGATTAACGACCCGGGGACCTCCGGAGGATCCGTGTCTTATTTACAGGTGGCGGCCATCTTGTGACTGGCACAACTCTCTCCTCACTCCATGGCTAGAACTGGCTGTAACTCTAGCTCCCTCTTGTGGTGACTTTTAGATTAGACAACTCACAGCCACTATAAATATATTTCTATACTTCTGCCTATTCTCACACCTGCTCCACCCATAAAACCATGCCGGCTTCTACACCTGTGTGACATTTCTCCTCGCCCATGTGCGCTGTTCACGGACTGATGCCTACCGGTCCTGAGCTACTACTCGTTGGGATGTAACCTGTTATACTTCCCCTTTTTTTTTCCTCTCTCGATGTGACCTCATTATAGCTTGCTCCTTGCGTGAGGCGACTCCTACTGTATAAATCGGTCCTCCGTTGCCCGCTTATTTTTATGGAAAAATTTCTCATACCCACCCCAATGTCAATTGCTGACCCTGCCTCTACAACCCGAGGCGATACTGTGTGGGGACACTCATCTGATTCAGATTGCTCTGTCACCCGTTCCAGGTCCTTACAAAAACGCAAGTCTGCTCCGGCCAGTAAGCCTCCCAAAATGAAACCTGCGGATATTGCGGCGGTGCTGGGCCCTCTGCTAGATGAAAAGCTGGCGGGCATTAGAGAAGCTATTGACTCTACTCTATCCAAATTAACTCAACACTCTGGCCGCTTAGATGACGTCGAACAGAGGGTGTCTACCCTGGAGGATGATTTGCATGCAGCACAACTCACCATTAATTCACAGCAAAGTGACATTTCGGATCTGACCCAGAAGCTAGATGATTTGGAGAATCGCGGACGCAGAAGTAATCTCCGGGTGGTGGGTATCCCCGAATCGGTCAAAGGCCATGAGTTACTTGACCTTCTTTCTAACTGGATACCGCAACAACTGGCCATGGATCTCAAAGGTGCCTCTCTGGCTATTGAGTGGGCACACAGAATCGGCCCTGAACGTAAAACAAACTCTGGTCGCCCTCGCCCGGTGATCATGAAAATCCTTAATTATGCCGACAAAGCTCGACTCCTAGACCACTACCGGAAGACGGATAGCTTAACCTACAACGGAGATCGGCTCTTGATATTTCAGGATTTTTCCACCATTGTCGCTGCTAAACGCAAGGAGTTTGCCCCGTTGTGCAAGCAACTGTTTAACGCCAAAATTAAATTCTCTCTCCTGTACCCGGCCCGGCTGCGGATCTTCGAGGATGGCAAGCCGTTGTTCTTCGATGACATAACACTCGCCAAGGCACACTTCTCGAGTTTACCCACTTGACTGTTGCACTGTTATTATTGCTTGCATGCATGTTTTTCTCTCTTTTTCTTCTCCATCTGTAGGTCACGTGGAGAGGAATAATTGCGCAGCTCTGTGTATACAATGAGCTGTAAATTTTCTTGTTTTTCTTGTTTGTTTTTTATGTTACTGTTTAATATTGTTGGTTGCACCTGCCGGATCTGCCGACCCCGATCCTCCATGGGTCAACCCCTTCCCGCTCGCTGGGACGGGCAGGGGCCCTACTTTACCTCTAGTATATTTTTTCTTGCATTCCCATCCATCGGTATAGGCTGATATAGCTGACCCTGCTCCTACTCCCCCCGCCGCCGCGGAGGATACCCCACTCCTTGCCTTCAATATAGTATCATGGAATGTGGAGGGCCTTAACGCTCCAGTGAAGCGCAAGAAAGTGCTCTCCCACCTCCACCGTTTGACCCCTCACATCACCTTCCTACAGGAAACACATTGGCTGGACGATCCCCGTAACACTCTACGTGCCCCCTGGATCGGGGATTGTATCTCGGCCCCTTATTCTAATAAGACCAGGGGAGTTGCCATCCTTTTTCACAAGTCCCTACAATATTCGATACGCAGAAGGTTTCTCGATCCTAATGGGAGATTTATTTTGCTAGATGTGATTATTGATAATGTCTTGTATACTCTCCTTAATCTATATGCCCCAAATGTCTCTCAACAGGATTTTTTTGCAGTTGTCCTACAGAAACTTTCCTCTTGGGGGAGCTCTAATCTAATCCTAGGAGGAGATTTCAACACGGTCATCGATCCGTCCATGGACAGGTCTGGGGTGAGTACTTCATCCTCCAAATCCGGCTGTGATCTTCTTTCCTCCCTCTGTTCACAACTTGCTCTCTCCGACCCTTGGCGTATCCATCACCCTCTTCTTCGTGATTACTCTTTCTACTCTCACCCCCACTCTACGCACTCCCGTATTGATTATATTTTCTTATCCCGACACCTCTTCCCTAAAGTCACTCACACATCGATTAAAAATATTATTATCTCAGACCATGCCCCTATTATGATTTCTCTTAAGCTTGCGTTGCCTCAATGTTTTTCCAAATGCTGGCGATTCCCTGCTTATCTTACTCACTCTGAGGATTTTCTCCTACACCTTAGACACACTTGGCACACCTACGTTGCTGATAATTTGGCCCAGGCGGAGGATGTCTCACTGTTCTGGAGCGCCTCTAAAGCTGTTATCCGGGGCCACATTATCTCATACATAAATTCTAAACGCAAAACATTTAACTCCCGCCTCCATGAACTGAGCTCCCTTCTCACCTCAACTTATAGAACGTATAAGCGTTCCGACACTCCCGCACATAAAGAGGCATACCTGACTGCTAAACAAGTATATGATACCTTCCTAACAGAGCAGGCCCAGACACGATATGATTACCAGCGGAACAAATTTTTTAGATGGGGTAATAAATCGGGCAGACTCTTGGCGAACCTCGCTCGGGGACCCCGCACTCGCACATGGGTTGAGGTGGTTAAATCTTCAGACACTATTATATCAGATCCGACAGCCATTTGCGCCGAATTTATGCAGTTTTACAAATCCCTATATACAGCAGAGCCAGATAACGTGGAGACAGGTGAATCCTTTTTGCATGACGCTCAGCTTCCTGTCCTCTCTCGAGATGACAGGGACCTTCTCGAGATGTCTATAACTGAGGAAGAGATACTCACAACTATCAAATCTTTACCAAACGGCAAGAGCCCAGGCCCTGATGGCTTTGGGGCTGAATACTATAAATTACTTAATGCTGAACTCACACCCACTCTAGCCAAATTATATAATCATATCCTTACCTCCGGAACTATACCCTTATACTTCAATGAGGCACGGATAATCGTAATACCCAAGCCGGGTAAAGATCCCTCCCTCATGGGTTCCTATCGCCCTATCTCACTTCTTAACCAAGACTTCAAATTGCTTACCAAACTAATGGCCAACCGTCTACAGTCTTGTCTGCCTCATCTCATTTCCCCGGCCCAGTTAGGCTTTATTAAAGGCAGACAATCTGTACAAGGTATTAGATCGGCGATAGCTGCTATTTCCCATACCCGCCTTCATAATTTGGAAGACAATATTCTTATTAATCTAGACGCCGAAAAGGCCTTCGATAAAATCGCTTGGCCACACCTTTTTAGAGTGCTCTCCCATCAGCAATTTGGCACTAATTTCTGTAGTCTAATGCGGACCCTCTGCACTGCTCCGATGGCCCAGGTGGTAGTTAATAATGTGGCCTCCTCTTCCTTTTTTCTTGAGAGAGGCACCAGACAAGGATGCCCTCTCTCCCCTTTGCTTTTTAATTTGGCCTTGGAACCTTTTATTCGTTATATCCAACTGCTACCTGGGTTTAGAGGCATTGTTGTTGGGGATCGCGAACTCAAAGTTATAGCCTTCGCAGATGACCTACTTATATGTACCTCTGACCCTAAATGCTCCCTTCCTGTATTGGTAGAGGCAATTCACAGATTTTCGTCTTTTGCTGGCTTCTCCATTAACTTTGCCAAGTCTGAAGCCCTGGCCATATTTGGCCAGGCGAGACTGGGTTGGATTAGACCCTTCCCGTTTAGATGGGCCCCCTCACATATCACCTTTTTAGGAGTGGCTCTACCACAACATCTCTCCACCCTCTATGCACGTAATATAACCCCGATCATACATAAAATACGGACTGAACTTAGCCTATGGCAAAACCTTCCCCTTAATATGTTAGGGAGATGCAACCTGTTTAAAATGGCAAGCTTCCCGAAACTCCTGTATATTCTCCAAATTACTCCCATTCTTCTCACTAACTCCGACTTTTCTTTACTTAATACCTTGCTTTCCAAGTTTATATGGAACCGTAAGCGCCCCAGGATAAGTCTAAAAAAAATGTCGCAATCGGTGCGCCAAGGGGGTGTAAACCTACCAAACATTAAACAATACAATCTAGCGTGCTTACTACGTTTCGCTATGGATTGGCTCAGTGGCAACGATGTATTCACAGATACCAAGTTAGAATCTCAGCTTTGTGCTCCTCTCTCTCTTGCTTACCTTCTACATGCCCGGCCCTCTCAAATAAAATCTCCCCAATTTGATAACCCACTATTGTCTTCCACTATTAAGGCGTGGAAAATGGCTAGGAAAGCTCTTGGTCTCAAATATTATTACTCAGTCTCTCTACCTTTGCTTGGAAACCTGGAGTTCCAAAATGGTACTGCCTCTTTGCCTTTTGGTGCTTGGTGCTCCTCTGGTTTAAAGACTCTACGTAATCTGATGACACCTACTCACACTCCTTTGCCATTCCAGGAGGCTATTGAGAAATATGCAATTTCACCCCTGCATGGATTTTACTACTCCCAGGCTATACATTATCTTACATCCGTTCTCCCTCACCTCACGGGAAAAGACTTTGTTAACCCCTTAGACTCCCTTTTACGCTCCAACACATACTCCATATCTTCTATCTATGCGCGCATCCGCACTGAACTGGACCCCCACACTGATTTTCCTGATCTGGCTAAATGGATCTCCCAAGTTCCTACATTCACAGTAGACACCCTATTAGATACCTTTTTTATGACCCTTAAACTAATACCGGCTAGTATATATCAGGAAATGGCCTATAAACTGCTACACAGGGCATATATTTCGCCTAAACAAGGTTTTCTAATGGGTATATCAGATAGGGCCGGATGTAATAAATGCTCAACGGTAGAAGCTGACCTTTTCCATTGTCTCTGGGCCTGCCCTGTCATTCAAAAATTCTGGCATACCTTACACCATTATGGCACCTCAACGCTAGGCATCCCCTTTCAATGTACTGCTCCCTGGGCCCTCTTTGGTCATCTGTCGGACCAACCTGGAATTCCACGCACTGATAAAAAATTGATAGTGTTACTTTCAGCAGTGGGGAAAAAAGCTATATTGCAACAGTGGATCCATCCTACCTCTCCTACTCTCCCTATGGCTAATTCTAGGTTACTCTTCTTATTTAATATGGACTGGCTGGAAGCCTCTATTCACAAGGAAACCCTGACTCCTGCACTCTTTAAGTGCTGGGATAAATACATTTGTACCCTCCCTCCCCACACTAAACTAGCAATACATAAATGTTTCCAATCTAACTTTTGGTACTCTCTCCGACAACTTGATAGCCAAGTTTCTCTAACTGACTGAGCTTCCTATCTTCCCCTCTCCCTCTTCTTCATCCGTACTTCCCTCTCCACACACTTCCTCTTTTCTTTCCCCTCTCTTCTTATTTCTGCTGTTTCTTCCCTGGCGGATTGGATGGACACTTCTATGGACGGATCGGTGGCCTGTGGCTCTTGGTAGGTGTTTTTGCTTATTTTTGTTCTAAAGTTTTTGTGATGTTCTTTTTTACCTCTTCTTTTTTTTCTTTTTTTTTTTAATTTGAACTGCCGGAATTGAGTGTCAGTTTTTAGTCAGTCATATTTAGTCCCATTCTCAATATATTATAGCCTGACCGCCGCTCTTCTGGTGGTTTACAATTTGTTCTTGTTGATTGTTTTGGAAAATTGGAAAATTTCCTCCACCTACTCATATATGCTGTGTACCTTTCTTATCTGCTTACTTTGATGTCGATATGTCTGATATGTATGCGGTTTTTTTTTTTTTCCTTATTTCTGTACCATGTTTTGGAGGTATTTAATAAACATATTTGGGGAAAAAAAACAGTTACTATTTCACACAGGGTGCAATTGTCCCCACATTTTTTTGCACCTCACACAATGAGGATGCTATTTCTGAAATCAGTATAAAATTTTGGCTATTACTCTACAATACTCTGTATATACATCCTACTAAAAAAAGAAAGACATAATAGTTTGTTTCATCACAGATTGTAGCTTTTAAAACATGAAAGTATTCTACAAGTTGTACTGTCGATACAAACGCTTGCTGCTTCAGTTGCTCTGTGGCGCAATGGATAGCGCATTGGACTTCTAGTAGGTTTTAGTTATTCAAAGGTTGTGAGGTCGAGTCCCACCAGAGTCATTCTTTAGCTTCAAATGCAAACATTTAAAATTTACTTAAAATGATACATAACATAGACATTGTATATGGGAGACCTATATACTATATATACAAAGTAATTATAGGCTGTTGACATAAAAATCATTTAAATGTAAGACCAGTTACAAATCAATTTTAGATACTTTAAATCAATAACTGGTAATAAAAATGTGGATGGTTATTTTTAACCAGCAATGAAAATATTATGTTGAGTCTGCTCACGTAGGAATACAGAGCTAAAAGTGTATCTACAGTACACTCAAAAATCATAAAAAATCCTTAGATGGGTATTACAAATAACCTACACAATTGCTAAAACCTGATATAGGACTTGCACTTGAAAACAGCAAGAGGAAGACTCAGACATAGCTGTTGCATTTGGTAGAAATGTTATAAATATCTGACACTCGATAGCCATGTAATTATTATAATATAAATTAATAGAAATATCTATACTGGTAAAAATACAAAACCTATATAAATGTTACCAAAATGTTTCTGTCTTCAGTTTCTTAGCAACAAACACTCAATCAGACAAGGTGCAATTGTCCCCATATTGATTTGCACCTCACACAAAGTGGGAGCTATTTCTGAAATCATTACAAAAATTTTACTCTCACTCTACGATACTCTCTTTACAGCATACTTAAAAAATAGAAAAATAAAAAGATTAGTTTCATCACAGATTGTGTCATTTAAAACATAAGAGTATTCAACACATTGTACTGTTGATACAAAAATGTGGTACATCAGTGGCTCTGTGGTGCAATGGACAGCACATTGGTCTTCTAGTAGGTTGTAGTTATTCAAAGGTCTTGTGTTCGAGTCCCACCAGAGTTGTTCTTTAGTTTCAAATGCAAACATTTAAACTTTACTTACAATAATACATAACGTAGACATTGTATACAGGAGACTTATTTACTATATATATATATATATATATATATATATATACAAAGTAATGATAGGCTGGTGACATAAAAATCTTTTCAATGTAAGATCACCAATTACAAATCAATTTTCGATACTTTAAATCAATAACTGCTGATCAAAAATGCTTATTGTTATATTTAACCAGCAACCAAATTCAATGTTGAGTCTGCTCAGCTAGCTATGCAGACCTTGAAGGGTATCTACACTCAAAAAACATTAAATCCTTTTTACCTGTAATCCTTACATGGTTATCACATATTAGCTAAATAATTGCTTAAACCTGATATAGGACTTGCACTCGAAATCAGCAGCCGGAAAACTCAGACAGGGATGTTGCATTCAAGAGGAATGTTGGAAATATCTGACACAGGTTAGCAATATTATGATTATAGTATGAAATAAGATGAATATCTACACTGTTAAGCACTCTAAACATTAAATACATTTTAGAAAATATTTTGGTCTTTAGTTTGTATTGCAATAAACAGTTACTATTTCACACAGGGTGCAATTGTCCCCACATTTTTTTGCACCTCACACAATGAGGATGCTATTTCTGAAGTCAGTATAAAATTTTGGCTATTACTCTACAATACTCTGTATATACATCCTACTAAAAAAAGAAAGACATAATAGTTTGTTTCATCACAGATTGTAGCTTTTAAAACATGAAAGTATTCTACAAGTTGTACTGTCGATACAAACGCTTGCTGCTTCAGTTGCTCTGTGGCGCAATGGATAGCGCATTGGACTTCTAGTAGGTTTTAGTTATTCAAAGGTTGTGAGGTCGAGTCCCACCAGAGTCATTCTTTAGCTTCAAATGCAAACATTTAAAATTTACTTAAAATGATACATAACATAGACATTGTATATGGGAGACCTATATACTATATATACAAAGTAATTATAGGCTGTTGACATAAAAATCATTTAAATGTAAGACCAGTTACAAATCAATTTTAGATACTTTAAATCAATAACTGGTAATAAAAATGTGGATGGTTATTTTTAACCAGCAATGAAAATATTATGTTGAGTCTGCTCACGTAGGAATACAGAGCTAAAAGTGTATCTACAGTACACTCAAAAATCATAAAAAATCCTTAGATGGGTATTACAAATAACCTACACAATTGCTAAAACCTGATATAGGACTTGCACTTGAAAACAGCAAGAGGAAGACTCAGACATAGCTGTTGCATTTGGGAGAAATGTTATAAATATCTGACACTCGATAGCCATGTAATTATTATAATATAAATTAATATAAATATCTATACTGGTAAAAATACAACACCTATATAAATGTTGCCAAAATGTTTCTGTCTTCAGTTTCTTTGCAACAAACACTCAATCAGACATGGTGCAATTGTCCCCATATTGATTTGCAACTCACACAAAGTGGGAGCTATTTCTGAAATCATTACAAAAATTTTACTCTCACTCTACGATACTCTCTTTACAGCATACTTAAAAAATAGAAAAATAAAAAGATTAGTTTCATCACAGATTGTGTCATTTAAAACATAAGAGTATTCAACACATTGTACTGTTGACACAAAAATGTGGTACATCAGTGGCTCTGTGGTGCAATGGACAGCACATTGGTCTTCTAGTAGGTTGTAGTTATTCAAAGGTCTTGTGTTCGAGTCCCACCAGAGTTGTTCTTTAGTTTCAAATGCAAACATTTAAACTTTACTTACAATAATACATAACGTAGACATTGTATACAGGAGACTTATTTACTATATATATATATATATATATATATATATATATACAAAGTAATGATAGGCTGGTGACATAAAAATCTTTTCAATGTAAGATCACCAATTACAAATCAATTTCCGATACTTTAAATCAATAACTGCTGATCAAAAATGCTTATAGTTATATTTAACCAGCAACCAAATTCAATGTTGAGTCTGCTCAGCTAGCTATGCAGACCTTGAAGGGTATCTACACTCAAAAAACATTAAATCCTTTTTACCTGTAATCCTTACATGGTTATCACATATTAGCTAAATAATTGCTTAAACCTGATATAGGACTTGCACTCGAAATCAGCAGCCGGAAAACTCAGACAGGGATGTTGCATTCAAGAGGAATGTTGGAAATATCTGACACAGGTTAGCAACATTAACATTAAAGTATGAAATAAGATGAATATCTACACTGTTAAGCACTCTAAACATTAAATACATTTTAGAAAATATTTTGGTCTTTAGTTTGTATTGCAATAAACAGTTACTATTTCACACAGGGTGCAATTGTCCCCACATTTTTTTGCACCTCACACAATGAGGATGCTATTTCTGAAATCAGTATAAAATTTTGGCTCTTACTCTACAATACTCTGTATATACATCCTACTAAAAAAAGAAAGACATAATAGATTTGTTTCATCAAAACATGAAAGTATTCTACAAGTTGTACTGTTGATACAAACGCTTGCTGCTTCAGTGGCTCTGTGGCGCAGTGGATAGCACATTGGACTTCTAGTAGGTTGTAGTTATTCAAAGGTTGTGGGTTCGAGTCCCACCAGAGTCATTCTTTAGCTTCAAATGCAAACATTTAAAATTTACTTAAAATGATACATAACATAGACATTGTATATGGGAGACCTATATACTATATGTACAAAGTAATTATAGGCTGTTGACATAAAAATCATTTAAATGTAAGACCAGTTACAAATCAATTTTAGATACTTTAAATCAATAACTGGTAATAAAAATGTGGATGGTTATTTTTAACCAGCAATGAAAATATTATGTTGAGTCTGCTCACGTAGGAATACAGAGCTAAAAGTGTATCTACAGTACACTCAAAAATCATAAAAAATCCTTAGATGGGTATTACAAATAACCTACACAATTGCTAAAACCTGATATAGGACTTGCACTTGAAAACAGCAAGAGGAAGACTCAGACATAGCTGTTGCATTTGGGAGAAATGTTATAAATATCTGACACTCGATAGCCATGTAATTATTATAATATAAATTAATATAAATATATATACTGGTAAAAATACAAAACCTATATAAATGTTACCAAAATGTTTCTGTCTTCAGTTTCTTGCAACAAACACTCAATCAGACATGGTGCAATTGTCCCCATATTGATTTGCACCTCACACAAAGTGGGAGCTATTTCTGAAATCATTACAAAAATTTTACTCTCACTCTACGATACTCTCTTTACAGCATACTTAAAAAATAGAAAAATAAAAAGATTAGTTTCATCACAGATTGTGTCATTTAAAACATAAGAGTATTCAACACATTGTATTGTTGATACAAAAATATGATAGATCAGTGGCTCTGTGGCGCAATGGATAGCGCATTGGACTTCTAGTAGGTTGTAGTTATTCAAAGGTTGTGGGTTCGAGTCCCACCAGAGTCATTCTTTAGTTTCAAATGCAAAGATTTAAAGTTTACTTACAATAATACATAACGTAGACATTGTATACAGGAGACTTATTTACTATATAGATATACAAAGTAATGATAGGCTGGTGACATAAAAATCTTTTCAATGTAAGATCACCAATTACAAATCAATTTTCGATACTTTAAATCAATAACTGCTGATCAAAAATGCTTATAGTTTTATTTAACCAGCAACCAAATTCAATGTTGAGTCTGCTCAGCTAGCTATGCAGACCTTGAAGGGTATCTACACTCAAAAAACATTAAATCCTTTTTACCTGTAATCCTTACATGGTTATCACATATTAGCCAAATAATTGCTTAAACCTGATATAGGACTTGCACTCGAAATCAGCAGCCGGAAAACTCAGACAGGGATGTTGCATTCAAGAGGAATGTTGGAAATATCTGACACAGGTTAGCAATATTATGATTATAGTATGAAATAAGATGAATATCTACACTGTTAAGCACTCTAAACATTAAATACATTTTAGAAAATATTTTGGTCTTTAGTTTGTATTGCAATAAACAGTTACTATTTCACACAGGGTGCAATTGTCCCCACATTTTTTTGCACCTCACACAATGAGGATGCTATTTCTGAAATCAGTATAAAATTTTGGCTCTTACTCTACAATACTCTGTATATACATCCTACTAAAAAAAAGAAAGACATAATAGATTTGTTTCATCACAGATTGTAGCTTTTAAAACATGAAAGTATTCTACAAGTTGTACTGTCGATACAAACGCTTGCTGCTTCAGTGGCTCTGTGGCGCAATGGATAGCGCATTGGACTTCTAGTAGGATGTGGTTATTCAAAGGTTGTGGGTTCGAGTCCCACCAGAGTCATTCTTTAGCTTCAAATGCAAACATTTAAAATTTACTTAAAAAAATGGTACATAACATAGACATTGTATATGGGAGACCTATATACTATATATACAAAGTAATTATAGGCTGTTGACATAAAAATCATTTAAATGTAAGACCAGTTACAAATCAATTTTAGATACTTTAAATCAATAACTGGTAATAAAAATGTGGATGGTTATTTTTAACCAGCAATGAAAATATTATGTTGAGTCTGCTCACGTAGGAATACAAAGCTTAAAGTGTATCTACAGTACACTCAAAAATCCTAAAAAATCCTTAGATGGGTATTACAAATAACCTACACAATTGCTAAAACCTGATATAGGACTTGCACTTGAAAACAGCAAGAGGAAGACTCAGACATAGCTGTTGCATTTGGGAGAAATGTTATAAATATCTGACACTCGATAGCCATGTAATTATTATAATATAAATTAATATAAATATCTATACTGGTAAAAATACAAAACCTACATAAATGTTACCAAAATGTTTCTGTCTTCAGTTTCTTTGCAACAAACACTCAATCAGACATGGTGCCATTGTCCCCATATTGATTTGCACCTCACACAAAGTGGGAGCTATTTCTGAAATCATTACAAAAATTTTACTCTCACTCTACGATACTCTTTACAGCATACTTAAAAAATAGAAAATAAAAAGATTAGTTTCATCACAGATTGTGTCATTTAAAACATAAGAGTATTCAACACATTGTACTGTTGATACAAAAATAAGATACATCAGTGGCTCTGTGGCGCAATGTATAGCGCATTGGACTTCTAGTAGGTTGCAGTTATTCAAAGGTTGTGGGTTCGAGTCCCACCAGAGTCGTTCTTTAGTTTCAAATGCAAAGATTTAAAGTTTACTTACAATAATACATAACGTAGACATTGTATACAGGAGACTTATTTACTATATATATATACAAAGTAATGATAGGCTGGTGACATAAAAATCATTTAAATGTAAGATCACCAATTACAAATCAATTTTTGATACTTTAAATCAATAACTGCTGATCAAAAATGCTTATTGTTATATTTAACCAGCAACCAAATTCAATGTTGAGTCTGCTCAGCTAGCTATGCAGACCTTGAAGGGTATCTACACTCAAAAAACATTAAATCCTTTTTACCTGTAATCCTTACATGGTTATCACATATTAGCTAATTAATTGCTTAAACCTGATATAGGGACTTCCGTTTCCGGGACCCATGGAGTGAGTCTCTCAGCGCCGGAGCTCCGTCCTACCGCCCTCTGTAACTAATTTTTTCAAGGCTGCTACAGCCTCCACACCGCCCAGACTACCTCCGGCGAGACCCGCGATCACTATGGATCGCTTCGTGAAACCAATAACCGCGGCTCCACAACCCCCCCCGCTGGCGCAGCCACGAGACTGGAGAAGCGCCGCGCGGGCAGCAATATGGCGCCTGGCGCTGGACCTGAAGTCACCACTCCTGCCTCCAAGAAAGCTGCGGCGGAGGGGACTGACCATGCAGGCTCACAGGTATGCCGAGATCCAGAGGCCCCTGTAACATATGGGGACGTTGTGGCAGCAATAAAAGCCACTATGGCTCCCCTGCTTTCACAGGCTGTCAGTGATATTACAACACAGCTGCAGCACTTACAGCAGAGAGTCTCACACACTGATTCTCAATTGCAGGCTGCTACACATGACATAGAAGGGCTGCACCACTCAGTGAAATCTCTGACTACGGAGAACTATCAGATTTGGAATAAATTAGATGATATGGAAAATCGCTCAAGACGAAATATTATCAGACTTGTGGGATTGCCGGAATCACTTAAAGGCACGGCGCTGGCTCAATTTGTCCGTGTTACCCTTCCTGCAATTTTAAATATAGAACGGGAATGCAGTGATCTAGTTATTGAGAGAGTACACCGTGTGGGTCCTGTGCCCACCCCCAACAGACCGCGCCCACGTGTAACTTTGTTCCGATGTCTAAACTACCTTCATAAAGTAGGATTCTGGTCCGCATCTCGCAAAACGAGAGATATCCTATGGGAGGGTAACAAGCTTTTCATATTCCAGGACTATTCGGTGGAACTGACCCGGGCCCGCAAAGCTTTTTCCCTCATTTGCACTCAACTTGTTTCAGAGGGCCGCAAGTTTGGCCTGCTCTACCCCGCTCGCTTGCGCATTTATGAGGGTACCTCCCACAAAGATTTTCTGTCGCCTGCTGACGCTGTGTCCTACCTCCGTAATATATCCAGAGAAGACAACGCGGACATTTCTGATCTCCCCTCAGCGACAACTTGACCGTGTGCTACTGAATATCCCCCTGCGGTCTAGTCACTCATTTCACATGGACTGCCCTGGTTCGTTTTGTTATGGCAACAATTATGCACGGACACTAGTGTAGCCGCCGCTACTCCGCAATTGCTTTGCCTGTTCTTGGATTCTGTTTTGACCGATTTTTCTATTTCTTTTTTAAATGTTCCTACTTACGTGCTTATTCTACAGATGCATATTGGGTTAATTTTTATGTTGGCTGGGATATACCCCATTATGCTGAACTTTAATGGTTATATCGCCTTATTCATTACATTAGCCACAGGTCTTCTATTACATGCTGCTCACTGCATATCGCTTATAACATACTGTTTTTTGGAGCATTTGGTTACATAGCTTAATTACTAGGAGTTTCTGGGTGGGATTTCTTTACGTACATCACGGTGGGCGAGGGGCTCCTCCTTTACTGCTGGTGCACACCACTTAATGCCAGGGTGCGGGACCGCTACCGCTGGTGTTCGCCCATGCTCGTTGACCGGAGGTCACTGGTCACAGAAGTATCGGCTATTTATTGAAGTATCACATTTTCAATTGTATGGCCTGTTATTTACTACTGCTTTCTATTTCTATTTCTTCTTTTCTCCCCTTGTTTTGTCTCTTCCCTCCTCCCTCTTTCCCACCCCCCTTTATGGCCTGTTATTTACTACTGCTTTCTATTTCTATTTCTTCTTTTCTCCCCTTGTTTTGTCTCTTCCCTCCTCCCTCTTTCCCACCCCCCTTTCTCAGGAAGGTGATTATGTTCATGCCTCTTATGCGGACAGCATACAATTCCTCTGTTTTGCCTTTTCCTCTGAACCATTCCTGATCTGATGGTGGGATCTTGGAATGTCGGGGGCTTTAATTCCCCAGCAAAGAGACGGAAAATACTCCTGTATTTGGGTAAACAGCAAATAGACCTGGCATTCCTCCAAGAAACTCACCTAACTCCAGAGGAAACTGCAAAATTGAATGCACTGAACTGGCGGGTTTTGGGGATTAGCTCTTTCAATTCTAAGGCTAGAGGGGTTGTTATATTGGTGAAACGTTCTATGCCCACTGAAGTCCTGTCCACTGTTATTGATCCTGAGGGTCGTTATGTGATAATGTCGGTTAAGATTACTGGTAGAGTCTATACGCTATGTAACGTCTATGCACCCAATGTTTATTCCAAGAGTTTCTTTCAATCCTTACTCGCCAAATTGACCCCCCTTCTCACAGACTCCTTAATACTCTGCAGAGATTTGAACCTTATCTCCTCCTCCTATTTAGACCGATCCCATACACCGACGAGACCTCTTTCATTGCCCAAATTTGGGGTCCCTCTATTAGCTGACAGCCTACAGACGGTAGATATCTGGAGAGCCTTACACCCCACAGAGAAGGAATACATGTGCCTCTCAGCGGCCCACCACACGCTATCTATTTTATTATCCCATTCTCTATTACCGAATGTATCAGATTCGCAAATTGAGGCAATTTCCTTATCGGATCATGCCCTAGTTACTGCAACACTTCATTTTCCAGACGTATCCCCTTCTCCTAGACTGTGGAGATTCCCCTCATATCTCGCACACTCCCTGAAATTTCAACAAAGATTGGAATCCTCTTGGGAGGCCTTTAAAACTAACAATACATCCCACTTGGATGAAGATCCAATTTTATTCTGGATGACTGCAAAATCGGTCCTCCAGGGAGACATCATATCCTATGTCTCAGCCACCAATAAGAAATATGCCTCTCAGTATATAGAGTTTCAGAGACCCCTGTCGGCAGCCTATCAGCAATACAAATCTTTTCCGACTCCTCAAAATCGCCTCATATACATCGAAGCCAAAGCACACTTTGATGAATTCATGTCTTCCATGGGTAATAGATATTCATTCTTGGTGAACTATCGGTTCTACAAATTTGGCAATAAAACGGGCAAATTGTTGACGACACTCCTCACTGGTTCCCGCCCTCCCATGGTAACTCATCCTTTGCATACCCCCGCTGGCACTTTAACTACTAATAATCAGGAGATCTCTGATGTTATGAAATCATTTTACAAGGACTTATATTCCTCTTCCTCAGGCTCCTCCCTTTCCACTCCTCCCACCCAGTCGCCATGGCCCAAAGACTTTTAGGATAATCTTTCTGTTCCCCAGCTTCATTCTTCCATGGTATCACCATTGCTAGCTCCTATTTCATTAGAGGAAGTCCGGAGTGTCATTGGACAGTTTGGCAGGGACAAGGCACCGGGCCCTGATGGCTTTAGTGCCGATTTTTATAAAATTCTTCTATCCCGAATAGGAGATACCCTGGTGTCTGTCCTTAATGCGATTTTGTCTTCTGACACTCTCCCCAAACATTTCAACACTGCCATCCTCAAAGTCCTCCCCAAACCTGGTAGAGACTTATCCCAACCGGGATCATATCATCCAATTTCGCTGTTAAATCTTGATTACAAACTACTCACTAAAATCTTAGCTAATCGGATTAAATTATTACTCCCTCATATCATACATAAAGATCAAACTGGGTTCATCTGGGGCAGACACTCGGAGATCAATGTACGGAGAGTACTATCTGCCATTTATGCTTCCTCTTCAACTACTCCTTCCTCTCTTCCAGTTATTCTCTCACTCGACGCGGAAAAAGCGTTTGATATGGTGGACTGGGACCATCTTTTCTCCACACTCCTACACTTTGGCTACCCTGCAGATTTTGTAAATCTTTTAAAACTTCTCAACACGGCTCCACAAACCCAGATATCCTGTAATGGAGTTCTCTCTTCTCCCTTTGAGATCCAGAGGGGTACCAGACTGGGCTGCCCTTTATCCCCCTTACTATTTGCAATAGCACTGGAGCCCCTGGCGATAGCCTTACGCCAATCGAGTGTAATTAAGGGAATTAAAATTGGAGATGTTGACCTCCGCCTTGTCCTCTTTGCCGATGATATGCTATTATTTGTTTCAGATCCGTCGACCTCTATCCCAGAGATCCTTGGATTGATACAGGCATTCGGAGTTAGGGCGGGGTATAGGGTTAATGTGGCCAAGTCAGAACTTTTACCCTTAGGCCCCTCCTCCCGTACCATTTCCACACTTCTCCCATCTCTTTCATTCAAAATTGCCCACACAAAGATTACATACCTAGGGATTCAAATCCCAGCGAACCTTTCCAGACTATATGAGGAAAATTTCACTCCTGTCCTGGCACGTATCACCATACTATTGGATGGTTGGAAATTGTTGCCCCTGTCCCTGTTAGGGAGAATAGCTGTGTTACAGAGTATAGTTTTTCCAAAAATATTTTATCTCATGCAGATGCTCCCAGTCCGCCTTACTAAGCATGACATTCAATATTTACGGAAAGTTATGTCGAGGTTCTTATGGAAAGGCAAAAAAGCATTCATCGCTTTGGATAAATTGATGGCCCCTAAGTCCGCAGGTGGATTTGGTGTTCCTGACTACGCGTCCTACTCAATGGCGTCTTTATTTAGATGTGCTGCTGACTGGCTGTTTGACAGGGAACTCTTTACAGACTCTGCTTTAGATGAGGCACTATTCACTCCTTACTCCCCGGGGGCATTGCTCCTGTCCGAACCCTCACTGATCCCGAACCACATCCTCACCAACCCCCTTTTTCGTGATATCTATTATAACTGGCGCTCTTTACACAAGAAATTTAAATGTAATCCCGAGAAATCCATATGCACTCTGCTATGGGGTAATCCAGCTTTTCCCCCATCTCTCATTAACTCAAATTACCGGCTTTGGAAAGAGAAAGGACTCTCAAACTCTTCCAAAGTATTCGACCCGGGAGGCTCTATGTATTCCTTCTCATCACTCCAAGAGAAATTTGACCTACCCCATTCTCATTTTTTCATGTACCTCCAGTCACAACACTATTTAGGCTCAGTCAATCACATGTTTGCTACTCCACATGAAGCCCCTCCATCTTCTAACCCACTACTACTCTCGCTTAATACACATAGAACGGGCCCGACACGCATTAGACAAATATATTCTATTCATTAGACAAATATATTCTATTCTGACAACTAGCACAACAGAATGTAGATGGGATAGACTACTTACACAATGGCGTAAGGATATACCTAGCCTGACTAGTCATCACCAACTCAGTGATCATTATGTCTCTACCCTCAAAGCCCTGGCTTCACCTTACTTACAGGAGGTCCACCTCCGTACTCTACAGAGCACCTATATTTCCCCGAGTCAACATGCTAGGTTCCACCCCACGGAAACTGGGGAATGCCCCAAATGTCATATACGTATGGCTTCCTTCTACCATATGTTTTGGGAGTGTGGTCTGATTAGACTTTTTGGAACAAACTTCTGGCCTACATTAATAAGCTCCTGAATATATGTGTAACAGCAACACCCCTATCTTGCTTGTGTGCAAATTTTTCTGACTGGACTTTAGGACCTGGGAAACGGCGAATTATACCATTTCTCACTATTTTGGTAACGGTCTCAAAAAAAATTATCCTCTCTCATTGGTTATTATCCTCTTCCCCTACACTGGTGGAAGTTCATGGTAAACTTTTACAGATACTATATTACGACAGGAAATCGGTTCAAGTCAATATAGAGGTGGGGGTTAAAACTTTCTACAAGAAATGGGGTCTCTATATAGAGTCGCGGGATCAGTCCACACAGGCCCAGATATTTAAGGTCTTTGAACATACCGAATGGTTCCTCCATAGGAAACTGTAAGAAGAGCCTACCTCATGATCATCTGTGTCGTTTATGCTGTTAAGACCTAAAGCTGAACCCCTCCACACCCTGCCTGGAGAATGATACATTCACGACTATCTTTCCTCGATTTTATTGTTAAGAGTATCTTTACCCTCCTTCCCTATTTACCCTAGTGTACTTCCCTGCCCTCCTCTTCTTCTTCTTCTTCTTTCTCTTTCTGAACTTTTTTCTTATCTTCATACCAAAATAGATTTTCGAATGATGTTTCTAATGTTTAGTTTCAGGGAATATCTTCTTGTGAGTTACTATGGTACAAATATTGAGTACCTGAACTGTGGGTATAGGTGCCTTCTTCTACCTCCATACTCCTGTAACTTCGAGGACTATTCTTATTAATGTTACCCCCTGCTTTTTGACTTGTTCTTGGAGTAACATATTTAACGATTTTCATATCATTAATGACTACAGGATAGTAGAGTATGATGTAGTTACTGGAATATTACCTCTGTTCCCATACTCAGTTGAGATCGAATGTTTACTTTCTGATACAGTTTGATGTACCCACCTACATGATCTAATTGTTTACTTCATCAAATGCTGACGATTTGTTCATGTTTTGCCTTATATTCTAAGAAAATCAAAATAAACAGATTTAAAAAAAAAAAATGATATAGGACTTGCACTCGAAATCAGCAGCCGGAAAACTCAGACAGGGATGTTGCTTTCAAGAGGAATGTTGGAAATATATGACACAGGTTAGCAACATTATCATTATAGTATGAAATAAGATGAATATCTACACTGTTAAGCACTCTAAACATTAAATACATTTTAGAAAATATTTTGGTCTTTAGTTTGTATTGCAATAAACAGTTACTATTTCACACAGGGTGCAATTGTCCCCACATTTTTTTGCACCTCACACAATGAGGATGCTATTTCTGAAATCAGTATAAAATTTTGGCTCTTACTCTACAATACTCTGTATATACATCCTACTAAAAAAAGAAAGACATAATAGATTTGTTTCATCACAGATGGTAGCTTTTAAAACATGAAAGTATTCTACAAGTTGTACTGTCGATACAAACACTTGCTGCTTCAGTGGCTCTGTGGCGCAATGGATAGCGCATTGGACTTTTAGTAGGTTGTAGTTATTTAAAGGTTGTGGGTTCGAGTCCCACCAGAGTCATTCTTTAGCTTCAAATGCAAACATTTAAAATTTACTTAAAATGATACATAACATAGACATTGTATATGGGAGACCTATATACTATATATGCAAAGTAATTATAGGCTGTTGACATAAAAATCATTTAAATGTAAGACCAGTTACAAATCAATTTTAGATACTTTAAATCAATAACTGGTAATAAAAATGTGGATGGTTATTTTTAACCAGCAATGAAAATATTATGTTGAGTCTGCTCACGTAGGAATACAAAGCTTAAAGTGTATCTACAGTACACTCAAAAATCATAAAAAATCCTTAGATGGGTATTACAAATAACCTACACAATTGCTAAAACCTGATATAGGACTTGCACTTGAAAACAGCAAGAGGAAGACTCAGACATAGCTGTTGCATTTGGGAGAAATGTTATAAATATCTGACACTCGATAGCCATGTAATTATTATAATATAAATTAATGTAAATATCTATACTGGTAAAAATACAAAACCTAAATAAATGTTACCAAAATGTTTCTGTCTTCAGTTTCTTTGCAACAAACACTCAATCAGACATGGTGCAATTGTCCCTATATTGATTTGCACCTCACACAAAGTGGGAGCTATTTCTGAAATCATTACAAAAATTTGACTCTCACTCTACGATACTCTCTTTACAGCCTACTTAAAAAATAGAAAAATAAAAAGATTAGTTTCATCACAGATTGTGTCATTTAAAACATAAGAGTATTCAACACATTGTACTGTTGATACAAAAATGTGATACATCAGTGGCTCTGTGGTGCAATGGACAGTGCATTGGGCTTCTAGTAGGTTGTAGTTATTCAAAGGTTGTGGGTTCGAGTCCCACCAGAGTTGTTCTTTAGTTTCAAATGCAAACATTTAAACTTTACTTACAACTAGGTGCTTCATCGCGCCCTATGGGCGCTCTTCACACCGTCACAAGGGGCTACGCCCCTTTAACCCTTGCATGCCTATATGGGGTTCAATATTTGTATTATATGAAGTATTACCTGCATTCCTTTGTTAGTGGTTAAATATTGCACAATGAAAGGGCGTGCGATGGTGAAGGAGGCGCAGCCCCTTGCGACGGCATGAACAGCACCTGCAGGGCACGATGTACAGAATGAGCGGGTGCGGGGGGACTGCGGATGGGGGAGGGTGTCTGTAGATGCTGCAGGTGGAGGGGGGGCCCGGATGGGGAAGGGTTGGGAGGTGCTGCGGGTGGGGGAGAGACAGAAGAGTGGGGGCTGTAGATGGGGAGGGGTCCGGAGGCACTGCAGGTGGGGGAGGGGCAGGGGTGCCATGGGGGAGGGGCAGGTGCAGGGATGTTGCGGATGGGTGAAGGGTTCTGGAGGTGCTGTGGGATGGGAAGGGATGGGGGTGCCGGGGGTGGGGTAGGGGGTCCGGAGGCACCACGGAGGGGGAGAGGCAGGTGCGGGTGGTGCGGCGGACGGGGAAGGGGGTCCCAAGGCACTGCAGGTGGTGGAGGGGCAGGTGCGGAGGTGCCGTGGGTTTGGTGAGGGGGGGACCGCGAATGGAGGAGGGTGTCTGCAGATGTTGTCGGTGGAGGGGGGCAGGTGTGGGGGGAGACATATATGGGGGTGGATGGTGTAGGGGCTCTGGAATTGCTGTGGGTAGTGGAGGGGTGGGGGAGCCGCTGGTGGTGTAGGGGGTCTAGAGGCACAGCATGTGGGGGAGGGGTGGTGTGTCGCATGTGGTGGAGGGGAAGGTGCGGAGGTGTGGTGCATTGGGGAGGGGTCTGGAGGTGCTGCGGGTACTGTACCTGCCAGTACCCGCAGTATTTGGAGGGTATGCAGTAACAGGGCCAGAACAGGGGTGACAGGGTCAGAACAGGGGTGACGGGGCCAGGACAGGGGTGACGGGGCCAGGACAGGGGTGACGGGGCCAGGACAGGGGTGACGGGGTCAGGACAGGGTTGACGGGGCCAGGACAGGGTTGACGGGGCCAGGACAGGGGCGGCAGGACAAGGATAGGGGCGACAGGGCCAGGATAGGGGTGACAGGGCCAGGATAAGGGTGAAAGGGCCAGGATAAGGGTGAAAGGGCCAGGATAAGGGTGACAGGGCAAGGCCAGGGGTGACAGGGCAAGGCCAGGGGTGACAGGGACATGACAGAATACAGGGCACTGGAGAGATTGGTATTAGGGACAAAACAGTGGTGACAGACAGATGTGTCTTACCGGAGTCACTGCTGCTGGCTGCTGCTGGTCCACTCCAACCTGTTGGGATCTGCTGCTGGTGGAGACTTGGCATGGCTGACTCTCTCAGGCTGGAGTCCTGCTTCCTCTGCCCGTCCGCATCCCTCCCCCCACTCCTCAGTCAAACACCGCGGACCTCGCGCGGCTGCCGGGCACTGTGGTAAGGGGAGACTGGGAATGACTGGTTAGCCCCCAGGAGACGCTGTGGCTGGAGGGGGTCATAGTATGCACGTGGTGCGGACCTTGCGGCTGCCGGGCACTGTGGTAAGGGGAGACTGGGAATGACTGGTTAGCCCCCAGGAGACGCTGTGGCTGGAGGGGGTCATAGTATGCACGTGGTGCGGACCTTGCGGCTGCCGGGCACTGTGGTAAGGGGAGACTGGGAGTGACTGGTTAGCCCCCAGGAGACGCTGCGGCTGGAGGGAGGAGGGGGTCGGAGCCTGCAAGCAGCGCGGACTTCTGCAGCGCTGCCCGCCGGCTAAAGTGTGTGAAGGAGCTGGGCGCACCTCACTGCGGCCGGCAGCGCTGCAGCTAGCGGTGGGGTTGCTGGGGCTGGAGATAACAGAGGCAGTACGGAACCTGCACAGCGGCAGGTGCCCCACAAAACTGCAGCTAAGAAGCATGGAGTTTGCCAGAAAGTGACGCTCCTCCGCGCCAGAGAGCCCTTGCTGAGCGTGCTGATGTGGGGGTCAAGCACACAGTGAGCCAGTGCCCATTTGTCTGTACAGCATACCCCCTCACACACCCCCATACCTCTCAACTGTCCCAATTTTTGCAGGACAGTCCCATTTTTTGGGGGTCTGTCTCGCTGTCCCACCCGCGGGCCGCAGTGTCCCGGTGTGGGGGGGCAATTGGGAAGCTCCTGTACTCGCTGTTCTGCTTGTCATGCACACAGCGTCTATTTAGTGGAAACAGAGGGAGAGGGGGCATCAGGGGGTACGGATTAAGGGTGGGCCCAGGGGGTACGTACCCCAGGCCCCACAGTTTTAGGGGGACCCCGGCTGGAGTAGCTCTGTCCCAGCTCTGAAGCTCCCCCGTCCTGCCAGCAACAGCAGCAGCATTGTGCTATAGACAGCACACGCTGCTGCGTGTAGGCAGGTCTGTGGTGTAGCAGGGAGGCAGCAGCCTCCCTGCTTTCTTCTGCCTGTGTGGGTGTGTAGAGGGGAGCAACCACCCCTCTGGATTTACCCCTAGCTGAGGGGCTAAAATCCCAATAAAAAAAGAAAATCCCGGAATTTGCATAAGGGGGCGTGGCCGCGAGAGCCGCAATTAGGCCACGCCTCCAAACCCACAGCAGGCACAGCAATGAGATAGGGTTCCTGTCTCAAGTGCCCTGGGCCCCCCGGACTCATAATCCGCCGCTGGGGGCATGCCAGCAGCTCACAGAGCGCTGGGCATGCCCTATCACTGAAGAAAACAGGGGCGTGGCTCGCGATCGCGGGTCCACCCTCTAAGCCACGCCCCCTTTCCCGTTAGCCATGCCCCTTTTTTGCTGTGCGTGTGTCCCTCCTGCCTGAAGAAAGTTGGGAGGTATGCACCCCTGCTTGTGCCATGGCCATACCATCTGCTCCTGCTCCAAGTCTCCTATAGATTTGCCCAGATCTGTGACTCATTTGACTAACGCTGCCCAGTGTTTTGACTCCGCCCAGTGTTAGCAAATGAAGCACAAAGTCACAGATCTGGGCTATTATATAGAAGATTAGCTAAATAATTGCTTAAACCTGATATAGGACTTGCACTTGAAATCAGCAGCAGGAAAACTCAGACAGGGATGTTGCATTCAAGAGGAATGTTGGAAATATCTGACACAGGTTAGCAACATTATCATTATAGTATGAAGTAAGATGAATATCTACACTGTTAAGCACTCTAAACATTAAATACATTTTAGAAAATATTTTGGTCTTTAGTTTGTATTGCAATAAACAGTTACTATTTCACACAGGGTGCAATTGTCCCCACATTTTTTTGCACCTCACACAATGAGGATGCTATTTCTGAAATCAGTATAAAATGTTGGCTCTTACTCTACAATACTCTGTATATACATCCTACTAAAAAAAGAAAGACATAATAGATTTGTTTCATCACAGATTGTAGCTTTTAAAACATGAAAGTATTCTACAAGTTGTACTGTCGATACAAACGCTTGCTGCTTCAGTGGCTCTGTGGCGCAATGGATAGCGCATTGGACTTCTAGTAGGTTGTAGTTATTCAAAGGTTGTGGGTTCGAGTCCCACCAGAGTCATTCTTTAGTTTCAAATGCAAACATTTAAAATTTACTTAAAATGATACATAACGTAGACATTGTGTATGGGAGACCTATATACTATATATACAAAGTAATTATAGGCTGTTGACATAAAAACCATTTAAATGTAAGACCAGTTACAAATCAATTTTAGATACTTTAAATCAATAACTGGTAATAAAAATGTGTATGGTTATTTTTAACCAGCAATCAAAATATTATGTTGAGTCTGCTCACGTAGGAATACAAAGCTTGAAGTGTATCTACAGTACACTCAAAAATCATAAAAAAAACCTTAGATGGGTATTACAAATAACCTACACAATTGCTAAAACCTGATATAGGACTTGCACTTGAAAACAGCAAGAGGAAGACTCAGACATAGCTGTTGCATTTGGGAGAAATGTTATAAATATCTGACACTCGATAGCCATGTAATTATTATAATATAAATTAATATAAATATCTATACTGGTAAAAATACAAAACCTATATAAATGTTACCAAAATGTTTCTGTCTACAGTTTCTTTGCAACAAACACTCAATCAGACATGGTGCAATTGTCCCCATATTGATTTGCACCTCACACAAAGTGGGAGCTATTTCTGAAATCATTACAAAAATTTGACTCTCACTCTACAATACTCTCTTTACAGCCTACTTAAAAAATAGAAAAATAAAAAGATTAGTTTCATCACAGATTGTGTCATTTAAAACATAAGAGTATTCAACACATTGCAGAGGAAATGGGTCTAGACTGCACACCCTAGTGGTTGTAATGAAAGGTGCTATCTGCTGAGATTTTATGGTAATACAGGGGAAGAAATGGGTGCAGATGCACTATACAATCATTACTATAAATTACAGTATATAATATACTAAGAGGTTGTTAGCATATAATTGGCCAATGATACGGGCTTGCTCACCGCGTCGAGGTCACCTCTATCGAGCAAGTCCCTAACACTTTTGGGGTTCACACTGGGACACAGGGCACCCCCAAATCAGCCCAGCCATGAACCCCCCCAAGGCATCACACTAGTGGAAAATCGTGAGGTGTAATAAAGTATAAGAGAAGCATAGGTAGTTTCGGAGTGTAGAAAGTGTTTTAAAATTAGATATAAAGTGGGTGAAAAAAATACATGGATAAAATGACACACTTAGGAGGTAGTGAAAAAATAGTGACTATAAGTGTTAGGGTGTGATGCCCTGGAGTGGCCCAGACAGAACAGTTCAGGGGACCCCACGTCCCAATGCTTACCCCCAAATAGACTGACACTGTATGAAAATAATAGGACTTACTTTGTATTACGCCTGCATCATTGATGTGCAGTCAGATGTAGGTCCCTGCTTAAAATCAGTTTGGTAGGTGGGGGAGGGGTGCTAGTCAGAATGAAGTAATCTCAGACTTCAGGTGTGTATTTATACACATAGTATAGACTATACAGAGGAAATGGGTCTAGACTGCACACCCTAGTGATTGTAATGAAAGGTGCTATCTGCTGAGATTTTATGGTAATACAGGGGAAGAAATGGGTGCAGATGCACTATACAATCATTACTATAAATTACAGTATATAATATACTAAGAGGTTGTTAACATATAATTGGCCAATGATACGGGCTTGCTCACCGCGTCGAGGTCACCTCTATCGAGCAAGTCCCTAACACTTTTGGGGTTCACACTGGGACGCAGGGCACCCCCAAATCAGCCCAGCCATGAACCCCCCCAAGGCATCACACTAGTGGAAAATCGTGAGGTGTAATAAAGTATAAGCGAAGCATAGGTAGTTACGGAGTGTAGAAAGTGTTTTAAAATTAGATATAAAGTGGGTGAAAAAAATACATGGATAAAATGACACACTTAGGAGGTAGTGAAAAAATAGTGACTATAAGTGTTAGGGTGTGATGCCCTGGAGTGGCCCAGACAGAACAGTTCAGGGGACCCCACGTCCCAATGCTTACCCCCAAATAGACTGACACTGTATGAAAATAATAGGACTTACTTTGTATTACGCCCGCATCATTGATGTGCAGTCAGATGTAGGTCCCTTCTTAAAATCAGTTTGGTAGGTGGGGGAGGGGTGCTAGTCAGAATGAAGTAATCTCAGACTTCAGGTGTGTATTTATACACATAGTATAGACTATACAGAGGAAATGGGTCTAGACTGCACACCCTAGTGGTTGTAATGAAAGGTGCTATCTGCTGAGATTTTATGGTAATACAGGGGAAGAAATGGGTGCAGATGCACTATACAATCATTACTATAAATTACAGTATATAATATACTAAGAGGTTGTTAGCATATAATTGGCCTATGATACGGGCTTGCTCACCGCGTCGAGGTCACCTCTATCGAGCAAGTCCCTAACACTTCTGGGGTTCACACTGGGATGCAGGGCACCCCCAAATCAGCCCAGCCATGAACCCCCCCAAGGCATCACACTAGTGGAAAATCGTGAGGTGTAATAAAGTATAAGAGAAGCATAGGTAGTTACGGAGTGTAGAGCTGGGCTGATTTGGGGGTGCCCTGCGTCCCAGTGTGAACCCCAAAAGTGTTAGGGACTTGCTCGATAGAGGTGACCTCGACGCGGTGAGCAAGCCCGTATCATTGGCCAATTATATGCTAACAACCTCTTAGTATATTATATACTGTAATTTATAGTAATGATTGTATAGTGCATCTGCACCCATTTCTTCCCCTGTATTACCGTAAAATCTCAGCAGATAGCACCTTTCATTACAACCACTAGGGTGTGCAGTCTAGACCCATTTCCTCTGTATAGTCTATACTATGTGTATAAATACACACCTGAAGTCTGAGATTACTTCATTCTGACTAGCATCCCTCCCCCACCTACCAAACTGATTTTAAGCAGGGACCTACATCTGACTGCACATCAATGATGCAGGCGTAATACAAAGTAAGTCCTATTATTTTCATACAGTGTCAGTCTATTTGGGGGTAAGCATTGGGACGTGGGGTCCCCTGAACTGTTCTGTCTGGGCCACTCCAGGGCATCACACCCTAACACTTATAGTCACTATTTTTTCACTACCTCCTATGTGTGTCATTTTATCCATGTATTTTTTTCACCCACTTTATATCTAATTTTAAAACACTTTCTACACTCCGTAACTACCTATGCTTCTCTTATACTTTATTACACCTCACGATTTTCCACTAGTGTGATGCCTTGGGGGGGTTCATGGCTGGGCTGATTTGGGGGTGCCCTGCGTCCCAGTGTGAACCCCAAAAGTGTTAGGGACTTGCTCGATAGAGGTGACCTCGACGCGGTGAGCAAGCCCGTATCATTGGCCAATTATATGCTAACAACCTCTTAGTATATTATATACTGTAATTTATAGTAATGATTGTATAGTTCATCTGCACCCATTTCTTCCCCTGTATTCAACACATTGTACTGTTGATACAAAAATGTGATACATCAGTGGCTCTGTGGTGCTATGGATAGCGCATTGGACTTCTAGTAGGTTTTAGTTATTCAAAGTTTGTGGGTTCGAGTCCCACCAGAGTCGTTCTTTAGTTTCAAATGCAAACATTTAAACTTTACTTACAATAATACATAACGTAGACATTGTATATAGGAGACTTATTTACTATATATATATATATATATATATATATATATATACATACAAAGTAATGATAGGCTGGTGACATAAAAATCTTTTCAATGTAAGATCCCCAATTACAAATCAATTTTAGATACTTTAAATCAATAACTGCTGATCAAAAATGCTTATTGTTATATTTAACCAGCAACCAAATTCAATGTTGAGTCTGCTCAGCTAGCTATGCAAAGCTTGAAGGGTATCTACACTCAAAAAACATGAAATCCTTTTTACCTGTAATCCTTACATGGTTATCACATATTAGCTAAATAATTGCGTAAACCTGATATAGGACTTGCACTCGAAATCAGCAGCCGGAAAACTCAGACATGGATGTTGCATTCAAGAGGAATGTTGGAAATAGCTGACACAGGTTAGCAACATTATCATTATAGTATGAAATAAGATGAATATCTACACTGTTAAGCACTCTAAACATTAAATACATTTTAGAAAATGTTTTGGTCTTTAGTTTGTATTGCAATAAACAGTTACTATTTCACACAGGGTGCAATTGTCCCCACATTTTTTTGCACCTCACACAATGAGGATGCTATTTCTGAAATCAGTATAAAATTTTGGCTCTTACTCTACAATACTCTGTATATACATCCTACTAAAAAAATTGAAAGACATAAGAGATTTGTTTCATCACAGATTGTAGCTTTTAAAACATGAAAGTATTCTACAAGTTGTACTGTCGATACAAACAATTGCTGCTTCAGTGGCTCTGTGGCGCAATGGATAGCGCATTGGACTTCTAGTAGGTTGTAGTTATTAAAAGGTTGTGGTTTCGAGTCCCAACAGAGTCATTCTTTAGTTTCAAATGCAAACATTTAAAATTTACTTAAAATGATACATAACATAGACATTGTATATGGGAGACCTATATAATATTTATACAAAGTAATTATAGGCTGTTGACATAAAAATCATTTAAATGTAAGACCAGTTACAAATCAATTTTAGATACTTTAAATCAATAACTGGTAATAAAAATGTGGATGGTTATTTTTAACCAGCAATCAAAATATTATGTTGAGTCTGCTCACGTAGGAATACAAAGCTTGAAGTGTATCTACAGTACACTCAAAAATCATAAAAAATCCTTAGATGGGTATTACAAATAACCTACACAATTGCTAAAACCTGATATAGGACTTGCACTTGAAAACAGCAAGAGGAAGACTCAGACATAGCTGTTGCATTTGGGAGAAATGATATAAATATCTGACACTCGATAGCCATGTAATTATTATAATATAAATTAATATAAATATCTATACTGGTAAAAATACAAAACCTATATAAATGTAACCAAAATGTTTCTGTCTTCAGTTTCTTTGCAACAAACACTCAATCAGACATGGTGCAATTGATCCCATATTGATTTGCACCTCACACAAAGTGGGAGCTATTTCTGAAACCATTACAAAAATTTGACTCTCACTCTACGATACTCTCTTTACAGCATACTTAAAAAATAGAAAAATAAAAAGATTAGTTTCATCACAGATTGTGTCATTTAAAACATAAGAGTATTCAACACATTGTACTGTTGATACAAACATATGATACATCAGTGGCTCTGTGTCGCAATGGATAGCGCATTGGACTTCTAGTAGGTTGAGGTTATTCAAAGGTTGTGTGTTTGAGTCCCACCAGAGTCGTTGTTTAGTTTCAAAAGCAAACATTTAAACTATACTTACAATAATACATAACGTAGACATTGTATATAGGAGACTTCTTCACTATATATATATATATATATATACAAAGTAATGATAGGCTGGTGACATAAAAATCTTTTCAATGAATGATCACAAATTACAAATCAATGTTAGATCCTTTAAATCAATAACTGGTAATAAAAATGTGTATGGTTATTTTTAACCAGCAATCAAAATATTATGTTAAGTCTGCTCACGTAGGAATACAAAGCTTGAAGTGTATCTACAGTACACTCAAAAATCATAAAAAAATCCTTAGATGGGTATTACAAATAACCTACACAATTGCTAAAACCTGATATAGGACTTGCACTTGAAAACAGCAAGAGGAAGACTCAGACATAGCTGTTGCATTTGGGAGAAATGTTATAAATATCTGACACTCGATAGCCATGTAATTATTATAATATAAATTAATATAAATATCTATTCTGGTAAAAATACAAAACTTATATAAATGTTACCAAAATGTTTCTGTCTTCAGTTTCTTTGCAACAAACACTCAATCAGACATGGTGCAATTGTCCCCATATTGATTTGCACCTCACACAAAGTGGGAGCTATTTCTGAAATCATTACAAAAAATTGACTCTCACTCTACGATACTCTCTTTACAGCATACTTAAAAAATAGAAAAATAAAAAGATTAGTTTCATCACAGATTGTGTCATTTAAAACATAAGAGTATTCAACACATTGTACTGTTGATACAAAAATATGATCCATTAGTGGCTCTGTGGCGCAATGGATAGCGCATTGTACTTCTAGTAGGTTGTAGTTATTCAAAGGTTGTGGGTTCGAGTCCCACCAGAGTCGTTCTTTAGTTTCAAATGCAAACATTTAAACTTTACTTACAATAATACATAACGTAGACATTGTATATAGGAGACTTATTTACTATATATATATATATATATATACAAAGTAATGATAGGCTGGTGACAAAAATCTTTTCAATGTAAGATCACCAATTACAAATCAATTTTAGATACTTTAAATCAATAACTGCTGATCAAAAATGCTTATTGTTATATTTAACCAGCAACCAAATTCAATGTTGAGTCTGCTCAGCTAGCTATGCAGACCTTGAAGGGTATCTACACTCAAAAAACATTAAATCCTTTTTACCTGTAATCCTTACATGGTTATCACATATTAGCTAAATAATTGCTTAAACCTGATATAGGACTTGCACTCGAAATCAGCAGCCGGAAAACTCAGACAGGGATGTTGCATTCAAGAGGAATGTTGGAAATATCTGACACAGGTTAGCAACATTATCATTATAGTATGAAATAAGATGAATATCTACACTGTTAAGCACTCTAAACATTAAATACATTTTAGAAAATATTTTGGTCTTTAGTTTGTATTGCAATAAACAGTTACTATTTCACACAGCGTGCAATTGTCCCCACAAATTTTTTGCACCTCACACAATGAGGATGCTATTTCTGAAATCAGTATAAAATTTTGTCTCTTACTCTACAATACTCTGTATATACATCCTACTAAAGAAATTGAAAGACATAATAGATTTGTTTCATCACAGATTGTATCTTTTAAAACATGAAAGTATTTTACAAGTTGTACTGTCGATACAAACTTTTGCTTCTTCAGTGGCTCTGTGTCGCGATGGATAGCGCATTGGACTTCTAGTAGGTTGTAGTTTTTTAAAGGTTGTGAGTTCGAGTCCCACCAGAGTCATTCTTTAGTTTCAAATGCAAACATTTAAAGTTTTCTTAAAATCAGGGCCGGCGGTATCATTTCAGCAAGGGGATGCATTGCAGGGAGGTGCTGGGCTAAAGAGGCGCTCTCCCCGCTCTGCATCCCTGCTGCTGTGCGCTGTAGCTGCAGGGTACCGCTGCGCTGTCACACTGTCTGACAGGCACAGCGGTGCCATCAGCATGAAGCACTGCTGGGGGAGGGCGGAGCATCTAGAGCACAATACAACCTCTAATGCGGGCAGCCTTGCTCAGCACCGCACTCCATAAGAAGACCCCACTGGCGGCTGTAATTATTTAAAAGTTTATAAGCAGAACTAACCTCGGCAGGGGATGGGCGGCACTAAAGGAGGAGACTGGTGAGTGCTAGGGTATGGGCGGGAGTTACTGGCTGCGATTCTCCCTACTTCCATGCTTGGTGTCACATTGCTTTACTTCCTGCAGGTGCGCATGGAGCGTGTGGTGTGCTATCCTTTCTTCCTGGTACTGTGCAGCTTGGTAGCAGGATGTTGCAGATGGATTGGGTGCTGTGCAGTGCAGAACTGACACCTCTGCAGCTGCCTGGATTGCACTATTAATGAGGTACTGTAGAATAAGTGTACTCATTGGGGGATTTTTTTACATTCACAGTATGGGCAGGATGTACTGTCACTGATCGCGGGTCATCGCTGGTCAACGAAATGATGCTAATCGCATATGTACTAACATATGCAATTAGTATCACAAAGCGATGCCAGGGGTGTCCTGCGATCAGTGATAGTCCACAGGACAAGGTTTGTGGCGGCTTCTGTCACCTCCCAGCCCCGGGAGGTGATGTGCAAGGAGTCCCCGTGCTCCTCCTTCTCCCCCCTGCAGCCGGAGGAGGAGGGGGGCCGGGGGGAGGGAGGTCATCGTGAGCAGTACAGGTCGGCGGCAGAATGCGGTGGCAGTAAGAAGCCCATAGGCTTCTATGGGGTATCGCCATCAAAAGATGGTGATACACCAGGTGGCGTAAACTGAGCGGTGGGGTCTTCGTACATATGAAAATGCGGGGGTTTTACTGCATTTTCCCTTTAGTACATCTGCCCTATGAAAGAAAATAAAGAGCATCAGAGTAGGGTCCCTTTCACAGACTCTTGTTCTTTAGAATTCACATGCCAAATGGTGTAAAGGTTTGTTCTGAGTATTATAATATTATTAGTTATTATGAAGATTTTTTTCTCTCCCATACTTTCCCATCTTTTTTCCCTCTTCACCCCATGCCCCCTTATTCCTTTCCATTTTCCTCCCATCTACCCCTATTCCTTCTGTTTACTCTTATTCCTCCCCCTATAATCCCATCATCCCCTATTACTCCTGGCTCGACCTATTCCCCCTATTCCTCCCATCTCCTATATTCTTCCAATTTTCCTCCCATCTCCCCTATTCCTCATCCTATTCCTCCCATATCCTTCCTATTCTTTTCCCTATTCCTCTTGTTGGTTAAGGTTGAGCACCACCTGGGGGAGGGTTAGGGTTAGACTGCGGGGAGGGGGCTAGGTTTAGGCATCACCAGGAAGAGGTAAGGGTTAGGCACTAAGGAGGGTTAGGCAGTGGGAAGAGAGGGGTAGGGGAGGGGCAAAACATACTTACCTCGCCCCTGTCAGGATTTCAAACATCAAGATTCCGGCGTCAGTATTGTGAGTAGCACAGTATCAGGGAATGTGAGGGCACATAGCACAGTATCAGGGAATGTGGGGGCACATAGCACAGTATCAGGGAATGTGGGGGCACATAGGGCAGTTTCAGGGAATATGGGGGCACATAGTGCAGTATCAGGGAATGTGGGGGCACATAGCACAGTATCAGGGAATGTGGGGGCACATAGGGCAGTTTCAGGGAATATGGGGGCACATAGTGCAGTATCAGGGAATGTGGGTGCACATAGCGCAGTATCAGGGAATGTGGGGACACATAGCGCAGTATCAGGAAATGTGGAAACATAGTGCAGTATCAGGGAATGTGGGGGCACATAGCGCAGTATCAGGGAATGTGGGGGCACATAGTGCAGTATCAGGGAATGTGGGGGCACATAGTGCAGTATCAGGGAATGTGGGGGCACATAGCGCAGTATCAGGGAATGTGGCGGCGCATAGTGCAGTATCAGGGAATGTGGGGGCACATAGTGCAGCATCAGGGAATGTGGGGGCACATAGCGCAGTATCATGGAATGTAGGGGCACATAGCGCAGTATCATTGAATGTGGGGGCACATAGTACAGTATCAGGGAATGTGGGGGCACATAGTACAGTATCAGGGAATGTGGGGGCACATAGCGCAGTATCAGGGAATGTGGCGGCACATAGCGCAGTATCAGGGAATGTGGGGGCACATAGCGCAGTATCAGGGAATGTGGGGGCACATAGTGCAGTATCAGGGAATGTGGGGGCACATAGCACAGTATCATGGAATATGGGGGAACATAGTGCAGTATCAGGGAATGTGGGGGCACATAGTGCAGTGACGGGGAATGTGGGCAACATAATGCAGTGACAGCTGACAGGATAAGGCGGCACATAGTGAAGTGTCACTGTTGCTGGGCAGCTCTGCACCTTTCTTATCTGCCTGTGACTGCGGAGGTAGCGGGAAGCCAGTGTTTGTTGTCTGTTATGCATATGTCAAAATGCCAATTTAGGACTTAAAAAAGAATAATTGCATTTTTAAAATGTAGGGTGTGGGTGGCAGCCAATAATATTGTGCCTAGGAGCAACCTGACCCATAATTTCGCCACTGCAATCCACTCTTCTGATCTCCCATGTGCAGAAAGTACTGCACTACCCCTCTCTCATCTCCTATGGACATATGTGTAAAGGGCACTACTACTGTGGGTGTTATGTGTGGCACTACTACTATGGATGTTATGTATAAGGTGCACTACTACTGTGGGCATTACATGTGGTACTAATACCGTGAGCATTATGGGTAGGGGGCACTACTACTGTGATCATTATGTGTGGCACACCCAACTGTTGGCATTGTGTGTGGAACTTCTACTGTTGGCAGTATGTGTGGCACTACTACTGTTGGCATTAAGTGTGGAACTACTACTGTTGGTGTTAAGTGTAAGAGGCACTACTACTGTGGGCAGTATGTGTGGCACTACTACTGTTGGTGCTAAGTGTAAGAGGCACTACTACTGTGGATATATCTTGTGATACCAATACTGTGGGTGCTATGCATAAGGGGCACTGCTACTGTGGGCATTATGTGTGGCACTAATACTGTGGGCGTTATGGTAAGTGGCACTAATACGGTGGATGTTATGTGGAAGGGGCACTACTACTGCAGATGTTATGTGTAAAAAGCGCATTACTGTGAGCATTGTGTATAAGGAGCGCTACTGTGTAGCATAATGTGACTAAGGGGCACTACTGTGTGACATAACATGAATAAGGGGCACTACTGTGTGGTGCAATATAAATCAGGCACTATGTGCGGTGTAATGGGAATAAGATTTTGCTATTGTGTGGCATAATTTGAATTGAGGATAATATTGTGTGACCACTCCCCTTTCTTGTGAGGCCAAAACCATTTTTAGTGGTGCGCGCCTTTGGCACATGCTGTCCCTTTATTATGTATGGGAGGGAGGGCGCAAATTTATTGTTTGCAGGGGGGCGCCGAACACCCTAGAACCGGACCTGCTTAAAATGATACATAACATAGACATTGTATATGGGAAACTCATATACTACATATACAACGTAATGATAGGCTGTTGACATAAAAATCATTTAAATGTAAGACCAGATACAAATCAATTTTAGATACTTTAAATCAATAAATGTGGATGACTATTTTTAACCAGCAATCAAAATATTATGTTGAGTCTGCTCACGTAGGCATACAAAGCTTGAAGTGTATCTACAGTACACTCAAAAATCATAAAAAAGAATTACAAATAACCTACACAATTGCTAAAACCTGATATAGGACATGCACTTGAAAACAGCAAGAGGAAGACTCAGACATAGCTGTTGCATTTGGGAGAAATGTTATAAATATCTGACACGCTCGATAGCCATGTAATTAATATAATATAAATTAATATAAATATCTATACAGGTAAAAATACAAAACCTATATAAATGTTACCAAAATGTTTCTGTCTTCAGTTTCTTTGCAACAAACACTCAATCAGACATGGTGCAATTGTCCCCATATTGATTTGCACCGCACACAAAGTGGGAGCTATTTCTGAAATCATTATAAAAATTTGACTCTCGCTCTACGATGCTCTCTTTACAGCCTACTTAAAAAATAGAAAAATAAAAAGATTAGTTTCATCACAGATTGTGTCATTTAAAACATAAGAGTATTCAACACGTACTGTTGATACGAAAGTGCAGTGGCTCTGTGGCGCAATGGATAGCGCATTGGACTTTTAGTAGGTTGTAGTTATTCAAAGGTTGTGGGTTTGAGTCTCACCAGAATCATTTTTTAGTTTCAAATGTAAACATTTAAAGTTTACTTACAATAATACATAACGTAGACATTGTATATAGGAGACTTATTTACTACTAGGTGCTTCATCGCGCCCTACGGGCGCTCTTCACACCGTCACAAGGGGCTACGCCCCTTTAACCCTTGCATGCCTATATGGGGTTCAATATTTGTATTATATGGAGTATTACCTGCATTCCTTTGTTAGTGGTTAAATATTGCACAATGAAAGGGCGTGCGATGGTGAAGGAGGCGCAGCCCCTTGCAACGGCGTGAACAGCACCTGCAGGGCACGATGTACTGAATGAGCGGGTGCGGGGGGGACTGCGGATGGGGGAGGGAGTCTGTAGATGCTGCAGGTGGAGGGGGGGCAGATGCGGGGGGGCCCGGATGGGGAAGGGTTGGGAGGTGCTGCGGGTGGGGGAGAGACAGAAGAGTGGGGGCTGTAGATGGGGAGGGGTCCGGAGGCATTGCAGGTGGGGGAGGGGCAGGGGTGCCATGGGGGAGGGGCAGGTGCAGGGATGTTGCGGATGGATGAAGGGTTCTGGAGGTGCTGTGGGATAGGAAGGGGCGGGGATGCCGGGGGTGGGGTAGGGGGTCCAGAGGCACCACGGTGGGGGAGAGGCAGGTGCAGGTGGTGCGGCGGACGGGGAAGGGGGTCCCGAGGTGCTGCAGGTGGTGGAGGGGCAGGTGCGGTGGTGCCGTGGGTTTGGTGAGGGGGGACCGGAAATGGAGGAGGGTGTCTGCAGATGCTGTGGGTGGAGGGGGGCAGGTGTGGGGGGAGACATATATGGGGGTGGATGGTGGAGGTGGTCTGGAGGTGCTGTGGGTGGTGGAGGGGTGGGGGAGCCGCAGGTGGTGTAGGGGGTCTGGAGGCACAGCGTATGGGGGAGGGGTGGTGTGTCGCATGTGGTGGAGGGGAAGGTGCGGAGGTGTGGTGCATTGGGGAGGGTTCTGGAGGTGCTGCGGGTACTGTACCTGCCAGTACCCGCAGTATTTGGAGGGTATGCAGTAACAGGGCCAGGACAGGGGTGACAGGGTCAGAACAGGGGTGACAGGGTCAGAACAGGGGTGACGGGGCCAGGACAGGGGTGACGGGGCCAGGACAGGGGTGACGGGGCCAGGACAGAAATGACAGGGACAGGATAGGGGTGACAGGGCCAGGGTAGGGGTGGCAGGACAAGGATAGGGGTGACAGGGCCAGGATAGGGGTGACAGGGCCAGGATAGGGGTGACAGGGCCAGGATAAGGGTGACAGGGCCAGGATAAGGGTGACAGGGCCAGGATAAGGGTAAAAGGGCCAGGATAAGGGTGACAGGGCAAGGCCAGGGGTGACAGGGCAAGGCCAGGGGTGACAGGGACATGACAGAACACAGGGCATGGGAGAGATTGGTATTAGGGACAAAACAGTGGTGACAGACAGATGTGTCTTACCGGAGTCACTGCTGCTGGCTGCTGCTGTTCCACTCCAACCTGTTGGGATCTGCTGCTGGTGGAGACTTGGCATGGCTGACTCTCTCAGGCTGGAGTCCTGCTTTCTCTGCCCGTCCGCATCCCTCCCCCCACTCCTCAGTCACACACCACGGACCTCGCGCGGCTGCCGGGCACTGTGGTAAGGGGAGACTGGGAATAACTGGTTAGCCCCCAGGAGACGCTGCGGCTGGAGGGAGGAGGGGGTAATAGCATGCACGCGGCGCGGACCTTGCGGCTGCCGGGCACTGTGGTAAGGGGAGACTGGGAGTGACTGGTTAGCCCCCAGGAGATGCTGCGGCTGGAGGGAGGAGGGGGTCGGAGCCTGCAAGCAGCGCGGACTTCTGCAGCCGGCTAAAGTGTGTGAAGGAGCTGGGCGCACCTCACTGCAGCCGGCAGCGCTGCAGCTAGTGGTGGGGTTGCCGGGGCTGGAGATAACAGAGGCAGTACGGAACCTGCACAGCGGCAGGTGCCCCACAAAACTGCAGCTAAGAAGCATGGAGTTTGCCAGAAAGTGACGCTCCTCCGCGCCAGAGAGCCCTTGCTGAGCGTGCTGATGTGGGGGTCAAGCACACAGTGAGCCGGTGCCCATCTGTCTGTACGGCATACCCCCTCACACACCCCCATACCTCCCAACTGTCCCAATTTTCGCGGGACAGTCCCATTTTTTTGGGTTAGTCCCACTGTCCCACCCGCGGGCCGCAGTGTCCCGCGGTGGGGGGGTGGGGGCAGTTGGGAAGCTCCTGTACTCGCTGTTCTGCTTGTCATGCACACAGCATGTAATTTGTGGAAACAGAGGGAGAGGGGGCATCAGGGGATATGGATTAAGGGTGGGCCCAGGGGGTACGTACCCCGGGCCCCACAGTTTTAAGGGGACCCCGGCTGGAGTAGCTCTGTCCCAGCTCTGAAGCTCCCCCGTCCTGCCAGCAACAGCAGCAGCATTGTGCTATAGTCAGCACATGCTGCTGCGTGTAGGCAGGTCTGTGGTGTAGAAGGGAGGCAGCAGCCTCCCTGCTTTCTTCTGCCTGTGTGGGTGTGTAGGGGGGAGCAACCACCCCCTCTGGATTTACCCCTGGCTGAGGGGCAAAAATCCCATTAAAAAAAGAAAATCCCGGAATATGCATAAGGGGGCGTGGCCACGAGAGCCGCAATTAGGCCACGCCTCCAAACCCACAGCAGGCACAGCAATGAGATAGGGTTCCTGTCTCAAGTGCCCTGGGCCCCCCAGACTCATAATCCGCCGCTGGGGGCATGCCAGCAGCTCACAGAGCGCTGGGCATGCCCCCTCACTGAAGAAAACAGGGGCGTGGCTCGCGAGTGCGGGTCCACCCGCGAAGCCACGCCCCCTTTCCCGTTAGCCATGCCCCCTTTTTGCTGTGCGTGTGTCCCTCCTGCCTGAAGAAAGTTGGGAGGTATGCACAGAGCCGGCCTTAGCTATAGGCAGGCTAGGCATTTGCCTAGGGCATCCAAGCATGTCTAGGGGCATCCAAGCATGTCCCTGCAGTATCTCATGCTGGGAGGGACAGTCCGCAAACTAACTGTTACTTTCCAAATGTATTCAATCAGTACTTGTATACACTGCTGTTTACATTTGTAAAAAAAAATGCACACTGTGCCTTAAACTTCCTCTGACATGCTTGAATGCCCCTGACTTGTGAGACCTCAGACAGACAGCAGAAGCCAAGTAAATGCAATTCCTGGACCTGTGACATTTTCACTGACTATATAAGGTTATTACTGGATGGCTTCTATAACACATGTGTATTTTGGAAGACTGCTTCACAGAAACCTGACATCACCTATACTGCTTGTGCACACAGGGGAGGGGGACCCTGTTATCCTGTGTCCCTTATCCCTGTGCAATTCCCAGGTGTCTGCAGGGACATAACATGGGCAATGTTCTCCCCACACTTTATTTCCTAGTCAGTCCATGCCGTAAAATTCCCCTGCCACCCAGCACTGTAACGTGGTCAGTAAGTTGCGTTGTGCTTTTCTATATGAAACATCAGTGCAGCATGACTTTCGGACACATCAGACTGGAGGGCAGAGCATATCACTCCCACAGTATAAAGTAAAGGGCATGCAGTAACAGACACCAGCAAACACACTGAATAGTGAAGAGAATGGATAGTTTCTACATGTTTGATACTGGTCTTTTTGTATAACCAGCAAGTGTGGCAGTATCTGTGGCAGTATATGTGTATTATGGGCATTACTAATGTGGGGCATATGTGTAAGGTGCATTACTGTGTGGCATTATGTGTATTATGGGCATTACTAATGTGGGGCATATGTGTAAGGTTCCTTTACTGTGTGGAATTATATGTATTATGGTCATTACTGTGTGGCATTGTGCAGAGTTGAACTGGCCCACAGGGTAACCCCCCGATGGGCCCCACTACCTGAGCGTTGCAGGTACAGATGCAGAACTAGCGGCGGAGCTAGGGGGCACCAGACAAAATTTTGCCTAGGGCATCAAATTGGCTATGGCCGGCTCTGGGTATGCACCCCTGCTTGTGCCATGGCCATACCATCTGCTCCTGCTCCAAGTCTCCTATAGATTTGCCCAGATCTGTGACTCATTTGACTAACTCCGCCCAGTGTTTTGACTCCGCCCAGCATTAGCAAATGAAGCACAAAGTCACAGATCTGGGCTATTATATAGAAGATATATGTATATATACAAAGGCTGGTGACATAAAAATCTTTTCATTGTAAGATCACCAATTACAAACAAATTTTAGATACTTTAAAACAATAACTGCTAATCAAAAATGCTTATTGTTATATTTAACCAGCAACCAAATTCAATGTTGAGTCTGCTCAGCTAGCTATGCAGAGCTTGAAGGGTATCTACACTCAAAAAAATATTAAATCCTTTTTACCCGTAATCCTTACATGGTTATCACATATTAGCTAAATAATTGCTTAAACCTGATATACGACTTGCACTCGAAATCAGCAACCGGAAAACTCAGACATGGATGTTGCATTCAAGAGGAATTTTGGAAATATCTGACACAGGTTAGCAACATTATCATTATAGTATGAAATAAGATGAATATCTACACTGTTAAGCACTCTAAACATTAAATACATTTTAGAAAATATTTTGGTCTTTAGTGTGTATTGCAATAAACAGTTACTATTTCACACATTGTGCAATTGTCCCCACATTCTTTTGCACCTCATACAATGAGGATGCTATTTCTGAAATCAGTATAAAATTTTGACTCTCACTCTACAATACTCTGTAGATACATCCTACTAAAGAAATTGAAAGACATAAGAGATTTGTTTCATCACAGATTGTATCTTTTAAAACATGAATGTATTCTACAAGATGTACTGTTGATACAAAAACTTGTTGCTTTGGTGGCTCTGTGGCACAATACATAGCGCATTGGACTTCTAGTAGGTTGTAGTTATTCAAAGGTTGTGGGTTCGAGTCCCACCAGAGTCATTCTTTAGTTTCAAATGCAAACATTTAAAGTTTACATAAAATGATACATAACATAGACATTGTATATGGGAGACTCATATACTATATATACAAAGTAATGATAGGCTGTTGACATAAAAAAATCATTTACATGTAAGACCAGTTACAAATCAATTTTAAATCAATAACTGGTAATAAAAATGTGGATGGTTATTTTTAACCAGCAATCAAAATATTATGTTGAGTCTGCTCACGTAGGCATACAAAGCTTAAAGTATATCTACAGTACACTCAAAAATCATAAAAAAAACTTTTTACCAATAATCTTTAGATGGGTATTACAAATAACCTACACAATTGCTAAAACCTGATATAGGACTTGCACTTGAAAACAGCAAGAGGAAGACTCAGACGAGTTCACTACAATCTGCCGGCTTTGTGGCGAGCGCAAATGAGCCCCTTGCGGGCTCGCTGCGCTCGCCACGCTACGGGCACGGTGGCGCGCTATGCGCGCCACACTATTTTATTCTCCCTCCAGGGGGGTCGTGGACCACCACGAGGGAGAATAAGAGTTGGTATGCCGGCTGTCGGGCTCCCGGCGCTGGTATGCTGGTCGCCGGGAGCCCGACCGCCGACATACTGAAGACCACCCGACTCAGACATAGCTGTTGCATTTGGGAAAAATGTTATAAATATCTGACTCTCGATAGCTATGTAATTATTATAATATAAATGAATATAAATATCTATACTGGTAAAAATACAAAACCTATACAAATGTTACCAAAATGTTTTTGTCTTCCTTTTCTTTGCAACAAACTCTCAATAAGACATGGGGGTATATTTACTAATATTCGTGTTTTAGCCGTTTTTAAGGTTGTTTGAACTCGAATGGTATCGGGGTCATTTTACTGCAACTATTTCAATCCTGATACGGTCATTTACTAAGCTGCTGAGTTTGCAACATTCATCTTTTCCGATGTCGATGTGATTCGTAATGTCAGGCAGTGTTTTACGGGAGTGATGAGTAAAACACTGCCTGACAAAACACAAGGAATCCCGGCCGGATCTGTGAGATCCGTGCAGGGCTTCATTGTGCACCTTTAAAAAAAATTAAAGTGTTAAAAATAAAGAAAAAAATTGCGTGGGGTCCCCCCCTCCTAAGCACAACCAACCTTTGGCTCTTTGAGCCGGTCCTGGTTGCAAAAATATGGGGGGGAAATTGACAGGGGTTCCCCCATATTTTAACAACCAGCACCGGGCTCCACTAGTCAGAGAGATAATGCCACAGCCCCTGTGGCCCTGGCATTAAATCACTAACTAGTCACCCCTGGCCGGGGTACCCTGGAGGAGTGGGGACCCCTTAAATCAAGGGGTCCCCCCCTCCAGCCACCCAAGGGCCAGGGGTGAAGCCCGAGGCTGTCCCCCCCCCCCCATCCAAGGGCTGCGGATGGGGGGCTGATAGCCATAGTGTAAAAATAAGAATATTGGTTTTTGTAGCAGTACTACAAGTCCCAGCAAGCCTCCCCCACAAGCTGGTACTTGGAGAACCACAAGTACGAGCATGCGGTGGAAAAACGGGTCCACTGGTACCTTTAGTACTACTACAAAAAATATACCCAAATAAAAACAGAACTCACACACCTTGAAAGTAAAACTTTATTACATACATGCAAACCTACATTCACACATACTTACCTATGTTCACACGAGGGTCGGTCCACTTCTCCAAGTAGAATCCATGGGGTACCTGAAAATAAAATTATACTCACAAAAATCCAGTGTAGATCGGTCCTCTTCTGAGCTTGTAATCCACGTACTTGGGGGGGGAAAAAAACGCAAAACCCGAACCAAGCACTGAAAGGGGACCCATGTTTACACATGGGACCCCTTTCCCCGACTGCTGAGACCCCCCTTTACTCCTGTCACAGAGGGTCCCTTCAGCCAATCAGGAAGCGCCACGTCGTGGCACTCTCCTGATTGGCTGTGCACTCCTGAGCTGTCACTCAGGCTGCGCACGGCAGAGATACAATGTAGTGCATAGGTGCTACATTGTATCCAATAGTGGGAACTTTGCGGTCAGCAGTGAGGTTACTCGCGGTCAACCGCTGACCGCAAAGTTCCCACCATTGGATACAATGTAGGGCCTATGCGCTACATTGTATCTCTGCCGTGCGCAGCCTGAGTGACAGCTCAGGAGCGCCCAGCCAATCAGGAGAGTGCCACGACGTGGCGCTCCCTGATTGGCTGAAGGGACCCTCTGTGACAGGAGTCACGGGGGGTCATGGCAGTCGGGAAAAGGGGTCCCATGTGTAAACATGGGGCCCCTTTTAGTGCGTGGTTCGGGTTTTTCGGTTTGTTTTTTTTGCCAAGTACAGGGATTACAAGCTCAGAAGAGGACCGATCTACACTGGATTTTTGTGAGTATAATGTTATTTTCAGTGATAATGTCGATATTATCTTAAACCATAAAGCTATACCTTTAAACACACTTTTACCATGGAGCCGCTGCGGCCGCTAGACTTAGTACACACGCTACGTACTCTGTACGCTATTTGCGTACATAGTCCGATACCTTGTACGGACTTAGCGTACAAACGCCGCGCTGGGGGTACAAAGTACACACAGCGCGCACACACTCTTGATATACTTTAAACCTTATTAGTAATGCAATGCAATGATATTATTACACTCTAAACCTTATGCAGCAAAGCACTGCAATGATGTTACACCTTAAACCTTATGCAGCGCTGACGGTACAAAGTACCCGCAGCGCATACACAACTTATCAATACACTCTTAAACCTTATACAGTTAGGTAATGTAATACGCTTTAAACCCTAGCAGGGAAAAGAAGACACAACACAGATTTGTAGTTAAAACAGTGGGCTCCGACACCTCAGCGTATATATCTGGAAGGGGATAACAATACAATTTATACACTACAATACAACAGAGTAAATGGCTACAGTCAATGTACATACGTGAGAATATTCGCTTGCGCAACCTGGTCCAGTCCTCCGCTAATCAGGTAGATAGCGTTAAGAGTCTTCTGACCGGCCAGGCAGCAACAGGCTTTTTATACACTACTTCCAAAAGCAATACAATGGATACTGTAATCCCTTTGTCCATTGGACACAGGAATGCACTTTTACAGTACAAGAGAGGTCATAGGTCGATTTGAATAGGTGGGTGATGTCTTTCTTAACTGCTCTTGTGGGTGGTCTCCTCTGGATTCCCGCCGCATACATAATATACAGTAAATACAGTTTTTATCTATATTCTGCTTCTGCACCTAACTATCCTCAGGAACATGCGATCTTCCTCAAACCAACACCAGAATGTTTCCCTTAAAATACCCTACAGCTGGATACCAAACACCACCTTGTAACCTTGTTCTGTCCCCTCCTATCCTGTAAAGGTGAATCCCTTTGTTCTGTAACCATTTTAAACAGCTATTTCTTTCTGATGTGGTGCAGGGGGGCTATGTGTACAATGTGCACTATTTGGATTAAATATGTAATGTTTTGATAACCCTCCATGCGCTCACAAACTCCGCCGTAAATACCCATACCATACGCAGGACCGCGGGAGCGACCATACGCAAATTGCGGATATGTGCACGCACGGCGGAACAAGTGCACGCGCAGCGGGCATGTGTGTGTGGTTAGTACGTGATGTGTGTACTGGAATATTTTTCGACTTTGACATCAGGTACCCCATGGATTCTACTTGGAGAAGTGGACCGACCCTCGTGTGAACATAGGTAAGTATGTGTGAATGTAAGTGTGCATGTATGTAATAAAGTTTTACTTTCAAAGTGTGGGAGTTCTGTTTTTATTTGGGTATTTTTTTGTAGTAGTACTACTACAGGTACCAGCGGGCTTGTTTTTCCACTGCATGCTGGTACTTGTGGTTCTCCAAGTACCAGCTTGTGGGGGAGGCTTGCTGGGACTTGTAGTACTGCTACAAAAAAACAATATTCTTATTTTTACACATGGCTATTAGACCCCCATTCGCAGCCCTTGGATGGGGGGACAGCCTCGGGCTTCACCCCTGGCCCTTGGGTGGCCGGAGGGGGGGGACCCCTTGATTTAAGGGGTCCCCACTCCTCCAGGGTACCCCGGCCAGGGGTGACTAGTTACTGATTTAATGCCAGGGCCGCAGGGACCTATATAAAAGTGTCCCCCGGCTGTGGCATTATCTCTCTGACTAGTGGAGCCCGGTGCTGGTGTTAAAAATACAGGGGACCCCTACGCTTTTTGTCCCCCATATTTTTGCCACCAGGACCAGGCGCAGAGCCCGGTGCTGGTTGTTAAAATATGGGGGAACCCCTGTCAATTTTTTTCCCATATTTTTGCAACAAGGACCGGCTCAAAGAGCCCGAGGCTGATTGTGCTTAGGAGGGGGGACCCCACGCAATTTTTTTTTATGTTTTTACACTAAACGACCCTTTCCCATAGATAACCATGCACAGATCTCACTGATACGTGCATGATTATCCAAACTCGCCTGGAAAAAGCAGGTCTATTTTTTTGCTACTTTTTTTAACGAATCGCAAAAAAAATCACCCGCACTTGAGCATTCAGAGATTAACACCCAAATACGAATTAATAGTGAATACCCGTGTTGTATGAAATAACAGCCGCATTTGACAGATGGTCTATTCATTTGTATTTCTGAACTTAGCCTTGAAAACCATTACGGATAGCCCAAACACTGCCGAGATTTGAGTTTAGTGAATTCCCGTGTTGGGATTTAGAAAAAAAAAACACAAATCGGTCAAACTCAGATTATTAGTAAATATAGGCCATGGTGCAATTGTCCCCATATTGATTTGCACCTCACACAAAGTGGGAGCTATTTCTGAAATTATTATAAAAAGTTGGCTCACTCTACGATACTCTCTTTACAGCCTACTTAAAAAATAGAAAAATAAAAAGATTAGTTTCATCACAGATTGTGTCATTTAAAACATAAGAGTATTCAACACGTTGTAATGCAAACATTTAAACTTTACTTACAATAATACATAACGTAGACATTGTATATAGGAGACTTATTTACTATATATATACAAAGTAATGATAGGCCGGTGACATAAAAATCTTTTCAATGTAAGATCACCAATTACAAATCAATTTTAGATACTTGAAATATATAACTGCTGATCAAAAATGCTTATTGTTATATTTAACCAGCAACCAAATTCAATGTTGAGTCTGCTCAGCTAGCTATGCAGACCTTGAAGGGTATCTACACTCAAAAAACATTAAATCCTTTTTACCTGTAATCCTTACATGGTTATCACATATTAGCTAAATAATTGCTTAAACCTGATATATGTAGGACTTGCACTAGAAATCAGCAGCCGGAAAACTCAGACAAGGATGTTGCATTCAAGAGGAATGTTGGAAATATCTGACACAGGTTAGCAACATTATCATTATAGTATGAAATAAGATGAATATCTACACTGTTAAGCACTCTAAAAATTAAATACATTTTAGAAAATATTTCTGTCTTTAGCAGTGGCGTAACTTCATCCCAGTTGCCCGGAGGCAAGATAAAATGCTGTGCCCCCCCTCAAAAAAATAGTATTTTAACTGACTCCTTTAGTTTATAACCACCACCACATCACCGACCCCGCTATACCTTACATTAAATCACTGACACCTCTATACCCTAAACTATTGATCCATTTACACCCTACACTAAATTATTGACTCCTCTGTACCCTATACTACATTACTGACCCCATTGTACCCTACACTACATTACTAACCCCATTGTACCCTACACTACATTACTGACCCCATTGTACCCTACACTACATTACTGACCCCATTGTACCCTACACTACATTACTGACCCCATTGTACCCTACACTACATTACTGACCCCATTGTACCCTACACTACATTACTGACCCCATTGTACCCTACACTACATTACTGACCCCATTGTACCCTACACTACATTACTGACCCCATTGTACCCTACACTACATTACTGACTCCATTGTACCGTACACTACATTACTGACCCCATTGTACCCTACACTACATTACTGACCCCATTGTAGTTAAAAAACACAGACACACACATGGGCACAGATAGGAAAAAAAACACACACATTGGCACTGATATAAAATAAAGCACATAGGCCACCACAAAAAGCACATAAGCCCCTGTAGGAAAATAATAAAACACATTGGCATTGATAGAAAAATAATACAGCACATAGGCCACCTCAGGAAAATAATACAGCACATAGGCCACCAGAGTGAACAAAAATAAACAGACCACCACAGTGAAAATAACGGAAAAAAATAGGCCACTACGGCAAAAATAATAAAACACAATGGCTTCACATAACAAAATAACAACACAATGGCGCCGATAGGAAAAATAACACACACATCGGCACTGATAGGAAAATGAAGACATACAAACTCAATTACTGTATGTCTGAGGCTGTGGCGTCCCTCACATTACTGCTTGGCGGGTCTCTCCCTTTTATTATAACTAGGGGCCCCTGTGTTGTCCCCCCTCCCTTGGCCCCTGTGTGAGCCATGTCCCATTCCTTCCCCCTGTGAGAGCCATATAACACCTTCCCCTGGTCTGTGTGTGAGCCATGTCCCCCTTCCCCTTGTGTGAGCCATGTTCGCCTCTTGCCCTGTGTGAGTGATATCACCCCTTCCCTCTTTTGTAAGCCACATCCCCCTTCATATGTCTGAGATATGCTGCCCCTTCTCCTGTGTGAGCCATGTCCTCCTTACACCTTTTGCGAGCTATTTCCCCCCTTCCCCTGTGTGAGCGATATCCTCCTTTCCCCAGTGTGTGTTAGCAATGTCCACCCTTTTCCCCCATGTGAGTCATGTCCAGTCGAGGGCATAGAAAGCAGTCATGGGGCAAAGGGAGCAGTCACGGGGCATAGAGAACAGTGAGGGGAATAAGGAGCTGTCAGGGGGCGTACGGAGCAGTCAGGGGGCATAGGGAGCAGTCAGGGGGCATACGGAGCAGTCAGGGGGGCGTACGGAGCAGTCAGGGGGCATAGGGAGCAGTCAGGGGGCATACGGAGCAGTCAGGGGGTGTACGGAGCAGTCAGGGGGCGTAGGGATCAGTCAGGGGGCATACGGAGCAGTCAGAGGGCATAGGGAGCAGTCAGGGGGCGTACGGAGCAGTCAGGGGGCGTAGGGACCAGTCAGGGGGCATACGGAGCAGTCAGAGGGCATAGGGAGCAGTCAGGGGGCGTACGGAGCAGTCAGGGGGCGTAGGGAGCAGTCAGGGGGCATACGGAGCAGTCAGGGAGCAGTCAGGGGGCGCACGGAGCAGTCAGGGGGCGTAGGGAGCAGTCATGGGGCACAGGGAGCAGTCATGGAGTGTAGGGAGCAGTCAGGGGGCATACGGAGCAGTCAGGGGGCATAGGGAGCAGTCAGGGGGCATAGGGAGCAGTCAGGGGGCATAGGGAGCAGTCATGGGGCGTAGGGAGCAATCATGGGGCATAGGGAGCAGTCAGGGGAATAAGGAGCTGTTAAGGGGCATAGGGAGCAGTCATGGGGTGTAGTGAGCAGTCAGGAGGCACAGCAGGTGAGAGGTCTGGGGTGCAGCATTTCGCAGGACATGAGGCTGGAGCTGTAACCTGCAGATCTGCAAGCAGGCATACAGTGACTGACCTGCAGCAGAAGAAGCAGCAGCGCCAGCCCCGTTGCCCACGGCCTCCTGTGTCCCATGCTGGGGTTCCAGTAACGTGATGCACAGCACCTGCAGCTCAGAACCCTCTGTCTGACATCCGGGATTAGAACAGCTGAGGCGGCTGCTGGTCCCAGGGGTGTGGCCAACCACCTGCAAGTGTATATTAAGCTGCTGGAGGCATCCGCAGTCTACGGCCGGGCCAGCCATCTGCCTGTGGCTGCTGGGGACTCCATGTGACGGACGGGCAGGCTTGCTGAGCTACAATGTAAATTATTCTTAATGATAAAGCCTCCCTTCTTGATTCCTCTTTGCGTGCGTCCTCAGTCTGCAGGGCAGGCCGGCTCCTCAATCAAAGCTCAGTCAGCTGTCAGGTCGCGGTCCTCCGTGACCACACACACACAGCACAGCCGACAGTCACAGAGGCGGAGCGCCGCGCTGATCGGCGCTCCACCTCCGCTCGGTGGGTAGCTCTTTTGTGGAAGCGATGGCCGGAATGGCATGGCAGGGGGACAGTGTTGGAGCCAGGTGCCCCCTTCAGGGCTGGAGCCCGGCGGCAACGGACTCCGTTGCCTCCGGGAGTTCCGCCCCTGGTCTTTAGTTTGTATTGCAATAAACAGTTGCTCTTTCACACATGGGGGGTCATTCTGAGTTGATCGCTATCTGCTTTCTTTCGCAGCGATCAGGTCAAAAAATGGCAATTCTGCGCATGCGTATGGGGTGCACTGCGCACGCGCGTCGTACTTTCACAAAAGCCAATGTAGTTTTACACAAGCTTTAGCGACGCTTTTCAGTCACACTGCTGATCGTTGAGTGATTGACAGGAAGTGGGTGTTTCTGGGTGGTAACTGACCGTTTACAGGGAGTGTGTGTAAAAACGCAGGCGGGCCAGATAAAAACACAGGAGTGGCTAGGGAAACGGGGGAGTGGCTGGCCGAACGCAGGGCGTGTTTGTGATGTCAAGACAGGAACTAAATAGGAGTAGGTCTGCAGCTACTCTGAAACTGCACAAATTTTTTTGTAGCAATGCTGCGATCCTTTCATTCGCACTTCTGCTAAGCTAAGATACACTCCCAGAGGACGGCAGCTTAGCGTCTGCACTGCTGCTAAAAGCAGCTAGCGAGCGAACAACTCAGAATGAGGGCCATGGTGCAATTGTCCCCACATTCTTTTGCACCTCACACAATGAGGATGCTATTTCTGAAATCAATAAAAAAATGTTACTCTCACTCTACAATACTCGGTTTACAGACTACTTAAACAACAGTAAGACATAGAGATTTGTTTCATCACAGATTGTGTCATTTAAAACATGCGCGTATTCTAGAAGTCGTACTGTTGATACAAAATCTCACAGACTGCTTCTGGCTTCACTTTTGTTGAGCTAGGTGGAAGATTTGACCTGCCATATGTGAAAACCACCCCTGCTACTTAGGTATTCAGACCTTAACTAGGGGCAGTGACTAGGGGGCATGTGACCTAGGTGCTGGATCAGAGGGGGCACCAGGACAGTCACTTTAACCTCCCTTATACCCTTCCTCCCTCTGCGGATGCGGTTGCAAGGAACCGTGGGCTCTGCAATGAATAACTGATAGTAAACTATAGTTTCTAGCTGCCCTTGCAATGGCTGTATTTTACTTTCAGTTTATTCAGTTCCATGCATCCAACTCCTTGCAGCCGCAGAGGGGGAGGTCAGATTAAGAGGGATCACAGGGGACTAGTTACATTAGCCCCCAAGTCTTTCATCAGCCACATCCAGTCATAATGTGGCCAGAAGTGCAGTCCATAAAGGGGACAAGGCTACAAGGCACTGCACTGTCAGTGCCAGGCTAGCCAGACCAGCCAGCATGGGAGAGAGGAGGAAAGGATAGTGGAGACCTCACTATTCAGCATCAGCCTACCTAAATGGTGAGTGTGACTCAGGGAAGGGGCACTGTATGTACTTATGTGTGTGATCACTCTATTTCCCTTACCCCTCTCTCCCATCTCTCTCTCCCATCTCTCTCTCTCTCTCTCTCTCTATCTCTCCCTCTCTCCCTCATGGGGCAGCGTTATGAGTACTACTGTGCAGTGTAATTAGAATACGTTTGAACTACTGCGTGGCACAGTTTTAAAAAATATTTTTTTTTCATTCATTTGTATTTTTCTTATTATTTTATTTTAGGTTAGTTTTTTTGTTGTTTTTTTGGGTGATGCCAAATTACTGCCTTGCCGCAGGTGCCAAAAATCCTAGTTTTGACCCTGTTAAAAGGTTATATACACTCAGAAAACATTAAAACTTTTCTACCTATAATCCTTAAATAGGCATCACATATTAGCTAAATAATTGCAAAACCCTGATCAGGAGGAAACACACCCCCTCTAATCACTACCAACCAGTGCAATAACTGGACATTTTAGCATTATGTGCAAGAAACAGCATCGGTGCCCCACCACCACCATATATAAAATAGGGTCAGTGCGCGCCATACGAAATAAAAATATAGGGGCATGGCCACAATATAATACCAATTCATATTACGCTGTACAGTAGTCTCCATTATTCAAATTACGCCACACAATATTGCCACTTACACACATTACACCAACTAGAGCCCCTTTTACACATTATGCCAGGTAGAGCCCCTGTCACACATTATGCCAGGTAGAGCCCCATTTTACACATTACACCAGGTAGAGCCCCTATCACACATTACACCAAGTAGAGTCCCCTTTACACATTATGGCAGGTTGAGCTCCTTTTTACACATTACAGCAGGTAAAGCATCCTTTTACAAATTGCGGCAGGTATAGTCCCTTTTTACACATTAGGCAGGCAGAGACCTCTTTTTACACATTAGCTAGGCAGAGTCCCCTTTTTACACATTAGGCAGGCAGAGACCTCTTGTTACACATTACAGCAGGCAGTGTCCCCCTTTTACACATTATGGCAGCAGACTCCCCTTTTTACATTTTAGGCAGGCAGAGTAGGGATGGACATTGGAAGCCAACCATCAAATGATGTCAGGGCTTCCACCATCGATACTTTCAATGTGATGGTAACTAACCATCGCATCAAAAAAATTAGATGGAAAAAAATATTCATATGATATGCGCATGTGCAAAAACCCATTTGTGCATGCACAATACCCCTTCAGCGAGGCTGGCAGGAGGCGGGGCCCGGAATAGTAACTGATACTGTTGTATGAAATCACGCATGCGCAGTACTCCTGCAGTGTGGCCGGAGAGGGTGGAGATATACAGAGCATCTGTCATCAGTGGGAGGAGTCAGAGGTGGAGCAGCTTGCTGCAGGATGTCACACGATTGTGTGCCTATTCAGACTGGAACACAACAACACACACACGCACATGTATGACATGCTGGGAGAAATGGGTGTCAGGAGGACTGTCTGCCAAACCCGACTGCCAAGACAGGGTGCTTACTAGTTGGTTAACAGTTAACAGTTTACAACAATGATAGCCTCATGAGCTGTGTATCAAGTTAGCTTGCTGCTACTGCTGCTGCTGGGGTGAGGGCTGCACTCTGATTGGTTCTCACTACCTCGGATAGCCAGAGATAGTTTTGAGACCTGTTACCTAGCAGCAGCCTAGAGAGGTGAGGGATCAGAGCAGTCATGTCTAGGGCAGACAGAGAGTTAAAGAGACCACCTCCAATGAGCCCAAGATGCCCCTGATGCCAACCCACAGCAGCCAGGAAGGTGCCAGGGACAGGGCAGCTCTCAGGAATTAAAGAAACAGTAAACCATTGGTACACCATCAAATCATTACCATTCGATGGTGACAAACATCAGTATGCCACCATCGTGATAAAACCACTAACATTGAAAGAAAGACATTGATGGTTGGCACACATCGACCACCGATGTCCATCCCTAAGGCAGAGTCCCCTTTTTTACACATTACGGCAGCAGAGTCCCTCTTTTTCACATTACGGCAGCAGAGTTCCCCTTTTTACACATTAGGTAGGCAGAGTCCCCTTTTTACACATTACGGCAGCAGAGTCCTGCTTTTTACACATTAGGCAGGCAAAAACCCCTTTTTACACATCACAGAAGGTAGAGACCCCCTTTTACACAATATGGCAGCAGAGTTACCCTTTTTACACATTAGGCAAACAGAGTTCGCTTTTTAGCCATTATGGCAGTGGAGTACCCCTTTTTACACATTAGGCAGCAGTACCCCTTTTTACACATTGCAGCAAAGTCCCCTTTTTACACATTAGGCAGCAGAGTACCCCTTTTTACACATTAGGCCAGTAGGGTGCCCTTTTTTATACATTAGGCAGCAAAGTACCCCTTTTTACACATTACAGCAAGCAAAGTCCCACTTTTTACACATTAGGCAGCAGATTCCCCCTATTTACACATTACGGAAAGCAAAGTCCCACATTTTACTCATGAGAGAGAGCATTATGCTTACCTTTGACCAGCCGGCAGACCTCTACTGTCTTCCTTCCCACCCTACACTGCACTCTCCACAGCGCAGGGCACTGCACTGTGGGTGGGCTGGGGGCAGGCTAAGAGACATCATCTCTCCAAGAACATGGGGGTGGTGGAGGGGGGGAGCCAGGAGGCGAGGAAGGGGAGCTTCAATGCTGCCCGGCTACCTGTGTGAACTGAGGTAGCCAAGTAATGCACTGCAGCTGAACCCACAGTGCAGCGGCAGTGCGGTCAGGTGGGTGTTGCCGGTGGTCTTGCACCCACAGTGCATCTGCACTGTGTGCCAGGCACCACTGGCACACACCTAGTTAAGGCCCTGCTACCAACACTCCAGAAGCACCAAGATATACACTCCCTCTAATCACTACCAACACTCCAGTAGCACCGAGATACACATTCTCTCTAATCACTATCAACACTCCAGGTGCACCAGACATACATTTCCCCTCTAATCACTATCAACCCTAGCTGCACCCAGATACACTCCCCTCTAATCACTAGCAACACTTCAGCAGCACCCAGACACCCCCTCCCCTGCTCCCCTTCCCTCCTCTAATCACTACCAACACTTCAGGAGCAACCAAGCATACACTCTCCCTCTAATCACTAGCAACACTCCTGCAACACCCAGACCCCCTCCCCCCCCCTCCTGTAATCACTACCAACACTGCAGGAGCACCCAAATATACATTCTCCCTTTAATCACTACTAACACTCTAGCAGCACCCAGATACACACCCTCTAATCACTGCCAACACTCCAGGAGCACCCAGACACACATCCCTTTTAATCACTACCAAACCCTAGTAGCACCCAGATACACTCTCCTTCTAATCACTACTAATACTCCAGCTGCACCCAGACACACACCCTCTCTAATCACTAATCGTATAGTATGTTGTCTTCCTGGTGCTCGGGTACAACACAATGCAGATTGGGTAGACATTGTTGGGAGGGGCTGGGAAAGACCTGGTGGTCTTGGTGCATGTTGGGGTGGAGGAAGGGGGAGAAAGCTAGCAATGGAAAATAAAGGAAAAGCCATTAAAGTAAGGAAACAATATCAACAAAAAAAACATAAAGACAAATTAAAGTGTATGCTTACAAATGCAAGAAGCCGATCAGGTAAAATAGGGGAATTAGAAATGATTGCATTAAATAATCAATATGATATTATAGGTATTACGGAGACATGGTGGGATGATTCTCATGACTGGGCAGCAAACTTGGAGGGATATATTTTTTTCAGAAGAGACAGGGCTAACAAAAGGGGAGAAGGTGTATGTGTTTATGTTAAACCATTCTTAAAACCATATTTAAAGGAGGTTATTTACATGGGTCTGCAGATAACGTGGAGTCACTATGGGTTGAAATTTTAAGTGGTGGTAAAAGTACAAAAAAGCTATTAATAGGGACATGCTACAAACCACCGGACATTAGTGTGACTGAGGAATTACAACTCTTGCAGTAAATTGAAAAAGCTACAGGACTGGGGGAGGTCCTAATCATTGGGGATTTTAATTATCTGGACATAAACTGGAACAATGAATCATGTGATGCTGCTAGGGAAAACAGGTTCTTAAATATGCTATAAGATCCCTACTTGTCTCAAGTAATTCGAGGAACCAACTAGAATTAGGACTATACTGGACCTAGTACTAACTAATAATGTGGAGATTATATCAAATACTTAAGTAGGGGAGACCTTGGGAAACAGCGATCATAATATGGTCACATTCGATATTAGTTTTCAAAGGCATCACTATAAGGGTTCAACTGAGACTTTTAACTTTAGAAAAGCAAATTTCAACATGCTGAAATGCGCACTAAAAGACATTGATTAGGACATTTTGTTTCATGATGTGTACACTGAAGAAATTTTGGATTCTTTTAAAATGTTGCTCGCTAAGTATACTCATAAGTTAATTCCCATGGGCATTAAACACAGGCAGTGTTGGACTGGGGCATAAAGGGCCCACCAGGGACTTGCACTGGTAGGGGCCCATGTTTAGGGGTGTGGCCAATCTCCAGAGGGGTTGTGGGCAGCTGCCATAGATGTTTGACTGACCATTAGAGAGTGCATAACCTGGGCCCCTTGATAAATATATATATAGTAAATACTGCCAGTGCATGCATGATAATGTACACTATAGTCTTGTGCAGTATAAGGTAACATATTTATAATGTATAATTCAAGTGCACAGTCTGGACATGATCCCTAAAGGAAGAGATGGGCCCTCGGGCAGTGGGGTTTACCCCTGTGAGCAAGTCCAGCCCTGAACACAGGAGTTTTAAATGCAAACCGATGTGGTTAATAAGAAGGTTAAGGAAGAAATGGATAAAAAGGTATGCTTTGAAAGCATTTAAAGCCAATGGGAAGGTGGGGTCATTCCACTATTACAAGGAATGTAACAAAAAATGCAAAAAATAAATCAGAGCAGTTACAGTAATATAGAAAATGAAAAACAAATTGCTAAGGAGAGTAAAACACACCCTAAAAAGTTTTTTAATTATATAAATGGTAAAAAGTAACAAAAAAAAAATATATATATATATAGGAACATTAAAAGGAGAGTTGGGAGTCTTGATTAATGATGACAAAGAAAAAGCAGAAATATTGAACACATTTTTTTTTCAGAAGTGTTTATTAGAGAGGACCAGATGATGGTGCTCTGTGTAAAGGCTTGTCTTTTTTAAGTGCTGCTTGGATTTCTAAGTCAGGAGCTGGAAGCCAAGTGAAAAGGAGGTGCAGTGAGCTGGAACAACTGCAACTGCTAAGTGGAGTATAGGTGCAGGAGAGAGTACTACGGCTGCATAAAAGTGAAGAACCAAGAACCGCACAAAGATAAGTATAAGCCAGCTTAATTATTATATAAGTGAGATTGCTTGTCTTCTACTTTTTATTTTTTCTGCTTTTTCTTTGAGAGTAACAGGGAGTTAGACCTTATAAACAATATGGGAGGGGCTGTGATTGGGGACCTCACTCAGTGCATGTCGTGCAAGATGTATGCACACCTGGAGCTACCGGCCCAGTGTGATTACATCTGCACGAGGTGTGTGCGAACTGTTGTCCTGGAAGCCCAGGTAACTGATCTAGAGCAAACCGTTACGCGACTGAGGGAGATTCACAATCTCGAGCGTAGTTTAGACAGAACGGTGGAGGAGTTGCGGGAGGGGTCACTGGTAGAAGAGGATGATGATCAGGTAGCCAGTTGGGTCACAGTTAGAAGGAAGAAAAAGAGGGGGAGGCTCGACATCTCCGATCTATCAAACCCGAACAAATTTGCCCGATTGGACGAGGAATCGGAGGAGGATAGTGAAGAAATGACGGTGCCGGAGGAGACTGCTCCCTCTAGCATCCAGAGGAGCGGTCCCTCTGGCGCGGTTGGGATAAAAGAAAGAGAGGTACCTAGTCAGATGGTGGTGGTAGGGGATTCTATCATCAGAAAGGCAGATAGGGCAATCTGCTACCGGGACCGTGATCGCCGTACAGTCTGTTGTCTCCCGGGTGCTCGGGTACGGCACATCGCGGACCGGGTAGATAGATTGTTGGGAGGGGCTGGGAAAGACCCGGCAATCTTGGTGCACGTTGGCACCAATGACAAAGTTAGCGGAAGGTGGGATGTCCTTAAGATAGACTATAGGGACTTAGGAAAGAAACTGAAGGCAAGGACATCTAAGGTAACATTCTCGGAATTATTACCCGTGCCACGCGCTAGTCCAGGGAGGCAGAGGGAGATTAGGGAGGTAAATGTGTGGCTTAGGGATTGGTGCAGGAAAGAGGGGTTTGTGTTCCTGGAACACTGGGCGGACTTCTCAGTTAGGCGCCATCTCTTTTGTCGTGACGGATTGCACCTGACTGAGGAGGGGGCAGCGGTGCTGGGGGGAAGGATGGTTAGAAGGTTGGAGGAGATTTTAAACTAGGAGCCTGGGGGGAGGGTTTAGCTAGAAACTACGGGTCATGCAGTGAGAATAGTGGGGATGGCGGTAGTAAACGAAATGGGGGAGAAGTTGGGGGGAGGGTAAGAGCAGGCGGTAAGGTTACTAACATGGGTACTAAAAGAGATTTTACCAAAGCACTAACCAATGACAATTACAGGTCATCATTGCTACATAAGGTGAAAGATGTCCCTAACGCAAGGGAAAATACTTATCTTAGTTGTATGTATGTAAACGCCAGAAGCATTACTAGTAAAAAGGGTGAACTAGAAATACTTGCAGCAAGCAAACAGTATGATATTATAGGCATTACTGAAACTTGGTGGGATGAATCTCATGATTGGACAGTCAATTTAGAGGGCTATACACTGTTTAGGAGAGACAGACTAAATAAAAAGGGTGGAGGGGTGTGTCTTTACGTAAAGCCGTTTTTAAAACCTGATATACGGGAAGATATTCAGGAGGGGACTGTAGACACTGTCGAGACATTATGGGTAGAAATTGCATGCAGGGAAAAAGGAATAAAAAAGTTAGTATTGGGTGTATGCTATAGGCTGCCTGGTATCAATGCATCTGATGAGGAATTGTTACTAAAGCAAATTGAAAGAGCAGCAGGAGTAGGAGACATAGTAGTGATGGGAGATTTTAACTATCCAGAGATAAACTGGAAAAACGATTCATGTGATACTGCTAGGGGCAATATGTTTTTAAACACACTTAATGATAACTACTTAGTCCAACTAATTGAGGAACCAACTAGGTACAATGCAATCTTAGACCTGGTATTAACAAACAATGGGGATTTGGTATCAGGTATTATAGTAGGGGAACCCATAGGAAACAGCGACCACAATATGGTCACATTCAATATCCGTTTCCATAAACAGCCCTATACTGGCTCAACTAGGACTCTAAACTTTAGCAAAGCAAATTTTTGAAAAGATGAGGGTATTTTTCAGGGATATTGAATGGGAAGGTTTGTTTTTAGGAAAAAATACTACGGAGAAATGGGAGGTACTAAAATTCCTGCTAGCTAAAAAATACACTCAAATTTATTCCTATGAGCAGCAAAAAAAGGAATAAAAATCATAAACCAATGTGGCTTAACAAAAAGATTAAGGAATTTATGGGCAAGAAAAGGCGAGCATTTAAAAAATACAAATCTGACGGGGAAGCAGAGTCATTTCAGCACTATAAGGAATGTAACAAAATTTGCAAAAAGGAAATAAGAGCGGCTAAAATAGAAACTGAAAAACTAGTAGCAAAGGAAAGCAAAGCGAATCCCAAAAAATTCTTTAAATACATTAATAGCAAGAGATTAAAGAAGGAGACTATAGGCCCTTTAAAAGACAAGTTGGGAGTCTTGAGCAAAAATTATAATGACATAGCGGACACACTAAATGAGTTTTTTTCAACAGTATTCACTAGAGAGGACCCAATTCAGGGACTGACACACAATCTCAATAATGAGAATATCCCACTGATAGGTACTTATTTAAGCGAGGAAGTAGTCTGTGACCGATTAAAACATTTAAAGATTAATAAATCACCAGGGCCCGATGGTATTCACCCAAGGGTTCTAATGGAGCTTCACTCTGAACTGGCAAAACCGCTATCTTTGATCTTTAAGGATTCAGTTATATCAGGTATGGTTCCCAAAGACTGGCGTATAGCGGAAGTAGTGCCTATATTCAAAAAGGGAAGTAAAGCTGAACCAGGTAATTATAGACCAGTTAGTCTTACATCTATAGTGGGGAAAGTATTGGAAGGTATTCTAAGAGATAGTATTCAGAAGTTCCTTGAAGTCAATAAGGTCATTAAAAGGAATCAACATGGGTTTATGAAGGACAGATCCTGTCAAACCAACTCACTTGGCTTTTATTAAACAGTAAGCGCAAACCTAGATCAGGGTAATGACGTGGATGTAATCTTTTTAGACTTTGCCAAAGCGTTCGATACTGTACCACACATGAGACTTATCTACAAGCTACAAGAATCAGGGCTAGGAAGCACAATATGCACTTGGGTCAAAAACTGGTTAGATAATAGGGAGCAGCGCGTTGTGGTTAATGGATCTTTTTCAACTTGGACTGAAGTGCTAAGTGGTGTGCCGCAAGGCTCAGTATTAGGACCGCTATTGTTCAATATTTTCATTAATGACCTAACAGAAGGTCTAGAGAGCATGGTGTCAATTTTTGCAGATGATACCAAATTGTGTAAGGCTATTAAAACAGAGGAGGATGCCGAGTCTCTTCAGAACGACTTAGTTAAATTAGAAGCATGGGCAGCCAAATGGAGAATGCGCTTCAACACAGACAAGTGTAAGGTAATGCACTGTGGTAACAAGAACAAAAATTACACCTACCTACTAAATGGGGTATAATTAGGGGATTCTGTACTGGAAAAGGACTTAGGTGTCCTCATAGATAGCAAGCTAAGCAGTAGTACCCAAAGTAGGACTGCAGCAAAGAAGGCTAATAAGATATTAGCATGCATAAAACGGGGTATTGATGCTAGGGACGAGAGTATTATACTCCCGTTATATAAATCACTAGTGAGGCCACACCTTGTACTGTGTACAATTCTGGGCACCGTACTACAAAAAGGATATCCTGGAGCTAGAAAAGGTACAGAGGAGGGCGACCAAACTAATTAAGGGCATGGAGACGATGGAATACAAGGAAAGGCTTGAAAGACTAGGCATGTTTACATTGGAAAAGCGGAGACTAAGAGGGGATATGATCAACATCTACAAATATATAAGGGGACAATACACAGAGCTTGCGCGGGACCTGTTTTTGGTTAGATCAACACAGAGGACTCATGGACACTCGCTCAGGTTAGAGGAGAGGAGATTCCGCACAATACGTCGTAAAGGCTTTTTCACGGTAAGGACAATACGTGTTTGGAATTCCCTGCCCGAGGGAGTTGTAATGGCGGAATCTGTCAACACTTTTAAGAATGGGTTAGATAAATTCCTAATGGATAAGGATATCCAGGGGTATGGTGCATAGTCATGCATTATAGTTACTATAAATAGGGATAAAATGCAACGGCTGACAGCAGCATCAGTCAGAAATTTTAGTCAAATCATCATGCAAAGGAGACCACAAATAGGTTGAACTCGATGGACAATTGTCTTTTTTCAACCTCAGATACTATGTTACTATGTTACTATGGGAGTAGTGCATAACAAAAGTAATGATAATGCCCCACAGCTTAGTACTTGTTTGAGTGAGGAAGTAGTCTGTGCAGGGCCGGCAACAGAAATCTTTGGGCCAGGTACAGTGATATCTCTGGGGCCCCCTCAGAATATATATATAAATACCGCAACTACCACCGAAGTGGAAGGTGCACTCTCGCTGAAATCAGTCTACGAATCCAATGGTTGATTCAACCATTGGATTCGTAGACTGATTTCAGCGAGAGTGCACCTTCCACTTCGGTGGTAGTTGCGGTATATTGGTGGCCATATATGGTCATTAGGAGCACCCGCATACTTACTTTTATGTATTGATGAGAGTGCAGGACATTCTGTGGATATATATATATATATATATATATATATATATACATATAGCGCAAAGGAATTTGCTGCGTGATACAATAAACTGTTATTATATAAATTAATATGTTTATCTACAGTATACACATATAAATATGTGAATCTCACCTTCCTTCCTCACACTCCACGGTCTGTCTCTCCCCAATAACTCCATGCTGATTCCCAGCTCCCCCACCCCATCCCAAAGTCCTGTATCCCTTCACCAATTCACTCTTACTCTGGGATGAGACTCACCTGTGCTGCACTCCCCAATATCCAAATCCGAACACCACACAGCAGGTACCATGCGGCACTCAAAACCCACCAGAAAATGCCAGCGCAGGTCATGAGAATCCTGGCCAGCAGAGCTGCTGCCATGTCCCGTAACTGTCTTCAACAGAGCTGGACCCTGAAGAGCGGGCACACACTCATGCCACACAGTCACTGTGTGGTTCTCTGCCCTATTTGGACAAGACTGCTCACATCCCTGTCAGACACTAAGTGACATATACTTGGGGCCCCTCTGATCCTTGGGGCCTGGTACAGGTGTCCCCTTTGACCCCCCCATCACCAGCCCTGAGTCTGTGAGCAACTAAGCAAAATTAAGATTATTAAATCCCCTGGTCCAGATGGACTTCACCCAAGGGTTCTTATGGAGCTAAACTTAGAACTAGCAAGGCCATTATATTTGATTTTCTATGATTCAATTACATCAGGCATGGTACCAAAGGACTGGCATATAGCAGAGGTAGTGCCAATATTTAAAAAGGGAATTAAAACTCATCCTCCAAGAACCGAACCCACCCAAACATTGAAATCTGAGCAGGGATCCGAGCCCAGCTCTGGTTTTCCCACTAGACTCAGATCCAAAAGCAAGGTAAAATGTCATCATTTCACTGTCGGATTCTCGCAGGTTTTGGATCCTATATAAGTCCCCGTGCATCGGTGCCATCTACATTCCGGCATTGGAGATTGTACAGTGTACATGTGCTGCCTGTCTGTGCTTTGCTGTATGCTATTCTTTAAGAAGGGCTGTCTGAACATAAGGAAGGGGCTGCTGTGGTACTCTGGTGTACACAAGGGGCTGCTGCAGTGGTGCTCTGTCCATAAAATGGGTGCTTTGGGTGTCCATAAACTGGGGCTGTACAGTGTACATGTGCTGCCAGTCAGTGCTGTGCTGTGTGCTATTCTTTAAGGTGCTGTCTGAATTTAAGGAAGGGGCTGCTGTGGTACTCTGCTGTCCACAAGGGGCTGCTTCAGGGGTGCTCTGTCCATAAACTGGGGCTATCTGACTGTAAGGGGCTGCTCTATCTGTCAATCAAGGGCTATGTCCTCCAGGGGTGCAGTGTGTGATATAAAAAATAATAATACATATTTCTGACTCATTTCTGTGATACTGTTGGTGAAGCTAAACCGCAGTGTGTAATACTATATATTTTGGACTCATTTATGCGACACTGTAACCGCAGGTGTGTGATATAAAAAATAATACATATTTCTAACTCATTTTTGCAACACTGTTGGTGAAGCTAAACCGTAGTGTGTTATAATATATATTTCTGACTCATTTGTGCGACACTGTAACCGCCGGTGTATGATATAAAAAAAATAATAATACATATTTCTGACTCATTTGTGTGACACTGTCAGTGAAGCTAAACCGCAGTGTGTAATAATATATATTTCTGACTCATTTGTACAACACTGTCGGTGAAGCTAAACCGCAGTGCGTAATAATATATATTTTTGACTCATTTGTGCGACACTGTTACTGTACCCAACTTCATGTTTATAGAAATGAAGGACAAACAATTGAAAGATCAGGAACCACTTACTACTACTAGTGCTGAAGCTGCTGCCACTAGTCATGACAATGCAAGTCCGTCAACATCATCCGCTAAAGTCGATGCCCAATGGTGTAGAGGGCATGTAAAATCAAAGAAGCAATATTTTACGGTGATAAATAAAAAAAGTAAAGTTAGCTGATGAGAAATGATAAATTGGCAATATGTCATTCACTACATAAAGTGACAAGGAAAGGTTAAGGCCTTGGCCTGTGTTTATGACTGGTGGTTCTGTGTCTCATAATGATGATGTAAGCTCTGCTCCCTGTAGAAGAGTTAAAAAAATTAAACTTGGCCAAGGAACCAACTGTGCATTCAGAAATATCACCAATCCCCAAGGAGAGTCCAAGTGTGTTCGTGGATGCGATGTATAATCCTGACCTTTCCAATACTGTACAGGTAGAGGAGGCTCTTTCCACCATTTGCATGCCCTCTGCAAGTGTATGGAGGAGCAGCGCCAGTCAACGTGTTGACATTGAGATTGAGGATGTCACTGTAGAAGTACACCAGGATGAGGAGGATATTGGTGTAGCTGGCGCTAATGAGAATGTTGACGATGAGGATTTTGATGATGGGGATGTGGTTTGTTTATATAAGGCACCAGTGGAGACAGTTTTTGCCCATGGTATGAAAAAGCCCATTATCATGTCTGGAAAAAAGACAAAAACATCCACCTATTCTGTGTGGAATTATTTTTTCACAAACCCAGACAATAACTGTCTAGCCATCTGTGGCCTTTGTAAAGAATTTGTAAGTAGAGGTAGGGACCTTAACCACCAAGGAACCTCCTCCCTGCTATGCCACTTGCAGGACATACATCACAAGATGACACATTCAGAGGCTTCGGCTAAGAACATAACCAGTCCAGTGATACCTAGCTCTCTTTTCTCTGTTGGATCCAAACGCCTGCAATCCCCACCACCAACACCCTCATCGTCAATTTCCTCCTCAATCAGGATCGGAAGTAGTCCTGTATCCAATTTCATAGGCATAACTGACTCCTATCCAGGATTCCTCCGGAGGATCCTAATGTGCTACACCTACTGCTGCTGCTGTTGCTGATGGGATTCGATCTTCATCCCAGAAGGGGACCAGGAAGACTACTTGTACTTTAACAAAACAATTGACTGTTCAACAATCATTTGCAAGGAAGATGAAGCATGACAGCAGTCACCCAGTTGGAAAGCGGATTACTGAGGCCATAACAACTATGCTGGCTTTAGATGTGCATCCAGTATCCACCATTAGTGCAGTGGGATTTAGACAGTTGTTTGACGTACTGTGTCCCTGGTACCAAATCCCGTCTAGAGTCCACTTCACTAGACAAGCAATTCACAGCCTGTACAAGGACATTAAAAAAAGTGTTATTAGTGTTCTCAGAAATGCAGTTGTACCCACTGTCCACTTAACCATGGATATGTGGACAAGTATAACAGGGCAAACTAAAGACTACATGACTGTGACAGCCCACTGGGTAGATGTATTGCCTTCCACAGCACCAACAGCAGCATCTCACAAATGCCAACTCATTCAGAGGCAAACTACGCTGTGTATCATCGGTTTCAGTAAGAGGCACAATGCTGAGAACCTCTTAGAAAAATTCAGGGAAATCATTGTACAATGGCATACCCCACTTGGACTCTCCTCGGGATTTGTGATATCTGACAATGCCACTAATATTGTGAAAGCATTACATATAAGCAAACTAACGAATTAATTAATTTGGTGGTGCAGAATTTTTTTATTAAGGACATTTGTGTGCCGGAGATGCTGTCGGTGGCCAGAAAAATTTGGGGACATTTTCGAAATTCAGCAACTGCATGTCAAAGACTGGAGCACCAGCAAACACTCTTGAATTTGCTCTGCCATCACCTAAAGCAAGAGATAGTAAAAAGGTGGAATTCAATCAGGATTCAGGAGAAGACATAGCACTGAAATAGCCCTGGTGTGTGTGTTAAATTATCTTCTGACGGCAAGAGATAGAGGTGACTGTTCAATATTAATCCTTCTGGATCTCTCTACAGCATTTGATACCGTGGACCATGGGCTTCTGATTGAGTGACTGATACATTTTTGTGGACTGGATGGCACAGTCCTAAGCTGGTTCAAATCATTTCTCACAGGCAGGTCACAGAGAGTATCATCTGGATTATACTCATCACCACCAGTGCCATTGCCATGTGGTGTCCCACAAGGTTCTCTACTATCCCCCATGCTTTTTGCAGTATACATGCTCCCGCTGGGTGAAATAACCAGGCGCCATGGGCTAGTCTACCACTGCTATGCAGATGATACACAACTGTACTTGTCCTTTGCACTGATAACCCAATAGCAACCCTAAATGGCTGTCTAGCTGAACTCCAGGAGTGGATGAGTGCTATTTGGCTGCGACTGAACCCAGATAAAATAGAGGTCCTTATGATAGGACCGCAACATCAAAGGACAAGACTGCAGCATAGCCAACCAACTGGACTTATCCTTGGGGATTCAGAATTACAAACCACTGATCGTGTGCGGAATCTTGGCGTTGTCCTGGATGGTGGCTTGACACTTAAACATCAGATATCAGCCACAATCAAATCCTCATTCTTTCACCTGAGGAACATAGCCAGAATCAAGCACTTAATTCCCTCAGATGATCTGCCAAAAGTCATCCACGCATTTGTATCATCTCGATTAGACTACTGTAATGCCCTCTACCTTGGTCTCCCAGCAAAAGAATTGCACCGCTTACAGCTGGTGCAAAACACAGCTGCTAGGCTGTTAACCGACCAGCCGCGTTCTAGCCACATAACACCCATACTCTACTCCCTTCACTAGCTGCCTGTAAGATGGCGAATCATCTTCAAGATTGGCTTACTGAATTTCAAAGCACTACATGACCAGGGCCCAAGGTACCTGAAGCAGCTACTGACCCTGTACTGCCCCACTCGATTACTGCGATCTGTAGATGAACCTAGAATCTCCCGTAATTCATATGGGGGTCGAGCTTTTAGTCATGTGGCTCCGACTCTATGGAACTCACTTCCCCGCACAGTGCGAGAGGCCCCAACTATAGAATCGTTCAAAAGTAGACTTAAGACTTTCCTTTTTACTGAAGCATTCCCATAATTGTCCCTTTAGTATCTCCATGCCTTCTGTATTTTATGAAAAGCTGTTCTGTACTTCATTATTTTCTGTACTATATCATGCTATGTATCTGTTAAGCGCCTTGAGTCCTATTGGAGAAAGAACACTATATAAATAAAATTATTATTATTATTATTATTATTATTATTATTATTATTATAATTCTACCCTTTATATGCTTCAGCGGATGGAGGAGCAGCAAAAGGCCATTCAAGCCTACACATCCACCTATGACATAGTGAAAGGAGCGGGACGGCACCTGAGTCAAGCACAGTGGAGAATAATTTACGTGTTGTACAAGGTTCTCAAACCCTTCGAAGTTGCCACATGTGAAGTTAGTTCAGACACTGCCAGCTTGAGTCAGGTCATTCCCAACATCAGGCTTTAGCAAAAGCAGCTGGAGAAAGTGAAGGAGGAGCTGAAATGGAGCGATTCCGCTAAGTATGTCGGATTTGTAGATCAAGCCCTTAATTTGCTTTGCCAGGATTCAAGGGTCATCAATCTCTTGAATCAGATCACTATATTTTGGCGACCGTACATGATCCTAGGTTTAAGTCATATATTGTGTCGTTCTTTCCCACTTGCACAAGTCTGCAGAGATACAAAGAGCTGTTGGTGAGAAAATTGTCAGCTCAAGTAGCACGTGACACGGCAACATCTCCTCTTTAATTTTCTCTGGCAACTGCGGCTGTGAGGAAAAAAAACAATTTCCAAAAAGACCCACTGACTATGATAAACATCACTCAAGAAAGATTTTTAATATCTGATCCGGACTGAAGGAGCTACCTACAATACTGACATGTCTACTATCACTGCATATGATGCTTTCACCATTGAAAGAATGGTTGATGATGATTATTTCAGTGATAGCATCCAAATAGGCATGTCAGACAGTGCATTTCAATAGTGACAGGAAAAATTAAGATTTTACTCACCGGTAAATCTATTTCTCGTAGTCCGTAGTGGATGCTGGGAACTCCGTAAGGACCATGGGGAATAGACGGGCTCCGCAGGAGACTGGGCACTCTAAAAGAAAGATTAGGTACTATCTGGTGTGCACTGGCTCCTCCCTCTATGCCCCTCCTCCAGACCTCAGTTAGGACACTGTGCCCGGAAGAGCTGACACAATAAGGAAGGATTTTGAATCCCGGGTAAGACTCATACCAGCCACACCAATCACACCGTATAACTCGTGATACTATACCCAGTTAACAGTATGAAATATAACTGAGCCTCTCAACAGATGGCTCAACAATAACCCTTTAGTTAGGCAATAACTATATACAAGTATTGCAGATAATCCGCACTTGGGATGGGCGCCCAGCATCCACTACGGACTACGAGAAATAGATTTACCGGTGAGTAAAATCTTATTTTCTTTGACGTCCTAGTGGATGCTGGGAACTCCGTAAGGACCATGGGGATTATACCAAAGCTCCCAAACGGGCGGGAGAGTGCGGATGACTCTGCAGCACCGAATGAGAGAACTCAAGGTCCTCCTCAGCCAGGGTATCAAATTTGTAAAATTTAGCAAACGTGTTTGCCCCTGACCAAGTTGCAGCTCGGCAAAGTTGTAAAGCCGAGACCCCTCGGGCAGCCGCCCAAGATGAGCCCACTTTCCTTGTGGAATGGGCTTTTACTGATTTAGGGTGCGGCAATCCAGCCGCAGAATGCGCAAGCTGAATTGTGCTACAAATCCAGCGAGCAATAGTCTGCTTAGAAGCAGGAGCACCTAGTTTGTTGGGTGCATACAGGATAAAAAGCGAGTCAGTTTTCCTGACTCCAGCCGTCCTGGAAACATAAATTTTCAAGGCCCTGACTACGTCCAGTAACTTGGAATCTTCCAAGTCCCTAGTAGCCGCAGGCACTACAATAGGTTGGTTCAAGTGAAAAGCTGATACCACCTTAGGGAGAAACTGGGGACGAGTCCTCAATTCTGCCCTATCCATATGGAAAATCAGATAAGGGCTTTTACATGACAAAGCCGCCAATTCTGACACACGCCTGGCCGAAGCCAAGGCCAATAACATGACCACTTTCCACGTGAGATATTTCAGATCCACAGTTTTAAGTGGCTCAAACCAATGTGATTTCAGGAAACTCAACAACACGTTGAGATCCCAAGGTGCCACAGGAGGCACAAAAGGGGGCTGAATATGTAGCACTCCCTTTACAAATGTCTGAACTGCAGGCAGTGAAGCCAGTTCTTTCTGGAAGAAAATCGGCAGAGCCGAAATCTGGACCTTAATGGAACCCAATTTTAGGCCCATCACTCCCAACTGTAGGAAGTGCAGAAAACGACCCAGCTGAAATTCCTCAGTAGGGGCCTTCCTGGCCTCACACCACGCAACATATTTTCGCCAAATACGGTGATAATGGTTTGCGGTTACTTCTTTCCTAGCTTTTATCAGCGTAGGAATGACTTCCTCCGGAATGCCCTTTTCCTTTAGGATCCGGAATTCAAACGCCATGCCGTCAAATGCAGCCGCGGTAAGTCTTGGAACAGACAGGGCCCCTGCTGTAGCAGATCCTGTCTGAGCGGTAGAGGCCATGGGTCCTCTGCTATCATTTCTTGAAGTTCTGGGTACCAAGCTCTTCTTGGCCAATCAGGAACCACGAGTATCGTTCTTACTCCTCGCCTTCTTATTATTCTCAGTACCTTTGGTATGAGAGGCAGAGGAGGGAACACATACACCGACTGGTACACCCACGGTGTCACTAGAGCGTCCACAGCTATCGCCTGAGGGTCCCTTGACCTGGCGCAATATCTCTTTAGCTTTTTGTTGAGGCGGGACGCCATCATGTCCACCTGTGGCCTTTCCCAATGGTTTACCAACAGTTGGAAGACTTCTGGATGAAGTCCCCACTCTCCCGGGTGTAGGTCGCGTCTGCTGAGGAAGTCTGCTTCCCAGTTGTCCACTCCCGGAATGAACACTGCTGACAGTGCTAAGACGTGATTTTCCACCCATCGGAGAATCCTTGTGGCTTCTGCCATCGCCATCCTGCTTCTTGTGCCGCCCTGTCGGTTTACATGGGCGACTGCCGTGATGTTGTCTGATTGGATCAGTACCGGCTGGTTTTGAAGCAGGGGACTTGCCTGACTTAGGGCATTGTAAATGGCCCTCAGTTCCAGAATATTTATGTGTAGGGACGACTCCTGACTTGACCAAAGTCCTTGGAAATTTCTTCCCTGTGTGACTGCCCCCCAGCCTCGAAGGCTGGCATCCCTGGTCACCAGGACCCAGTCCTGTATGCCGAATCTGCGGCCCTCTAGAAGAAGAGCACTCTGCAGCCACCACAGCAGAGACACCCTGGTCCTTGGAGACAGGGTTATCAGCCGATGCATCTGAAGATGCGATCCCGACCACTTGTCCAAGAGGTCCCACTGAAAGGTTCTTGCATGGAACCTGCCAAATGGAATTGCTTCGTATGAAGCTACCATTTTTCTGAGGATTCGTGTGCAGTGATGCACCGATACCTGTTTTGGTTTCAGGAGGTCTCTGACTAGAGATGACAGCTCCTTGGCTTTCTCCTGCGGGAGAAACACTTTTTTCTGTTCTGTGTCCAGAACCATCCCCAGGAACAGTAGGCGTGTGGAAGGAACCAGCTGTGGAATGTTTAGAATCCATCCGTGCTGTTGTAGCACTTCCCGAGATAGTGCTACTCCGACCAACAACTGCTCCTTGGACCTCGCCCTTATAAGGAGAACGTCCAAGTACGGGATAATTAAAACTCCCTTTTTCGAAGGAGTATCATCATTTCTGCCATTACCTTGGTAAACACCCTCTTTGCCGTGGACAGTCCAAACGGCAGTGTCTGGAATTGGTAATGGCAATCCTGTACCACAAATCTGAGGTACTCCTGGTGAGGATGGTAAATGGGGACATGCAGGTAAGCATCCTTGATGTCCAGGGATACCATGTAATCCCCCTCGTCCAGGCTTGCAATAACCGCCCTGAGCGATTCCATCTTGAACTTGAATTTTTTTATGTATGTGTTCAAGGATTTCAAATTTAAAATGGGTCTCACCGAACCGTCCGGTTTCGGTACCACAAACAGTGTGGAATAGTAACCCCCTCCTTGTTGAAGTAGGGGCACCTTGACTATCACCTGCTGGGAATACAGCTTGTGAATTGCCTCTAGCACAGCCTCCCTGCCCGAGGGAGTTGTCGGCAAGGCAGATTTGAGGAAAACGGTGGGGGGGAGACATCTCGAATTCCAGCTTGTACCCCTGAGATACTACTTGAAGGATCCAGGGATCCTGTGAGTGAGCCCACTGATCGCTGACATTTTTGAGGCGGCCCCCCACCGTACTTGGCTACGCCTGAGGAGCCCCCGTGTCATGCGGTGGGCTCAGAGGAAGCGGGGGAAGAATTTTGATTCTGGGAACTGGCTGACTGGAGCAGCTTTTTCCCTCTTCCCTTGTCTCTGTGCAGAAAGGAAGCGCCTTTGACCCGCTTGCTTTTCTGAAGCCGAAAGGACTGTACCTGATAATACAGTGCTTTCTTAGGCTGTGAGGAAACCTGAGGTAAAAAAAATTCTTCCCAGCTGTTGCTGTGGATACGAGGTCCCAGAGACCATCCCCAAACAATTCCTCACCCTTATAAGGCAGATCTATGTGCCTTTTTAAAGTCAGCATCACCTGTCCAGTGTCGGGTCTCTAATACCCTCCTGACAGAATGGACATTACATTAATTCTGGATGCCAGCCGGTAAAATATCCCTCTGTGCATCCTTCATATATAAGACGACGTCTTTAATATGCTCTTATGTTAGCAAACTAGTATCCCTGTTTGACAGGGTCACAGACCACGCTGCAGCAGCAATATCTGCAGGTCTCAGTCTAGTACCTGAGTGTGTAAATACAGACTTCAGGATAGCCTCCTGCTTTTTATCAACAGGTACCTTCAAAGTGGCCGTATCCTAAGACGGCAGTGCCACCTTTTTTGACAAACGTGTGAGCGCCTTATCCACCCTAGGGGATATCTCCCAGCGTAACTTATCCTCTGGCGGGAAAGGGTACGCCAACAGTAACGTTTTAGAAATTACCAGTTTCTTATCGGGGGAACCCACGCTTTTTCACACACTTCATTCACTCATCTGATGGGGGAACAAAACACTGCCTGCTTTTTCTTCCCAAACATAAAACCCTTTTTTAGTGGTACAAAACAATATAATAACAGCGCTACCAGGTGCTGATTACCAAATCATTAAATAATGTTTAATAAAAATCAATTAATGTCATAAACACATATTAAAATCAAATATAATAAAACAAGCAGTGCCAATGATTGATTCCTTTAATTGTCGGGGTTACCCTAAGGAATTAGTAAGAAAAGCTTTTGAGGAAGTCTCGGAGTTAGACAGAGAGACACTCATTTTTGGGGAAAAGAAGAAGACAGATTTTCAGTACAAGGATGTAGCCTTCATCACTAAATATAATAGTAGATCTGGAGAAATTAAACAAAGTTTTGGTCGAAATTATAATATCTTGAAGCAGGATCCTCTTTTAAAAGATGACTTACCTTGTATTCCGAAAGTTATTTTCAAAAAGAATAGATCGCTTAAAACTATGCTGGCCCCGAGTATGCTTAAAAATGATCCCGGTTTGAGTAGAAAATCTGGGGAAGGAGGATGGTTGGCCACCAGAACTATGGGATTCTTTAAGTGTGGGAAAACGAGGTGTACTACCTGTACCCACACTATGAATCGAACAAAAATCATTACTATAGATTCAGATAAAGATATATACAGTATAAAAAGTTTCATTAACTGTGACACTGATTGGGTGATCTATATGTTACACTGTGGTTGCAATATGAGGTATATTGGTAGGACTACGCGTCCCCTAAAAATTAGATTTATGGAACACCGCAGTAATGTCATAAATAAAAAATTAGACCACAGTGTATCTCGACACTTTTTTGAGTGTCATCAAGGGGACCCCAGCTCATTAAAAGTCACTGGTTTGGAACAGATCATAAAAACGAAACGAGGAGGTGACAGGTTCAAAACCCTTTGTAGACAAGAGGTTTACTGGATATTTAAACTTAATTCCCTACATCCCCATGGTCTCAATGAAGCAATGGAACTGAATGCGGTTCTATGATTCATCCTTTTTTGTACAGTCATCTTGATTAATGGGGTTGTTTGTTTAGGTAGGTCCTTATATTTAGAGCAAGGGGCATCATCATCTTTGAGAAGTTAATTCTTCTTACAAATATGCTCAGGTTTTATAAATATTACTTGGAATGGGGGTACATATAAATAAGTTCCATATTTCAATGGAATAAACAATCTATTATAGAGGTTGTTCCAAGAAAAGATGGAGTTTGACCTTGTGTTCTCATTTATTAATATAATTATTATTATTATTATTATTATTATTATTATTATTATTGTTTTCATTTATTTATTTATGATTTATCAATTATTATTTCTTTTATTTTTTTATTCATTTTTATTTTTATTTTCAGTTTATTTTATTTAGATCATGTTTGTCAGATTAGAAAATACAACTTATATGTGTATAACACTTATGCTGTGTATATAATCTTATTTAGATAGTTTTGTTGGATTCTGTAACCGTATTTATTCATTTAATATTCATCTCAGAATGTATAAGAACAAAGAAGTTTTACACTTATCATGTGGGGCGTCATGTCTGGATTATCTTTTGGTTTTTTATACAACCATATCTATAATTTGTGAAGCCTTATAAGAGTTAGAAGGGCCACCCTCTCTGTTTTTTGCTGTTGCTCTATCACGTGACTGTATGTACGTCACGGGTCCCCGTCCGATCATGTGACTATACCCATGTGATCGGAGGTATAATAATATTGATGATCCATAGTTCCGGGGTAAAAACAAAAAACAAAAGGTTTCACTATCAGGGTTTCAACGTCACGTAGCAGAGTCCGATCACGTGATTAAAAACACGTGACCGGAAGGATGACGTCACTGGATATCCGAGTAAGAGTATAGTTATATTGAAGTGGGAATAAGGATTACACCGTCACTATAGCAACCTGTCCGATCACGTGTCTGTAAACACGTGACCGGAAGTATGACGTCGTCCAAAATCCAAATATGGGCATGGACATCCGAGAGCCTGAATGGTGTTTATATGGTTACTATAGTAACGTTCCCTGTTGGTGGATTAGAGCCTATAATAAGGGACAAAGCGGTCATGTGATCAAGATCACATGATCGTTATTTTGAATATGCTGTATAAAAAAGTCCTTTTTAAGTGGTTTATTTACTTCGTTTTTTAATTAGAAGATATGTAGATTATAAAGTCTGGTCTCCTGCTGCTTCCTAGATAATTTGAGATTGTTTTTTTAAAAAATGTATATAACCAATGTTGGTTCAGGTGCTGATTATTTTTCATTAAATCCCCTATATAAGGGGAAGTGAGCCTCTAGTACACTACCTTTGATAAAGCTGCCAAATAGACAGTGAAACGCGTTAGGTTGCCAGTCCATGACCAGGACGTCGCCAAGGCCAGTGAGTCTATGGAATCCAACATCCATTGCTACTTCTAAAGTTGGATTTTGACGTTTGGGACGACCCGCAGTGGTCCACAGAGCTTTGATCCATCTCACGCTCACCCATCCGGAGACCGATCCATACCTGTGGACATTCAATAAAAAGGGAGAACCGCCATTCATATTTGCGCAGGACAGAATTATCATCACCGCGCTAGGTGGGATTCCCTGCCTTTTTCCACTTGGGATCTGGTAACTATTACACGGCTATCCATGCAGGATATGATATTCTAACGCAGTGGAATACTCATTACTATCTGGCCTTAACAAGAGTCCATGGAAAGTTCTCCATTTGGTCATATCACTGGCACATGAGGCTTGTTTTATTATATTTGATTTTAATATGTGTTTATGACATTAAGTGATTTTTATTAAACATTATTTAATGATTTGGTAATCAGCACCTGGTAGCGCTGTTATTATATTGTTTTGTGTTTCTATATGTTGTGACTGACTATCACCTTGATTTAACAGCTGCTTTAGGAACACAGCTCTGTTAAAGCGCCTGTCAATTAAATATATACCTATTTATTGGTATATTTTTTAATTCTTTTTGCCCCTTTTTTAGTGGTACTTGGGTTAATGTCAGAAATGTGTAACACATTTTTTATTGCCGGGATCAAGTCACGGATGTTCCTAGTGGATTGTGTATATGTCTCAACCTCGTCGACACTGCAGTCAGACTCCGTGTCGACATCTGTGTCTGCCATCTGAGGGAGCGGGCGTTTTTGAGCCCCTGATGGCCTTTGAGACGCCTGGGCAGGCGCGGGCTGAAAAGCCGGCTGTCCCATAGCTGTTACGTCATCCAGCCTTTTATGTAAGGAGTTGACACTGTCGGTTAATACCTTCCACCTATCCATCCACTCTGGTGTCGGCCCCACAGGGGGCGACATCACATTTATCGGCATCTGCTCCGTCACCACATAAGCCTCCTCATCAAAACATGTCGACACAGCCGTACCGACACACCGCACACACACAGGGAATGCTCTGACTGAGGACAGGACCCCACAAAGCCCTTTGGGGAGACAGAGAGAGAGTATGCCAGCACACACCAGAGCGCTATATAATGTGGGGATTAACACTATAACTGAGTGAATTTTCCCCAATAGCTGCTTGTATATACAATATTGCGCCTAAATTTAGTGCCCCCCCCCCCTCTCTTTTTAACCCTTTGAGCCTGAAAACTACAGGGGAGAGCCAGGGGAGCTGTCTTCCAGCTGCACTGTGAAGAGAAAATGGCGCCAGTGTGCTGAGGGAGATAGCTCCGCCCCTTTTTCACGGACTTTTCTCCCGCTTTTTTATGGATTCTGGCAGGGGTATTTATCACATATATAGCCTCTGGGGCTATATATTGTGATTATTTTGCCAGCCAAGGTGTTTATATTGCCCTCAGGGCGCCCCCCCCCAGCGCCCTGCACCCATCAGTGACCGGAGTGTGAGGTGTACATGAGGAGCAATGGCGTACAGCTGCAGTGCTGTGCGCTACCTTGGTGAAGACTGAAGTCTTCTGCCGCTGATTTTCCGGACCATCTTCATGCTTCTGGCTCTGTAAGGGGGACGGCGGCGCGGCTCCGGGAACGAACACCAAGGACGGGTCCTGCGGTCGATCCCTCTGGAGCTAATGGTGTCCAGTAGCCTAAGAAGCCCAAGCTAGCTGCAAGCAGGTAGGTTCGCTTCTTCTCCCCTTAGTCCCTCGTTGCAGTGAGCCTGTTGCCAGCAGGTCTCACTGTAAAATAAAAAACCTAAAATAAACTTTCTTTCTAGGAGCTCAGGAGAGCCCCTAGTGTGCATCCAGCTCGGCCGGGCACAGAAATCTAACTGAGGTCTGGAGGAGGGGCATAGAGGGAGGATCCAGTGCACACCAGATAGTACCTAATCTTTCTTTTAGAGTGCCCAGTCTCCTGCGGAGCCCGTCTATTCCCCATGGTCCTTACGGAGTTCCCAGCATCCACTAGGACGTCAGAGAAAGAGGCAATTTGGAGGCACTTGCACAAACTGGCTTTGTTTTACTTAAGTTGCCCAGCTTCCAGTGTGTACTCAGGAAGAGTTTTTAGTGCAGCCGGGAACCTCGTCAGCAATCGGCATACTCAAAATGTGGAAAAGATTATGTTCATCAAAATGAATTAGAAATTCCATGAGGAAGACCTTTACCAGCAATTACCTCCAAAAAGTAAAGAGAGACCTTTGATGGTGGATTCCAGCAGGGATAATTAATAGTCTGTGAAGAAGAGGATGTACACACTGATGGGTGTGAGGAATCAGATGCTGATGACAACATTGTGCATATTTAAAGTACTAAAGCCAGTTTGTGCACTGCTCATTGCCAGCTTGTTTTGTGGGGGGTCCAAACCAATCTTTTCAGCAACAAGTGAAAGTCAATGTTACTGAAAAGATTGGTTTGCTAAGCTTTGCATGTCATGTTTAATATACAACATAAGGGTGGGTGGGAGGGCTCAAGGACAATTCCATTTTGCACCTCTTTTCTTTGCATTATGTGCTCTTTGGCATAGTTTATAAAACTGATATCCTTTCAGCCACTGCAATTCCACTCCTAGATGTGCCACGTGTTTGTGCCGCCTATCTCACTAAGCTTAGTGATCCAGCTACCTTGGTGCAACCTTTTGGCCTAAACTGGTGTGGCAGAAGAGGTACTTTGCCACCTGAAAACAACCATAGGGAATTAATAGTGGATTGGGCCACTGATAGAGTGGCTGGTGGAAGCTACACACAGGGTCCTGGGTGTAGATGGGATGTGTGGATGGACTGGGTTCCCATCCATTGGGCCCAGACCAGGTATGCTTCTTAGCCCATGAAGCTGCTTCATCAGCCAGCAACCTGAATAAAAGGTATTTGTTGTTTTTGCACAAGCCTGGAGTCAGTCGCTGGTGGAATATTTGCAGCAGAGTGCATTCTAGCAAGACTCCTGTTACACATGGCACCCGAACAGGGACCCTTCTGCTAGTTGTGTCACCCGTGACAGAGGACCCAACAGCCGCAAGGTAGTGGCACATGTACCAGCAAGCTCCCGACCAAGCTCAAGTCATGGGCATCAGTACCAGACCAAGGGTGTTGTAAGTAGTGGGTCAAAATTATATGTTTGATTATGGTGATTAAGGTTTGCATTGGCAGCAAAGGGGTTAAACAGGGTGCATGTACTGTTCTGTCTTAACTGCTTCGCACCATTCATTGAAAGTAGCTGTGTTGACTTGCTCTAAGAGGTTGCAAGCATCTGATAATTTATGACTGAATTTCATTTCCAAGCTTATTTTTACCTGTGCCTGCAAAATCTAGTAGAGGGAGTCTGGTGTCCCTGTTAATTAGCTCATTAAGACCAATCAAGCAAAGCTGAAACCTTTTATAAAGATGGATCTATTTAAATAGAGAAACTTTGTGGCACTATGTGTCCCAGCAATCCCTGAGTTCTGGTTTTTAAAGCCTGAAGGCAGAGCCGGCCCTAACCAATATGAAGCCCTAGGCAAGAATTTGGCTGGTGCCCCTAGCACCACCGCTAGTTCCGCCTCTGACCCTGCGCCCCTTTCTCAGCACCATCACCCCCCACCCATAGCAGTCCTTTTTCCCTACCCCCTGTAATTTAAATAAGAACAGTGTGCACATTCGGCGCACAGCCCAAAAAGGTATGTGTTTTTGCTGGCAAGGGGCATGGCCACACAATAGTAACCACAATTCAACTTATGACTCACAGTACTGCAACTTTATTCACAATTTATAATGCGAGTGTCCCTTCTTCACATTACATCACACAGTAGTACCACTTTACCTTATATATGTTACTCCTCACAGTAGTGCCCCTCATTCACATAACATCATACTGAATTGCTCCTTATTCACATTACACCACACCATATTGCTCCTTATTCACATAAGACCACACAGTAGTGGCCTTTCTATACATTACACCACACAGTAGAGCACCTTATACACATAATGCCACACATTGGTAATGCATTTATACACATAATACCACACAGTAATGCCCCTTAAACATATGACACACATTATTAATGTCCTTATAAACATAATGCGCCTTACACATTATGCCAACCCTTATTAATGCCCTTATACAGATAATTTCCCTTACACATATGCCGCACATTGTTAATGCCCTTATACACATAATGACACACATAGTGCACCTTACACATATGCCGCACATTATTAGTGCCCTTATACACATAATGACACACATAGTGCCCCTTTTATATACGTTACACATTATTAATGCCCTTATACACATAATGACACATATAGTTCCTGGCGTGAGTCAATTGGCAGCTCTGCTAACGTCGGGTGCCTATTTTTTATGAAAATGCATCACATTTGCATTGCTATGTGGCTAGGATGCACAAACAGCTTCTGCTGATTAAAATGATATGTGGCATGCCTATACAGTATATTGTGTGCGACTGTGGCTGTATCTGCATACAAAATGCTACAAACAGAATATAGGCATGCCGCATATCATTTTAATCAGCAGAAGCTGCTTGTGCCCCTAGGCATACCAGATGCCCTAGGCAATTGCCTAGTTTGCCTATGCCTAGGGCCGGCTCTGCCTGAAGGGAGAAGTTGTTTTTGCACTACCAGTGTAAGGTTATTTGTGCCCACTATGTACTTGTTACATTTCAGTGCTTTGCTAAAAACTTAATCTGTGGTTAAAAAAAAAAGGGAATAGGGTTTTTTTTCTTTTCCCTTCCATTTAGAGTTTACAAAAATAACAGGGTGAATAGAGATTTTCAGATTTACAGCATATTCTGAAGTGTCTATTCAAATGGGTAACAAAAAGAGAATTCATGCTAAAAAAAACAAAAGGTGCGACAGCTTGAATACCTCAGGTCAGGGACTTATGTGACCCTATTCAAGCCCCACAATTGGAGAGTGAAGTGGGGAGCTTATTGGGGAGTAATCCAGATCTTGGGGAAGATTTTAGCATGGAACCTTTTTGGTGTCACATGATAAGTGACCTTGAAAAGAATGTCCAATTAAAGGACCAGGAGCTAGAAGAAAAATGTGATTTTCTTCAAGAGCAGGTGAACACCTTAACGCAAAAGCTGGAGGAGAATGAATCTCTTTTGTCTGACTCTCTGACCAAATTGGGAAGGAGTAGAAAAGAGGTTGCCAAGCTCTCAGGCCAGGTGTCAGAGTTGCAGAAAACCTTGGCAAAGGCTAAAACCAGATCTGAAAACTTTGTAGTACATTTATTATTATTTATTATTTATTACCAGTTATTTATATAGCGCACACATATTCCGCAGTGCTTTACAGAGAATATTTGGCCATTCACATCAGTCACATCAGTACATAGCCAAGGACTATTAGAGAAAATCTCCTGTGACCAGACATGATATGGAAGTCTGGTGCTGGCCAATAAGGCTCTGTCGCAGGACTTGGCAGAGCTTCAGGAGGAGGTTTCTAAGCTAAAACCATTGGCTATGCCTAGTTTCAGTTCAGAGACTGGCGTAGCTACACCAATTGCAGAAGACGTTATGCCAAATGTTGGATCAGAGACATTATCAGCCGAAATGGAGATGCCATCTTCGGGGGAATTGACGCCAATGGTGGTGCAGGCTGCGGAAGATTGGTACCATACTGTAATGGAACCCGGCTATACTGGATTCCCTGTTCCATTCCAGAGCATGGAGGACCTGCAAGAGCCCATCGTAGAACTGGAAGTCTTATCTGAGCCGGAGATTGCTTCTGTTGAGATCTTGGAAACCCAGAATCTTTCTCCTATTGACGCGATGTACGTTCAGAAGTCAATCCCTGATGGGACATCACAGGTTCAGAAGCCCCCAGTTCTGGATATCCAGTACACATGTGAGACTTTCTCTGATGAATAACAGACAAAGACCATACCTTTGGAGGTGTCTCACCTACGTGAGCTAGTCATGGCTAAGCTAGTTGCAATACAGAAGTCTAATTCCAAAGTCATCCGGGAACCTGCTACTGAAGGAGTTCCACTCATGTATGTGTAGGATAAGGTGCAAGATTTCGATCTTAAGGTTGTTGCACCCCGGCATGATCCACCACGAGAGGCTCAAGATCCAATTGCTGAACTGGGACAGTTCATAGAGGATACACTAAGTAAGGAGCAAGAGCCTGTCTCAGAGGAATTGGTGCAGAGTCCCATTTCTGAGGTTTCTCTACCCAGGGAGAGTTCTCTATATGAGACACGAGAGCTGGAAAATTTAAGGAGAGAGTTCCAAAAGCTGGCCCTAAGTAATAGCCAGCTAAAAGAAACAGTGAAGGAGATTCCTAAACTACGGAGTCAAATAAGAGACTTGGACAAGAGAATCAAAATGGATTATGTGCCGGTCATAGTACAGCAGGAGACGGTGACTAGGGTCAAAGATGGGAGATCGGAGGATGAAGCAGTCGCTTTAATGAAGAAAATGTTATCAAAGCTGGAAAGACTGAAGGAAGCACTAAAAGTTCAACAAATTAAAGGACTTTCTGAGACTCAGGACCAATGCCTCACTCTGAGGGAAAGGGTGTGGGAAAAGTTGGACCATGACCTCAGAACAATTAAAGTCAGGGCAGAGACTAGGTGTTACCAGTGCCAAGAGCTTGGCCATAAACTGTGGAATTGTCCATATAGGCCAAGACCAGTGAGGGCCTGGGTGACTACTAGGCCCAGAGTGAACTTAAAAACCTTCCCCAGTCCAGAGTTGGTTAAGGTCAGGTATCACAAACACCCAGACAAGAATGAAGTGACTTCCTCAGTAGCCAGTAAATCCGAGACCAATAAGGGAAACATCCATAAAGGTGGAAAGGTGAAGAGGAGGGGAAGTTTAGTGGGCAACGGGAAGTTGTCCATAGAAGCAACCACTTCGGCCACTATGCCAAAGTGGAGGGAAAGGGAAGGTGGCACAGTGGAGTCGGTGCCACCAACCTTTAATGGAAATAGATTCCAAGGCCAGTTAAAAGGGCCTCAGGCATGTACTTGGGAGAGGAACTTGGGACCCAGGTGTATGGGCCCAGGTTATGTCCCAAAGATTTGTCAGCCCAAAATAATTGGCAAATGTGAAACCTTGCCAATGTCACATGCCACTTTTCTGAGCCAGGAAAAGCAGAGGGAAAGGATATGTGGCAGGAGAGGTACTTTGCCACCTGGAAACAACCATAGGGAATTAATAGTGGCTTGGGCCACTGATAGAGTGGCTGGTGGAAGCTACACACAGGGTCCTGGGGGTAGATGGGAAGTGTGGATGGACTGGGTTCCCATCCATTGGGCCCAGACCAGGTCTTATAGGCTTCTTAGCCCAAGAAGCTGCTTCATCAGCTAGCACCTGGCTGCTGGGTTTAAAGCAGAGTCTTTCCCATGAGTCAGGGCTCCTGATGGCAGTTAGTGCCCAGGTGATAGGTCTGCTAGGGACAGTGGGATCCGGAAGACTGGGGCACTAGTGTCAGGATGCCAGGGCCTGAAGGGTTCCTTTTTAAGTAAAAGGTAGTGAGGCAGGGCCTAACCTCCCTGGTTGTTTATACTAGAGACAGTGATCTTTGTTTTATGTGTATCTTTGTATTTGAGCAACCTGAATAAAAGGTATTTGTTGTTTTTGCACAAGCCTGGAGTCGGTCGCTGGTGGAATTTTTGTAGCAGAGTGCATTCCAGCAAGACTCCTGTTACACTGGATTAAAACAATATTGTGAGCTGCAAGGTGTTCAAAATAGACTGGAAATGAGTGGAAATGAATGTTATTGAGGTTAATAATACTGTAGGAACAAAAACACCCCCAAATTCTGTAATTTTAGCTGTTTTTATGTTTTTAAAAAAAAATCCAATCCAGATCCAAAACACAAAGGAGATCCACATCCAATACCAAAACCCAAAAAATGGCCCAGCGCACACCCCTACTGGTAACTATAGACCTTAAGTTTGACATCTATGGTGGGGAAAATATTAGAAGGAATAGTAAGGGATAGTATACAGGAGTACTTGGAGACCTCCAAGTTTATTAATAGGGACAGGTCATGTCAAACTAACTTAATTAGCTTCTATGAGAAAGTGGGCGATAATCTTGACCAGGGAAACACAGTGGATGTGGTCTATTTGGATTTTGCTAAAACCTTCTACACAGTGCCTCACATGAGGCTGATTTTCAAATTAAGTGAGCTTGGTCTAAGAAACACTGGGGGTAATTCCAAGTTGATTGCAGCAAGATTTTTGTTAGCAATTGGACAAAAGCATGGGGGTCATTCCGAGTTGTTCGCTCGTTATTTTTTTGTCGCAACGGAGCGATTAGTCGCTAATGCGCATACGCAATGTCCGCAGTGCGACTGCGCCAAGTAAATTTGCTATGCAGTTAGGAATTTTACTCACGGCATTACGAGGTTTTTTCTTCGTTCTGGTGATCGTAATGTGATTGACAGGAAGTGGGTGTTTCTGGGCGGAAACTGTCCGTTTTATGGGAGTGTGTGAAAAAACGCTACCGTTTCTGGGAAAAACGCGGGAGTGGCTGGAGAAACGGAGGAGTGTCTGGGCGAATGCTGGGTGTGTTTGTGACGTCAAACCAGGAAAGACAAGCACTGAACTGATCGCACTGGCAGAGTAAGTCTCGAGCTACTCAGAAACTGCACAGAGAAGTCTTTTCGCAATATTGCGAATCTTTCGGTCGCAATTTTGATAAGCTAAGATTCACTCCCAGTAGGCGGCGGCTTAGCGTGTGCAAATCTGCAAAAAGCAGCTTGCGAGCGAACAACTCGGAATGACCCCCCATGTGCACTGCAGGGGAGGCAGATATAACATGTGCAGAGAGAGTTAGATTTGGGTGTGGTGTGTTCAATCTGCAATCTAATTTGCAGTGTAAAAATAAAGCAGCCAGTATTTACCCTGCACAGAAACAAAATAACCCACCCAAATCTAACTCTCTCTGCACATGTTATATCTGCCTCCCCTGCAGTGCACATGGTTTTGCCCAATTGCTAAAAAAAAAAATCCTGCTGCGATCAACTTGGAATTACCCCCCATATTTGTACTTGGGTAAGTTATTGGCTGAATAAGAGGGAACAGTTAACAGTAATTGGCTGGATAACAGGGAATACTGCAAAGGTCCGTATTCTGGTCACTACTGTTCAACATATTTATTAATGACCAAGGAATAGGCCTGGAAAGCACAGTGTCAATATTTGCAGATGATACTAAACTGTGTAGGGTAATTAATTCTGACTTGGATGTTGAGTCTCTGCAGAATAACTTATTTAAACTGGAAGTTTGGGCAGCTAAATGGAGAATGAGGTGTAATATAGAAAAATGTAAAGTTATGCACTTTTGGGGAAAAAATAAACATGCAGCCTACAAATTAAATGGGGAAAATGTAGGGGAAACTGTAATAGAAAATAATTTTAGGGGTGTCATTGATAATCGACTTAGCAACAGTACCCAATGTCAAAGTGCAGCAACGAAGGCAAATAAGGTGTTAGCATGCATAAAAAGGGGAATTAAGACAAGGGATGAGAGTGTAATCTTACCACTATATAAATCATTGGTATGGCTACATCTTAAATATTGTGTACAATTCTGGGCACCACACTATAAAAAAGATATCTTAGAACTTTAAAGGGTTCAGAGGCGAGCTCCAAAATTATAAAGGGGTTAGAGGCACTGGATTATGAGAAAAGGCTTACTAGGTTAGATATGTTTACACTAGAAAAGAGGCGTCTAAGAAGAGACATTAATATTTACAAATATATAAAGGGACAATACATGGAGCTATCAGGCGATTTGTTTATTGAGAGATCTCTACACAGGACACCCTTTGTTTCACATCCAACGAAGGAAGGGGTTCTTCACAGTAAAGGCAGTAAGGATTTGGAATTCTCTGCCAGAGAAGATAGTAATGGCGGACTCAGTCAATAGGTTTAAAAATAGATTAGATTAATTGTTACTGAAAAAGATATCCAAGAATATAGCATTTAAAATGAATGTATTTTGGTAACATTAAGCATTATAGTTGTCAATTAGACTAAAAACATAACTTCACCTGGGTCATTAAAAGTAAACTATGATAAATGTAGCCCCAGGACAGGGCACCCCTCGCTGATCCAAGTTCAAGCACGCACTCAATCGGTCAGCATCAGGTTAATTCATGGCTGCAGCAGTTACCAGTTAAATAAAGAGAGTGAAGTAGGAAATAGCAGAAGCAGATTTTATTTCCTGGAAACAGCATATTATAAAGGAATACATATTTGCATACAGTGTCGTAATTTCTTTACACAAAGCTTAATCCTATTGGTTAATGACCTCTTTAATTCTATTGGTTAACGTACTTTCTAATCCTATTGGTTAATAAACTCCTATCTTATACGTAATATTTTTAGTAACGTCTAACGGGGGTCATTCCGAGTTGTTCGCTCGCAAGCCGTTTTTAGCAGCTTTGCACACGCTAAGCCTACGCCTACTGGGAGTGAATCTTAGCTTCTTAAAATTGCGAACGAAAGATTCGCAATATTGCGAAAAGACATCTCTGTGCAGTTTCTGAGTAGCTCCAGACTTACTCGGCATCTGCGATCAGTTCAGAGCTTGTCGTTCCTGGTTTGACGTCACAAACACACCCAGCGTTCGCCCAGCCACTCCTCCGTTTCTCCAGCCACTCCCGCGTTTTTCACAGAAACGGTAGCGTTTTTCCCACACGCCCATAAAACGGCCTGTTTCCGCCCAGAAACACCCACTTCCTGTCAATCACATTACGATCGCCTGAACGAAGAAAAAGCCGTGAGTAAAATACCTAACTTCTTAGCAAATTTACTTGGCGCAGTCGCAGTGCGAACATTGCGCATGCGCACTAAGCGGAAAATCGCTGCGATGCGATGAAATTTACCGAGCGAACAACTCGGAATGACCCCCAACATTTCTATATGTGCTTTTAAGTGGAATAACTGGGGGGTTTTGCTAAGATTGTAACCTACATATGTCTGGTTATGTTTTCACACCTGCTATACCGCAAACTGATAAATACCCTTTGAAGCCTAAATGTCTAGCTGCTGACATTATATTTCTGCTAGGAAATTACCTTAAAATATATCTTAGCTAAAGGTCATAACTTCACAATATGGGTTCAAACAAAGTACAATGTCTGGTACTTTTTCCTGTATCAGCACTAAGCTAAAACAATTAGAAACAGATTATCAGATGTCAATTGCAAATGGAGTCTTATGAACAAATATGGATTCCATCTTTATCAACTATATTTGCATAAAGAATAGTGTAAGACATATAATACAGGTTGAACTCAATGGATAATTTGTCTTTTTTCAACTCATTAACTATGTTACTACGTTACTATCAATACTCCAGCAGCACCAAGACACACAACCTCTCTAATCACTACCAACACTCCATCAGCACCCAGATACATACTCTGTAATCACTATCAACACCCCAGCAGCACCAAAACACACACACCCTCTAATCACTACCAACACTCCAGGAACACCCAGACACACACCCTCTCTAATCACTACCAACACTCCAGGAACACCCAGACACACACACCCTCTAATCACTACCAACACTCCAGGAACACCCAGACACACACCCTCTCTAATCACTACCAACACTCCAGGAGCACGCAGACACACACACCCTCTAATCACTACCAACACTCCAGGAACACCCAGACACACACCCTCTCTAATCACTACCAACACTCCAGGAACACCCAGACACACACCCTCTCTAATCACTACCAACACTCCAGGAACACCCAGACACACACCCTCTCTAATCACTACCAACACTCCAGGAGCACGCAGGCACACACCCCCTCTAATCACTGCCAACATCCCAGCAGCACACAGACACACCCCCCTCCCAATCACTACCAATCACTAGCAGCACCCAGATACAACCCCCCTCTAATCACTACCAACATTTCGACAAGCACCCAGACATACACTCCCCCTCTAATCACTACCAACACTCCAGCAGCACACAGACACATACATCCACTAATCACTACAAACACTCCAGCAGCACCCAGGCACACTCCCCCTCTGGGCAGTACGGATGGTGTAATGGTTAGCATTACTGCCTCACAGCACTGAGGTCATGGGTTCAATTCCCACCATGGCCCTAACTGTGTGGAGTTTGTATATTCTCCCCGTACTTGCGTGGGTTTCCTCCGGGTGCTCCGGTTTCCTCCCACAATCCAAAAATATACTGGTAGGTTAATTGGCTCCCAACAAAATTAACCCTAGCATGAATGTGTCTGTGTGTACATGTGGTAGGGAATATAGATTGTAAGCTCCACTGGGGCAGGGACTGATGTGAATGGCCAATTCTCTGTAAAGCGCTGCGGAATATGTGTGCGCTATATAAATAACTGGTAATAAATAAATAATCAATAACAACACTCCAGTAATACCCAGACACCCCCCCCTTTAAGCACCCAGAAACACACACCCTAATCACTACCAACACTCCAGCAGCACCCAGACCCCCCCCCATCACTACCTACACTCAAGCAGCACCCAGACACACACCCCCTATAAAAACTACCAACACTCCAGCAGCACCCAGACACACACCCCGTCTAGTCACTACCAACACTCCAGGAGATACCCTAATCACTACTAACACTCAAGCAGCACCCAGATACATACATTCTCCAATTATTACTAACACTCCATGAGCACCCAGATACCCCCTCCTCATTAATTCACTACCCACACTCCGGGAGCACCCAAAATCACACCCCCTTAATCACTACCAAACCCCTGCCGCACCAAGATATACACCCCCCCCAATCACTACCAACACTCCAACAGCACCCAGATGTACACCCCATCTAATCACCACCAACACTCCAGCAGCACCCATACACCCCCACCCCCTCCTCTAATCGCTACCAACACTCCAGGAGCACCCAGACACCCCCCCTAATCACTACCAACACTCCATCAGCACCCAGATACCCCCCCTCCTCTAATCACTACCAACACTCCATCAGCACCCAGACTCCACCCCCTCCTCTAATCAGTACAAACACTCCATCAGCACCCAGACACCTCCCCCCCTCCTCTAATCACGACCAACACTTCAGCAGCACCCAGACACCTCCCCCCCTCTAATCACTACCAACACTCCAGCAGCACCCAGACACCTCCCCCCTCCTCTAATCACTACCAACACTCCAGGAGCACCCAGACACCCCCTGCTCCCTCCTCTAATCACTACCAACACTCCAGCAGCACCCAGATACCCCCCCCCCCCCTCCTCTAATCACTACCAACACTCCATCAGCACCCAGACACCTCCTCTTTCCTCCAATCACTACCAACACTCCGTCAGCACCCAGACACCTCCCCCCTCCTCTAATTACTACCAACACTCCATCAGCACCCAGACACCCCCCCTCCTCTAATCACTACCAACACTCCATCAGCACCCAGACTCCACCCCCCTCCTCTAATCAGTACAAACACTCCATCAGCACCCAGACACCTCCCCTCCTCCTTTAATCACTACCAACACTCCATCAGCACCCAGACACCTCCCCCCCTCTAATCACTACCAACACTCCAGCAGTAACCAGACACCTCCCCCCTCCTCGAATCACTACCAACACTCCAGCAGTAACCAGACACCCCCCCCTCCTCTAATCACTACCAACACTCCATCAGCACCCAGACACCTCCCCCCCTCCTTTAATCACGACCAACACTCCATCAGCACCGACTCCACCCCCCTCCTCTAATCAGTACAAACACTCCATCAGCACCCAGACACCTCCCCTCCTCCTTTAATCACGACCAACACTTCAGCAGCACCCAGACACCTCCCCTCCTCGAATCACTACCAACACTCCAGCAGTAACCAGACACCTCCCCCCTCCTCTAATCACTACCAACACTCCAGCAGTGACCAGATACCTCCCCCCTCCTCTAATCACTACCAACACTCCAGCAGCACCCAGACACCTCCCCTCCTCTAATCACTACCAACACTCCAGCAGTGACCAGATACCTCCCCCCTCCTCTAATCACTACCAACACTCCAGCAGTGACCAGATACCTCCCCCCTCCTCTAATCACTACCAACACTCTAGCAGCAACCAGACACCCCCTGCTCCCTCCTCTAATCACTACCAACACTCTAGCAGCAACCAGACACCTCCCCCCCTCCTCTAATCACTACCAACACTCCATCAGCACCCAGACACCCCCCCTCCTCTAATCACTACCAACACTCCAGCAGTGACCAGATACCTCCCCCCTCCTCTAATCACTACCAACACTCCATCAGCACCCAGACACCTCCCCCCCTCCTCTAATCAGTACAAACACTCCATCAGCACCCAGACACCTCCCCCCCTCCTCTAATCACTACCAACACTCCATCAGCACCCAGACTCCACCCCCCTCCTCTAATCAGTACAAACACTCCATCAGCACCCAGACACCTCCCCCCCTCTAATCACTACCAACACTCCAGCAGTAACCAGACACCCCCCCCTCCTCTAATCACTACCAACACTCCAGCAGTAACCAGACACCTCCCCCCTCCTCTAATCACTACCAACACTCCATCAGCACCCAGACACCTCCCCCCTCCTCGAATCACTACCAACACTCCAGCAGTAACCAGACACCCCCCCCTCCTCTAATCACTACCAACACTCCATCAGCACCCAGACACCTCCCCCCCTCCTTTAATCACTACCAACACTCCATCAGCACCGACTCCACCCCCCTCCTCTAATCAGTACAAACACTCCATCAGCACCCAGACACCTCCCCCCCTCTAATCACTACCAACACTCCATCAGCACCCAGACTCCACCCCCCTCCTCTAATCAGTACAAACACTCCATCAGCACCCAGACACCTCCCCCCCTCCTCTAATCACGACCAACACTTCAGCAGCACCCAGACACCTCCCCCCCTCTAATCACTACCAACACTCCAGCAGTAACCAGACACCTCCCCCTCCTCTAATCACGACCAACACTTCAGCAGCACCCAGACACCTCCCCCCCTCTAATCACTACCAACACTCCAGCAGCACCCAGACACCTCCCCCCTCCTCTAATCACTACCAACACTCCAGGAGCACCCAGACACCCCCTGCTCCCTCCTCTAATCACTACCAACACTCCAGCAGCACCCAGACTCCACCCCCCTCCTCTAATCACTACCAACACTCCATCAGCACCCAGACACCTCCCCCCCTCTAATCACTACCAACACTCCATCAGCACCCAGACACCTCCCCCCCTCTAATCACTACCAACACTCCAGCAGTAACCAGACACCTCCCCCCCTCCTCTAATCACTACCAACACTCCATCAGCACCCAGACACCTCCCCCCTCCTCTAATCACTACCAACACTCCATCAGCACCCAGACACCTCCCCCCCTCTAATCACTACCAACACTCCATCAGCACCCAGACACCTCCCCCCCTCTAATCACTACCAACACTCCAGCAGTAACCAGACACCTCCCCCCTCCTCTAATCACTACCAACACTCCAGCAGCACCCAGACTCCACCCCCCTCCTCTAATCACGACCAACACTTCAGCAGCACCCAGACACCTCCCCCCCTCTAATCACTACCAACACTCCAGCAGTAACCAGACACCTCCCCCCTCCTCTAATCACTACCAACACTCCAGCAGTAACCAGACACCTCCCCCCTCCTCTAATCACTACCAACACTCCATCAGCACCCAGACACCTCCCCTCCTCTAATCACTACCAACACTCCATCAGCACCGACTCCACCCCCCTCCTCTAATCAGTACAAACACTCCATCAGCACCCAGACACCTCCCCTCCTCCTTTAATCACGACCAACACTTCAGCAGCACCCAGACACCTCCCCTCCTCCTCTAATCACTACCAACACTCCATCAGCACCCAGACACCTCCCCCCCTCTAATCACTACCAACACTCCAGCAGTGACCAGATACCTCCCCCCTCCTCTAATCACTACCAACACTCCAGCAGCACCCAGACACCTCCCCTCCTCTAATCACTACCAACACTCCAGCAGCACCCAGACACCTCCCCCCTCCTCTAATCACTACCAACACTCCAGCAGTGACCAGATACCTCCCCCCTCCTCTAATCACTACCAACACTCTAGCAGCAACCAGACACCTCCCCCCTCCTCTAATCACTACCAACACTCCAGCAGTGACCAGATACCTCCCCCCTCCTCTAATCACTACCAACACTCTAGCAGCAACCAGACACCCCCTGCTCCCTCCTCTAATCACTACCAACACTCCATCAGCACCCAGACACCTCCCCCCCTCTAATCACTACCAACACTCCATCAGCACCCAGACACCTCCCCCCTCCTCTAATCACTACCAACACTCTAGCAGTAACCAGACACCTCCCCTCCTCTAATCACTACCAACACTCCATCAGCACCCAGACACCTCCCCCCCTCTAATCACTACCAACACTCCAGCAGTAACCAGACACCTCCCCCCTCCTCTAATCACTACCAACACTCCATCAGCACCCAGACACCTCCCCCCCTCTAATCACTACCAACACTCTAGCAGTAACCAGACACCTCCCCCCTCCTCTAATCACTACCAACACTCCATCAGCACCCAGACACCCCCTCTCTAATCACTACCAACACTCTAGCAGCAACCAGACACCTCCCCCCTCCTCTAATCACTACCAACACTCCAGCAGCAACCAGATACCTCCCCCCTCCTCTAATCACTACCAACACTCCAGCAGCAACCAGACATACACTTCCCTACTTTCACTCACTACCAATGTCCCAGTAATTCCCAGACACACATACCCTCCCCTCGTATTCACTACTAACACAGCATCCAGCCATACAAAGACACACACTGTTGTAGCTGTTGCTGAAGATGATGATCTGGCCACTGGCACATCTATAGTGGGCGCAAGGTGTGCGGCGCACACAAACCCCTGGGTCCAGGAGGGTCCGCACATGCACACCCTGCACCCATTTAATTATACTTACCTTTCTGTTGGCCTGATGTAGGCTAGAGAAATGCTAAAATAACTGGAAAAAAATTGTTTCCTGTGCGTTTTTTCTGGGTGGTATTCAGTATGCCGGCTGTTGGGATCCTGGCACTCAGTATTCTGGCACCGTAATCGTGACACCTGGCATACCGACAACTATTCTCCCTCTTGGGGGTCCATGACCCCTCTGGAGGGAGAATAAATAGCGTGGCGTGCATAGCGTGCCACCGTGCCCGTAGCGTGGCAAGCACAGGAGGCCGCAAGCAGCTCATTTGTGCTCGCCCAGCTGCCGGTATGTTGGCGGTCGGGATCCCGGCCGCCGGCATACCATACTACACCCGTTTTTTGTCTACTGCACTGCAGGGAACCCGATCAGAGCCTGCACACGGCCCCCTCCTCTCTTATCTGGGTTTTCATTGTAAATATTTTCTGCTTCCCCAGGCAACCATTGTGCTGACAAACCAAGAGGAATCAGCCACAGTGAGGAGCCTGTCCCATGTGATTGCATTCTCATAACCGTATTCCCCTGCAATGCAATGCCATAATTACCAGCATTGTGAATCAGAATCAGAATCAGCTTTATTGGCCAGGTGTACTCACGTACACTAGGAATTCTTTTTGGTACAATGCATCGCCAAGCAGCAACATGAAGGGGGAAGAACATAGCATACATTATACACATTACACGTATGAGTTGATACTGCACATTGCAACTGTACAATAGACTCAACATATTAGACATATTATACACATAGGACTAAACACAAAGGCTGCTTGGCAGAGCAGCACCGAGGCAGCCATCCGCGGCGCTAACTAGAACTCAAACAATGCACATAATACAGAAGATTTAAGTATTACATCAAAAGATAAACCACACAGACAATAAAGACAGAAAGCATAATGCAGGGTTGGTGTAAGCATTTTGGCTAATAACCTCCAGGGGTTGTGTATTCCACCCTCACAAGGTACCAGGTGCGGCAGCCATCTTAGGCACTCTGCGTAGGATTAGCCAGGGTGGAATAGTCCACCCCTAGAAGAGAACACAAAACGGGGAGATTGCAGAGTCCTTAGGTTCAGAGTAGGGTTCCAATAAAACCATCAGGTCCATGTATTTTTCATCCCATCCACAAGTTTACCAGATAAGGCAGCCATGTTGGGCGTACTACGAAGGTTACACAGTGGGAGATGAGCCATACAAGGGCCAAATGCATTCACGGGAAAACTGACACGTGTGTAGGAGTATGCTATACCCTGCATGGAAAGATCCAAATGAAGCACACCCTGCCCATGGAGGAACCATCCGAGGCAGCCATGTGAGGCGCACTGTGTAGGTTACTGCTGGCAGGGTGTGCAACCAATGGAGGTACACATTACAGGAATAGCACACAGTGGGGGGAAAGTACCCTGTAAGAAGAAAGAAGAGAGAGACACATTTGCAGGAAAACATTAATTTGTGAAAATTATAAATGTCCTGGTCTCATGAGAGCAGTGCGGGTGGGTGTGAGAGTGTGGGGAGCAGTGCGGGTGGGTGTAAGAATGTGGAGTGCACACTAATGTCCAATGGAACTGACCCAGCAAAATCTGGTCCTGATGCGCACGCCCCTCAGTTCCCTGCTCAGCTTGAGGGGTAGTCTTGGGGGCAGTCATGATGTTCTTGGACAGAGAAGTAGTAGGCATTGGTCCTGGTGTTCTCAAGGCAGAGGTGAGGAGAGGCCACATGATGGTCCTGAGTTGCAGTGTTTGGGGAAATTGTTTTATTCGAGATTTTAGCGTAGTCCAAATCCAGTTCAAACTCCGGTTCTAACTTCATTCTTAAATCACATTCTTAACAAATGCATTCTTCACAATTGCAAGCAGGCCAAGTCCTGACTGCAGGCCTTGATAATATTGCTCTTAAAAGCTCCAACTATATCAGCTGGCAAAGGGGGAGGTATGCAATCAGAAGTTCAGCTAATTAACAGAGGTTATTTTGCATTGAAGAAGGATTGCATTGAAGAAGGATCACAGACATTTGCAGACAAACTTCCTTGGGGTGTGAAAAGTGTAGCCAGAGAGAGATGAGAGACTCAGATATACAAGCATGAAGATGGTGTTTTACCTGTGAAGAGAGGAGAAATGGTTTTCAGTTCCGGTTCTAACTCCATTCTTAAATCACATTCTTAACAAATGCATTCTTCACAATTGCAAGCAGGCCAAGTCCTGACTGTCCTGAAGCAAGAGTGGCGCAATAATGACGAGATTCAGTGAGAATCACATCATCAGTGATGGACAGCAGGTGGCCTCTGAGAGACTTGGCCACTCTTCTGCGTGTCCGGGAGTGCCACCCAATTTTTGGGAGCCTCCTGAATGATCTGGGAAACAAGGCAAGTATGGCAGCAACATAGAAAGCCGGTCCCACTGCCGCGTGTGTGAGAGAGGCAGTGGGTTGCAGCTTGCATGCTGCAGATTTGTCCTTGAGCGGAGTCCAGACTCCAGGGGGACAGGGAGCCTGGGAGAGGCAGGACCGTGTATCTCTATTTCCTGCTTCCTCCTGCTTTGGAGCGCATAAAGCGGAACCAGAAGACATGTGGCCTAATTCAGATCTGATCGCAGCAGCAAATTTCTTAGCTAATGGGCAAAACCATGTGCACTGCAGGGGGGCAGATGTAACATGTGCAGAGAGAGTTAAATTTGGGTGGGACGTGTTCAAACTGAAATGTAAATTGCAGTGTAAAAATAAAGCAGCCAGTATTTACCCTGTACAGAAAAAATATAACCCACCCAAATCAAACTCTCTCTGCACATGTTATATCTGCCCCACCTGCAGTGCACATGGTTTTGCCCATTAGCTAACAAATTTGCTGCTGCGATCAGATCTGAATTACCCCCATGGTCAGAGTGCTCTCTTCAGGGCTAGCACCCAAGATGACTGCCTCCACTGTCTCTGGCGTTTCCCTATAAAAGACGAAATCTGCAGCAAGGGTTCCACCTGTACTGGAAATCAGGTCTGCAAAAAAATTGTACACATCCAAAACAAAAACAGACTTGGCCTGAAAGCACAGGGACCAGGCCCTACCTGGTAGGGGACTAGGTGGGGGGCAGATTTTCCTGTGCCTCCGACTGGCAGGGGACCTCCAAATTTTCTGACTTCTTGTTTTTGTGTTCCAACATTTTTTTTTTATTTTTTTTTTTTAGATACACCCATTTGCTTATTCTGTCAATTTTCAAGTGAAAAAAGTTCAAACCTAGCGCCTAAGCTAGGAAAGCACTTCGTATTTGAAATCTCCACTAATCTATATTTATACAGTATTTAATTTGTAAATTTTAATAAAGTTAAGCATTCAAATTAATTAAAAATACAAGTGAAATTCATTTTTATGATGTTTTTTTTTTTTAAGAAATATGGGGTAGGGGGCCTCTATGAACCTCTGAAAGGGCCTGACTGGGACTCCTTCTGCTGCCTGTGTGCACTGGGTGTTGGGCTAATAGTTCTAGCGAGCCGCAAACAGCGTGCAGAACTACAAGTTCCAGTTTACCCATGGCTGAGAAGAGTTTGCTTTCAGGTGCACCTGTATGTGAATTAAATTCATATATTTAACATGTTTAATAAGTTAAGTTTAAATTATTGACTCTGATACAGGAAGTACAGGTTGCCTTGTGCATCAGGAGTAGGACTGGCAGCTTTGGCCATTCTCCTGCGTGAAGTTGTAAGTGAGATTAGCCCATTTTCATCCTTTACTCAAAATCAAGAGTTAAGACCTTTCTATAACACAAAAAGAGCTTCACTTTTATTATTTCATGCAACAACGTGGACAGGAAGCCACTTATCGAAGCAATACAGATTTTATTTGAGCCACAATTGACCAATCCGGAGCTCCGTTTGGGGCCACTCCTGAAACCCATACATTTCTGCAAAGTTTTCGCTCCTTCACCAGTCGCCTAGCAATATCACTAAAGGTTCACAATGAAATCCATATAGCCGGGTGGCGGAAAAGTGTTTTGACCCGATGGGTATTAGGCAAAGCCCATCTGGCTATCCAGGTGCCCACTGGCGGATATAAAGTAGCGCCATCTCAATATTTTGTTATCTCATGATGATCTCTGTCCCCATAAATCTATATGAGGACTAAGGATTTACACAAATCAAGTCATCAAGCAACAACTATAAAGCTTTACTTCTTGTTGCTAGATGAATTGTGTAAGGCCTCTGTCCTCCTAAAGATCTATGGGGACAGGGGCAAGCTGTGCTATATAGGTGAGCAATGCAGAAATATGATGATAACCTTCAGATACATTGAAAAGTTGAGAAACCCCTTTCTACAGTGAAAACACCGAAGGAAGGGCTTCCCTCAGCTTAATACATAGGAAGGGAATTCAATTGTTTTACACCGTGGCTACCAGTAGGGGGCACAAAACATAGCAATCAATTGTTGCTCCATTTAGACAGCCTCCTGAGGTGTGAGAAGAAATGTGCGCAAAGTTGGCACTTTGGGCCTCTGAATGAGAGTTTGGCTGCCCAAAATAGCCGAATTGTGCGCGACATGAGCGATATGCATGTGCACCTAAACAACAATTGAATTGTGACATTTGGACATCTAAACATTCCCATTTAGATAGTATTATTAGATGCCCAAAACAATTGAATTTCCCCCATAGACCACTATGGGCCTGTTTCTGAGTCACATGCAGCAGCGTCCATTGGTGGCGGCCATCTGAGACTTTATGCAAATGACACAAAAAACTCCTCCCCTTGTGTACATCCATGCGGCCGAATGTGCTAGGACTGAGACACCACTGTCAGCGTCTGTACACGCTGTAAATACCTGGTGCGTCCTTATATAATTTCTGTGGACACACAGTTGCAAAAAACCACTCGACTACAATGAACATCAGGACTGCGTGCAGATTGTGTGTGGATCTGAATCAGGCCCTATGGGTGTAATTCAATTGAGTGCTAGGTTTTCAGCACACAAAAAACCTCATGGACCGAATTATAGAATACCGCGGGTATGCGCGCTCCCGATAATAACAAAACCCTGCGGCTGTGGGAAAAACCCTTGTCGAAGTCAAAAATATTACATACACACCACATACAAACTCCAAACATATGGGTCTCTGTGCGTGCGCATACATGCAGTGTGCACAGCAATATATGGTAGTATGCGCATTCACACAGACAAGCCACAAATATATATTCAACACATATTTCATACAACACATAAATTACACATAGACAAAACATGTCAAGCACTAGACATTATAATGTATTTATATAATAGAGTGTAACACCAGATATATATGTATTTTTGGAAAGGAACAAGTTAAACATATCATGCTTATGGTCAAAATGATCAGGAGAATGTGTGTGTTAATTTGATAGCTATGGGTAGGTTGTAGCACATTGCAACGATTAGTTATGACCAAATGTATGAATACAAAGGACTTTCTGAGACTTGAACCTGGCCTCACAGCATGACCCTGGGGGCAGACACATGTGTTTGCATCATAGGACAAAAGCCCTCACACTGACCTATGAACCGTCGTGTTCTTGAGAGGTCTGGCCCCTGGTACAAATGGAAGAAGGTGAAACCCACTGTTGTATACACCCATTATTTTATTGTATAAAGGGACTGATATTCCAGGCAGCTCTCTCTCTGATACATTCTCACACACACACACACACTCACTCTCTCACACACACACACACACACACACACCATTATTAGAAGTATCCTACCTTATGACTGGCTGCATGGGACCAGTGAAACTAAGCGTATGTATATTTGGCTGTCATATGATCCTTATGTAACTATAACTGCTTCATGTGTAATTGTAACTCTGTAACCATATATATACATATTATAACTGAACGGTATACTGTACATATGTTATATTGTATGCATACCCTTCTAATATCAAATGTATATATCTCTGAGCATTGGACCTCAGCCTACAATGTGTGCGACTGCTTGCTTTTCCTTAACGGATGTAGTGTTTGCGACGTACAGCGCACTTTTATCGTATATGGTAATAAGATGCGCCTTGCGTTCGCAGCATATATTAACGCTGGCATTGAAATATTTATTAGAAATAATTTGAACTTTACAGTTGGGGGCTCGCAGCTGCGATATCACGTACTTAATGATGCGCAGTACAGACACGTTGTGGTCTACCAGCTAAGGATGGATGCATCTAGATGCTGCTGAACCACATGCAGTGTTTTTTTTTGTGTTATCAGTAAGGCGCTGATATGAATCAAGGGACAATATATTTCTTTGTTGTGTGAGTGTGACAAATACGCACAATATTAGAAATGCTACAGCGTATTTTTATTGTTGCTAAACGAGGTTCAATAAGTCATATTGTGTTTGATTCAGATTGGATTGTTTATCTGTTAAGTAAATTTAAAGAGCATTTAAAAGTTGGTGCATAGGTATGATATAGCTGTGTTAGCATGCTGAGGCCTATTCGCATACTGCTAACGCAGGCCTGAAGTAACAACCTTCCGGTGCTTGTATAATTTGTGATTTATCTGTGACAAAGGATAGAGTGTTTGTGTATTCTGGCCGCATGGTGTGATCACCATTTTGTCCATGCACATGGCTTGGGAAGGGGGAGGAGCAGTGGCCATTTTAGGTACGTAAGGTCACTCTCTATCCACCTAGCTAACAGTTGACTTTCAGTTTGTTAAACAATCTGTAGCCTTTGTCACAAATAAACAAACATATGTACAAATCCAACACTATTTAAAAGTTACCAATGAATTTAATTAACCCAAGCCATAGTCAATTATAAATAGTGTTTCAATTGGGACTAGAGAGAGAAATAGTGAGATAAATACTTAACTTGATGTAAAAATTACACACAGATGATAACGTGTTTTTTTTTCGCCAGGATTTGTTAACCCTCTTCTTGCTACAAGATAGGCAATTGAAATGTTTATTTAAAATAATCTGAACTTTATACCCTGCACCGCTGTTTTTAAAAAATGTCCCGCACTCAATTGAATTCCCACCTATACGTGCTTGCCTCTCCAAATCTTCTACCTCAGACAGCTGCTAAGGCCATGAGCCTACAATCTATCAGGTGCAATCAGGGCCAGACTGGGACTAAAAATAGGCCCTGGCATTTAAAGCCCATGGGCCCACCTTGCGTCATCATCTGGCTGCTGGCATAGACTCCTCCCATTACTTAGTCTAGGCTCTTGCAAATATAATTCATATTAGAACATACAAGTGTACATTGTTCTCTGTATTAAAATACACAGAACAGAGCTCATTCTGCAGGGACATAATGAAATGTAAAAATATAAAAAGGTGTGACTTTGTTGTAAGGGGAGTGGTATTTCAGGAAAAGACTACCTTATACTCCAGTTTTGCACCCTGCACTCCCAGACAATGGCCACCACAGGAAAAAAAATCTTTATTCAAGCCCCTTACATGAATTGTCCTTTTTCCTCCTTAAAATAATGCCCCTTACACATTATACACCACACCGTAATAGCCCTTATATAATATGCCACGCACCATAATGCACCTTGCACCATATAATGCACCACACAGTAATGCCCCTTGCACCATATTATGAACCACACAGTAATGTCCCTTGCACCATATAATGCACCACACAGTAATGCCCCTTGCAACATATTATGCACCACACAGTAATGCTCCTTGCACATATTATGCCCCACACAGCAATGTCCCCTGCACCATAATAAAGCATACACAGTAATGCACCAGATACTTTATTTTGCCCCACACAGTACAGTACACACCCCTTATATGTTAGGCCACATACCGTAATAGCATCCCTTATACATTAAACCACACACACACGTAGCACCCTTTATACATTAGGCCACACTAAGTAGTAGTGCCCCTCACACATAGTAATAGCACCCCTTATACATTAGGCCACACACAGTAAGAGCACCCCTTGCACATTAGGCCACACACAGTAAAAGTGCCCCTTATACAGGGTGACTCAAAGGTTGCAGTACACCCTTTTGTTTCAAAAACTGTGCAGGAAATAAGAAAACTAAATACTCCAGTAAGGTATGGGTGAGGTAGGCTATCTTTTGGGATATGTACCGAGCATTGGCACCATCTTGAAATTGGCCTTCTTGAATTTAAGTTAGTTTTTTCAAATGAAAAGGGGGTCATGTAACATGTCAAACAGCATCAGAATTTGCTGAAAAGTTTATTGCTGCAAACATATTTGAAATAGCAGTTATGTTTCAAAAGTTACAACACTTTTTGTTGCAGATAACTGAAGAGAGAATTGATGTAATTTTGATGTCAAACGTCATGTGCTGCGTTGTGGGCTCTTCACAAAGGATGCCAAAACCACTGTTGAGGTTGTCTTGTCAGTAGCACTTTTTGGACGACCAATCTGTGACTTGTCAGCCACAGTCCCAGTTTATCGGCATTTGGAAATTAGGCACCTGATATTGTTATGGGAAATTGGAGGTCTTTCTGGGTGCCGGTTGTTAAAATCTGCAGCTACAGTATGACACGGAAACTTAATTCTCCAGACATCAAAATGACCTCAATTCTCTCTTTTGTCAAAGCCATCTTCAGCTACCTGCAACAAAAAAGTGTGTATCTTCTTTATCTATAGCCTATGCTTCCTAATATCCACTTACACTTTAATCTCACACTGGTGTGCTGCGCTGGGGTGTCTGGCCCTTGCCGGTTTGTGGGGTGTTGCGCTCCAGACTTAGACTTAATGTTAGGTACCCCCAGTACCCGGAGACGCCTTGAAGTGGCCTGGGGGATTCCCATACCTTAGCAAATGTATGCAACTGAGATCTCTGAAATTTCTACCACCATGTAGTTATCAAATCCTGTTGCTGATGTCAGCCAGTGTGCTGGGGGTTACCAGTATTTCTTGTTCGATGGTAAAACCTGTTTGCTCTTCTTAATTTTTTTTATTGAGTCAGATTTTCATAAACATTTCATATTGTCAATTATCACCCACATCCACTAAGTATTTCTGATATTCAGCAGAAGGTAACATAATAAAGGTTATGATAATACTCAAATATTTATTTTCACACTCTGGGCCTAATTCAGATTTGTACGTAAACCCGATGGTTGACGTACAAATCCGATGGCGAGGGGTCTGCACAGATGCAAGACACGTTCTGTACATGTGCTGAACAGGTTGTGTGATATCCAGGGTCTGCATTGTCGGACGCAGACTTACTTGTCCTAGGTGTCTGGATCCGATGGCCTAAAAAGATTGCGAAACGTGACTGATGGTCGTGATAGTGATCCGAGGCTGCGTCCTTAGATACGGCACTCGGATCTCACAAATGCACGCAGGAGGCGTTTATATCCTGCAGACATCTCCTGCTGTAACTGAATTTTAATTACACGGCTGTGCAATTCCATGCAAACTTGAATTAAGCCCCCTGACAGCATGTACTAGAGTGTTTACATTTTCTATATTTCTCCACTAGAGGGCAACAAAACACTTCAATACTTTCATATTCTACTTTTTTCACACCTGCGTGGAATATTGGTTTCAAATACTATACTGTAAGTTCCTTGCTAACATTTTCTAAATCTATTATCTGTTTCTGTTTTACAGACTGTTGGAAACTGACCAATAAATCAACATTGGGGAAAAAAGCAGCATAAAAGTAAAGGGGCTGATATGCACTATTATTATTTTTGCACTTTGACCCTCATTCCGAGTAGATCGCACCAAGTAACTTTTTGCTGCTGGTGTGATCAACTAATCTCCGCCTATGGGGGGAGTGTATTTTAGCATAGCATGGCTGCGAATGCTTGTGCAGCCCTGCTATGCTAAAAAAGTTTCCTGAAAACAAGACCAGCCCTGGACATACTCACCCTGTGCGATGGATCTAGCGATGATGGGCACGGCTTTGACGTCGGACATCCGCCTTCCGTTCGCCTGGACACTCCTGCGTTTTCCTTACAACTCCCCGAAAACGGCTCCAAACGGTGAGTTGCCACCCCGGAACGCCTTCCTGCAGTCAATCTTCTTGCGGTCGCCGCTGCGACCGCTTTCTTCATAGTCAGCGTCATTGCCCGGCGATGGGCAATGTCGCGCATGCGCATTACGGCCCCAGCGCGTGCACAGTAGTGACCCGGTCGCAGCTGTGCGAACGAAAGCACGCTTCGATCGGGTCAGAATGACCCCCTTTGTCCTATTTGCACCAAATAGGCGTTAGCATCTTTCCCTCGTTGAGTCAATCACATTTTGTGCTTATGACTCCTTGCGCAATGGGAGTCGGGACTGTGATGGGGGTGGAGGAAGGAGGGATTTAGATTTAGCAATAGTACAAAAAGACTTTCATCACAAAATTGTGATCCATACTGACCACCTATTAGACGTGTTAGGAAGAGGAACGATCGTGGGTGAGCAAGTTACAAAATGATGATGAGGAGCTGCAACCATAGCTGATTGGCTCAATGAGTGTAAGTTCCACCCATTTATGCTAATATTTCTGAAATAGTGTTGTGATCTATTTGCATGATTACAGTGAAATGAGCGATTGGTACACAGCAATAATAATCAGCTTTTAATGCGGAAAGTGACTGGCATCCAGCTCACCACGAACTCCAATACATCACAATGTATGACCAAACGCTTTGTTATATTTTGCTAGTTACAAATGATAACCAATATGCGGCACGTCACATACAATTATCATTCCTGTTCATGCTACAAAAGTTGTGAGTGCATTGTAATAACATAGCATAAACTGGTAATTTATTCGGGTAATAGTGCCAGCGGGGATGCCGGCGGTCACATGACCGAAAATGGTATCTCAATAGTGAAGATCCCGACATCGGAGATGGTAAGTATTTTTACCCTCCCTCATCCCCTACCCTAACCCTCTGGGGATGGCGACTAAGGCTAACCCTCCAGGGGTGGCGGCTATGGCTAACCCTCCGGGGGTGGTGGCTATGGCTAACCCTCCGGGGGTGGCGGCTATGGCTAACCCTTGGGGGGATGGCAGCTATGACTAACCACCCTTCCTAATGCCTAACCCTACTCTGCCACCCCCCCCCCCCCTCCCCCCAGGCCCTAACGCTAACCTACACCCCGATACCATTGGGATCTTAGCTGTCGGTGTTCCGCCACCGGTCTCCCAAGTGGTGCTGGGATTCCGGCATCGGTCTCAGTGTCACACAGTTATTGGCCGGTGTGGAAAAGCACAGAAAACCCTGGTGTCAAATAGTGTAGATAATAGACCTGACATGTATAATGTATTGTGCTGTTCAGCCACCAAGAGCCCGGACGAAACAACTGTGACCATTATGGAGACTCTATGATGTTGTGGTCCAGAAGCAGTGCTGTAACTAGACATTTTAGTGATGTGTGCAAAAAACGGCATTGGGACCCCCCTTATGTAATACAAGGTCAGTGCACGCGCAGAAACATATATAGGGGCGTAGCTTCATGGGGAAGGGGTATGGCCACAAAATAATACCAGGTCATATTACGGTGCACAGTAGTCTCCATTATTCAAATTACGCCGCACAGAAGCGCCACTACACCATGTAGAGCCCCTTTTACACATTATAGCAACCAGTCCCCCTTTTTACTCATTACGGCAGACAGCGTCCCCCTTATTACACGTTACGGCAGACAGCGTCCCCTTATTACACATTACGGCAGACAGCGTCACCCTTTTTACACATTACGCCAGACAGCGTCCCCCTTTTTACTCATTACGGCAGTGTCCCCCTTTTTACACATTTCGGCAGACAGCGTCCCCCTTATTACACATTAGTCCCACTTATTGCACAGTCCCCCTTATTACGGCAGACAGCGTCCACTTATTACACATTGCGGCAGACAGCGCCCCCCTTTTTACACATTACAGCAGACAGTGTCCCCTATATTACACATTAGTCCCCCTTATTACACAGTCCCCCTTATTACGGCAGACAGCATCCCCTTATTACACATTAAAGCAGACAGCATCCCCCTTTTTACTCATTACGGCAGACAGCGTCCCCCTTTTTACACGTTACGGCAGGCAGCGTCAACTTATTACACATTATGGCAGACAGCATCCCCCTTTTTACACGTTACGGCAGACAGCATCCCCTTTTTAATCGTTACGGCAGACAGGGTTCCCCTTATTACATGTTACGGCAGACAGCGTCCCCTTATTACACATTACGGCAGACAGCATCCCCCTTTTTACACATTACGGCAGCCAGTCCCCGTTTTACACATTAGGTAGACAAGATAAATAGATAGAAAGATACTTACCATCTCTCTGCTGGCTCAGGCAGTCAGGCTCCTTGGTGCTGGCAGCTCCGGAGGCAGGGGAGAAGGAGGAGGGAGGGCTATGTAATTGATGGCCGCACTGCATGCAGCTGTCCCTCTCCTTCCACATTGGCTGGCTGTCGCCGCTGTGAATGCTGGGATGAGGGAAGCGCATCCCAGCATTCACTGCAGTGGCTAGCCTATTTGGAATGAGAGGGACAGCTGCAGCGGCGCTGCCACCAATTACATAGCGATGCTGCGGCTCCCTCCTTCTCCTTCTTCCCTGCCTCCGGAAGCTGCTCCTCTCCGGCATTAGCACACTCACACAGGCGGCTTGTAATGAGTCAGTTTGACTCATTACAAGCCGCTGATGATTTTAGGGAAAGCGGGCAGTTGTGCCCTCAGGGTGACTGCGCTGTATGCCAGGCACACCTGGCACACACGTAGTTACGGCTCTGTCCAGAAGTGCAGTGATATCATGTCGCACTATACACCAGCAGCTGACATGGAAGAGTAGCATTTGGCAGCTTTTTACTGCTCCTTCATCTTGGTGATAGGCTGGGAGTGCGGTATTGGACTATGGTGTCAATGCCTGGTGCCATAACCTGAAGTAGAGAACATCCTGCTCCACACATAGTAAAACGTGGGTTGGGCCAGTGCCCAATGGGAAGGGGATGAATCCTGACATGAAGTTTGTTATTAGCGCTGTACATATCTCTATTTTTACCATGAAGTAGGCAGGGGCCTGCATTAAGCCTGCTAGGCACATAGGCCCATTTATTAATTATCAGGCCCATCACATCCAGGGACAGGGACTGAGACAGCATCACATCCAGGGTCAGGGACTGTGACAGGATCACATCCAGGGACAGGGACTCCAACAGGATCACATCCAGGGACAGGGACTGTGACAGGATCACCTCCAGGGACAGGGACTCCAACAGGATCACATCCAGGGACAGGGACTGCAACATGATCACATCCAGGGACAAGGACTTTCGACAGGATCACATCCAGGGAAAGGGACTCTGACAGGATCACATCCAGGGACAAGGACTTTCGACAGGATCACCTCCAGGGACAAGGACTCCGACAGGATCACATCCAGGGACAAGTACTTTCGACAGGATCACATCCAGGGAAAGGGACTCTGACAGGATCACATCCAGGGACAAGGACTTTCGACAGGATCACATCCAGGGACAAAGACTGCGACAGGATCACATCCGGGACAGGGACTATGACATGATCACATCCGGGGACAAAAACTGCGCCAGGATCACATCCGAGACAGGGATTCCGACAGGATCACATCGAGGGACAAGGACTTCGACAGGATCACATCTAGAGAAAGGGACACTGACAGGATCACATCCAGAGACAGGGACTGTGACAGGATCACATCCAGGGACAGGGACTGCAACATGATCACATCCAGGGACAGGGACTCCGACAGGATCACATCCAGGGACAGGGACTGCAACAGGATCACATCCGGGGACAGGGACTGCAATATGATCACATCCAGGGACAGTGACTGCAACATGATCACATCCAGGGACAGGGACTGCAACAGGATCACATCCAGGGACAGAGACTCCAACAGGATCACATCCAGGGACAGGGACTCCAACAAGATCACATCCAGAGTCAGGGACTGCAACAGGATCACATCCAGGGACTGGGACTGCAACAGGATCACATCCGGGGACAGGGACTGAGACAGCATCACATCCAGGGTCAGGGACTGTGAAAGGATTACATCCAGGGTCAGGGACTGTGACAGGATCACATCCAGGGACAGGGACTCCAACAGGATCACATCCAGGGACAGGGACTGTGACAGGATCACCTCCAGGGACAGGGACTCCAACAGGATCACATCCAGGGACAGGGACTGCAACATGATCACATCCAGGGACAAGGACTTTCGACAGGATCACATCAAGGTAAAGGGACTCTGACAGGATCACATCCAGGGACAAGGACTTTCGACAGGATCACCTCCAGGGACAAGGACTCCGACAGGATCACATCCAGGGACAAGTACTTTCGACAGGATCACATCCAGGGAAAGGGACTCTTACAGGATCACATCCAGGGACAAGGACTTTCGACAGGATCACATCCAGGGACAAAGACTGCGACAGGATCACATCCGGGACAGGGACTATGACATGATCACATCCGGGGACAAAAACTGCGCCAGGATCACATCCGAGACAGGGATTCCGACAGGATCACATCGAGGGACAAGGACTTCGACAGGATCACATCCAGAGACAGGGACTGTGACAGGATCACATCCAGGGACAGGGACTGTGACAGGATCACATCCAGGGACAGGGACTGCAACATGATCACATCCAGGGACAGGGACTGCAACAGGATCACATCCGGGGACAGGGACTCCAACATGATCACATCCAGGGACAGGGACTGCAATATGATCACATCCAGGGACAGGGACTGCAACAGGATCACATCCAGGGACAGAGACTCCAACAGGATCACATCCAGGGACAGGGACTCCAACAGGATCACATCCAGAGTCAGGGACTGCAACAGGATCACATCCAGGGACTGGGACTGCAACAGGATCACATCCGGGGACAGGGACTCCAACATGATCACATCCAGGGACTGCAACAGGATCACATCCGGGGACAGGGACTACAATATGATCACATCCAGGGACAGGGACTCCAACATGATCACATCCAGGGACAGAGACTCCAACAAGATCACATCCAGGGACAGGGACTCCAACAGGATCACATCCAGAGTCAGGGACTGCAACAGGATCACATCCAGGGACTGGGACTGCAACATGATCACATCCAGGAATAGGGACTCCAACAGGATCACATCCATGGACAGGGCCTCTGACAGGATCATATCCAGGGACAGGGACTGTGACATGATCACATCCGGGGACAGGGACTGCGACATGATCACATCCGGGGACAGAGACTGTGACATGATCACATCCGGGGACAGGGACTGTGACATGATCACATCCGGGTACATGGACTGTGACATGATCACATCCGGGGATAAAAACTGCGTCAGGATCACATCCGGGACAGGGACTCCGTCAGGATCACATCCAGGGACAAGGACTTCGACAGGATCACATCCAGGGAAAGGGACCCTGACAGGATCACATCCAGAGACAGGGACTGTGACATGATCACATCCGGGGACAAAGACTGCGACAGGATCACATCCAGGGACAGGGACTGCAACATGATCACATCCAGGGACAGGGACTCCGACAGGATCACATCCAGGGACAGGGACTGCAACAGGATCACATCCGGGGACAGGGACTGCAACAGGATCACATCCAGGGACAGGGACTCCAACATGATCACATCCAGGGACAGGGACTCCAACAGGATCACATCCAGGGACAGGGACTCCAACAGGATCACATCCAGAGTCAGGGACTCCAACAGGATCACATCCAGGGATAGGGACTCCAACAGGATCACATCCATGGACAGGGCCTCTGACAGGATCATATCAAGGGACAGGGACTGCAACATGATCACATCCGGGAACAGGGACTGCGACATGATCACATCCGGGGACAGAGACTGCGACATGATCACATCCAGGGACAGAGACTGTGACATGATCACATCCGGGGACAGGGACTCTGACAGGATCACATCCAGGGACAGGGACTGTGACATGATCACATCCGGGGACAGGGACTCCGACAGGATCACATCCAGGGACAGGAACTCTGACAGAATGCTGTCCCTGCTTTGTGTAAAGTACAGTGATCTCATCAGCGATCACTTTATGCTGTGGGACGTACTACACATGCGGAAGCATAGGCGTTTCTATAATAGGTGCAATATGTGCGGTGCACACCCTGCACACCCTGCACCCATATTCTAATACTCACCTTTCCGGGGTCCAGCGCAGTGGAGTCCATTATTAACAAATAATAATAAAAGCTTAATTTTAATTATAACTCACTATACATTAAGAAAAGAGTGCGCCACCAAGGAAGCCTTCTTGGCCGAGATCCTCTAGTGATCTTGCCGAACTCCCGAAACTGAATATTGTATTTGCTTTCTGGCGCACCTCCAACCAGACTTATTCATTCCAGTTCTCATACTAAGAGAAAAAAAATATTTTTTTCCCTATATCGGTTGGTTGCTATTAAAAACTTTTTTCAATATATACTTGTGCATAGTCTTTTTGGTCTAAGTACCTCTCACACAAAGGCACCCGCTTCCTGCCTTGCTTGATCGGAAGCAGGTCCCTCCTCCTCGGCCGACGGCGCCATCTTCCCAGTGACCGCATGTGCACTAGAGAGCAAAGACTCTGAGTGCCAGAGTCTTTGCTTTCAAGGTGCCGTGGCCATCTTCCCAAAGTTGTCACTTTGCTTTCAAGGTGCCGTGGCCATCTTCCAAAGTTGTCACTGGGAAGATGGCGATGCCCAGTACCGGCAGGAGTAAGTATATTCGGGGAAGGGGGGAGGCGGACCCGGGCCCCCACTGGGCCCCTGTCGGGCACCTCCAGCAGTCATGGCCCGAGTAATTAGTACCCGCTCCCACCCTCTCTCAGCACCACTGTGTGCAGCTCTAACTGTTAGTCATGGCATAATAATGCACAAGAAAATGAGGAATCCCTTCTGCGCTCATCCAACAACAATAAACAGTAATGAAGTATTGTAAGTTCTCAATCAATCAGTCTATGACAAAGTTCTGGTCTCTGCTTCAGTTCTTTTTCAAAACGGAAGTGCTAGGTACAAGAAGACTCGATGCGTACCGTACTCACATAGAGTCGTGGTATGTCCCTCGTATAAAGGTATCTTTGATTTCTTAGTTCTTTTTTCTTTTTTCTCCCACTTCTCCGAGGTAGGAAGTTCTTATCCTCGCGGTTGGAGAAAGGAAAAAATGGGACAGAGGAGCAACTGATAGTGTAATAAGTTCGTGAAGGCAGGAGATCACTGGATAAAAATAAGTGATGGAGTATATTCAACGTGGCTCTAGGGATTAGTGATCCGGAATTTTCATCCTTTCTACAGGTAATGGTGTAGGAGTGGAGGTGCTCGGAATGGGTGGTGATTTTCATTTAACGCGTACCTTACTCACGTTAAGTCAGGGTCGGTCTTGCATGTAAAGGTATCTTTGATCCTTCGTTGTTCGTCCTTCTTCTTTCTTCCTTTTATCACAGAGATAGCGCAAAAATTAGACTCTTTGGAGGAACAGGTGAATCAATATGTATCATAATGAAACCAGCAATCAGTTATGGGTCCTACACACTGGCAGATCCGCCGCCAAGCTGCCCGACGGCGGATACGGCCGACAGGCGACCCGGCGGCGGGGGGGAGGTGGCGGGGGGAGTGAAGTTTCTTCACTCCCCTCGTCACCCAGCTCCACAGCACTGCATGCTAATATGGACAATCTCATCCATATTGGCCTGCATGCATAAGTGACGGGGCACCAACGATTAACGAGCACAGGGCCGCGCATCGTTAATCGTTGGTGCCTACACACTGCACGTTCATACCGTGCAGTATTATCTGCCAGTGTGTAGGGCACTTTAGAACTACCGGCAACTAGTGACATCACTGGGATAAGAGGCACTTGTGTATATGCCATAGGTACAAAACTATATTCAAGGAAATATTAAGGAAAATTGATCTGCATTACAAAATTGAATGAATGAATGAAAAATAATAAAGCATACCGTAGCTATAAATCAGTGTGAACATATAAAAAGTTACACAAGATATAATATATCACACTACAACAGGAAACAGATGGGCAGGAATCTCGCACACTTGGAATCACACACTGTTGCAGAATCTTGTACATGTGATATTTGTCTGTGGCTTTTTCATGGTCAGACAGCTCCTATGTTCTCCTCTAAGCTATGTCTCACACAGACATAACAAACCGCAACTTTGTGCCTCAGCCCAAAGGAAAATGATTTGTGAACATTTCAGTGTTAGGTAGCAGTGACGGGCTGACAGTTCAAAGGAAAACCCTGGGAAGCTCAGCCAGAAACATATATCAACAACGAGCAAAACAAAACTCAGTTTCTTCAACTGAGAGTCTTATATTGTCTAAAAGGGTCATTAACAAATGGGGAAAAATAGAGGAAGTTCAGCTCACATGAATTTGTTCTAATGCACCAGCTTGTATGTATACTGTACATCGATAGGTGACCTCAACCCACTGTTGGCAAACACCACAGTGCAGATGTTCTATGCCCTCTTGTGCAGGGAAAAGAGCCAGCCTGCAAACTCTTCAGTTCACCCCACCTCTGTTCCTCCAGCAGCTCACCCACCTGTGTCCCTCTGGCAGCTCACTTCACCTGTGTCCCTCCAGCAGCTCACCCCTCCTGTGTCCCTCCAGCAGCTCACCCCTCCTGTGTCCCTCCAGCAGCTCACCCCACCTGTGTCCCTCCGGCAGCTCACCCCTCCTGTGTCCCTCCAGCAGCTCACCTCACCTATGTCCCTCCAGCAGCTCACCTCACCTATGTCCCTCCAGCAGCTCACCTCACCTATGTCCCTCCGGCAGCTCACCCCACCTGTGTCCCTCCGGCAGCTCACCCCTCCTGTGTCCCTCCAGCAGCTCACCTCACCTATGTCCCTCCAGCAGCTCACCTCACCTATGTCCCTCCAGCAGCTCACCTCACCTATGTCCCTCCAGCAGCTCACACATCCTGAGTCCCTCTGGCAGCTCACCCACCTTTGTTCCTCCGGCAGCTCACCCCACCTTTGTCCCTCCAGCAACTCACCCCACATGTGTTCCTCCAGCAGCTCACCTCACCTGTTTCCCTACAGCAGCTCACCTCACCTGTTTCCCTACAGCAGCTCACCTCACCTGTGTCCCTCCAGCAACTCACCCCACCTGTGTCCCTCCAGCAACTCACCCCTCCTGTGTCCCTCCAGCAGCTCAACCCACCAGTGTCCCTCCAGCAGCTCAACCCACCTGTGTCCCTCCAGCAACTCACCCACCTGTGTATCTCCAGCAGCTCAGCCCACCTGTGTCCCTGCGGCAACTTACCCCACCTGTGTCCCAAAAACAGCTGACCCCACATGTGTCCCAAAAACAGCTCACCCCACCTGTGTCCCTCCAGCAGCTCATCCATCCTTTGTCCCTCCAGCAGCTCACCTCACCAGTGTCCCTCCGGCAGCTCACCCCACCTGTGTCCATCCGGCAGCTCACCCTACTTGTGTCCCTCTGGCAGCTCACCCACCTAAGTACCTCCAGCAGCTCAGCCCACCTGTGTCCCAAAAACAGCTGACCCCACATGTGTCCCTCCGGCAGCTCACCCCACCTGTGTCCCTCCAGCAGCTCATCCATCCTTTGTCCCTCCAGCAGCTCACCTCACCAGTGTCCCTCCGGCAGCTCACCCCACCTGTGTCCATCCGGCAGCTCACCCATCCTTTGTCCCTTCAGCAGCTCACCCTACTTGTGTCCCTCTGGCAGCTCACCCACCTAAGTACCTCCAGCAGCCAGCCCACCTGTGTCCCAAAAACAGCTGACCCCACATGTGTCCCTCCGGCAGCTCACCCCACCTGTGTCCCTCAAGGAGCTCACCCCTCCTGTATCCCTCCGGCAGCTCACCCCATCTGTGTCCCTCGGGCAGCTCACCCCATCTGTGTCCCTCGGGCAGCTCACCCATCCTGTGTCCCTCCAGCAGCTCACCCCAATTTCTAAGAAGCTTATGTTAGTTTCTGCAGATGTTCATCTGCAACGGCAGGCTGAGTAAGTCCTTGGCATTGCAAATCCCAGAAAATGGTGGTGGCATGCCCCCATTTTCAGGATCATCGGCCGCCCCCACTCGTTCCTCCTTGCGAATGTCTCTGCCTGATTCGTTCACATATGTGTGCTGCGACCGCAGGACCCATCCTGCACATGTGCAACTGCAGACTGGGTCCCACGCATGTGCAGTTTCCCCGCCCTCGGGAAACTGCACATAGGATTGCTTTAGCGATCCATAATGAATCAGGCCCTATGTCTGGATTCAAAGCATGTTGTATTGCAGGTTGTAGGACCGTTTCCCTATTAGGGCTATGAAAATGATGTTCTAGGGTAAGCTAAATGACATATAAGGAAGGAGTGAACCCTGCTGTCTGATGGTGCAGTGGGGAGTGGGGGCTGAAGGGTTAAGAGCAGCAGTAAAGTCTCCTAAAAGGTGGAATAACGTTAAACGTTTAATTAGGTCATAATATGTATGTATTCATTAAATTTAAAGGTTGTCCCATTAGAGATGATGACTAGTTTTAGATAAAATAACACCCGTTTTATTCATTGGTTTCCTTATTGAATTTCTCGCCTGGGCGCCACCCTCATATAGCAAATAGGAAACTAATAAATTACAATGGGGGTAATTCTGAGTTGATCGCAGCAGCAAGTTTGTTAGCAATTGGGCAAAACCATGCGCACTGCAGGGGGGGCAGATATAACATTTGCAGAGAGAGTTAGATTTGGGTGGGTTATTTTGTTTCTGTGCAGGGTAAATACTGGCTGCTTTATTCTTACACTGCAATCTAGATTCCAGTTTGAACACACCCCACCCAAATCTAACTCTCTCTGCCCATGTTATATCTGCCTCCCCTGCAGTGCACATGGTTTTGCCCAACTGCTAACAAAATTGCTGCTGCGATCAACTCGGAATGACCACCAATGTTTTAAAAAGTTTTCATCATAAAGAATTGAGGAAAGCCACATCACACATCTCAGGGAAGAATGGAATAGAAACGCTTTGAGGGTTCCTTTATGCTTTATATTACATATCTGCACGCTATTATCTATCAGACTGTGTTTAACCACTGTCTAAATATAACAATCCGGGTGAATGATAGGGGTTTATCATTTTGCAGAATAAAAAGGGACCCGTGAGAGTTTTCACATCACATAAAATCCACCCTAAACTTCCTTTTGGATCCCATGAAAAGGTAAAACAGTTACAGGAACCTAACTCAGGGCCAGGCTGGCTGACTGGCATGTGTGGCCTTTGCCAGAAGGGCTTGTGTGCCAAGAAGAATGAGCAGTATGGTCTGAAATTTGCTAAATGGACTTTTTAGACACAAGGGGGTTTATTTACTAAGATTCGTGTTTGTGCCGAATTGGTGGGAGTTTTAACTCGAATTTTATCGGTCGTATTTTTCTGCAACTTTTTAAAATCATTTTCGGTAATTTACTAAGCTGCTGAGTTTAAGTTTTTAGTGTTTTTCGATGTCGATGTTATTCATATTGTTGGGCAGTGTTTTACGGGAGTGATTAGTAAAACACTGCCGGACATAACACAATGAAGTCCGGCCGGATCAGTGAGATCTGTGCAGGGCTTTATTGTGTACAGTCTGAGAAGTATTTAAACAGTTAAAATGTAAAAACAAAAAATGCGTGGGGTCCCTCTCCTAAGCATAACCAGCCTCGGGCTCTTTGAGCTGGCCCTGGTTGTTTAAATACCGGGGGGAAATTGCCTGGGGTACCCCTGTATTGAGACAACCAGCACCGGGCTCTTGGGCCAGCCCTGGTTCCAAAAATATTGGGGACAACAGTCGTAGGGGTCCCCCTTATTTTTTAAACCAGCACCGGGCTCCACTAGCCAGAGAGATAATGCCACAGCCGGGGGACACTTTTATATTGGACCCTGCGGCCGTGGCATTACCCCCTAACTAGTCACCCCTGGCCGGGGTTCCCTGGAGGAGTGGGGACCCCTTAAATCAAGGGGTCCCCCCCCTCCAGGCACCCAAGGACCAGGGGTGAAACCCAAGGCTGTCCGCCCATCCCTGGGCGGTGGATGGGGGGCTGATACCCATTGTTTGTGTAAAACAAGAATATTGTCTTTTGTTATAGAACTACAACTCCCAGAAAGCCTCCCCGCTTGTTGGTACTTGGAGAATCACAAGTACCAGCATGCAGGGAAAGAACGGGCCCGCTGGTACCTGTAGTTCTACAACAAAAGAAATACCCAAATAAAAACAATACACACACACTGTGACAGTATAACTTTAATTAACATACATGCACACTTACACACTCACACATACTTACCTAGTGTCCCACGGAGCCCCTCGGTCCCCTTGTCAACGTAGAATCCACGGGGAACCTGTTAAAAAAATGCCCAAAATACTCACCTATTATCCGGTGAAGTTCGGTCCCCTTCTGTCCATGTAGCATCCACGGGGTTAAATAAAAAAACAAACCGAAATCCCGAACCACGCAACTAAAGGGGATCCATGTTTACACATGGATCCCCTTTCCCCGAATGCCGGGACCCCCCATGACTGCTGTCACTGGAGATCCCACCAGCCAATCAGGGAGCGCCACATCATGGCGCTCTCCTAATTGGCTGTGCGCTCCTGGCCTGTCAATCAGTCGGAGCGCAGCGGCTAGAATGGAGCTTAGCGCAGCTCCATTCTGGCCTATGATCGGCGAAGGGCGGCAATGTATTTTAATACATCCCGCCCTAACCGAGGGTAGCAAAATATAAGTACTGTAGATTCCTAAAATACTGAGACCTAAGGGGTCTATTTACTAAGCCTTTGATGAGATAAAGTGGACAGAGATAAAGTACCAGCCAATCAGCTCCTAACTGCCATGTCACAGGCTGTGTTTGAAAAATGACAGTTAGGTTGGCTCCTAACTTTATCTCCGTCCACTTTATCTCCACCCAAGGATTAGTAAATAGAGCCCTAAGGGGTCTCCCTGACAACACTGTCTCTCTCCCTCACTCTCTTCCTGACACACTCCCTCTCTCCCTGACACTGTCTCCCTCTATCTCTCCCTGACACTCTCTCTCTCTTCTCTTCCTGACACTCTCTCTCTCCCTAACACTGTCTCTCTCCCTTTCTCTACCTGACACTGGGCTCAATACCTGATTGCTGTTGTGCGAATTCGCAAGGCAGCCGATTAGCGATCGGCAGTGCATGCGTACGGATTGTAGTGCGTACGTGCGACGCCAAACTGCAAAGCAATCCAGCGACTTTTTGGATCGCTAGGCATACGCAAGCTGATTGACAGGAATCCGGCGTTTGGGGGTGGTAACTGGCCGTTTTCTGGGAGTGCGGGCACCCATACCTTATAATACTTATTATTACACCCAATAACATTAGTGTTGACTGCATTATACATGAGTGCCTCTCCCTCCTTACTGATTGTAGCATCCCTTATAATACTCATTATTATACCCCTCAGTCAGTGTGACTGTATTGATTACATATCAGTGCCCCACTGATCGTAGCAGGCATCTTCTATACATGGTAGTACTTCATATAGACTATTATTGCATATTGATATGTCACCAGTCAGTGTGTGCCTCCTCCTCAGCCATGATTGTAGCAGGCGGGTGTTAGAAACTGTACTTGAAATAACACTGTGCACCCCCCATCCCACACTCCCACCTGATTGGAATTTGAAGTAGAGATGAGCGCCTGAAATTTTTCGGGTTTTGTGTTTTGGTTTTGGGTTCGGTTCCGCGGCCGTGTTTTGGGTTCGAACGCGTTTTGGCAAAACCTCACCGAATTTTTTTTGTCGGATTCGGGTGTGTTTTGGATTCGGGTGTTTTTTTCAAAAAACCCTAAAAAACAGCTTAAATCATAGAATTTGGGGGTCATTTTGATCCCATAGTATTATTAACCTCAATAACCATAATTTCCACTCATTTTCAGTCTATTCTGAATACCTCACACCTCACAATATTATTTTTAGTCCTAAAATTTGCACCGAGGTCGCTGTGTGAGTAAGATAAGCGACCCTAGTGGCCGACACAAACACCGGGCCCATCTAGGAGTGGCACTGCAGTGTCACGCAGGATGTCCCTTCCAAAAAACCCTCCCCAAACAGCACATGACGCAAAGAAAAAAAGAGGCGCAATGAGGTAGCTGTGTGAGTAAGATTAGCGACCCTAGTGGCCGACACAAACACCGGGCCCATCTAGGAGTGGCACTGCAGTGTCACGCAGGATGTCCCTTCCAAAAAACCCTCCCCAAACAGCACATGACGCAAAGAAAAAAAGAGGCGCAATGAGGTAGCTGTGTGAGTAAGATTAGCGACCCTAGTGGCCGACACAAACACCGGGCCCATCTAGGAGTGGCACTGCAGTGTCACGCAGGATGTCCCTTCCAAAAAACCCTCCCCAAACAGCACATGACGCAAAGAAAAAAAGAGGCGCAATGAGGTAGCTGACTGTGTGAGTAAGATTAGCGACCCTAGTGGCCGACACAAACACCGGGCCCATTTAGGAGTGGCACTGCAGTGTCACGCAGGATGTCCCTTCCAAAAAACCCTCCCCAATCAGCACATGATGCAAAGAAAAAGAAAAGAAAAAAGAGGTGCAAGATGGAATTGTCCTTGGGCCCTCCCACCCACCCTTATGTTGTATAA